>NC_037668.1:145147150-145750740 GCF_003255815.1 Theropithecus gelada
GTTTTTTTGTTTTTTTTTGAGACAGAGTCTCGCTCTGTCACCCAGGCTGGAGTGCAGTGGCCGGATCTCAGCTCACTGCAAGCTCCGCCTCCCGGGTTCACGCCATTCTCCTGCCTCAGCCTCTGGAGTAGCTGGGACTACAGGCGCCCGCCACTTCACCCGGCTAGTTTTTTGTATTTTTTAGTAGAGACGGGGTTTCACCGTGTTAGCCAGGATGGTCTCGATCTCCTGACCTCGTGATCCGCCCGTCTGGGCCTCCCAAAGTGCTGGAATTACAGGCTTGAGCCACCGCGCCCGGCCCATCATTGGCTTTCAATCAAACAGATAGATAGAAAATTTCCATACTTAAAGCCACTTCTACATAAGAATGCGAGCCTGACCTTTTAATAACATATTATATAATTCATAACACTGGCTACCATTATAGAATACTTAATCAGTGGCAGGTCTTGTATCAAGCACTTTTGCAAACATTATCTTGTTCAATTAATCTTCACAACAACCCTATGATATCTGAATTTCTAATTCCATTTTCCTGATGATGGTAACTAAAGTGTAATATAGTACAGGCATACTTCAGAGATATTAAAGGTTCAGTTCTAGACCACTGCAAAAATCAAATATCACAATAAAGCAAGTCACACAAATATTTTTTTGGGTTTCTGGTGCATATTAAAGTTATGTTTACACTATACTTGTCTATTAAGTGTGCGATAAAATTATGTCTAAAACAATCATGTACATACCTTCATTGAAAAAGAATTTATTGCTAAAAATGCTAACAGTCCTCTGAGTCTTCAGTGAGTTGTAATCTCTTTGCTGGTGGAGGGTTTTGCCTCTGTGTTGATGGCTGTTGATGGATCAGGGTAGTGGTTGCAGAAGGCTGGAGTGGCTGTGGCAATTTCTCACAATAAGATAACAGCGAACTTTGCCACATTGATTGACTCTTTCTTTCATGAAAGACTTTTCTGTAGCAGAAGATGCTGTTTGATAGCATTTTACCCACAGTAGAGCTTTAAAAACTGGAGTCAATTCTCTCAAACTCTACTGCTGCTTTATCAACTATGTGTATGTAATATTCTAAATCCATTGTTTTTAGTTCCAATGTTCATAGCATCTTCACCAGGAGTAGATTTCATCTAAGAAACCACTTTCTTTGCTCATCCATAAGAAGCAACTAATAATGTGTTCAAGTTTTGCCATGAAATTGCAGAAATTCAGTCACATCTTCAGACTTCATTTCTAATTCTAGTTTTCTTGCTATTTCTACTACATCTGCAGTTACTTCCTCCACTGAAGAATTGAAACCCTCGAAGTCATCATCCATAGGGTTGGAATCAATTTCTTCCAACCTGCTGTTAATGTTGATATTTTGACCTGCTCCTGTGAATCATGAATATTCTTAATGGTATCTAGAATGGTGAATTCTTTCCAGAAGCTTTTCTATTTACTTTATGCAGATCCATCAGAGGAGTTACAATCTATGGCAGCTACAGCCTTACAAAATGTATTTCTTAAATAATAAGACTTGAAAGTCAAAATTATTCCTTGATTATGAACTACAGAATGGATGTTGTGTTAGCAGGCATGAAAATAACATTCATCTCATTGCACTTTTCCATCAGAGCTCTTGAGTGACCAGGTACATTATCAATAAGCAGTAATATTTTGAAAGGAATCTTTTTGTTCTGAGCAGTAGGTCTCAACAGTGAGCTTAAAATATACAGTAAGCCATGCTATAAACAGTTATTCTGTCATCTAGGCTTTGTTATTCCATTTATAGAATACAGGTAGAGTAGATTTAGCATAACTCTTAAGAGCCCTAGAATTTTCAGAACAGTAAGTGAGCACTGGCTTCAACTTACAGTCAACAGCTGAATGAGCCCCTAACAAGTATGTCTGCCTGTTTTTTGAAGCTTTGAAACCAGACATTGATTTCTTCTCTGCAGCTAGGAAAGTCCTAGATGGCATCTTCTTCCAGTGGAAGGCGTGATCTATGTTGAAAATCTGTTGTTTAGTGTAGCCACCTTCATCAGTGATCTTAGCTGGATCTCCTGGATAATGTGTTGTAGCTTCTACATCAGCACTTGCTGCTTCACCTTTCACTTTTATGGTGTGAAGGCAGCTTCATTCCCTAAACCTCATAAGCCAAGCACTGCTGCCTTTCAACCTTTCTTCTGCAGCTTCCTTGCCTCCCTTAGCCTCTACAGAATTAAAGAGAGTGAGGGCCTTGCTCTGCATTAGGCTTTGGCTTAAGAGAATGTTGTGACTAGTTTGATTTTCTATCTTGACCACTAAACTTTCTCCATATCAGTAATAGTGCTGGTTCACTTATCATTCATGTGTTCTGGAGTAGCACTTTTAATAATTACTATTATTTTTAAGACAAAGTCTTGCTCTGTCACCCACATTGGAGTACAGTGGTGTGATCTCAGCTCACTGCAACCTCCACCTCCCAGGTTCTAGTGATTCTCCCATCTCAGTCTCCTGAGTAGCTGGGATTACAGGCACATGCCACTATGCCCAGCTAATTTTTGTGTTTTTAGTAGAGATGACTCACCATGACTTTCACCAGGCTGGTCTCAAACTTCTGGCCTCCAGTGATCCGTCCCCCTCGGCCTCCAAAGTACTGGGATTACAGACATGAATGACTGCACCTGGCCTTAATTTTCTTCAAGAATTTTTCCTTTGCATTCACAACTTGGCTGTTTGGGTGCACAAGGCCTAGGTTTCAGCCTAATTCAGCTTTTGACATGCCATCTTTACAATCCTTAATCATTTCTAGCTTTTGATTTAAAGTGAAAGACGTGACTCTTCCTTTTCCTTGAACACATTGAGGCCATTGTAGGATTATTAATTGACCTAATTTCAATATTGTTGGGTCTTAGGGAACAAGGAGGCCCCAGGAAAGGGAAAGAGGTAAAGAAACAGCCAGTTGGTGGAGAAGTCAGAACACACACATTTATGGATTAAATTTGCCGTCTTACACAAGCATGGTTTGCGGCACACCAAAACGATTACAACGTAACATGAAAAATCACTGATCACAGATTACCATAACAGAGATAATAATAGTTTGAAATATTGCTAGAATTACCAAAATGTGGCACAGCGGCTGGGTGTGGTGGCTCCTTCCTATAATCCCAGTGCTTTGGGAGGCCAAGGTGGGAGGATCGCTTGAGGCCAGGATTTCAAGACCAGCTTGGGCAACATAGCAAGACCCTATCTCTACAAAAAGAAAAATAAAAATAAATTAGCTGGGCATGGTGGTGCACACTTGTAGTCCTAGCTACTTAGGAGGCTGAGATAGGAGGATCACTTGAGCCTAGCAGTTAGAGGCTTCAGTGAGCTATGATTGTGCCACTGCACCTCAGCGTGACTGACAGAGTGATACCCTGTCTCTAAAATAATATAAGTAAATAAAATAAACAAACACAATTTTTTTATATGACATGAAGACACAAAGTGAACATGTGCTGTTGGAAAATGCCACCAACAGAACTTGCTCAACGCAGGATTACCACAAATCTTCAGTTTGTAAAGGATGCAATACCTGCAAAGCACTGTGAAGCAAAGTGCAATTAAATAACTACACCTAGAGACAGGACTTATTTTGGTCTGCTTAGCTTGCCTTCTCTGGAGAACCAGTCTTTCCCCTAATCTGTAAACCACTAGGGTTTCAATCTCAGCTCTATCAAAACACAGGACCACGGCAATAGGCACATGATCAGAACAGGCCAAGTAGAATCCCTATCCTGAGAACTTAATTTTGAATGAAGATGCATCCCAGGACTCAAAAGCGGCTACAGTGGAGTTGTCAGAGCTGAGTATCCTAAAGATATAAGAGGCTTAATGTCACTACCAAGATCCTTGCAATTTTCCTAGACTCTGTCTCTTTACACAGCTTGAGTTTCAGCTCTTCCTTTTATTCTGTGAATGGCCCTGTTCCCTCCCAACAAATTCCTTTTGGGGGTGTTTATGTTAGCCAGAGCTAGTTTCTATTCCTTGCAACTCAAGAACAGCACCAGATATGCTTAAATGGTTTTTGTAACTGCTTAGGTCTGAAAGCTACGGAGTGGCAAGGTCAGGATTTTCTTTTTTTCTTTTTGAGACAGGGTCTTATTCTCTTGCCCAGGCTGCAGTGCCTGGGCATGATCACTGCTCACTGAAACTTTGAACTCCTGGGCTCAAGCCAACCCCCACTTCAGCCTCCCAAGCACCTGGGACTACAGGCACACACCACCATGCCCAGCTACTTTTTAAAACTTTTTTGTAGAGATGGGGTCTTGCTATATTTCCCAGGCTGGCCTTGAGCTCCTGGCCTCAAGCAATCCTCTCACCTTGGCTTACCAAAGAGCTGGGACGACAGGTAGGGGCCACCGTGCCTGATCCCAGGTCAGGATTTTAACCAGGGCCTCCATGACTACAAAATTCCATGAGTAGTCATTGGTTATGCTGATTCCTTTACCCTGTTATGCGTATCTCATGGCTTTTATTAGTCTTGTAACAGTAGGTTTTGTCAATTTTTGCTTTTCCAATAAAAGCTTTGGCCAGTTTCTTACTAGTAAAACACATCAGCCAATATTAGGGTTGTTTTGTTTTGTTTTATTTCTTAAAGCACATTAGTAATGCTAGTACTACAATGTTGGACAAATTACCTCGCCTATATGTCTGCCTCCTCATCCATCTGTGAAATAAAAGGGGGAAATTGTCATATAATTGCAGGCTACCTTTTAAGTGGGAAGGATGCAGGTCATTTGAGGGTCCTCTTTTTGCTGAACAGGGAAGAGGAGTGAGACAGTTGGGTGAGCTTAGAGTTGCTCAGACATATCTAAATTGCCCAAAGATCGAACAAAGACCATCCAGGAGCCTGGGCCTAGGGATGGGGGATAAATCAACTCCACAGTTTTCAAACTGTTTTTCACATCCATGTGTTAAAACTTTTTGAGCATGCACCCCCAATAAAATACATTATTTTTGTAAATATAAACATTTACTATGGAATCATTGTCATATATTATAAAATATATGCAAAAATAAAATGTAAAAGGATACATTAAAAATACAAACTTGTTATAACATTTTCTTTCTGCATCAGCAGGATTACTTTGTGCACCTGCTAGAGTGTTATCCTAGGCTGTTTTGCATTGCTATAAAGAAATAACTGAGACTGGGTAATTTACAAAGAAAAGAGGTGTGACTGGCTCATGCTTCTGCAGGCTGTGCAAGCACGGTGCTGGCATCTGCTTGGCTTCTGGGAATGCCTCAGGGAACTTTTACTCATGGTGGAAGGTGAAGAGGGAGCAGGCACCTCACATGATGAAAGCAGGAGCAAGAGAAAGAGTGCAGGGGAGGGAGGTGCCACACACTTAGAAAAACAGATCTCACGACAACTGAAGGCACTATCTCCAGGACAGCACCAAGCCCATGAGAGATCTGCCCCCACGATCCAAACACCTCCCACCAGCCTCCACCTCCAACACTGAGGATTACAACTTAACATGAGATCTGGAGGGGACATCCAAACGATATCAGGTACCCATACTTACTTTGGACACCACTGACTTAGGGATCAAGAGAGAACATGCCTATAATAACTCCATGGGCCGGGCGCAGTGGCTCATGCCTGTAATCCCAGCACTTTGGGAGGCTGAGGCAGATGGTTCACTTGAGGCCAGGAGTTCAAGACCAGCCTGTCTAACATGGTGAAACCCTGTCTCTACTAAAAATACAAAAATTAGCTGAGCTTGGTGATGCATACCTGTAGTCCCAGCAACTCGGGAGGCAGAGGTGGGAGAATCTCTTGGGCCCAGAGGTTCAGTGGGCTGAGGTTGCAGTGAGCCAAGATGACACTGCTGCATTCCAGCCTGGGTGACAGAGTAAGACCCTGTTTCAAAAAACAAAACGAAACAAGACATCTTAAAAAAAAAGAAGTAACGCCTGATAAATTTCTTTTGGACAACAATTTTTGCTGAAGGACTTTTAAAGGACTTTTTCTATCTCTGAGTTCGCAGGTAAAAGTGGTGTTCATATTACTAATTTTAAAAGTGGTGTTTATATTACTAATTTAGCACGTAGCATAGGTATATTTTCCTATTAGATTGTAACATTCTTATGGGCAAGGGCTGTGTCCTGTTTATTTTTGCATTCCCAGTGTATAGCTCTCACACAGTACACAGCACAAGTAGGTGCCCAATAAACACTTCCTCTGCATCCTTCTTTCCAGAGTTGCCAGCCCAGACACTCAGTCTTCTTTCCATTGGTAGGGCCTGGGCCACCACCGGGCCCAGACCTTCAGAGCCTCAGTTGCCAAGTGTCCCAAGCCCAGCAGTTCTGCTCTTAGCCCAGGCTCACTGAGCAGCTTGCTATAGAGCAAGTGATCAACCCATTTTAAGCACAAACAAATGCATATAGTTGAAGATCAAGAAGTTAGCCTTAGGCCTGAAAGAAGGAAATTATTAAATAGCAATATCTTAAAATCTATCTTTGCCTTTGGATGCAATCTCTATTGGAGGAATGGGCAAGGTTCCCAATATAGAGTTTCTGAATTTATTGTGCAATACAACAAATACTAAAGCGTACCTCCAGGTTCTCCCCAATAGCTATTTTAAAAGAAAACTGTGTGGCAGGAGGATTCCTTCGTGGTGGATTACATTTCCTGTGTCTGTAGTTCTTTGGTCTTGAGGCACTTAACATTTTACAATTGAGATCTTTAATTGTGCTCAGGTCAGGAAATAGTGCATATGTTTCTTAGTTTCTCTAATCCCTTGACTATTTATTATTAGAGTTTATGGAGGCAGAGGTCGCATCTCACATTTTTGTGAAATTATGCAATTCAGTCTTTCTTGGCGTCCCACAAGAAGCCTGGGAAAACTTGAATTTCAATCCTTTCTTGTTCCCCTAGAAGAAAGTGGAATTCTATTCTTTTGTCTCTGCCGTTTTCCCCCTACAGAGGAAAGAGTGTTGTACAAGAATAATTCAGAGAATTCAGATAATACATTTATATCCTCGGGGAGCAAAAAAAATTAATCAGATTCCCAGGGCCAGAGACATTTAATCTGTCTAATTTCTAGGACTATTCTCTCCTCACATATTTTCAAATGATGAAACAAAGGAATGTCAGACCACATCCCCTGTCTGGTGAATGAGGTGGAACAAACCCAGCAGGAAAGAAGAGAAAAAGACAACGTAAGCGGAGAGGATGGAGGAACTGAATATGTCGATACTGCAATCCTGCGAATAGATAATTTAACCTGTGATACGGGCTATTTCCTTTGACATGAGATGTTAGTTCTAAATCCAGAAGGCTTGCTCATTGAGGCTAGAGTCCTCGGGCAGGCAGCACTCAAGGATTTGTTCAAACCTCCTCTCCTTCTGCACAAATGCTGCCTCAGCTGTTTGTGGTGGGCACTTTCAGATGCAAATGTAATGTTGGTCACTCATTGCTAATCTCAGTTGCTATTCTAGTTGCTCCTCTGTCCAGGAGAGAATTGGCTGGAACACCAATACTACCCCACAACATGCAGCGTCACGTCTCTGCGCCTACTGCACTTAAATAAAACAAAGAAAAGAAAAAAGTCTTGATAGCATTTCCCCCTCCCACAGGGCCAATTAGTTATGGACTTTCTTTTGGCTTGATGCTATTCAGTGAAAACCAACCACATGGAACCCCCAACCCCTCCCCTCCCTGAAGTTTTCTAAGAAATTCACAATGCACAAACCAAGGGAGTGTCTTTCCTAGGCTGTTTTTCTCTCTCAATGGGTGGACAAAAATATTACTGCAGCATTTATGCTTCTGCACCTTAGCTTTTCCCTTCCTCTTTCACAGAAGATAATTGCATTTGTCCTCCTGAGCTTGGAGGAGAAGAAAATGTTCGCCCTAGTTACGTTTTGAAATTCTCTCCTTGAGTCCTTGAGCTGGATTTAGTTCTGATCATGGACAGATTTGCAATGTGAGATTGAGTGGTCTTCAGGGCTGTCAGCAAAATAATATCACTCCTTTGTGAAGGGGTGACAGGCTATACAAAGGGTGCGGCCTATTTTATCTCCTCATGCTGGCTGCCAACTTTCTAAAAAAACAATTTAAATATTTTCCCACAGAATATATGCTCATTGAAAAATGCATGTAACATAAATAAGCCAAATAAAGGAGCAGAAAGAATCAAACCTAATTCCTCTACTTAATGTAACCACTATTCACACCTGATATGTCTATCTTGTCTCTTATTTATATGTGATTTTTCTTTTTAAAAAAATACTATTTTATATAGTCCTTTTTTTTTTTTTTTTTTTTTTTTGAGACGGAGTCTCGCTGTGTCTCCCAGGCTGGAGTGCAGTGGCGTGATCTCGGCTCACTGCAAGCTCCGCCTCCCGGGTTCACGCCATTCTCCCGCCTCAGCCTCCTAAGTAGCTGAGACTACAGGCGCCCGCCACCACGCCCGGCTAGTTTTTTGTATTTTTAGTAGAGACGGGGTTTCACCATGTTAGCCAGGATAGTCTCGATCTCCTGACCTCGTGATCCACCCGCCTCGGCCTCCCAAAGTGCTGGGATTACAGGCTTGAGCCACCGCGCCCGGCAGATTATATAGTACTTTTAAAAGCAACATATTCTGCATGTTTCTCATGTCAGATATTTTTCTGAAAATTCACTTATAAAGCATTGTTTTTCTTTGTTTGGCCTTATGAATAGACCCTAATTTACTTAACCAATCCCCTATTTTGAGGACATTAAATTTTTTGTTGTTGCAAAAACTTCTTTAGATAGAATGTGAATTTTTAACACATTTATGATAATTTTCTGAAAATCAATTACTAGCAGTAGAATTTGCTATTCAAAAGTGAACAAAATGTTTTTTACTCATCCCCAAATGCTTTTCAAAAAGATTATATCAATTTACAGGGCCACCAGCTATGTATGAAATTATTTGTAATCTCTGGCATTTTGACAGGCACCCACTAGAATGCATATTGGTGCTTTAATTTGGATTTATTTAAATAGATAATACACTGAGCATTATTCCTTTTGGATGCCCATTTGTAGTGCCTTTTTTGTGAACACTCTATTTTGTGAATATTTTTACCCAGAGTCCTCAGATGAACAATGGGTGAGGAACTATTGAGAACTGAGTATTTTTCATATTGATGTGTCAGAACTCTTTACATATTGTATGCTGAAAGGTAATCTACATGTTGCAATTATTTTTCCTTAGTTTGATGTTTGACTTTCAATATTGTTTTATTGTATGGAACATATAAAATAATTTTTATATGTTTACTAAAAAAATGTAAAATACAGAGAAGCAATAGATACATGAACTATAATCACTTAAATATCACCACCCAGAGATAACTAAGACTTGCAGACATTTTTATAGTTAATGTGATTCAAATCATTTCAATATTTTCTTTTATGGTTTTTATCTTTTTTGTTATTCTTGGAAATATATTTCTTACGCACAATCACCTGCATTTTTAATTCATTTTTTATTAATATGTAAATGTTTAATTTATCTGGAATAGTTTTGGTGTATGGTATAAGGCAAGAGTATAACTTGGTATCTTTTTAATTCTCTTTCTTCTGCCCAATATATTTCTGTCTAAAAAGTTTATAAATGAGCCCTGGCAGCATAGTGAAACTCCGTCTCCACAAAACAATTGAAAATTAACCAGATGTGGTGTCATATGCCTATAGTCCCAGCTACTCAGGAGGCTAAGGTGGGAGGATCATTAGAGCCTGAGAGGTCGAGGCTTCAGTGAGCTGTGATCACACCACTGCACTCCAGACCCTGTCTCAAAAACAAACAAACAAATAAACAAACAAAAAACTTACCTTTGTAGCTCTTTCTTGCTGTATAAGTGTGGAAGAATCAATAGAAGGAACTGTGAGTACACCCAATAATTCTGCAAAAGCAAGAAACTGTACCAACAACAATGAAGACAGATCAACATAAGAGGTCATCTATAATAACCAGGTCAAAGAGGGTCCAACAATGTGTGGTGCAATGATGGAACAGCCACAGGCACCAGGAGGTGAGCTGCCTGTTCAGTCCATCACTGGCCCTGTGACTTTTCCTCTACCACCACCACCTACTACCCGCTTCTTGGAGGTAAAAACACAAACCATTAAGGGAAAACGGCATTAAGGCATAATGAAATATGTGAAGCAAACAGGGACATTTAGTGCCCAGGACTTAATGGGCATGATATTGGATAGTTGAGACACCAGGGGAGGTATCAGACTTTGTCTTCTGCCATCGCTGGATGACAGAGTAAAAAACTATAGTTCTCTGTATAAGGAAGATTATTAGTGACTTTCACATTAAATAACTTCCCCGTGCCTACTCCCAGTTGCACGAGAGTTACATAGTTTTATGATTTAGTTCAGATTAACTGCTTCACTCTCCTGGCCCTGCCCATGTCTCTGTTTTAGGAAACGCTCTCAGCACTGCTCCATCTAGAATCCCCTCCTATTTGGTTGGCTACCTTGAACACCAGCCCCAGACTGTTTCATTAGAGGCAATGTCCAGTCCAGTATCCCTCAGATGAATAGAACTCTCCACCTCTGTTTTTGTCTTCCCTTCTGGACTCTGATGCTAACACAGCACTACCTACTCTTGACCTGTCAAGCTCTCGCCCAGATCACCTGCTGGGCCTGATGCACACCTCAGTCTCTCCCACTCTTGGCCACATGAGCCTTCCAGGAGCCAAGACTGGATGCTGACTGACCACTCTTCTTTACTCTCAACTTATCTGTTAGTGATCGGGAGGTTTCCAAGGAAGTTAGAATAAAACCTTGAGCTTATTGTCACCTCTGTAGAAACTCACAACAATTTTTCAAAATGCTTTCTTTATAGTTTTTCACCCAAGTCCGGGGCTAACTCCTTTTTTTCATTTGTTCTTTTTTTTTTTTTGGTTTCAAGTGTGTTCATGATTGCTCACTGAAGCATTTTTACAATGGTTGCTTTAAAATCTTTGTCAAATAATTCTAACATCTTTGTCATCTCACCATTGGCACCTTTTGATTGCCCTTTTTCAGTCAGTTTGAGATCTTCTAAGTTCTTGATATGACAGGTGATTTTTGATTGAAAACTGGACATCTCGGTTATTATAAGACTCCAGATCTTACTTAAACCTTCTGGTCTAGTGAGCTTTCTTTGATCCTGCTCCAACAGGGAAGTGGGGATACCACCTTGTTACTGCCAAGTTGGGAGAGAAGTCCAGGTTCTCCCTCAGGCCTCCGCTGGCACTCGAAGGGCTGCTCCTAGTAACTGATGGGGCAGGGACGGAGGCATTGGAGTGCTTCCTTACTATTCCCCATATGTTCTCCACTGGTGGAGGGTGGGAGGAACCTCTTTAAAATGAGGCAGTCATAAAAGCCTGGACAGTCCCCTAGGCCTCTTCTGACACCTTCCCAAGGGAGGGGGAAGGATGCCTTTTGTATCACCAAGGAGAAATCACGATTTCAGTTCCCTATTACACCTTCTCGGGCAGCATCCCCATTATGGGAGAGAACCTAGGGCACCTCATTATAGCCTGCCGGGGGTGGAAATATGGGCTCCCTACTTGGCCTTTGCTGGCATAAGCAGAGTGGGGCCACAGTGTTTTCTAAGGTGAAGCACAGTGATTCTTGTCTAAAAGTCTGTCTTGCTAGGCTGTCCTTGTCCTTGTCCTTTGGTTAGGGAAAGTAGGCTTTTGTTAGAGCTTTTGGTTTTTATCTGTGCCTATTGGCATTTTTGGGTTGCCAGCTTCTTCAGATTCACAAAGAAAACATGGTCATTCCTTGGGTCCTGAGGTCCTTAGCCAGTCTGCCTTCTGCATACCTTTCAGAGCCATCTTATGTTTGTTTTATATATAATGTTCAGGGTTTTTAGTTGAACTTAGTGTAAGACATACCAAAAAGTATGTTCATTCCATTTTTCCAATTCCGTTTTGTCTTAAAAACAAAAATAAAACAGATAGATGCATACACAGACACACATACACAAACACACACACATGCACACATATATACGTATCATTCTTATCATGGGAACAACAAAACCCATGCTTTTTTCATCCAGTTTAATTTTCCCTGATATTTAAGTAAATATGAATAGTTTGTGTTCAGAAAAATTCTCATTCAGGAAGAGTCAAAATCAGCTAAATATGGATCATCACTCTGTTTCAATGCCTAATTAGACTTGTCACTGTCAGTCCTTTCTTGGTTACAAATCATCAGTAGTTCTTATAATTATATCTTTGTAATGAAAGACAGAGTGCTTCTCCCTGATGCCAGAAATTCTGAGCAATATGAAAGCAACTAAGTACTCATATGGAACTTGTATGAAATATCAAGGGGTGTGTGTGTGTGTGTACGCACATGCATACGTATCTTACATATATGTATATACTTACTGATACAAAATGTTTAAAGTCATGCCAAATTGTTTTGAGTATCATTTTAGAAAGAAGTATAGTTTGTGTCATTATAGAAACAAAATTGAGAAATAAAATGTAAAGATGTCTCCACCAAAGCCTATTTGATCAGGGTAGAGCTCATCTGGAAAAGCGGGCTGAGTAGTGAAATAAGTACCCCGCAGAGGTCAGGGGCCTCTATTTGCTGTTAGAATCTCAGCCAAATGTATTTGAATTAACCAGTTGTTGGACTGAACTGAGCTAGCTCCTCAGCTTAGTTCCATATCCTAGACCTAACTTTTATGTCTCCCAGGACTTTGGTGGTGGTGGAGGTAGAGGGCCTTTAAGCAGTGACAGAGCTGCAAAGAAAAAGATGAGAGGAAAAAAGAAACAGCCTCCAAAACCGAACCTTGGTGTCATCAATACAGAGTCCCCAGACCTGCATTACAATGGTCATTGGCCTTCAAGTTTCAATAGGAGCATTTCCTATCATCTGTCCACTCACTTGGGAGGCCTAGCCCTAGAAGAAAATGAGGAAGCAGAGAAGTCTTCTGTAGAAGTATATTTCTGATTGTGGCAAAGACAGCATCATCATCCTTGTAGAGAGCTTTGTGAGCATTAAGGAGACCGACTTTCCCCATATGGCAGGTGCATGCTGTTTCGGGCCCTGAAAAATCTAAATCTAACTTCACACAGGATATGTAGAATAAATAAAGAGACTTTTGTGAGAGGCCCCGTTTAATGTCTGCCTTGATGCAGGTCCTTCAGTTCATCCTCACTTACTCATGCATTCACTAGCCCATACAACTAGCCCAGGAAAGTCACACAATTAGCCCAGGAAACCCTATCTCCACCCCAATTCCAACACTACCACCCTGTTTATCCCCCAAATACTATTGTTTAGGTCCCAAGACAGCCAATATTGCTTGGCCCTGCGGACTCGCATTTTGCACATGGTTGCTAAGCTTTAAACTGCAGCTCTTTCAGAAACACTCTGACCAGGTTTGCATTCCTGGCTCTCTACCTCCTTGCCCCACTTCCACCACACAATTGTGCTTCAGGTAGGACCTCACCCCAGCTCCTCGCCCATAGAAGCCAGTCCTTAGCCTGATCTACCTGCCCCACAGCTGACTACATGTGGCCCTGAGCAAGAGATATACCCTTTCTGAATCTCAACTTCTTCATTTATAAATGGCACATTATGCTATTTCAAAGACTTCTTTAATGCTTGGATAAGATATTGCATACAAAGTATTTAGCACAGTTTCTTGTGCATAACAAGCCTGTGTGTGTGTGTGTATGTGTGCGTGCATGCGTGTGTGTGTGTGTGTATCCACATTTGAGATGGTATCAGAATTATGTTTCATTCTAGGCTTTACTCACTTTCAGAAGGGAATTGATAAAGTAGTGTATCCAAAAGAAAATCAGCCTCAAGATGGAGAAAATACTAAGAACAATTGTTGAATACCTGTGTGCCAAATATTATACTAGCAAACTTGGTAATTTTGTCATTTATTCTTAACAAAAAGCCCTAAAATGTAGCTATTACTATCTTTATTTTCCTAATAAAGAAACTGAGACAGAAATGGGGAAGTTGCCCAATATCATAGAGTTCAGAATAGCAGAAATGGAATTCAATCCCAGATCAATTCGATTCCAAAGCCCATAGTCTTTCTACTACATGACTCTGCTTCCTGCCGTATGATGTAAGAGGAAAGTGAGGGGATTGGAAATATTTACCAGGTCATCAGGGTGTGAGAGGGAAAGGTGCAACATTGAGAAATCTTCAATAGCTCATCCTACTCTGAGGTTCTGTGATCTAATGAACACCAGGACATGCAACCAAACTAGAGAAAGCTGTGATGTGTGGCCCTGATGCAGATGAGGTTCTAGTTTCAGCATGTTGACTTTTGGTATTTTCTTTTCCCACAAACTTTACTTTTCTCTCCCTGCCATAAAAAAGTTTCCTTTTTCTTCTGACACAAGCTCAGTACATTAATAAAGTGCTGATTTTCAAAGGAAATAGTCTCTATTGTTTAGAGCTGCTGGGAAGCCCCTGCAAGTAGACATGCTGACCAGACAAACAGGCTGAAGAAATAGTACCTGCGATGGCTTCTAAGTAGTGATGATGAAAATGAAAGATAAAGAATTCAAAGCATGGATTTCAAGGAAGCTCAATGAGATCCAAGACAACACAAAGAAACTTCTAAAGCAATTCAGGAAATAAAGAGATAAACATTTTTAAAATAAATCAATCAGAGCTTCTGGAATTGAAATACTCACTTAAGCAATTTCAAAATTCAATTGAAAATTTTACCAATAGACTGAACCAAGCAGAAGAAAGAATTTCAGATCTGAAGATCTGATGTTTGAACTAATCCAGTCAGACAAAAAATAAAGAAAAAAGAATTTTAGACAATGAACAAAAGTCTTCCAGAAATATGGGATTATGTAAAGTGACCAAACCTATTAATTATTCGCATTCCTGAGAGAGGAGGAGAAAAAGGAAACAAACTGGAAAACATATTCGAGGGAATAATTCAAGAAAATTTCCCTAATCTTGTTAGAGAGGTAGATATCCAGATATAAGAAATCCAGAGAACACCTACAAGATACTGTGCAAAGCAAATATCTCCAAGGTATATATTCACCAGACTGTCTAAGATCAGTGCTAAAGAAAAAGTCTTAAATGCAGCTAGACAAAAAGGTCAGATCACATACAAAAGAAACTCCATCAGGTAAACTGTGGCCATCTCAGCAGAAACCTTACAAGCAGAAGAGATTGGGGACCTATTTTCAGCATTCTCAAAGAAAAGAAGTTCCAAACAAGAATTTCATACCCCACCAAACTAAACTTCATAAACGGAGGGGAAATAAAATTTTTGCCAGACAAGGAAGGGCTAAGGGAATTTGTTATCACTAGGGCAGCCTTACAAGAGATCCTTAAGAGAGTTCTAAACATAGAAATGAAAGAATGATACCTGCTACTACAAAAACACACTTAGGAAGTTCATAGCCTACAGATCCTATAAGCCAATCACACAATACAAACTACAATACAACCAGCCAACAACTTCGCAACAGGATCAAAACCTCACATACCAATATTAACCTTGAATATAAATTGTCTAAATGCCCCACTTAAAAGGGACAGAGTGGCAAGCTAGATTGAAAAAAAAAAAAAACTCATTCATCTGCTGTCTTCAAGAGACTCATCTCATATATAATGGACACCCATTGGCTCAAAGTAAAGAACTGGAGAAAGATCTATTGTGCAAACAGAAGACAAAAAAGATCGGGTATTACTATTCTTTCATCAGATAAAACAGATTTTAAAACAAAAACAGTACCAAAAAAGGGGGTAGGGGACAAAGAAGGGCATTGCATAATGATAAAGGGTTCAATTCAACAGGAAGACTTAACTATCCTAAATATATGTGCACCTAACATTTGAGCACACAGATTCATAAAAAAATACTTCTAGACATACCAAAAGACTTAGACAGCCATACAATAATACTATGGGACTTCAACACCCCGCTGAAAGTGTTAGATGTATCATCAAGGCAGAAAACTAACAAAGAAATTCTGGACTTAAATTCAACACTTTATCAGCTGAAGCTGATAGACATCTACAGAATATTCAACTCATCAACTACAAAATACTTGTTTCTCTCATCTGCACATGGAATATACTCCAATATTAACCACATGCTCAGTCATAAAACAAGTCTCAATAAATTCAAAAAAATCAAAATCAAACCAACCTTATTCTTGTACCACAGTGGAATAAACATAGAAATCAATACCAAAAATATCTCTCAAAACCACACAATTGCATGAATATCAAACAACTTCCTCTCAAATGACTTTTGGGTAAACAATAATGTTAAGGCAGGAATATAAAAAATTATTTGAAATAAATGAAAAAAGAAACAGAACACACCAAAAATCTGGGATGCAGCAAAAGCAATGTTAAGAGGAAAGTTTATAGTGCTAAATGCTAACCTCAGAAAGTTAGAAAGATTTCAAATTAATGATTTAACATCACACTTAGAGAAACTAAATAAGAACAAACTAACCCCAAAGCTGGCAGAGTAAAAGAAATAACTAAAATCAGAGCAGAAATGAACAAAATCGAAACCCCAAAATCCATGCAAAGAATCAATGAAATCAAAAGTTAGTTTTTTGAAAGGACAGACAAGATTGATAAACTACTAGCTAGATTAAAAAAGAAAAACAGAGAGAAGATCCAAATAAGCACAATCGGAAATTACAAAGGTGACATTACAACTGATCCCACAGAAATACAAAGATCCTCAGAGACTGCTATAAATACCTCTATACACACATGCTAGAATCTAGAGAAAATATATAAATTCCTGGAAACACACAATCTCTCAAGATTGAATCAGGAAGAAATTAAAACCATGAACAGACCAATATTGAGTTCTGAAATTGAATCAGTAATTTGAAACCTACCAACCAGAAAAACCCCAGACCAGATGGACTCACAGCTCAATTACATCACACATACAAACAAAAGCTGGTACCAATCCTACTAAAACTATTTCAAAAAATTGAGGCAGAGGGACTCCTCCATAACTCATTCTATGAAGCCAGTATCACCCTGATACCAAAAACTGGCAAAGACACAATGAAAAAAGAAAGTTTCAGGCCAACACCCTTGATGAACATATATGCAAAAATCCTTAATGAAATACTAGAAAATTGAATACAGCAGCACATCAAAAAGTCAATGCACCACGGTTAAGAAGGCTTCATTCCTTGCATGCAGGGTTGGTTTACTATACACAAATCAATAAATGCCACTCACCACATAAACAGAATTAAAAACAAAAAAACCATATGATCATCTCAATAGATGCAGAAAAGGCTTGCAATAAAACCAACATCCCTTCATGATTAAAAAACCCTCAAGAAACTAGGTATCACAAAAACATACCTCAAAATAATAAGAACCATCTATGACAAAACCACAGTCAACATCATACTGAATGGGCAAAAACTGGAAGCACTCCCCTTGAGAACTAGAACAAGACAAGGATGCCCACTCCCACTACTCCTATTCAACGTAGTACTGAAAGTCCTTGCCAGAGCCATCAGTTCAGAGAAAGAAAGAAAAGGCATCCCAATAGGAAAAGAAGAAGCCAAACTATCTCTCTTAGATAATATGACTCTATACCTAGAAAACCCTAAAGACTCTGCCGAAAGGTTCATAGAACTGATACATGACATCAGGAAAATTTCAGGATACAAAATCAACGTAGAAAATTTAGTAGAATTTCTATACATCCATAACATTCAAACTGAGAGCCAAATCAAGAACACAATCCCATTTATAAAAGCCACATACAATATAAAATACTGAGGAATACATCTAACCAAAGTGGTGAAAGATCTTTATAAGAAGAGCTACAAAACACTGCTGAAAGAACGCATAGGCAACACAGGGCCCGGCACGGTGGCTCATGCCTATAATCCCAGCACTTTGGGAGGCTGAGGTGGGCAGATCACCTGAGGTCAGGAGTTTGAGAATGGCCTGGCCAACGTGGTGAAACCCCATCTCTACTAAAGATACAAAAATTAGCCAGGTGTGGTGCGGGCACTTGTAATGTCAGCTACTCAGGAGGCTGAGGCAGAAGAATCATTTGAACCCAGGAGGCAGATGTTGCAGTGAGCCATGATTGCACCACTGCACTCCAGCCTGGGTGACAAGAGTGAAACTCCATCTCAAAAAAAAAGAAAGAAAGAAAGAAAGAAATCATAGACAACACAAACAAATGGAAAAACATTCTATGATCGTGGATTGGAAGGATCAACATCATTAAGATGACCATACGCCCAAAGCATTCTACAGATTTAATGCTATTCCTATCAAGTTACCAATGTCATTTTTCAAATAATTAGAAAAACCATTCTAAAATTCATTTGGAATCAAACAAAGAGCCCAAATAGCCAACACAATCCTTGCAAAAGGAACAAAGCTAGAGGGATTGCATTACCTAACTTCAAACTATACTATGAAGCTACAGTAACCAAACAGCGTGGTACTGATACAAAAAAAAAAAAAAAAAATACATAGACCAATGGAACAGAACAGAGAACCCAGGAATAAAGCTGCACACCTACAGCCATTTGATCTTTGACAAGGTTGACAAAAATAAGCAATGGGGAAAGGAATCCATATTCAATAAATAGTGTGGGTATAGCAGGTTAGCCATATGCAGAGGAATGAAACTGGGCCCCCACCTTTCCCCATATATAAACATTTTTTCAAGATGGATTAAAGATTTAAAGGTAAGCCCTCAAACAGTAAGAATCCTGGAATTAAAATCTAGGAAATATGACTGTGGGCATCAGCCTTGGGAAATAATTTATGACTAAGCCCTCAAAAGCAATTGCAACAAAAGCAAAAATTATCAAGTGGTGCTTAATTAAAGAGGTTCTGCACACCAAAAGAAAGTATCCACAGAGTAAACAAACAACCTGTAGAATGGGAGAAAATATTTGCAAACTATACATCCAACAAAGGTCTAATATCCAGAATCTATAAGGAACTTAATTCAACAAGCAAAAAGCAAAAGCAAACAAATTCATTAAAAAGTGGGCAAAAGATTTCTCACAAGAAGACATACAAGTGATAAATAAATATATTTTAAAATGCTCAACATCACTAATTATCAGAGAAATGCAAATCAAAACCACAATGAGATACCATCTGATACCAGGCAGAATGTCTATTAATAAAAAGTCAAAACGAAAGCAAAAACAAAAAACAAATGCTGGTGAGGCTGCAGAGAAAAGGAAGTCCTCATACACTGGAAATGTAAATTATCTCAACCACTGTAGAAAGCAGTTTGGATATTCAGAACTACCATTTGACCCACCAATCCCAATACTGGGTATCTATTCAAAAAAAATACAATTTTCTAACAAAAAGATATCTGGACTTGTGTGTTCATCACGACACTATTCACAGTAGTAAAGACATGGAATCACCCTAAGTGCCCATCAGTGGTGGACTGGATAAAAAAATGTGGTACATATACTCCATGGAATACTATATGGCCATAAAAAAGAATGAAATTACGTCCTTTGCAACAACATGGATGCAGCTGGAGGCCATTACCTTAAGTGAATTAAGAGAAGAACAGGAAACCAAATATCACATGTTCTCACTTATAAGTTGGAGTGAAACATTGGGTTCTCATGAACCTAAAGATGTCAACAATAGATATTAGGGACTATTAGAGGGGGAAAGGGAGGGGAGAAAAGGGCTGAAAAACTACCTGTTGGATACCATGCTTAGTACAGGATCATTCACACCTCAAACCTTAGCAATATGCAATACACCCATGTAATGAACCTGCATATGTACCCCTGAATCTAAAATAAAAGTTGAAATTATAAAAAAGAAATATACCATCCTGGCTAACATCATGAAACCCCGTCTCTACTAAAAATACAAAAAAACAAAAAACAAAAAAAATAGCCAGACCTGGTGACACGTGCCTGTAGTCCCAGCTACTCAGGAGGCTGAGGCAGGAGAATAGCTTGAACCCAAGAGGTGGAGGTTGCGGTGAGCCAAGATTGCACCACTGCACTGCAGCCTGGGCAATAGAGTGAGACTCCATCTCAAAAAAAAAAAAAAAGAAAAGAAAAGAAAAAAAAGAGAAATATAAACTAGTTTATGAAAAAGTCAGTTATTTGTTATAAAATGCATAAATTATAAGATTATAAGGAATTTCAAGATTTAGAAAAAGTTTTCATTTACCCACGAGTTTCATTAACCAATCTGTCAAAAATGTCCCATTTCTAGTGGTGTAATGTGTGTTTCATGTTAACTTAATGCCAGCATTTTATCTAAAATCAGCAAGATTTTCAAGGTTTTTGCAGTGTGTTCAGATGACACACTCCTCTTTGTTATTAGTATTATCAAATAATTCTAAAGCCTTTTCATGGCTTCTGCTTGAAATTTATTTCTCAGACATAATGAATTTCTGTTTTGGGTCTGATCAGAAAAAATATGGTTTTTCATTTTACTGTCATCATCTGACGAACTATTTTATTTTTAACATACTTTTTTGTTTTGTTTTATATTCCATTAAGTTTTTGTCTGTATTTCTTTCATGTTCTATTTAATAAATACATTTTAAAATGGTTGAAACAGAAAAAAAGATGACATGATACACACACACACACACACACACACACACCATGAAATACTACTCTGCCATACAAAAGAATGAATCATAAAAAAGAAAGAAATCACGTCTTTTGCAGCAACATGGATGGAACTGGAGGCCATTATCTTAAGTGCGATAACTCAGAAACAAAAAATCGAATATAGCATGCTCTCACTCATATGTGGGAACTAAATAATGAGTACACATGGACAGAGAAAGTGGAATAATAGACATTAGAGACTCAGAAAACTGGGAAGGTGGGAGGGGGTGAGGGAGGAGAAATCACTTAACAGGTACAAGACACACTATTTGTGTGATGGTTATACTAAAAGCCCAGATTTCATCACTATGCAATATACTAATATAACAAGACTGCATTTATGGCCCCTAAATCCATGAAGACAAAAAAATAAATTAATTAAACTAAATAAAAAACAGTGATGATGATGGCCATGGCTTGGAAAGTGCTTCCTGTGCACCAGTCCCTGTTGTATGAGCTCTATGTGTACTGATTTATATAAATCTCATCACAATTCCACGGCAGTTTCTAAGTAACACCCTATGCTTCTGATATTCTGTCTTCTGAAATTTTCTTGCCCTGAGTATGTGAGTTTAGACTCAAGTGATACCTCATTTTTTGATACCTGATTTTTAAAAATTAACACCCATCCTTTAGAACTTATTTTTCGGTAGGGTATAGTATCTTTAACAGTGTGGACTCTGGAGCCAGCATCGCCTGCCTTGATTTGAATCTCAGCTGAACGATATCCTACTGTAAGACTTGAGGATCATATAATATTTACCAATAAGGTTATTAGGAGATGAGGAAATTTACGCGTATTTCCCAAGATTCCACAACTAGTGACAGAGCTGGAACTTAAACCCTGGTGGAGTTGTCTTCATGTCTCCATTCTGCAAAGGGGCTATTGGTGTTCACCGGCTCCCTGCGGTCATGTTTGCACCCAGCTGGCACATCCTCACAGACAAACTTCTTTGCTCTCTACTTAAAACCAAAGAGAAAGAGAAAAGAACTTCCAGCAACCTGCCAGTGGAAGTCCTTGGTACTTCTCTTTTATTGATTAAAATAGACTCAACATATAGTGACTGAAGAAGCTACTACGTGCGAGGCACTAGTTGAGGGACTGGGAGACAGAGCCGAATAACACAGCCCTTTTCTGTGAGTTGCTTGTAGTCTACCGAGGGAGAAAACCTGAAAACACATAAGCTAAATGTAGTATGTGAGGTGAGTGGCAATATTAACATTTCCAAATTGGAACGGATTCATTTTTAAACACTGTTATTTCTCTCCTTTGCCTTATCCTTACTAAAGCAAGGAAGCCAATCCATACCCATGGCCACAGAGAAAGAATGTGACACAGCAGAAAACAGAAAGGAAGGAGCCTTCCCAGCTCCACCTGTACCAAGGCATTGGCGGTACAATTGGAGACAAGAAGCTGATCGCTGGAAGCAGTTTTTTCACTTACCCACTCAGCATTCAGTCACTTACTGTTTTACTCAACTCATGTTTATTAAGTCACTACTATGAGCCAGGTACAGTTTTAGGCACTGGAGATATAGCAGTGAACATAATAAAGTCCCTATACCTCAAGGTCCTTGTATTCTCAAGTAAAAAAGACTGAAAATAAGCAAACAAATAAATATGAGTCACCAGATGATGATAAATGCTGTAGATAAAAATAAAGCAGGGTGGGGGGAAGGGAAAAGTATTGCTGGAGGTGCAATGGGGAGGAGGTTGCTGTCTTATAGAGAGTGGTCCAGGAACAGCCTCTCTAGCTGAGTGACTGGAAGACGTAAGAGAGCAAACTATGCGGCTCACCAGGGACAGAGCATATCATGCAAGGGGAATAGCAATTCAGAGGCCCTGAGGCAGGAGTGTACTTCATGTTATTCATGGCGGCCAGTGTGGAAAGAGTAACTGAAGAGGACAGAGTAGGAGATAGACGTCCAGATTATGTAGGACTTTAGATGCCACTGAAAAATGGCTGGCCCTTCCAATGAATGAGATGGGAAATTACTAGTGTTTTGTGCAGAGAAGCGTCACAATTTGATCTTATTTTATTATTTTGTTTATTTTGAGACAGAGTCTCCTCCCTCTGTCACCCAGGCTCTGGAGGGCAGTGGTGCGATCTCAGCTCAACACAAGTTCCACCTCCCAGGTTCAAGTAATTCTCCTGCCTCAGCCTCCCAAGTAGCTGGGATTATAGGCACGTGCCACCATGCCCAGCTAATTTTTGTGTATGTTGAGCAGAGACAGGGTTTCACCATGTTGCCCAGGCTAGTCTCAAACTCCTGACCTCAAGTGATTCACTCGCCTTGGCCTCCCAAAGTGCTGGGATTACAGGTGTGAGCCACCATGCCAGCCTTGACTTTTGTTTTAAAAGGACATTCTGGTTTCTGTATTGGTGACTGGGAGCAGGTAAGGAGAGAAGCAAGGAAAAGAGTCTGGAGACTATTAGAGTAATGCCAGGAGGGAGGATGTTGCTTGGACCCAGCAGTAACAGTGATGTTGAGACCACAGGATATACTGATGGGCAAAATGTGGGGTATGCTGTAGAAAGAGCTGTTAAGCATTCCAGCTCCAAGAGTTTTAGCCAGAGCAAGTGGAAGCTTAGAACTTTAGGCAAGATGGGATCTTGCCATTCATCCATTTCAACCCATACATTCACAGTTGTGTGAGAACACTGAGACCTAGAGAGATGAAGTAGCTGCTGCTGATTACATCAGAAATGAGAGACCAGAGTAAAGTTTTCTAAATCCCAGAGCACTGCCACTTTTTCTCTCTCTTTTGGGATCATCAAGCTGATTTATTTACCTTGGAGAAGCTGTCACAGGCAGTATTCACTGATGCTCTGGCTGAAGAGAAATGAATATCTACAGAAGACAATAAAAATTAGGAAACCAGTGAATCTGTGTTTTTTAAAAATAGTGGCTCTATCTACTGTTTAAATATTTTTGTTTGAGAATAGTTTTCAATTTTCAGAAAAACACAGATTCATATCCCCACACCCAGTTTTGCCAGTATTAGTGTCTTAGACTAGTAGTACATTTGTCATAATTGATAAACCAATACTGATACATTACTATTGACTCAAGTTCATATTTTGTTGAGTTTTTCTTTGTTTTTCCCTAATGTCCTTTTTCTGTTTCAGGACCCCACCTAGAACACCACATTATATTCAGTCATCACATCTCTTTAGACTCCTCTTGGCTGTGACATTTTCTCACACCACCCTTGTTTTTGATGACTTTGACAGTTTTGAGAAGTATTCATTAGGTATTTTATAGAATGTTCCTCAGCTGGAACTTGTCTGATGTTTTTCTCATGATAGAACGGGGTTATGTGTCTTTAGGAGGAAGAGCACATAAGTCAAATGTCATTTCATCACATCCTATCGGGGTGCATACAATCAACATAATTTATCACTGTGGATGTTAACCTTGATCCTCTGGCTGAGGTAGTGTTTATCAGATTTCTACACTGTAAAGTTACTCTTTTATTCCTCCTTTTCATTCTGTATGCTTTGGAAGGAAATCACTATGTGCAGCCCACATTTAAGGAGTGGGAAGTTATGGTTCTATGTAGATATATGTGGAATATCTATAAATATTATTTGGAAATCTTCTGTATTGATTTGTCTACTCCCCACATATATTTATTTATTCAATCATTTACTTATACCAGTATGGACTGGGCAAGACACCAACAGTGTCCATTATTTCTGACGCAGACAACGAATGAATGAGTGGTTGGATGAATGACAATAGTTACAGTTGACAATAGAAATTACAACAGCAAGCATATGTCCACCCAAAACCTTATACACAAATGTTCCCAGCAGTATTATTCATAATAGCCAAAAGGTGGAAACAACCCAAATGCATATCAACTGACAAACACATGAACAAATTGTGGTATATCTATCCAATGGAATATTATTCAGCTACACAAAGGAATAAAGTGCTAGTACATAATATAACAACATAGACAAACCTTGAAAACATGGTAAGTGAAAGAAACTATCACAAAAGACCAAATATTATGATTGCATTCATAGGAAAAGTCCAGAACAAGGACATTAAATCTATAAAGACAGAGAGTAGTATAGTATTGTTTAGGGCTGGGTGACTGGGGATTAGGGAGCTCGGGGGAATGATAGTTACAAGGTACAGAGGTTCCTTTTGAGGTGAAGAAAATGTTCTAAAATTGACTATGGTGATACTTGCCCATGTCTGTGAACTTACTAAAAACCATTAAATTGTATACTTTAAATGGGTGAATTGCATGTTATGTAAATTATATCTCCGTAAAGCTGTTTTAAAACATAAATTGTAACAGCATGCAAGCTGGGAAATATAATTTGGTCTCTCTTATTCCAACAGTAGGATGGTTTGTACTTTAATTTAGATCCCTGGTTATCTTCGGTGTGGAAATGAACAGAAACAGATCATTTCAAAATGTTAGGCAACAATTCAGAAGCATTCATATTTGGTTCTAGAAAGCATTACAGTGGACAGGTGTAGTGGCTCATGCCTGTAATCCCAGAACTTTGGGAGGCCGAGGCAGGCGAATCACTTGAGGTCAGGAATTCGAGACCAGCCTGTCTAACATGGTGAAACCCCATTTCTACTAAAAATTACAAAAATTAGCTGGGTATGGTGGCACGCGCCTGTAATCCCAGCTTCTCTGGCAGCTGAGGCAGCACAATCACTTGAAACTGGGAGGCAGAGGTTGTAGAGAGCTGAGATCACACCGCTGCACTCCAGCCTGGGCAACAGAGGGAAACTTTGTCAAAAGAAAGAAAGAAAGAAAAAGAAAGACAGACAGACAGACAGAAAGAAAGAAAGAAAGAAAGAAAGAAAGAAAGAAAGAAAGAAAGAAAGAAAGAAGGAAAGAAAGAAAGGAAGGAAGGAAGGAAGGAAGGAAGGAAGGAAGGAAGGAAGGAAGGAAGGAGGGAGGGAGGGAGGAAGGGAGGGAGGGAGGAAGGGAGGGAGGGAGGAAGGAAAGAAGGAAACATTACAGTGATTTAGAGGTCGCTGATACCCCTTTCTAATTATGTTTTGCCTAGATGATGATATAAATGTATCATCCTGGAGTTAAAAAAAAAAAAAAAAAAAAAGACATACAAGAAGAGATGAGCAAGACATTTTCTAAATGGAAAGTCAACTAGGGATAAAATGTGTTTCAAGTAATCCACGAAGAGGAAGAGCAATATGTGAAAAATGGAGAATTGAACACACATATGCACACATACCAAACCACACCATGTTTTACCCTGAAATTCAGCTGACTCTCTCTCCTTCCTGTGTCTTCCTTCATTAGCTTGATTACCACCTCAGCTAGGAATAAATGACACCACACTGTTCTGCCTAAGGCTCAATGAGATGGGCTATTTAAACATTCAGTGGAGCCAAAGAGACATAAGGGGGGGATACAGTGCTAAGCATATGAACTCGAACTTGTTGGCAGATTCTGACCAGCAAATACAGAATGCTCTTACTGAGCAGAAATTAGCTCATCATTTGTCTGTGGAGTTGGCCCAGGGCAATCATTTATTTCCAAGTTCCATCTGCAGCCCTGCCATCCCTGCAAAATGGGGTTGGCATCCTCCCAGAAACATGTTTTCAAAGAGGACTCAAGGAATTGCCTCCAGCGTTTCTTGCAACCTGGCATCTTGTTCTCCCTTTAAGGTAGGACTCACCTAAAAACAACAAAAGCTTTCTGTGCAGGGGAAGGGAAACACCTTAACGGACTGAGCCTAGCAGCTGGGTGACAGAGGTGTGCTCAAGAAAATATTTTCTCTCTAATGAAATCATACACCACTGCAACGGGAGGAGAGAGGAGAAGCTGGGTCCAGTGTCAATATGAGGGGCTGATATATGTTAGGACACACGAGAAAGAGGAGAAGGAAATCTTCCAGGCCAAACAGAGAGCTTTATTCCATGAAAAAACAAGCAGCTGTTAGAGGCTGGTGCTCCATTCCCTGCTGGACTCCCTATTGTGGTCTTTGACACAGTGAAGAAGTATAGAAGACAGAGTTGTGAGGAGGAGTTAGAAAATAAAGAATTCCGGGCCAGCCTTTGCCAGTATTCTGGACCAGTACTGCCAACTAGTGTCTGCATTCCCGGCCAGTGTCTGCTGAGTTGATGAGTTTGCTCCCCACTCTGCCCAATCCACTTTTCTCCATCCTTGGTACCACTCAGACTTTCTAGATCAGTCCTCATTTCCAGTACTCTTTACTGTGGCCCCATAAACAACCAAAATTGCAGGAAATTCTAACTTACCAAACTACATCTTTGAGACTATTGCCTGCATCTGGAAATGGATCATGTCTTATTCCATTTGGGCTGTGATAACAAATTACCATAGGCAAGGTGGCTTAAACAACAAACACTTATTTCTTACAGTTATGGAGGTTGGAAGTCCAAGATCAGAGTTCCAGCATAGTTGCACATGGTTGAGTTATTGGTGAGAGCCTTCTTCTGGTTAAATCCTCACATGGCCTTCTTTTGTATACATATGGAGGGAGGGAGAGAGAGAGAGAGATTGTGTGTCTGTTCCTCTTTTTATAAGAGCACTAATCCCGTCTTGGAGAGTCCACCCTCAAGGCCTCATCTAAACCTAATTGCTTTTCAAAGACCCCACTTCCAAAGAAGTGGACCCTCACATTGGGGATTAGCACTTCAACATATAAAGTTGGGGGGAAGGGGATACAAACATTCAGTACATAGCAGACACAACTGTAGTTGCTATGGTCTGAATGTGTCACCCAAAATTCATATGTTGAAACTTAATCATCAATGTGATATTATTAAGAGGTGGGGCATTTAAGGAGTGATTAAATCATGAGGGTGGAACCCTCATGGATGGGATTTGGGTTCTCACTACAGGGCTTGAGGGAATGGGCTTATTCTCTTCTCTTCTTCTCTCCTGCTGTGTGAGGACACAATATTTGCCCTTTCTGCCATGTAGGAATGCAGCAAGAAGGCCCTCACCAGACACCAAATGCTAGCACCTTAATCTTGGATTTCCTGACCTCCAGAATTGTAAAAATAAATTTCTATTGTGTGACATTTTCTGACGGAAGCACAACCTGACTAAGACACCACATACCTCTACTTGGAGGCCAGGCTATGGACAGAGAGAAGGGAAGAGTGAATTTCCTCACCTGGAAACTCTTCCCTTTCCCTTGGTTCATAGGAAGCTATCAGTTTGCTGGGCAGAGACCATTGTAATATGCACTATGTTGGGTCATTGATGGGAGTGGAAGGGTGGGATAAAGAAAAGCAAATGTTAAAACAAGAATAACATCTTCAGAGTTTCAGCATTGCCTATATTGGCACATTCAATAAAAAAACATAACTTATGTGCGTAATCTGGAATGACCTTTTCACCACTCTCCACACTCCAAAGTACTTGAAGGTGACTCTTGCAAAAACTCCCAGAGAAAATTCTTACTTAAACTCACTCCTCCCATCCCCTTCCCTTAAGTGCAATGCTTGGCACCATCCACTTCATTAAATGACACTTTCTAGGAGCTTGGCAGATGTTTCTGCTCACTCACCCCAGGAAATCCATTTGCCAGGTGCTGTAGCCTTAACCAACACAACATTTTACTATTGAACTTGTCATTGACGTGGAGAACATGAATCTAACAGATGAAATAAATGAAAACTCCACATGGTTACACAATCCTCTTTTGGTAGTCTAAGAGATGTGCTCATCGTTTTCTTATCTCTCCTCTTTATGGAAAAGTTATCTAAATTCTTTAGCAGATATTCAAGGCCCTCTGTGATGGTCATTCCAGGTTCCTTACACTTCCAGCCAATGACAAGGGCTGTAGTTATGACAAGGGTAGCTTAGCTCTCCCCAAGCATGCTCACTTCTTTCTCACTCCAAAGTCTTTGTGTTTGCAACTTCCTCCCTCCATCAGAAGTGCTTCCTCTCAAATTCCATCTGTTGAAATTCTACCTGTACCTCAAAATTTAATTCAAACACCAGCTTGTCCATGAAGTCTTCCCCAGTCTACATCCTGCACCTCTATCCTCTATTGTAATGGACCTGTCTTTCCTCTATGGCCATATCTGTATATGTGATCAGGAAATTTGGCCTAACAATTATCAAATGTTAGCTATCAACAAATATTTTTCACATGCAACCACATATTTTGAGGGATTTTAACTAAACCATCTTTGTGACTATCATGGTATCTAGAAAATCACCTTGCCTGGATCACTCACCATGTGATAAACTCATGGTATGTAGGACTGGACCTCCAGGTTTTATGAATATTGAATAAGAAGGAACTAAAACAATTGTATAAAATAACTGCTTTTGTTTAAGAACTGAGCCTGGCTTTGAAAAATAGTACTGATGCTACATATTTATGGGATTGTCCTGTTACAGATCACAGGATTAGACCACACTCTGGTGGGTGGAGATGAACAATCCTTCAAAAGAGATAAATATCCAGGTTGCTTAATGGTGGGAAAAGAGAACAATCCAGGGGCAGGGAATGAAGACTCAGAAGGTAGGCTTTAGTTTGGCATGAAGGGAAAAATCCCTTTCTCTTTTAGAGCCAAGAATGAGTAGGACTCAGGCTTGGAGACATGGAGATGCCAATAGCAATTCCAGAGGTGGAAGGAGAGCTCCCCTGGCCACATCAATGCTAGTTGCATGTGAGGCAGAGAGCAGGTGTGAGGTGGGAACCCCACACACCCTGGCCCTGTGCAATGTAGTTATTTCCTTTTAATTATACCCAAATTTTAACAAACTCTCATTACCTGTAGCAGCCTGCTGTATCATATAAAATTAGGTGGAAAGTCAACTTATACTTCAGATGAAGAGAAGAGAGGGAGACCAATACCCTTGTCCCTACATTCAGAAGGATTATCACAATGATGGTAACTCAGCATAGGGGTGATCCATGGGGGATTTGGGCAGCTGAAGGAGTCAGCCAGAGTACACATTGGCAATTTGCTACTAAAAAGAATGTGATATTAAATCCTTTGTAATTAATCACTTTCTAATTAACAAGTGTGCTGCGCTTTACATGTCAGGTATTCTTGACATGTTTGATAACTGTAATTTATTCAAGCGATTACAAACATACATCAGAAGTTAACACAACTCACAGAGGTGCCATTAAACGTAACAGAATACCCAAAATGTTTTTAGCACTTTTCTTTAGGGAATGTGCTACTTGAAAGGAAGATGTCTCAAAAGTCGATACTAAATTAGGTTAAAGATAATTACTAGCAGAATGTGTATAAAAGAACAACTCAAATAAATTGCTAAAATTGATATGCCAAAGGTTGATTTTTTGAAAATAAAGTCCAGATTGTTCTACAGTTTAGATACTATTAGTATTGTCCTCAGCCTTGGGTCACCTCTATCTACAATATTCAATAATACTGAGCAAAAATTTATTGAGTACCTACTAGAATCCCTGGCCACACATTGCAAAACCCTTTAGATAATGAAAACACAATTCATATTTCAAGGGGTGCATAGCTTAGTTGAGATTACAGACCCCTAAACAGATTATTAGAAAATAATTTAGTGACTGCACTGACTGAGATATGCAAAGAATAGCATAGGAATTCCAAAAGGAGGCTAGTTATTGAACACTTTTTGGTGAAAAATCTAGAAAACTTCTTGCTTACATATGTCTCACACTGAATTAATTAGTTTTTAAGTCATGCAAATAGATTTTTAATTGCAATTTGTTTGCTGTCATACCAAGCAGTCATTCACCTGGTTTTTGTGGCTGGATTTTTCTTATAATTAATTATAGCACCAAGTGCCAAACAAAGGTGGTGAGAGGGCTAGCCACTTTTAGAATGGTGGAATGATGACATTGGCAAATCCTACCTTAAAAAGCACTGATAGGTTGGGCGCGGTGGCTCAAGCCTGTAATCCCAGAACTTTGGGAGGCTGAGACGGGCAGATCACGAGGTCAGGAGATCGAGACCATCCTGGCTAACACGGTGAAACCCCGTCTCTACTAAAAAATACAAAAAACTAGCTGGGCGAAGTGGTGGGTGCCTGTAGTCCCAGCTACTCGGGAGGCTGAGGCAGGAGAATGGCGGGAACCCGGGAGGCGGAGCTTGCAGTGAGCTGAGATCCGGCCACTGCACTCCAGCCTGGGCGACAGAGCGAGACTCCGTCTCAAAAAAAAAAAAAAAGCACTGATAAAACTAGCAAAATTATCAAAAGTAGTCACTTCAGAACTCTGAAAATAACCAAATGCATAGATAAACTGAAATAACACATCGACTTTGGCCTCTCAAAGTGTTGGAATTACAGACATGAATCACCATGCCTGGCAGGAAATGTGTTTATCTTGCCTTCATTTTGAAAGTATAGTCCTGCTGGATAAAGAAGATTTGCTTAACAGGTTTTTGTTCTTGTAGACCTTTAAATATGTTGTCCCACTGCCTTCTGGTCTCCATTGTTTTTGATGAGAAGTCAGTTATTAATCTTATTGGGAATTCCTTGTATGTGATGAGTTATTTTTGTCTCTCTACTTTCAACATTTCCTCTTTGTCTTTTGAAAATTTTTGACCATGATGTTTCTAGGTGTGGATCTCTTTTATTTTATCCTACTTGAGATTTGTTGAGATTTTTGAATGTGTAGATTAATGTTTTGTTAATCAATTTGGGACATTTTCAACCATTATTTCCTTGAATATTTTTCTTCTCTCTCTCTCTCTCTCTCCCTCTCTCTGTTCCTCCCTGTATTCCCACCATGTGGATATTGGTTTGATCCATGCTATCTCACAGGTCTCTGAGATTCTGTTCATTTTTCTTCACTTTTTTTTCTGTTCTTGAGGTTGGACAAACTTTATCTCCAGGCTTGTTGATTTTTTTTTCTTGCCAGTTTAAATCTGCTTTTGAACACCAGAAATTGAAAAATTTCTAGTGAAATTTTCATTTCAGCTATTTTACTTTGTAACTCCAGAGTTTCATTTGGCTCTTTTTATAATTTCTATTTTCCTATTATATTCTCCAATTGGTGAGGCATTGTTGTCATACTTTTATGTAACTATTCAAACATGGTGTCTTTTAGTTCTTTGAACATATTTATAATAGTGATTTGAAGTCTTTGTCTACTAAGTCCTACATCTAGTCTCTCTTATAGACGGTTTCTGTTGACTGCTTATTTTCCTGTATATGGACTACATTTTCCTGCTCTTTTGTATTTCTGGTAATTAAAAAAACTAGACATTTTAGATCGTATTATAGCCACTCCTGATCTTAGTTATTTTTGGCAAAGTTGGTCACTTTGCTATCGCCCTTATTTTGGTTTGACCAAGATTATTTTAACTCCCTAGGTAAGCAAATGGTTGGAGGAGAAAAAGCTAAGATATCTTTCCAATCTCTAGGAGAACCTGTCTGGCATATTTCTCTCTGTATATCTGGCATACAAAGTTAGAATAAATATTGGCTAAATGAATGAATAAAACTCAGACCTAAAGAGATTGTGTGGTCTACAGCTCAGGATTTCTCAAAGAGATAAGTCACAAGCTTTCAGTGATTAGGTAAAGTTTGAGAGGCAGTAGTAAATGGTAGTGTAAAACCACCTTTTTCCCCATGATCCTTTCTTATACAGTATCTCTTACTTTGCTCATCTTTCTCCTGTCAACCACCATTCAATGTCATTTTGACTTGTGAAGAAGTCAAGAAAGAAAAAAGCAAAGCTGAAGAAATTGGAGGAAGGAAATTCTGGTGACTGCTAGTTGTTTCTTTTTGAGAATCTGCAGTTTTCCATTTTCTGTTTTTTCTCTGTATCAGAAGGACCTATGACCACTTGAAAAGCCCTAACCTCCAGCTTGAAAAACACTGTTTTAGGCCATTATTATCTAGAAATTGGAATCAATTAACAAAAGAAAGAAGATAAATCATCTGCCAGAGATGCCAAAAGATAAAATAATTCTAAGCATCAAAGGTGAAGTAAAATTTGACCATTCAATTTGGAGGTTGGTATTAAATAATTATTGATGATTAAGCTGCCATTCCTTTTCAACTCTTATGTTGAAGACTGATGTCGCTTAGCTTTTGTTTCCTTTACCCTTTTCATTTCTGCAGTTAGGAGGTGGCAGACTGGAGGTGTTACTCGAGTTGCCGTGGAAACCATTCGTCAGAAGCTAGTGTTGAAGACCCGGGCAACAGGGTGGAAATGGATGAGCAGTGGTGGTGCCCAGATCTGGTTACCAATTTGGAAGAGCAGCTGGAAAAGGAGTCTGTTTGAGGTACAACATATCCCCAGGGATTGTAGAGATACTCTCTCAACCTCTCACTGATCTTCAGCACGTAAGTGTTCTCTTCAACAATGGTGAAGAGAACAAGTAAAAGTAACTGCAAATAGCAAAGAGAGGCCCAGCTTAGAGGAAATGGTTCCAACTCCCTTTTTGATGTAAAGGTCTTAGGGATTACTTTACTACATGGAAGTTTTCAAGAACACAGGAGGGCTATTCATAAGCCCTCTGAAACATGAGACATACATATGCAAGTTATGTCAAGGACAGGGCTGTGCTCTGTGCTCAGCACCATCTGGAGGCATTAGCATGAGTGAATCCACTTGTCTTTTTTGTCCTTTTGTGAATTCATTTTCCATACTTATGTGTCCTGTTCCGGGCTGTTCATGCACAACAAATTTGACTTTTACAACATCTAAGGCCATCAGATTTTTATAAAAGTCAAATTTCGGTTCCTTTCCACACTTAACCCAAAGAAAAAACATTAAACTTTGATCTAGTGACAGAGACATTCTCTGCACACACAATTGGTTTGATCACTATAATGGTCAAGAAAATGGTTTAGCTTATTTTTAACATACTCTTTAAAAAGTTCTAATTAGTGGATAAATGTGTGTGTGTGTGTGTATATGTGTGTGTGTGTATGTATGTGTGTTTGTGTATCCCTAAATGAAACTCATAAGCCCTTTGTTCTGTATGTAACAAACAATACAAACATACCTGACTGGTGAGTACAAGTCTGCCTCCACCTCCTGCAAATAAGTATTTCTGTGCAAGATGAAACACACACTTCATCCAGAGAGAAGCCTGTACAGTAAATGGAGACATTGGATTTATGGTACCAGCAAATTTAACTTTGAATTGATAGACCATACAATGAACTCGACAATACTTTTTAAGCTCAGGAAGGGACTGGATCACAAAATATCAGCTAAGCCAAAACGAAGTGTTCACTCAACCCCTTCTATCATCTCTGTGTCCTTCCATAGGAAAAGGTCTATAAAGTGCATTTCTCTGAGAAATTGAGAAGCATAACAAAGGAAAGTACTCTTCGCTTTCCTCTGGCTGTAGGAAGGTAGAATATCTTTTTATGAACAGTTTAAAGTTAAGGAAAATAGATGTTGTAGATTCAGGATTCTCCTTTTTTCCATGCAAATAAAGGAATGATGTGAACAGATTCTTGGATATTTTACGTCTATTGATGGACATAGATTTGGGGTACATAGATTTAGATACAAATGTCTGCTATTCCCCTTTCTCAGTGCATGCTTCAGAAAAGTTGCTTAATCTCTCTGAATCTCAGTTTCCTAATCTGTGAAATGGAGATAATAGTAAGGGAGGAGACCACCCCTCATATTGTCTTATGCCCAATTTCTGCCTCCAGAGAAAGAAGAAGTAAACACTAAAAGGCAGAATGAAATCCACAAGCAGACAGCCTGGCGCCACACCCTGGGCCTGGTAGTTAAAGATCAACCGCCGACCTAATCGGTTATTTGCATAAAAAAGCACTGTGAAGATCCCTGTCCTGTTCTGTTCTAATTACTGGTGTATGCAGCCCCCAGTCATGTACCCCTGCTTGCTCAATCGATGGCAACCCTCTCACATGGACCCCCTTAGAGTTGTGAACCCTTAAAAGGAACAGGAATCGCTCGCTAGGGGACCTCAGTTGTTGGAGACGTGAGTCTTGAGTCTTGCCGAAGCTCCCAGCCGAATAAAGCCCTTCCTTCTTTAACTCGGTGTCTGAGGTGTTTTGTCTGCAGCTTGTCCTGCTATAATAGTAGCCACTTCATGAGAACGTAATTGGAGCTGAAAAAGATGGCACTCGTAAAATGCCTATAGTGTGCTCAAACAGCTGTTACTCACTTGAGAGAGCATCTCTCTTCTGAATGTCTCTTTCAAATTCTGATTCTCAACTCTTCCCAACTTTGGTAGGTTGAAATTGGCCACAGTGGGAATATTTACATCATGGAAATTGGGCAACAATACAAATCAGGGCTTTGTTTTTAGTTTCACTGAGGTCATTTATTAGCACACTTCTGTGCCTATCTCACAGTAAATGCTCAATAGTAGCAACTCATGTTATACTTGATGATGGTCCATTATCTTTCTAAAACACCCAAAGTTCTGAGCTAGTCCATTTGAAGCTGAATATGGAGAAAGAAATATCTGTAAGTGAATTCAATTAGCTTTCTCTGACTGGGTGGCTGGGGTTGCAGAATGGTAACTTCACTAATATTTCCAGTGATCACAAAGATTGAAAGACAGTGAGCAGTTTGGTCAGCACAGAACTTTTAAAAGAAAACAGCAACTGAAATACAAACTTACTTTCACATGAATGGGTGGCCTGGAAGATAAGCGAAGACTCAGATGGCAGAAATTGACACATGTATCTCTGAAGAAGACAGAGTTGCAGTTTCAACCTTCAGATAATGTTAAACATAAGTTTCTTTAGTAACCTGAGGGTTGAGCTATGTAGCTCTTCTGCTTGGATAGAAGACGATGAGACTTCCTAGAATAGCAAATCTCAGGAAATAGATCTTATCCTGGAGTAGGGACCCAAATGAACTCCTGTAAGAAAAGCTGGACAGTGTTTCCCAGTTCATGATGATACTGCATCTGTTTTTATACTTGTCTTTCCTCTGCTTATTTCCTGTTAGTCACCTGTGAAGGTGAAGAAAAAATGATTCCATTTACAAACCAATTTCTTTATCTCTTTTCCCTCCCCCATTTCTTTCTCTTTCTCTTTTTCTTAGTCTCTCTCCAAGCCTAGCAAAGAGGTGACTAGCAGGGAGAAGGAGATGTTCCTACCTGGATTAGGTAGGCAGTAAAATATCCCACACAGAGGAGAGCCAAATCCTAGAGACCCCAGGTATATTAGTCCATTTTCATACTACTATGAAGAAATACTCAAGACTGGGTAATTTATAAAGAAAAAGAGGCTTAATGGACTCACAGTTCTACATGGCTGGGGAGGCCTCACAATCATGGCAGAAAGCAAAGGAGAAGCAAAGGCACATCTTACATGGTGGCAGGCAAGAGAGTATGTGCAGGGGAACTGCCCTTTATAAAACCATCAGATCTCTTGAGACTTATTCACTCTCGAGAGAAGAGAATGGGAAAAATCTGCCCCCATGATTCAATTACCACCCACCAGGTCCTTGCCAGGATGCATGGGAATTATGGAAGCTACAATTCAAGATGAGAGTTGAGCAGCAACACAGCCAAGCCATATCACCAGGGATAGCAAGAATTCAGGCATCACCTAAAAGGCAGATGTATAGGTAGGAAGGTTGTCAACAAGAAGTTCAGCAGTAAGTAGCAAAGACTGAGCCATAGTGATACAGGAGGGCGGCAGGGAAGTGCTGGGAGAAGAAGGGCAGATCCCTGGCGGGGGCTCCACCCCCAGGCAGTGCCCACAGACCTAGGTAAGGACAGGCACTCCTGCCTTGGCACCCAAATGTTACATTTTCCAAGAGTACCCTGGCCTGCCACGCCCCCGTCCTGTTCCTATAAAAATCCTGAGACCCTAGCAGGCAGACACATAAGTGGCTGGACGTTGAGAGGAACACATTGGCGGAAGAAGACACAAGCGGCTGGACGTTGAGAGGACGTGGATGGGAGCACACTAGTGGAAGAGCACACGACAGAAGCTGCCAGGCCATCGACCGGTGGAACAAAGCAGAGTTTGGCCAGGGCAGTCAGAGTTTCCTCCCACTCCCTGAGGAGTTTGCGGCCCAACTCTAGGGGAAAACCATCTCCCTCTGGCTCTCCCACCTGCTGAGAGCTGCTTCTACTCAATAAAACCTTGCACTCATTCTCCAAACCCACATATGATGGAATTCTTCCTGTACACCAAGGTAAGAACCCCGGGATACAGAAAGCCCTCTGTCCTTGCCATAAGGCAGGGGTCTAATTGAGCTAACACAAGCTGCCTACGGATGGCTAAATTAAAAGAACGCCCTGTAACACACGCCCACAGGGGCTTCAGCCTTAAACATCACCCCTAGACACTGCTGTGGCGTCGGAGTCCCACAACCTGCCCATCTGCATGCTCCCCCTAGAGATTTGAGCAGCAGGGCCCTGAGGAAGCGAGCCACACCCCCATCGCACACCCTGTGAAGGGGACAAAGGAAGTTTTCCTGTTTCAGTGGGAACTAGGGAAAATGGGAGGATCTCAGTTCCTAAAGGTAATGAGCTATATGGGGAGTGAAAGGCAAGAAAGGACCCCATCTAAGAAGAATTGTGTTACAAGGAATCAGGGCGGCATTTAGATGGAGGAATAGAGAGGGAAAAAAACCAGAAATGCAGCATGAGTCATGAGGAACACAAGTCAAAATCAGAGCGGGATTAACAAGGAGACGGGCTTAGTGCAGACTGCCTGGCCCAGGGATCTTGGACCAGTGCAAAATCTATATAGAGAGTTGCTTTGGTAGCACCATCTACTGCAAAAAGAGTGTGCAGTCCCAGAGCCAGGAAAACAGGTAAACGATTGCAATACTCAGCAGTGTGTCTCCACAGAGGCCTCAGATCAAGGCTGGTTTTTCATCCAGTAAAATAAACTAGCCTTATCAAACTACGTTGACTAAATTAACTCTAAACACAGTATGTGTAGGCAGCAGCTACTCTGCTTTTGGTAACAATATGATTCTAAGGAAATGAATTCCCAGAACTTTTTATTATTGAGCTAATAAATATAGCATGTTTACTGAGGACCACTGTTCATTTCATATGCTTTTGACCTGGAATATTTATGTTATTTAAGTAGCAAATAACTAAATCCCACCAGAGACCTAGATCTCCCAAGAATGGTTTTCATAAAAGATGTATTTGTTAGCGGGTACAAGTTTGTCCATAAGCAAAGTAGATAGTAGCCTAGGTATGGTGAAATCCTTCCCCAGTCAGTTACCTTCAAAGACTTCAAGCTCTTGGTGTGAGTTGCTGCTTCACAACCCATCTCAATATTTATTGAGCACCTACTATATGCCAGATAACAAGCAAAGCTTTGGGAATACAAAGAAAGATGAACACTGGTTCTTGACACTGAGAAATCCAAGAGTTAATGAGGAGTATGAGTAAGTATGGAGCGAGTGGTAGTTTGGAAGCAAGGAAGAGAAGAGAACCTGAGAGCTCTAGATATCTGAAGTGTGGATCATCAAAAAGGGAGGGAAGGTCAGGACCAGGATGCTGGCCCAGGATGCTGGGGGAAATTCAGCAAGAAAATACTATACAACTTTGCTTATTTATGCATTTACTCATCAAATACTTATTAAATATCTGTTATGCCCAGTAATTGTTTGAGTTTTACAAGTGTGAAAAAGTCCCCTATTTCTTGAGAAGACAATTAACAAGCCATAATAATAACATATGAAAACATAGAGAAGTATAGTATAGGAAGACATAGCATGACAGGGATTTATGTCTTTTCTTATCTCACTGATGTATCTCCACCACCTAGATCAGTATCTGGTACACAATAGGACTCAATGAACATCTTTTGAATGAGTGAATGAATAAATAAATAAATAAAAGGAGCACCCATCTAACTGTGGAGCTGGGCACTACACATCTGGGATATCTTCCAGCAGGAAGTGACATTTAAGATAGGATACGAGCTCGGTGCAGTGGCTCATACCTGTAATCCCAACACTTTGGGAGGCTGAGGCGGGCAGATCACCTGAGGTCAAGAGTTCGAGACCAGCCTGGCCAACAAAGTGAAACCCTGTCTCCACTAAAAATACAAAAATTAGCCAGGTCTGGTGGTGCTCACCTGTAATCCCAGCTACTCGGGAGGCTGAGGCAGGAGAATCGCTTGAACCCGGGAGTTGGAGGTTGCAGTGAGCCACGAGATCGCGCCACTACACTCCAGCCCAGGCAACAGAGCGAGACTCCATCTCAAAAAAAAAAAAAAAAGATAGGATATAAAGGAGGAGAAGAACATAGGCAAAGAAGAGAAGCAGCTGAGTTGCAAGCATAAGAAATAGAAAACTGGTTTGGGAGGCCGAGGCGGGCGGATCACAAGGTCAGGAGATCAAGACCATCCTGGCTAACACGGTGAAACCCCGTCTCTACCGAAAACACAAAAAAATTAGCCGTGCGTGGTGGTGGGCGCCTGTAGTCCCAGCTACTCGGGAGGCTGAGGCAGGACAATGGTGTGAACCCGGGAGGCGGAGCTTGCAGTGAGCCGAGATCGCGCCACCGCACTCCAGCCTGGGCGATAGAGTGAGACTCCGTCTCAAAAAAAAAAAAAAAAAGAAAAGAAAAAAAAAGAAATAGAAAATTGGGAGACAGTTTTGTGGGTTCAAGAAATTTCTATAGATAAAGTTTAAGAGCAGGATGGGGAAGCCTCCTTAAAGTGTTTGAACTTTTTTCTTAGTACAATAGGAAGCCATTGAAGGATTTTACTCATGGGATAAATGCCACCTATTTTCGCTTTTAGAGAGATTATTCTTGCTGCAATATTAGAGAATCAATGGAAAGGACAAAAGCTTGGAGTCAGGAAGGCCAGCTAGGAGGGAGCTATCCAAGGGAGACATGCCAGCAGCCTGTCACAGCTATCCAAGGGAGACATGCCAGCAGCCTGAATTATGGTGGTATCTGGAAAGATATAAAAAGATGAATGCACTTGGTAAATACTTAAGAAATATTTATGAGGTAGCCCATAGCTAATCCTATACACAAAATTTTAAAGACCAGGGCCAGTGGGTCACACCTGTAATTCTAGCACTTTGAGAGGCTGAGGTGGGTGCATTGCTTGAGGCCAAGAGTTTAAGACCAGCCTGGGCAACATGGCGAAACCCTGTCTCTACCAAAAAAAAAAAAAAATAATAATAATAATACAAAAGTTAGCCAGGCATGGTGGTGCATGGCTGAAGTCCCAGCTACTCAGATGGCTGAGATGGAAGGATAGATTGAGCACAGCAGGTGGAGGCTGCAGTGAGCCATGCTTACGCCACTGCACTCCAGCCTGGGCAACAGAGTGAGATCCTGTCTAAACAAAAAACAAAAAACAAAACAAAACAAAACCACACACATAGAAGAATCAGTCTGTTGAGATGAATACAATACTTAGTTCTTTTGTTTTGTTTTGTTTTGTTTTGTTTTATATGGAGTCTCGCTCTGTCACCCAGGCTGGAGTGCAGTGGTGCAATCTCAGCTCACTGCAACCTCTGCCTCCCAGGTTCAAGTGATTTTTCTACCTTAGCCTCCTGAGTAGCTGGAATCATAGGCATGCACTGCCATGACCAGCTAATTTTCATATTTTTAGTAGAGACGAGGTTTCACTGGCCAGATTGCTCTTGAAATTCTGACCTCAGGTGATCTGCCTGCATCAGCCTCCCAAATTGCTGGGATTATAGGTGTGAACCACCACACCCAGCCATTTTTAGATAATAATTTTATGTGTCAATTTGGAGAGGGTTTTGTGTAAGATTAACGTTTAAATCTGTGAACTTTGGATAAAGCAGCTTGCGATCCATGAAGTGGGTGGGCCTCATCCAATCAGTTGAAGGCCTGACTAGAACGAAGTAAGTGCCCCCACTCCCAAGCAAGAGGAATTCTTCAGAAGACTGCCTTTGGACTTCATTTGCAGCACTGGCTCTCTTGGGTCTCCAGGCTTTCAGCCCACACTGCAGATTTGGACTTGCCTGCCTCCACAATCACATATGTCAGTTCCTTCTTTTCTCTCTCTTTCTTTTGCCATATATATCTCCTATTGGTTCTGCTTCTCCAGAGAACCTTAATGAACACATCTTTAAGAAAAAAACCCACTAAATAATGATGCAGATTTCTCAGGAAGCCATCATTGAAATCCACTCTAGGCAATATGTTATCTCAACATACGCTATCTAACCAATGTTCAGAAAATTGATCTAAAAAGTCAACAAAATGTGAATATAAAATTGCATCAAACTCCAAAACAAATCTGAGGCTGATATGCTGAATGGCATTTTAACTGTTAATACAGCTCTGATTCATGAGCCTGACAACTTTGTGAGGAATTAAACACGATCATCAGAGCTGGGTAAGAATTTGCAGATCGTGTGGTCTGACCCCATTACTTTATAGCTGTGAAAATTGCCTCATTTCATCTACACCCCTGAGCACTGCCTGACATTACATGGTCAGAAGGAAACCCTGGGAGGTAGCCTCTCACCCTCTCGACACCAGTATTAGAGCACTGCCCTGTTCCGCTGGACCTGTGGGAAACAGGGACTCCCATGGAGCATGTGTGTGGGGTGTATTATCCATGGATGATTAACTAGATCAGTTCAAGCACAATATTAATGATGCCAGTGTCATGGCTCTAAGTCTCATGAGCTAATTGACGTCGGTTGTATTATTTTGTTGTGGATGATATTATTATTCTCTGTTCATTTTTCTGTCAAAAATATGTGCTATGGGTCAAAACAGGCAAGAGAATATGACTGATTCAGTACAAGTTTATGCCATTGATCAAAATAATAATTACAGTAGAAATCTCTTGATTTTTATCTGCTCAACATCTCATCTCACCTTATGGAAACAGCGGCCTGTTCCTCAGTGGAACTCCCTTTCTGATGCATGAAGACCCATGGCGGGTCACACATCACAGTCCTCTTCACCCACCTGGGTTAACAGGGTGGAAACATCCAATCTTGGCCAAGCAGATCCTCTTTCCCGGGAATCTGGATCCTGATCAGGGACACAGAACTTCTATGCTGTTGCTGCTGAGTCATGCAGGGATTGTGTCCCATGGTTCCTACTACCCTAGACGCATAGTGATGGTCTGTGGGCTCGTATACTGAGATCCCAGCAACTGACCTCAGTCTAGTTCTCCCTGAGGCCAGTTCAGTTTTCTCCCAATGAATTCCTGTTTCTCATTTAAGGTGGGTCTTTGTTACTTTCACCCAAAAACCCTAACTGATACAACAACTCAACATGCCCAGTTTTCACTGGTTTTTCAGAGACCTCGTCTCTGTATATGGAAGGAATATTTCTATGTCTGGACCATAGCTTATTCATTTATTCATTTAATGAAATGAGAACACACAATATTTTGACATAATTTCAGATGTGTTGAGTTTTTTTTTTATCATAAAGCTAACACATGCTTATAAAACTCAATCAATACAACCATATACACCAAGCAGGATGCTTGTCTCCAGTAAACTCATCTCTCTTACAGAAATAATCACTGCATTATACAGTTTGAGTACATTTGAATTAGTTTGATGTACAGAACTTTCTCAAAATGGGATCATACTACAAACTGTTATAAAACTTTGTTTACTTTTAACAACATAACCATGATATCTTTCCACATTTGTGTCTATAGATCTACTTCACTCTTTGAAATGGCTGCATATTATTTTATAGGTTGTTTTGAATGTAACCATTGTGATGGTTTGAATCTGTACCCCAAAAAGCTTGTGTTGAAAACTTAATCACCATTGTAACAGTTTTAAGGGGTGGAACCTTTAAAACATGATTAGTTCATGAGGGCTTTACTCTTATGAATGAATTTAATGTTGCTATTGCTGGAGTAGTTTCCTTATAAAAAATGAATTTGCCCTCTTCTCAATCTTTCTCTTGCCCTCTCTTCCCCTTTCACCATGGGATGATGTAGCAAGAGAAGCCCTCTCCAGATACTGGCTCCTTGATCTTGAACTTTCCAGCTTCCAGAACCATAAGCCAATACATTTCTGTTCATAATAAATTACCCAGTCTGTGGCATTCTGTAATAGCAGCACAAAATGGACTAAGACAAGGATATTCCTAAGACAGGCATATAGGTGTTTCTAATTCTTTGCTAACTCAGCAATGCTGCAATTTTAAGATACCTATGAACCAGAACTGCTTATGAGCTTTTTGAAGAGGACTGCCGACATGGAGGAAGAGAAAATGGAGATATCGTCAGGAATATTTCCTTGAATCCTGGGAGCAAGGAAGAGATTAGTTGCTAAAGGACAATGGGCCAGTGCCTGGATATTAGGAGATTACCTGATAAGACCTTTGCCATCAATCTATATGGGATCACCAGGTTCCCCCACATTTTACTGAAATTCAGGCAGGATTAGGAGTTGCTATTCATGGTTTCTGCACAACAAATTGGATTAATATTTCAAGTCACATCATGGACACAGAAATGTAGTAACATGACGAGGGTTCCCTCCTACTTGCTAAACCCTTCCTCTACCAACACATTCCAAGAGCAGGTGAGCAGTCTGCTAACACAGAAAGGAGCTTCCCACAGGGGCTATTCAAGAGCTGAGGCCCTGGATAAAGATTGAGAAAGCTCGAACCCTAGAAGAAGGAGGAGAAAGCCTGGAACAAAGTAACTGCAAGGTCAGGTGGTGTTAGTGTTCTCGCGGGTGAGGCCGTGTTGACAAAAAGTTACACATGCTACCTCTGACTCCAGGAGTGCCAGCATAGGAGGTCACAGAACACACCTAGTGGCAGCCCAGGGATAGCACCATTATGCAGATGCCTGTGGCCAAAGCCACAGATGCTATCAACAGGGGTCAGGTCATGAGCTCCATGAGGACAATGACCCCATTTTAATCATTTCCCAAAACCCAGAGATGAATTGTTGTTAAGTGATTGTCCAGTTGAATGTAAATAACAAAAGCAGCTCAGCCTTGATCTACCAGCATCACTAGCCCCATGTACAACCCCATGCTCCAGAGATCCAGGGATTATACAAACGAAATTGGTGAGAAAAAGTAGCCACTGATGGGGAAGGTTGGTCAGGTGCAGAGCTCGGCTTAGGTTGATTTTCTCAAAGCAGAGGCAAGGCATGGGAGAGTAGGGGTACTTGTTGTCAGCCAGAACCTGAAATCCTGGGCTCTGCTGAAGAACTGAAGGAGGGTACATGAGAAGGGGCAAGGCTTTACCTCATCTCAGATGAACACATCCACACTTCCAGCATTATGGCTTCTCAGAGGCATCAAAAATGGAATTAATTTTCCTCTGGGAAACCTCAGCTGATCCTCAACTTACAGGAGAGAGGAGAGATAGCAGACCTGCTTTATAATCTCTCTCAGAAGTTTCTGGATCCCTTTTATTTCTGGTAAATATGTATAAGGAGCTAACCAACCATATTAGCTAAACCACGAATGGATGGGAAAAGAACATTCCAGAAAGTTTTAAATTGTAGAAGTTGATGTTCAGATTGCTGTCTTCCATACTTGCTGCAAATTTTCCTGAAGTAGCCAGTTAAAATATAGGGCTCAGAGAGCGGAAAGATGACAGCTATTTTATCAGCAGCTATTCACACTGCCACAACTTTCCCCAAAAGCAGTGTTTACTACTATTCCGCTAACTCTTAACTCAACAAGAGACTCTCACATGGGGATCTCAAAGCTCCTAAATAACAGTGATGCTTGACATAAAGACAATGAAAGGAGACTTCAAAGCTTTGCACAGATACTCCTTAGTGCTCTTCATATCCCATGATCCTTCTGATGAAATCCCAAAGTCCATAGAGTCTCCAGCCTGTGTTCCCACCTCAGGGCCTCTCCACCAACCTCTTATAAATATGAACAAAGCCCTTGAGCCCCCAGGTGACTGATCCGCTGTCATACACTAGTTTAGCACCTGGGCAAACAAAATGTTCCATGACCCAGAGGACTTCGGTATCTAGCTAACAACAGTCACACACTGACTGTAGGAGACCTTCCAGCTATACTGGAACCTCTGTCTTTATTCCTTCAGAAGCAGGGTGCACCCACAGGTTTCTGGCAATTTCTCATCCAAGGACCCAGGGCCACCGACACCACCTTGTGGTTAATCGAAAGGGAGCATGAAAGAAGAGCACTGCATCCTGCCTGCGATCAGGGCTTGCTTGCATTCCTGCTCTCTGGGACCACTGCCTCAGACCCCTCTATCTGTGGAACCCTGAGCCTCCCGGCCACTGTAACCTTACAGACATAGCTAAGACCATTGAGCCTTGCTATTCTCCTTGGACTTGCCACATTCTACCTACCCCATCTGTCTCATCTTTTCAGTTTTTCAAGTCCTGGATTCTCAGCATATTTGTCTGTCACCTCAGGTAACTACCTGCCTGACTTTGTTAAATTCACCTGAATCCTCAGACTCTCTGGCCTCACACTACTTTTAATCACAGCCACGTAACCTGGAGGGGTGGAGAGGGATAGAGTGACAGGTGCCTATCAGCCGACATTAAGAATGTCCCTTGCCCTCTAAGAGTCAGTTGGGCTGACACAAATAAGACATAGCAAAATGAACTGGTATAGGCCAGGGTGCCATAGTTGAGGTCCAGCCTAGTTCCTAGTCTGGGGTTCCCTCTTATCCCCATAGCAGGGGACTTCTGATTCTTACCTGGCTCAGGCTTATCTCCATCTCCAGAGCCTATGTTGGAGTAGGAGAGATTTAAAGCATCTCAGCCTAATCAAGGGTCAGAACCAGTCACACTCACACTCACCACTTGTCCAACCTCGAGACCTAAAATTCTGCCTCACTTCCAAAGCCCAGTGCCCACTCTGGGTCCTGTTTCTGATGCCTGGGACCTGGTCTTCCCTGTATCTCTGCCCATGTCATGCTGTTCTGAGTTAACCTTGTCACTCCCTCTCCCAGGACCTGGAATGACCAGGATTCTGGTTAATCAGCTTGTGTTCTTTTAATCCTGAGCCTTTCTTAGAATCAGAGACAAAGAAAGAGAGCCTGCTGTGGGTGTGTTGAGAGGCGGTGAGGTGAGAGGGTTGGTGGCATGATGAATCCTACAGTAATGTGTGCTCCCAGCCCTGCGAGCCGGCTAGCCGCTTTCCCAGCTGCTGACTAATGCCTTCTCCCAGCCTCATCTCGGGAATATGATCCCTTTCACATCCACTCCGTGAGTGCACTCGCAATGACCCATTAATTGAAAGTGGCAAGACCTCTGAAAATAACCTAGGGAGAGACAGAGCTAGCCAGCCTGGGACAATGCAGTTTCCTAGCACTTGCCACTTGCTCAGCCTAAACTGACTCCATGCGGAAAACTTGGCTACTGTGCTTTAGAGAAAGTAGCTCAAGTCTTGCTTGCTTTTGACAAACGGGCTCCCGAGTAGCTGGACCTGATCCTAACATTTGGTTTGCATTACACATACATTGCACAAATCTATCTGCCTGAGGGAACTGCACTCTTTCTTTTAGGGTGGCTTCAATGAGAAGGCAGAAAGAGCGAAGGGAGGAATCACTACTTGGACTCAAATATGGCCAACTTGCTGACATGGCAGATAATACCTGGGGCTGATCTAGTGATCTAGTCATCTTAGAGTTCATGAATCCAGCAAGGAAACGCTGGAGATAGCCTAGCAGGGAGAACAGAAGTCAGACTCTCAGAGACAACATAAGGAAAATACTATGACCAGAAGTTCTAAAGGGGATCCTGGTTAATAGAAGGTGAAAGTTTTGAGAATAATTTAAATATAATTCTAATAATGTAATCCCAAACAATCACAATGATGATTTAAGTGGGGCTGGGACAAGTAATTTGTGTGTGTTTGTGTATGTGTGTGTTCTTGTGTGTGTGTTTAGTTGACATTTGCTGCATTAAATTCTTAATGTATACCTGAAACCATGCTAAACTCTTTACAACCATTTCCCCATTCAATCCTTAAGACAACTATATTTAGTAAGTACTCTTATTATACCCATTTTACAGATGAGAATACCGAGGTTCACAAGGTTAAGTTAATTGGCCAAGGTCATACAATTGGTAGATTTTTCAAATCTGGATTTAAACCTAGACCATCTGACTCCAGAACCTGTGCTCTTAACCATTACCTACATGAAAGAGAGTCCTGAAAGAACAATACTAGGATGCATAAAGCCTTCTAGATTAAGCTAGAAGTTATGAAAATACTGAACAACTTATATCCAAAACAGTACTAACACGGGAAGGATAGGCCTACTTTCTGGAGGCAAATGATACAGCCCAGAATACAAATAGATTTGAACATGCATAACAATTCCAGTTGACAGGGCAAGGCTACCTGGAGCACAGTGATACGGAAGTGTCTGAGACAGTGTCCAGGCTGAACTGGAAAGAGTACTAAGGCCAATTACCAATATCTGCGATGGATGCAGGAGAAGGGAAGGATGACAGATGTGCTATGTATTTGCTGTTCATAACAGAAGTCCACAGGTGGCAGAGAGAGGGAGCGGGATTCCTCCGAGGAAACAGGCCAAAGTTGAGACAGATATGTGGCCAGCCACAGAGAGGGCTAACCATAATGAAAGGTGCCTGCCTAGGAAGTGGGCTGCATGTGGCATTGGGAAAGTATGCACACTGCTGGTGGTCCCAGCTTGCTCCTCAGCAGTCACTAGTCAGGTATCCAAGAGTAACTAGGAAAGGCAAGATTCCTCTTCCAGAACAGGATTCTGGAAAGAAGTGAGGCAGTGACTCTGGGACTTGATATGTGGTCTCAAAAAAGCAAGAGCCAAAGGCTTGGTCCCTAGAGGACAAATCAGAGTGAGGTCAGCAACAAGGCTGAGGAACGCTGCCGAGTGATGGATCTTGGGTCTGCAGATGTCTCTCCATGCAGGGTCTGAAATGGTTTTAGAATACAGAGAGGGGCCGAGCCAGCAACTAGGAATTAAGTAGCCTTGGTTGTTTGTGAAGCTTGAGAAAGGACAAGGCAGGAAGCAGTACGTCCTCACACCCACCCTATGAATAGAGAATGAGGGAGAACTGGTTTGGCAATCAGTCAAGGGAAAAAGGCTAGGAGGCTTTTAGTTGACCACTAACTTAAAAAGAAACAACAGCTAACAGGGCTGCTACAAAAGCAAATACAACCTGCACCAGCCCCGGTGTGGTGTCCAGATCAAGGGAAAGAATAGTGTTTTGCATTTGTAAAACCACATCTGGGGAACTGTGCCCAGGTCTGGACAGCCCACATTAAGGGGGCTGGGGCAAACTACAGAGGATAGTGTGAGCTTAGATAAGGTGCAGTTGTAGTAACTGAAGTTGGGTTTTGTTCTTGTTTTCTGGTCGAGAGAGAACGTTGGAGGAACATGTTAGCTTTTTCGAGCCAAGTGGCTGACCTTTGAAGCAAGGATTTGACTTATTCATAGTAACTCCTGAGGGAAGAATTAGAACCGGTGGGTGACAGTTACACGGAGACTAACTTTTATACAATAAACGAGGATATTTCTAACAATTAAGACAGCTTTCCCCTAGATTATTTCCCCACAGGCTACTCTCTAGCTGAATGCTAATAGCCATGGGTAAGTCTAGGGATCTTAGAGTTAGTCAAAGTAAGCAGGTTTCTTCACTGCTGGACTCCTCAAATCCTTTAATGTGTTAGTATGCTTTAAATTTCTCCAAGAAAATGTCCCAAACTTAACTGACCACAGACTCAAACTCTTCTCTTATTTATTAATTTAGTTTTCATGACTCATCTCTTAATGTCTCCTGAAGCAAGTCCTCTGTGAAACACGCTTGAGAATGTTAGACTAAAGTCATTCCATCCTGCAAGGAAATGGGTCACTTTGTGAAGAAAGTAAGAGACCTGTGCCAATTTGAGCAGGTGTCCTTCCAACTCTATCTGAGAAAAAGCTTGTAGAGGAAATTGCTTCATAGAGAAGAAGTTTGAATTAGATGACTCTTGATTCCATTGCCTGCTTTAATGACGTTTGTCCCACAAACAAACATTTCCAAAGGAGGCTGAGTTAATTTCAACCTTAACAGATCCCTAAAACGATGTAGAGGTCACGCATGAGAATATTCAGCTAGTAATACCTCCTGAGATTGTATAGGCCTAGCAGGAGTGTGTTTTTGATACGTGTGGGCTTGTAATATTTTATAGGGCTAGTGCTGCCCCCAACAAAATGCCTTACCAAACTTTCAGAACCTTCCAGGAGTCCTCCATGGTCATCTCAAGTTGATTTCTGAGAGTGTTTTACTGCTTCTAATTCTTCAAATCTTGCAGAGTTGCTCTTATCTAAGATATATCCATGACTAACCTTTAAAATGACTTAACTCCATCTGTTATGAACTGAAAGTTTGTGTCCCCCCCAAAAAAAAAATCATATTTTGAAATCTAACCCCCACTGTGATGATATTTGGAGGAGGGGACTTTGGGAGATAATGAGAGCATGAGGGTGAAGCCCTCCTGGATGGAATTAGTGCCCTTTTAAGAAGAGGTCAGAAGACTATGGAACTCTCCCTCCACCATGTGAGGATACAACAAAAGTCAGCAGTCTGCAACCTGGATGGACCAACCATACTGGCACCCCAATCTTGGACTTCTAGTCCCCAGCACTGTAAGAAATAAAGGCTCATTATTTAAGCCAGCTAGTCTGTGGTAATCAGTTATAGCAGCCCAAACTGACAAAGACCACCATCTTAAATTTTTTAGAAGGGGGAATTGGGATATAAATTTTAAAATAATCTTAAGAGCTGTCTGTCTATTGTAGGCATAATGTACAGTGGCATAACTAGCAAAAAAAGAAAAAAGGATGACAGGACCCAGTGTAAAATCTGACACACCTCGGTTGAACGAAAAAGACCCCACCCTTTTCCTTTCAAGCAAAGGACAAGGGTTTAGTTACACAAGGTCAGGTTCTGGTTAAGGGATGGGCTGAGAAAGAGCATTTTTCTTCTGTGAAACATAGCTAAACTGATTAGAAAGAAAAGACAGATGCCTCAGTAGGACAGCAATACAATTTTTGCATTACCATGTACCACTCTAGGGACTTCCATAAACATCCTAGGCAGTTGTGGAATTGAGGCTCATCCTCTTGTCAGCAGCTGGCCCAGCAAGGGTGACCCCACTGACTTTCCCTGTCAGAGGATGTGCTCCTCCTGTACTCACTCACCTAACCTCAGCTCCCCTAGAGACAACAAAGCTGGCTCTCAGATCTGGCATATTCTCCTCGCTCCCGTGCATGCCAGCTACTGGGAAAGGGAGAAAGAACAACTCCTGACTCAAGCTCTGAGGCCTCCTGTGATCTGATCCCTACCCACCCCCGTGACCTCATCTCCCACTCCTCTCCCATCATTCACAATCCTCCAACCACCCCCAACTTCTTGCTGTCTTCGAACCCATCAAGCCAGTTCCTATTTCCAGGCCTTTGCATTTGCCATTCCTGCTGCCTGGAATTCTCTTCCCTAACCCTTTGCACTTGTCTTATTCTCACTTCCTGGAAGCCTCTGCTTAAATGTCACCTCCTCAAAGGATTCCTCTCATTACCCCAAAGTAGCCACCAAATCTTCACTCACGATCCCCTTATTCTACTTTATGTTTTGGTAGCGTTTTTCATCACCTGATGTTAAATTATACATCCATTTGTTTCCTTGTTTACTTCAGACAGGCCTAAAGCATACACCTGCTGGAGGGGTCAGATGCCCAGGAAACAGACTCTGAGAAACTGGACTTCAATCCATCTGGTGCTGCAGCAAGCACACCAAAACACCCAAGGTGGCTCCCTGTCATTGATCCCAGTGGACAAGCATACATCAGTTCCAGCCTCCAGCACCACTGGGAGGGTGCTGGAGGATAGAAAACCCTCCTGAGAGTGGCAAAAGGACCAACTCCTAGCACCTTCTAGTCCAATCCATTCATATGAGAATCATCAGCTGCTGAGGCCCCCCAGGACCAGAAACCCAGGAAAACTTCCACCTTGACTGGAGTCCCACCATATTCTATCTCTGCAGAGCTGTCCATATGGGTGCGGTCAGTTGCAACCTTTATGTGAAAGAGAGAAAACAGATTCTTTGCTGATAGCTTTTGGTATCACCATATCAATCATCATATATCATATCACTGTCGCGTTGTCACCACTGAACAAATCAGAGCTGTCTGTCTCGTTCACCGTTGTATTCTCAGTGCATAAACAGTGCCTGACACATAGTAGGTACTCAATAAATGTTTTTTATGTCCAAATAAAAGAGCAGTGCAAGATCCTCTGCAAGTGAGAGGGCAGAAAATTATAAGGTAAATAGGAAGGAATGGCGGGGTGGAGGGCAGCATTCTCCTTCAGAGGGAGACAACTCCAGAGGTGCTCCTGACCTCGTGACAATAGCTTATGACTCTCACCAACACTCTGTTACCCAGACACAACTCACAGGCTTGTGGTGTCAATGGGCCCATTAGGGAATTTGCCTCCAATGCTCAGCTGGGATTCTTCCCTGATGATGAGCTCCAAAATTTATTGATTGATTGATTGATTGATTGATTGATTGATTTTGAGATGGAGTCTGGCTCTGTCGCCCAGGCTGGAGTGCAGTGGCCGGATCTCAGCTCACTGCAAGCTCCGCCTCCCGGGTTTACGCCATTCTCCTGCCTCAGCCTCCCAAGTAGCTGGGACAACAGGCTCCCGCCACCTCGCCCGGCTAGTTTTTTTGTATTTTTTAGTAGAGACGGGGTTTCACCATGTTAGCCAGGATGGTCTCGATCTCCTGACCTCGTGATCCGCCCGCCTCGGCCTCCCAAAGTGCTGGGATTACAGGCTTGAGCCACCGCGCCCGGCCAGCTCCAAAATTTATGAAATTAGAAGACATCACCCTGCTTGCTCAGGATGATTGTAAACTTCATCTACCAGACTTGCTTCCAATCTCCCTCTAACCCAGGTCACCAAAACTTGCTGTCAGGCTATGACCTTGAACTTGCCCCAGTGGCTCTAAGCTCTGACTTCTCTCCTCCATTATGGCTCACACCTGTTTCCTGGCCTAGCTCTGCTCCTGGGGCTTGTTTCCAGTGCCTCCTCTTATTTCCTTTGTCCTCCACTAATGGGACCTGGAAATGCGCCCCCATAGAGCATCCACACCACTCCAGGAAACAAGACAAGTTGATAGAACATCAAAGGGACAAAATCAAATGCTCATCTCAACATCCGGTGTGGAAAATGAGGAGTGCCTCCAATGGAAGTAGCTGATGACACTGGAGCAAGCTGATCATGGGGAAATGATCTAGTTAAAAATGAATATGAGAAACAAAGGTGGAGGTAAGGAAGTTAACTCCAAAAACTGTAAGTTACAGCACTTTATATCAAAAGCAGGAAAGACTTCCATTTGCTACAAGTTAGCTTGGTTTTTGTTGTTGTTGGTTTTTTTTGAGACAGAGTCTCACTCTATTGCCCAGGCTGGAGTGCCATGGTACGATCTTGGCTCACTGCAACCTCCACCTCCTGGATTCAAGCGATTCTCCTGCTTCAGCCTCCTGAGTAGGCGGGATTACAGGCGCCCACCAACACACCTGGCTAGTTTTTGTATTTTTAGTAGAGACAGGGTTTCACCATGTTGGTCAGGCTGGTCTTGAACTCCTGACCTCGTGATCCACCCACCTCGGCGGGATTACAAACATGAGCCACTGCACCTGGCCAGCTTGTTTTTTTTTTTTTTTCTTTTCCCCCATTTGAAACCACACTCCATTAAAAAGGGTTTGTGTAGGTGGATTACTCTGGGAAACACACACACAAACAAATACACACACACACTGCATTTCACTACACCTTTAAGGAAGTATAATGAAGCAAATGGAATGGTCAATCTGACCTTACATTAAAAGGTCATCATAAGGGAGTTTTCTAAACTATAGTGAATGTTACCATAGAGATTGAGAAGACAAAAAATGTCACAGAGCCAACAACTGCACTTAATGGGAACTGGAAGCTTTCGCATTGCTGTTCCACCCAGGAGTCTCTCAGAGCCAGAGAGCACTGGATGGAGGTCTGTCCTATTTAGGGCCTGCGATGTTGTGCTTAAGTCTGGAGGGACATATGGGTCACGTGGTTCTAATCAGCCCCATGGAGGTTTAGAATCACTGGGATAGTCGCACCTGTCATTTATCTCACACACACACACACACACACACACACACACACACACACACACACAGAGCAGCAAGCAAATGATGCTTTCACAGGAGGAGACAGTATTAAAATCTCAAGAGGGGAGATAGCATCTGGTTCTCAAAAGCATGTTCCATGTGCTTCTGGTGTACTAATACAAACTGCTGAGAGCAAAGTTCCAAAGAAATCTCTGTGTTGATATGCGTTAGCAGACAACACAGTAAGTGAGAAGGCTTTGCTCGGAGATGACTCTTAAAAAGTCATTGAGAACTGCTGCTTGAGTTTGCACCTATCCTTGGTGAGGTCACTAGAGACACAGCAAGGCAGAGGATGCTGCAGGGCCCTCTGTCTGCCCACAGCACATAAGCCTCAGCATTTGGAGGGAAAAAAACAAATCTGACCTCCAAGCAATTGAGTCCACAGGAAAATCTGCTTGCATTAACCAGCTGGGTGCTGGAAAGATTTACCTCTGCCTCATAAAAATTATTTCACTAACAGATGTCTGATCTCCACCTGAAAGGATTACTGAGCAAACAGCAGATTTGCCTCAAACAGCAGCTTAGTGAGTCATCACGGATGTCAGGCAATGCATTAGCTGAAAACATTTAGGAAACGGAGGGGGGATAGCTGCAATCTCCCATTAGGTGGTATCTTGATGAGGAGACCACACTGGAATCTATGTGATTGGAATTTTAATTCATTGAGATTTTCTACAAGGATTGGATTTTCTACAAGGATTGTAGGATTGTAGGATGTCAAAGCTTGTTAGCTGCAAATCAGTGCATTGATTCCAGAGTTGAAAATAGTTCTTCCACTTAAAAAATAAAGAATATTTAATATTCCAACTGTCTTTACTTGGCAGCAATATAAAGTTTTTTAAAAGCTATGCTGTCAAGGTTGAAAGGGACCTCAGAAGTGATTTGGTCTAAGCAATCATGAGGTCACCTTCTATAGCCTCCAAAGAAGCTGAACTTGAGTAAAAGAAGATGAAGTGCTATTCGGTGTAGATACTGATTTTTAAAAAAAGACCTATTGAATACATTCCAAACCCTCCACAAGTAAAAATGTGTCTATGTGAAAATGTTCACACATACACACATGTTCACACACTTCACACACATACACACACATGCTAAGACTCTTGTAACTCTCCGTCTATGACAACCTTGACACTCACTAGAAGAATCTGGGAAGCTTTCAAAAATCCTGACGCTTAGTCTGCACTCCAGACCAATTAAGTTAAAAGCTCTAGGGGCGGGACTCAGGTATCAGTACTTCTTTAAGTTCCCCAGGTGATTCCAACTTGCAGCTGAAGTTTAGAACTGCTACTCCAGAAAGAGCATATTCATTTGTTCATTCATTCATTCAACAAGTATTTATAGAACTTTCAGTATATGCCAGGCACCACACTAGATGCTAGAGATGAAATGGTGACTGAAAAACATTATGATCTTGGATCTTATGGAATTTTCCATCTAATGAGGGAAGATTAATTAGCCGCATAGTGAACATGTCATTTAAAACATACTAGGTGTTCTGGAGGAAAGACTGTGGTTCTAAGAGCAAGTATAATGAAGTATCTGATATAGATTTGCAGTCAGGAAAGTCTTCCCTGAGAAGTTGGCATTTGCAACATGATCTTTTGATTAAGAGGCGTTAACTGGCAGGGAAGGGAAGAACTCTTCTGCTCTTTCTAAGAGGAACAGCGTGTGCAAAGATTCTCTGGCAGAAGGAGGCTAACACATTCAGGGAAATGGGGGAAAATAATATGGAAGACACCCAAAAAGCAATTAGCAAGAGTGGTCTGGAATGACAGACAGGTTGGCAGAGACCAAATAATCATGGCCTTTAGGCCATCATGTTAGTCACCGTTTAAGCAGAATGATAGAAACCACTCTGAACATTTAAAGCAGAGAAAAAAAACACGTAAGGCATTGGTTTTACAGGTGAAGAAAGAGCTGAAAAGAAAGAGGATGATGAGGGAACCCAGAAATCAGCAACAGCAGGAAGCCACTCTCAGCCTTAATCTGGGAGGCACAAGAAAAGGGACAGTGTTTCTGCAGTCCAGGGTCTGGACTCACCTGGTGGAAGCTCAAACCTTTGTGGGTCTATGTAGCAGGCCAGCTCTTATGGTAATTCCTGCTTCCTCCTAATGTGAAGCACTAACCATTGTACAAACAAGGATGCGTCTTCCTCTTCCCTACAAGGGGAGAAGAAAGTCCCATCAGTCTTTGTAGTCATCTCAAGTCTCCAGGTGATATGAAGTCTTCTCCATCAGGTCCTGATGCGGCTCCTGTGGAGGGCAAGGATATCATGAAATGAGTGGTGAAAGAAGGAAATCATCATTCAGCCATGACCCCAAGATCAGCCAGTACCTGCACCAGGCAGAGAGTTCCTTACCTGATGCTGGCTGAATCACTGGGGACAAAGAAGGAAAGCCCATGCCCAAAATGAGTGTCTACTCCACTGAGGACCAACTGCTATGCCCTCTGCAATGGAAAAGCTCTGGGCCTGCCGTAACAAAGTCCCACAAATTGTGTGTCTTAAATAATAGGAATTTTATTTTCTCAGAGTTTCAGAAGCTAGAAGTCCCAGATCGAGGTGTCAGCAGTGGCAGATTCTTCTGAGGCCTGTCTTGTGGATTGTGGATGGCTGTCTTTTCCCTGTGTCTTCCCATAATCTTCCCTCTTTAAGAGCCTGTGTCCAAATTGCCTCTTCTTATAAAGACACCAGTCATATTGAATTAGGAAACACTTTAATGACTTCATTTTAACTTAATTACCTCTTTGTAGACCCTATTTCCAAATATGATCATATTCTTTGGTACTTGGAGTTAGGACTTCAACATATGAATTTAGGGAGGATACAACTTAGTCCATAACAGGCATCAGCAAAATTAATTTGCCTTCAGGTGGCTGGTTAATTTCCCTATCCCACTCTCCAAAGAATGAGGCCATATCCAGGCTTAGCATTGGCCACCAATATGGGCAGTTGGGCACTAAGCAGTAATAAGTAATGGAATCAGCCTTGGAGCCGAGAAGTCCATGCTGATGAGCCCACCCAGCTGTACTGCCAAAAATCCTACCTAGTGGGAAGATCTTCACTGCTGTAATTCACGGCCACCCCTGCTGGGCCTGTGTGCTGCAACAGTCCATTCTGGGTGGACCAGCATACTGAGTAGCACCATCTATAGCAGCAGGTGTTGTGGGTATCTGAGCCACTGGCTCATGGAACTTGCTAGTGCTTTCCAGGCATGCTCAAACCCAATCTTATATATCCCACTTCCACTTGGCAATTAATTGTGCTGCATACATTATGGTCTGGTGAATCAAACGGTGCCCACTTTGGGATGGACAGCTTAGGTCACATGGTCACTTGCTATGCCATGGTAAAGTGTTTGGTCTCTCCTGGGGTCCAGTGGCAATGCAGAAGCTGTTTTTCAAAAGAAGAATCAGCAAAGGAGCACATGGCTCTGCTTCCAAATCCTAGACTGGCCAGAGACTTTATCAAGAGAAGTCTGTAGAGAGAAAGAGAGAATTCTTATTTTCCACTAACATTCTGAACTCCACTGAATCTTTTGGTCATAAGGCCTACGTGGAAGGGTGGCTGATACCACAATCTGGGCCTATTGCAGAGCCGTCTCTCACTCTGGGCCCCATGCTAAACTGTCAGCCCATTAGGCTGCTCGGCAAAGGGCTGAGCAGCACACCTATAAGTGGTACAAGTTGCCTCCAAAATTCAAAGATACTGAAGACCAGTATACTACATTATTATAAAAACAATGAGAATAGGGGAGTGGCATGGTTTGACTTATATGTTTTTAAAGATCGTTCACTGGGCACGGTGGCTCACACCTGTAATCCCAGCACTTGGGAGGCTGAGGTGGGCAGATCATGAGGTCAGGAGATCGAGACCAGCCTGGTCAACATGGTGAAACCCCATCTCTACTAAAAATACAAAAAATTAGCCGGGCGTGGTGGCACGCGCCTGTAGTCCCAGCTACTCAGGAGGCTGAGGCAGAAGAATCACTTGAACCTGGGAGGCGCAGGTTGCAGTGAGCGAAGATCAAGTCACTGAACTCCAGCCTGGGCAACAGAGCTAGATTTCATCTTAAAAGAAAAAAAAAAAAAGATTGCTCTGCCTGCAATGTGGGTAAATGATTGGAGGGAACCAAAGTCCACCTGAGAAGTTTAGGTAGGAAGCAGTACAGTAGGCCGGGGAAGAAATGATGGAAACAATGAAGCAGAGCATAGAAGATGGACAGAAATAGAGTATCAAGGGCTATGAGGATGAAAGAGTGACAGGACTCAGCAATGCTCTGGAGTTAGAAGAAGCGAGAGAGGTGAACCTTGCCCTGCAGGTCCTGGCTTTCCACACCAGGGCATGCTGGTGCCATTCACGGAGATAAAAAATGTTGGAAGACCAGTGAAATCAGGCTGATCTGGACCCGAGTCACAGCGCCATCAAATGCTGGATTATACAAGAGAGCTTGTATTATCTCTTCAACCTTCTAGATGAGCTCCATTTGTTAAAATTACATTGAATAATACATAAAAAGTGTATAGACCACTCCTTGACACACAGTAAATGCTTATAAATATCAGTATCACTACTACTTCTCTTTCTGCTGCATACATCCACATAGATATCAAGGGTCTGTGCTTTCAAACTATCCAGGAAGAACTATACTATGGAAGTGACCCACAGCATTTACAGAGGAAACACAGACATAGACAAATATAAATCCTAAGTAAGGGAGTGTGTATTAGTCCGTTTTTGTGCTGCTGATAAAGACATACCTGAGACTGGGTAATTTATAAAGAAAAAAAGGTTCAATGGACTCACAGTTCCACGTGGCTGGGGAGGCCTCACAAGCATGGTGGAAGGTGAAAGGCATGTCTTACATGGCAGCAGGCAAGAGAGAGAATGAGAATGAAGCGAAAGGGGTTTCCCCATATAAAGCCATCAGATCTCGTGAGACTTATCTACTACCATGAGAATAGTATGGGGGAAACCACTCCCATGATTCAATTATCTCTCACTGGGTCCCTCCCACAACATGTAGGAATTATGGGAACTACAATTCAAGATGATATTTGGGAACACAGCCAAACCATATCAGAGTAGTAGGACAAAAGGAAAGAACACATGAAGTGTATACTAATTTTTTTCCTGAAGAAACATGATGAGCTTTGGATAAAATTTTAAGTGTTATATAAAGTAGGATTGTATCAATCAACATAAATGTGTAACTGCTGGGCAAATATACCTCTGGCTTCACATCCTCAACCCTGACCTCTACGAATTACTGACCAAGAAGCACTGGTGAGAAGCATTTGAGTCTGGGGTTTGCCAAGCAGCAGGATAACTGCCATGGCACTGCTAGAAAGAGATTGCTGGTGTCTTCCTAGGCAGATACCTCCCAGTAAATGCAGCAACCTAAAGTGGAAATCATGATCACACAGAAAGTGAAGGAGATCAAGGCAGAGATATGGCTCTCTTTCATTCTGCTTTAACTAAAAACACCACCTCCAGTTTCTGTAACCCAGAAAGGCTTAACTTCCCAGACAGAATTTAAATCCTCCTTTTATCCACTGACTGATGTGATCCCAGGAGGAGTACTGCAGGTTTACCCAGTTCATGATTCACAAGTTTTCTGCTGTCCTTCTTCACACCAAAGCATAGAAGATTCATGACAATCATTTGGGTACCTTTTTCAGAATGCACAGGATGGTGTGTGTCAGAGAATTAAGGGACTCAGGCTCACTGGGTTCACAGAGTAAGGGTGTGGCTTCTGGAATTGGAGTGGCAAGGTCATTTGCCCTCTTCACAGTGACTTAGATTTTGCTTATCCTGACAAATCCACCAAAATGGTACCAAAAATATACCCTGACTTAGCAACATTGTTCTTGCCTTTTTGCCACCTAAGTAAAGACCGCGAGGTTTGGCACATGTAGGTGTTGACTCAATGATTGTTAGAGCAATGGTCAAAAGAGAAACTAGAAATCATGTCACCATTTTCGATATTCTGATATGTATTTATTCATTCTGATTTATTCATTCATACTTACTGAGGAACTATTATGATTCAGGCATTATTTCTCTATGCTGGTTGTGGGGCTTTACTAGAGGCAATAAGGCAAGGTCCTGCATTCAAGGAATTCACACATCTAATTAGGGAGTCAATGAATGCCACTTGAGCCCAATGCCGGGTGTGCTACGATAGTGCCCTAGCAGGATTGCCACAGGGCTCTAGGCTCCTTATACATGTGATTCAATTGACCACACAGCAGCATGGCTTTTCATGTACCAAATAGTTGCTGAATGCCTACCATGTGCCAGGAAATGCTTAGAACCTACGGGTTCGACGGGAAACAAAAATAGACACACTCCAGGCCCTCATAAAGATGAAGTCACAGTCTTTGGAATTATAGATGTCTGGGTTCAAATTTTATCTCTACTCTTTAGTAGCTAGGTTATCTTGGGCATATTTTATAATCTCATCAAGCCTCTGTTTCTTTATCTGGAAAATAGGTATAATAATAGCACCCACATCTCACCTTATTGTAAGAGAGTAAGAGAAATGAGAAAACGTATATGCTGGTCACCATTCTTGACAGAGTGCATGCATAAGTGCTATTTTTAGAATGTCTATGTGTGTGTGATTAAACCCAAGATGTTGTCTTTATTCAGACCTTAGAAAGTTAACCTGAAATAAAATGTCAGAGCGGAGAGTCCTAGAGAGTATGAAAAGGAACAAGATTCAGGACAAGGGTGTGTGTGTGTGTGTGTGTGTGTGTGTCTCAGTGATTGGGTTCCTAGCTTCTCACCACTATAGACGCAGCGTGCTATACCCACATGTACATTTCCATTTGACTCACTAGTGAGATTTGTTTAGGGTAACAATTTTTTAAAAAATACTTTTAGCCACAGCCAAGGAAATATCAGAATCCAAATATTAATATCTGTTTAAAAAATAAGGTTCCCGGGCCAGGCGCAGTGGTTCACGCCTGTAATCCCAGCACTTTGGGAGGCGGAGGGAGGCAGATCACCTGAGGTCAGGGGTTCGGGACCAGCCTGGCCAACATGGAGAAACTAAAATACAAAAATTAGCTGGGTGTGGTAACGGGCACTTGTAATCCCAGCTACTGGAGAGGCTGAGGCAGGAGAATCACTTGAACCTGGGAGGCAGAGGTTGCTGTGAGCCGAGATCACACCACTGCACTCCAGCCTGGGTGACAGAATGAGACTCCATCTCAAAAAAAAAAAAAAAAAAAAGACTCCATCTCAAATAAATAAATAAGGAAAAATAAAGTTCCCTCCACTAATCTCAGAAAGCTAGAGGTGTTTTTCCACAAGGGATGTAAAATATGAAAAGTATCAAAATCTTATCAACCATGTCAGTTACATTCATTTTTTTGGCCCTGCTATGTTTTGAGTCCTTGTCTCTCCTAGGTAATCAGGTTTTTAGAGAGACAAATAAGGACCCAGGCGTACCACATCCAAAATATCTTAATACAACATATATAAAAAATCATTCACATATTATTACTAAATTAACATAAAAATATGAAAATGGACATTTATATGAAACCATGTCTTATTTTACATTGTTCGCTTTTCTGTTACATAAATGCTATTACTTACACAAAATAATAGTAGAACTAGCTAGGGTGATTTCGCAGCAATTAATAGTAGGACTAAGTAAACAAAAAATATAAAAATATTTTATAGTGTTTAGTCTCATACAGCAGGGGTCCCCACAGTAGTGGCCATGGACCACTACTGGTTTGTGGCCCGTTGGGAGCTGGGCCTCACAGCAGGGGGTGAGCGGCCTCCAGTGACCTTTACTGCCTGAGCTCCACCTCTTGTCAGATCAGCAGGGGTGTTAGATTTTCACAGGAGCATATCTGCTGTGAACTGCACATGTGAGGGATCTAGGCTACATGCTTCTTATGAGAATCTAACTAATGCCTGGTGATCAGTTTCATCCCTAAATCATCCTCCCTCTCCCCTGCTCCTCTCAACCCTGTCTCTGGAAAATTTGTCTTCCAGAAAACTGGTCCTCGGTGCCAAAAAGGTTGGGGACTTCTGTCACACAGCAATGTATTTTAACTCTTCAATTTTTGCTTTGTTTTGTTTTTAGAGAAAGATACTTGCTCTGTCATCCAGGCTGGAGTGCAGTGGCACAATCATAGCTCACTGTAACCTTGAACTCCTGGCCTCAAGCAATCCCCCTGTCTCAGCCTCCTGAGTAGCTAGGACAACAGGAATGTGCCACCACACCCAGCTAATTTTTCAAAATTATTTTTTATGGAGATGGGGTCTGACTATGTTGCCCAGACTGGTCTTAAATTCCTGGCCTCAAGAATTCAGCCCCCTAAAATGCTTGGATTACAGCCTTAAACCACCACACTTGGCCACTTCTTAAGTACTATAAGCTATATTATTGTGTGTTCTTAAGATACATACATGTAAGGCTTTTTTTAACATAACAGAACATAACTACAATTGGACTAATTGAACTGATATTATCAATATTTAACAAAAAATAACAGTGATTCTTTCTGTACCAAGATATAGTAGGCTATTTTACTATTTCCTTTTCGAATGATCCTTCTCTGGACTACCCATGGCCTTTAGTAAATTCTTTTCTTCTTTATGTAGTGATAAATTGAATACAGTCAAGTTCACTTTGACCCATAGCTCTGCTCTTATCAAGCACACATTACATTTACTCCTGGGGTCAATAAAATGTCTAACATCAAGCCTAATGTTCTCACAACAAATGTATTTGAAGTTGGAATCCTTAGGGTTTTTTTTTTTTTTTTTTGAGACAGTCTCGTTTTGTCACCCAGATTGAAGTGCAGTGGCACGATCCCGGCTCACTGCAACCTCCGTCTCCCAGGTTCAAGCAATTCTCATGCCTCAGACTCCCGAGTAGCTAGGATTAAAGGCATGTGCCATGACTCTCGGCTAATTTTTGTATTTTTTTTGTTAGAGACGGGGTTTCACCACATTGGCCAGACTGGTCTCGAACTCCTGATCTCAAGTGATCTGCCCACCTCAGCCTCCCAAAGTGCTGGAATTACAGACCTGACTGGCTGTAATCCTTAGGATTTTATTGATTAGCAACTACAGAGCTTTAGACTCACAGGAATTTATTTTCCGCTCTCCAAAACTATCTACTGGATTGTATTTGCAGGCTCATTGTGGAAGAGCAGTTGTTTGTCATTCAGGTTCTTTGCATCTATAAATTCATTAGGTAGTCTACCATTTCTTAAATGCCCATTAATTTGAAACACTATGAAGTACACTGGATGTCAACATAAGTTAAACATCTCCTTCTCAGGGAAAATGGTTATAAGGCATGGAGATAATTCGAACTTACAAAATAGAAGTTGACTTCCAAATAAGTTACACTTTTCCTAAAGATATTAAGAAAATTCGGTTTACCTTGACTACCCTTTACTGGTTACTTTTTTCTTTTTTTAGCTCTTAAGCAGTCTTATTCCCTCCCACCCCAAAACGAGTCATTTTTGTTTAGCTGTATGAGGTTTTTATCACAACCAACACACACCACCAAGCAACTCAGGTGTGGTCAGCTCATCCTTTTCTAGGCTCCTTATGTCTTCTTAAAAGATCATCAACTAGTTTAGGGGAAAAGCATATAAATTTCTGTTTTACTGTGATCCTTTTCTCCATTCTCATCTTCAATGCTTTTCTACATTAGAAAACATTCTTTTTTCAAACTTTGAAAATTGATTTTACAGCAGGTCAACATTTTAACATATTTTCAATGGCCAGCACCAATGATATCTCGTAGGCACACATCTAAGGATATCTCCTTCCATGTCTATAAAGTTAAAAAATCTTACTAAGTCCTGCTGCACATTTTGAGGAAACTGAAACTTAATTGGCTAGGCATGGTGACTCATGCCTGTAGTCCTGGCACTTTGGGAGGCCAAGGCAGGAGGATCACGAACTCAGGAGTTTGAGAGCAGCCTGGGCAACCTAGTGAGACCTTGTCTCTAAGAAATAAAAATAAAATTAGCCGGTGTGGTAGCATATGCCTGTAGTCCCAGCTACTCAGGAGGCTGAGGTTGGAGGATTACTTGAGCCCAAAAGGTCAAGGCTGCAGGGAGCCTTGATGGCACCATTGCACTTCAGCCTGGGCAACAGAGTGAGACCCTGTCTCAAAAAGAAAAAAAGACTTCATAACCAAAGACTGTATCTTGAGCAAAATCATTCTGTAACTAATAACCAAAGTCTTAGTATAAAAATGAAGATGTATAATACAGAATAGGGGTCTTCTGCATTTCTTGCTTGCATGCCCAAGAACTTTGAAAACTATGTACCCTCTCACAGATTTTAACGCTGACATATAAAAATCATATATACATTTTCTGCTATATTTAAATATGACATTTCAACATAAAACTCTTACATGATCCAAGAAAATGTAATATCATGACCATTTGATACCCACCATCATTTACTTTAAAAACATAAGAACGTTTATTTTTTAACATTTGGAAATTTAACATATTTCTTTGTCCTATTTAAATTCATGTTTCTCTTCTGCTTCCCCACAAAAAAAAATCTATCCTAATATGTTTTATGGTCAAAAGTCTTTTGTTTACCTTCTTTGATCACCTCATCCTAGCTACAATTTTTAAAAAGTATATTAATTAAAATTTAGAATTTACAATTTTTGATTTTATTTATTTCCGGGGACCTAAAGTGTTCAATGTTTTTTAAAATATTGGATTGCATTGAAACTATGATGATCACAACCAAATAAATATTTTTATAAATATTGATTATAATAATATATCAAATCATATTGGGAATATATTTCCTAGCAATATGAATCATGATCAATTTTGATCTTTTCTTGTATACAGATTTGGTCACTAGCACATATCTTTATTGCTTGTTAATGAGTTTTAAATAAGTTTAAAATTTTATAGGATGAAATAAGGATTGGTTGTAACCGTAATAAATGTAACCATACATTTTGGTTGTAACCATATGAAGTCATAATATGACTTTATAATATAGGTTTTAACTATCAGATCTGAAAAAGAAATCACATAAAAGTTTCATCTGTGTTTTAGATAATGTATCTTGAAAAAGCTTCTTGTTACAATGAAAAGAATTAGTGTCACTGAAACAGGAAAAGTTCCCTTGTCCCCCTCACAGGGCATGCGATGAGGGTGTGGCTCGTTTCTTCAGTGCCCCGCTGCTCAAAACCCCCCGGAGGGAGCAGGCAGACCGGCAGGTCGTGGGGAGCGTGGGCTCTGACCCCGCAGCAGCGTCTAAGGGTGAATGTTTACAGCTCCTGAAGCCTCCGCGGGCCTGTGTTACCATGTGCTCTTTTCGTTTTTGCTGTCTGTAGGCAGCTTGTGTTAATCAGCTCAATCAGACCCTCTGCCTTATTTCAAGGTCAGTGGACTTTCTGTATCCCGGGTTCTTGACTTAGCGCACCAGAAAAATCAGATCATAGGTGGGGTTGGAGAATGAGTGCAAGGTTTTATTGAGTGGTGGCAGTAGCTTTCAGCAGATGGATGGCGAGCCAGAAGGGGTATGGAGTATGCAATGGGAAGGTGGTTTTCCCCTGGAGTCGGGTCGCCCAGCGGCTGGGCTCTCCTCCCACCACCCCGGCCAAACTCCACGTCGTTTTGCCAGTCGATGGCCTGGCAGCGTCTGCTGGTGCCTGTGGCTGTGCTCTTCCGACAGTGTGTTCCTCTCCACGTCCACCCACTTGTGTCTCTGCCCACTAGGGCCTCGGGGGTTTCATGGGCGCAGGATGGGGGCGGGGCGGGCCAGGATGGTCTCGGAAAATGCCACATTTGGGCACAAAAACAGAAATGTCTGTCCTCGCCTAGGTCCGTGGGCACAGGCGTGGAGGTGGAGCCCTCACCAGGGACCCTGTCTTTCTTCTCCCAGCACTTCTCTGCCCTCCTCCGGTATCATCCCTACCCTATATTGTTGTTCAGACATGACTTGCTTTATAGCCATAAAGGAGCAAGCAAAACTCCTTTGAAAATAACTGGGAAACGTTTGCATTTAAATGTCTTACTGAATCTATTTTTAGCTTTCCATATTCCTTATGGATAGTTTCTGCTTTCCTTTATAAGACTCTCCCTCAATAGTAAGGAAATGAAAGAGGCCAGGCTGTGAGAAAAAAGTATGGCTTCTCCTGCCACCCCACTCTACCATGTATCTAAATCAGAACTTCCCAGCATAGGGAATGCCACTCTCCACCTTTAATAGCCAGAAAAAGAAACGCCGGGAAAAGCAGGAAGCCTATGATTCATGGTCCCTTCATTACCCATCAAAGGAAATCCTCCCTTTGCCTGGCTCTTTGAGGTTTTTACACCCTAGGGCAATGTGCCCATAGTAAGATATAAAATAGGTGAGGGATTGAGGAGCTGTCAAGCATAGGTCTCTTCTCTAGGAAAGAATATCTCAAGGAGGAGGGTTGAAGATCCAGAAACTGATTTTCTTAGAAGTGCACACTGTATACCTTCAAAAAATGTATGAAGACGTACACACCCTTTTGGGTGTGTACTCCAGTTAGAGGACCACTGAATAGAAGAGTTTGGTTTTACAGTAAGTAATATGTATGTAGATCGCAATCCCAGAGCTGTTATTACTAGTAGCTGCGTGACCTTAGGCAAGGTGTTCAGTCTCCCTCAATCTCAGTTTTCTCGTGGGTAAAATGAGAATAATGGGGCATATATCATAAAGTTCTAGTGACAATTCAATAAGATAATATATATAAAGCAACTAATATGTAACCTAGCTAATACAGCGGTAAGCCCTGAATAAATAGGTTTTATTATATATTTATTATCATTATAATTACCTTTATTTTTATTTTGGTACAGAAGTTGCTATTATTATCCTCCTGAGGAGGCATAATATTACTAAAATAAAATAGGCACCAAAAGAGAATCCAGAGGAAAACTGAGCCTATTTTGACAAAGGATGGAATAACCTAAGATTTCACTGATTGATGGTGGAAAGGCATTAGTGACTGGAATCAGAATCTGTTATACAACTATTTGGTGTGATTTTTACTACAGAGAATGGTTTAGTCCTTCTCAGTAATCCTGCTGAAGTCTTTGGAAAGTTTCTTATTTAAAAACCCCTTTATGATTCTTCATTATTATAATGAAGTTTCTGGTGCTTGTGGTTTGTGCAATTGGGTAAGTAGAACCCTTTACAGAATTCTTTCCTTAATGAGGTAGAGATCACTTCTTTCAGCTAAAGGGCTTTGGAGGCAGGCAGACTAGAGTCTAGGTCTAAGGACAAGTCCAGCCACCATTTACCAGCTAGAATGCTTGAGTGACTCAACTTTTTCCTATTTTGTAAAAGGCTGTAAGAATGCTAACTTTTCAGGTAGTAAGGAAAAGGTACGTAAATCCTCTAACAAAAGTACCTGATATGTAGTAGGTACTCAACAGATAGAAGTTAGTACCATTAAAGAAGATAAGAAGAAAAGCCATGGTAAATAATCATTTCTGGCAGAATGTTAAGTACCATGAAAAACAGTCAAAGGACTATAATAGTTCAAAGAAGAGAGAAAGAACAACTCTTTATTCTGGAAAGGGTTGATGGAGAAAGGTCGTCTGAAAGAGGTTGAGATTGCCCTAACAGGACAGGTTGGATTTTGACAAGTGAAGTTGGGAAGAAGGGACATTTAAAGGATAAGAGATGGAATGAGGAAAGTGCAGAGGTGGGAGATTCTAGGGACTGATTCAAGGGATGAATACTTCCACATGGATATGTGGATGATAGTGAGAGATGCAACTGTTGCCTCGTTTGTGTACAGTCCCTCCCCAAATGTCAGGTAGAAAAACTGGGAAGGCAGTTTGGAGCCATAGTGTGGGGAACCCTGAATGCTGGATTCGGATCTGAAGGTGAAAGAAGCTGATGTCAAAACTGACTCAGAAATGTCAGGTTGGGTGCAGGCCCTTGGCTACAATATGAAGGCAGAAAATAGAACTGTTTTTATATTCCTTACTTGTTTCTTATAATACCTGGGTTGAATAACATAAGGCTATATTTCAGAATACTGTTTGGAGAATGTTCTTAGGCCAGCATTTCCCAAAACAACTTTTGGATACACAGAAATCTCTTACAGTTAACATACACATACCACAAAATAGTCCACCATGATCACACGAACTCTGTTTCCAAGTTACAGTGTCCATTAACATAGTAAAGATCCTGAGCAGTCCTGAAACAAATGAACCTTTTTCCTTAATTTAATTCAGCATTTCCCATCTGTTTTTCAGCCTAGCATAGTGTCTTCACAGCACACTTATTAATGGCTTGGGAAATGTGTCTTATACAAGACCTGGTTAGGCAGCTGAATTATAGTTTTGAGAGGTTTGGTGGAAGCAAGGAGATGGGGGTGAGAGTGGACAGGGTTGCAGGGAGAATAGCTTAGTGTGTAAGGTCAAGCTGTCTGATCAAAGAGCTGTGTAGATCACCTTCATTGCAGAAAGTTAATGAGCACATAAAATAATTTGGTCATCTTGAAATTTGGCAAGATTGAATCATACTTTCTTCTTTAAACTCTAATTCTTAAAAACTTCTTAGGTGGGGCACCCAAGATGGCTGAATAGGAACAGCTCCAGCCTCCAGCTCCCAGCGTGAGCGACACAGAAGACAGGTGATTTCTGCATTTTCAGCTGAGGTACGGGGTTCATCTCACTGGGTTGTGTTGGAGAATTGGTGCTGGTCCATGGTGCAGATGGACCAATGAGAGCTGAGGCTGGGTGAGGCATCGCCTCACCTGGGAAGTGCAAGGGGGAAGGGAATTTCCTTTCCTAGCCAAGGGAAACTGAGACACACAACACCTGGAAAATTGGGTAACTGCCACCCTAATACTGCGCTTTACCAAAGGTCTTAACAAATGGCACACCAGGAGATTATATCCCATGCCTGGCCTGGAGGGTCCCACACCCACAGAGCCTCCCTCATTGCTAGCACAGCAGTCTGAGATCTAACTGCAAGGCGGCAGTGAGGCTGGGGGAGGGGTGCCCGCCATTGCTGAGGCTTAAGTAGGTAAACAAAGCCGCTGGGAAGCTCGAATTGGGTGGAACCCACCGCAGCTCAAGAAGGCCTGCCTGCCTCTGTAGACTCCACCTCTGGGGACAGGGCATAGCTAAACAAAAAGCAGCAGAAACCTCTGCAGATGTAAATGTCCCTGTCTGACAGCTTTGAAGAGAGCAGTTGTTCTCCCAGCATGGAGGTTGAGATCTGAGAATGGACAGACTGCCTGCTCAAGTGGGTCCCTGACCCCTGAGTAACCTAACTGGGAGACATCCCCCACTAGGTGCAGACTGACACCTCACACCTCGCATGGCTGGGTACACCTCTGAGACAAAGCTTCCAGAGCAAAAATCAGACAGCAACACTTGCTGTTCAGCAGTATTCTATCTTCTGCAGCCTCTGCTGCTGATACCCAGGCAAACAGCATCTGGAGTGGACCTCAAGCAAACCCCAACAGACCTGCAGCTGAGGGTCCTGACTGTTAGAAGGAAAACTAACAAACAGAAAGGGCACCCAGACCAAAACCCCATCAGTATGTCACCATCATCAAAGACCAAAGGCAGATAAAACCACAAAGATGGGGAAAAAGCAGTTCAGAAAAGCTGGAAATTCAAAAAAACAGAGGGCATCTCCCCCTCCAAAGGAACACAGCTCGTCACCAGTAACAGAACAAAGCTGGATGGAGAATGATTTGAGGAGTTGAGAGAAGAAGGCTTCAATCAATCAAACTTTTCAGAGCTAAAGGAAGAACTATGTACCCAGCGCAAAGAAACTAAAAACCTTGGAAAAAAGAAAGGAAGAATGGATAACTAGAATAACCAATGCAAAGAAGTCCATAAATGAACTGATAGAGATGAAAACCATGACACGAGAACTACATGACAAATGCACAAGCTTCAGTAACCAACTCAATCGACTGGAAGAAAGATTATCAGTGATTGAAGATCAAATGAATGAAATGAAGTGAGAAGAGAAGTTTAGAGAAAAAAGAGTAAAAAGAAATGAACAAAGCCTCCAAGAGATATGGGATTATGTGAAGAGACCAAATCTACATCTGACTGATGTGCCTGAAAGTGACGGGGAGAATGGAAACAAGTTGGAAAACACTCTGCAGGATATCATCCAGGAGAATTTCCCCAACCTAGCAAGGCAGACCAACATTCAAATTCAGGAAATATAGAGAACACCACAAAGATACTCCTCGAGAAGAGCAACTCCAAGACACATAATTGTCAGATTCACCAAAGTTGAAATGAAGGAAAAAATGTTAAGGGCAGCCAGAGAGAAAGGTCAGGTTACACACAAAGGGAAGCCCATCAGACTAACAGCAGATCCCTCGGCAGAAACTTTACAAGCCAGAAGAGAGTGGGGGCCAATATTCAACATTCTTAAAGAAAAGAATTTTCAACCCAGAATTTCATATCCAGCCAAACTAAGTTTCGTAAGTGAAGGAGAAACAAAATCCTTTATACACAAGCAAATGCTTAGAGATTTTGTCACCACCAGGCCTGCCCTACAAGAGATCCTGAAGGAAGCACTAAACATGGAAAGGAACAACCGGTATCAGCCATTGCAAAAACATGCCAAAATGTAAAGTCCATCAATGCTAGTAAGAAACTGCATCAACTAACGAGCAAAATAACCAGCTAATACCATAATGACAGGATCAAGTTCACATGTAACAATATTAACCTTAAATGTAAATGGACTAAATGCTCCAAATAAAAGACACAAAATGGCAAATTTGATAAAGAGTCAAGACCCATCAGTCTGCTGTATTCAGGAGATCCATCTCATGTGCAGAGACACACATAGGCTCAAAATAAAGGGATGGAGGAAGATCTACCAAGCACATGGAAAACAAAAAAAAAGCAGGGGTTGCAATACTGGTCTCTGATAAAACAGACTTTAAACCAACAAAGATCAAAAGAGACAAAGAAGGCCATTACATAATGGTAAAGGGATCAATCCAACAAGAAGAGCTAACTATCCTAAATATATATGCACCCAATACAGGAGCACCCAGATTCATAAAGCAAGTCCTTAGAGACTTACAAAGAGACTTAGACTCCCATACAATAATAATGGGAGACTTTAACACCCCACTGTCAACATTAGACAGATCAACGAGACAGAAAGTTAACAAGGATATCCAGGAATTGAACTCAACTCTGCACCAAGTGGACCTAATAGACATCTACAGAACTCTCCACCCCAAATCAACAGAATATACATTCTTCTCAGCACCACATCACACTTATTCCAAAATGGACCACATAGTTAGAAGTAAAGCACTCCTCAGCAAATGTAAAAGAATAGAAATTATAACAAACTGTCTCTCAGACCACAGTGCAATCAAACTAGAACTCAGGACTAAGAAACTCAATCAAAACCGCTCAACTACATGGAAACTGAACAACCTGCCCCTGAATGACTACTGGGGACATAACAAAATGAAGGCAGAAATAAAGATTTTCTTTGAAATCAATGAGAACAAAGATACGACATACCAGAATCTCTGGGACACATTTGAAGCAATGTGTAGAGGGAAATTTATAGCACTAAATGCCCACAAGAGAAAGCAGGAAAGATCTAAAATTGACACCCTAACATCACAATTAAAAGAACTAGAGAAGCAAGAGCAAACACATTCAAAAGCTAGCAGAAGGCAAGAAATAACTAAGATCAGAGCAGAACTGAAGGAGATAGAGACACAAAAAAACCCTCCGAAAAATCAATGAATCCAGGAGTTGGTTTTTTGAAAAGATCAACAAAATTGATATGCTGCTAGCAAGATTAACAAAGAAGAAAAGAGAGAAGAATCAAATAGACACAATAAAAAATGATAAAGGGCTGTAATCCCAGCACTTTGGGAGGCCGAGAAGGGTGGATCACGAGGTCAGGAGATCGAGACCATCCTGGCTAACCCGGTGAAACCCCGTCTCTACAAAAAATAAAAAACTAGCCAGGCGAAGTGGCGGGCGCCTATAGTCCCAGCTACTCGGGAGGCAGAGGCAGCAGAATGGCGTAAACCCGGGAGGTGGAGCTTGCAGTGAGCTGAGATCCGGCCACTGCACTCCAGCCTGGGCGACAGAGCAAGACTCTGTCTCAAAAAAAAAAAAAAAAAAATAGATAAAGGGGATATCACTACCGACCCCACAGGAATACAAACTACCATCAGAGAATACTATAAACACCTCTACATAAACAAACTAGAAAACCTGGAAGAAATGGATAATTTCCTGGACACTTACACTCTCCCAAGACTAAACCAGGAAGAAGTTGAATCCCTGAGTAGACCAATAGCAGGCTCTGAAATTGAGGCAATCATTAATAGCCTACCAACCAAAAAAAGTCCAGGACCAGACGGATTCACAGCCGAATTCTACCAGAGGTACAAGGATGAGTTGGTACCATTCCTTCTGAAACTATTCCAATCAACAGAAAAAGAGGGAATCCTCCCTAACTCATTTTACGAGGCCAACATCATCCTAATACCAAAGCCTGACAGAGATACAACCAAAAAAGAGAATTTTAGACCAATATCCATGATGAACATTGATGCAAAAATCCTCAACAAAATACTGGCAAACCGAATCCAGCAGCACATCAAAAAACTTATCCACCATAATCAAGTTGGCTTCATCCCTGTGATGCAAGGCTGGTTCAACATATGCAAATCAATAAACGTAATCCAGCATATAAACAGAACCAAAGACAAAAACCACATGATTATCTCAATAGATGCAGAAAAGGCCTTTGACAAAATTCAACAGCCCTTCATGTTAAAAACTCTCAATAAATTCGGTATTGATGAAATGTATCTCAAAATAATAAGAGCTATTTATGACAAACCCACAGCCAATATCATACTGAATGGGCAAAAACTGGAAGCATTCCCTTTGAAAACTGGCACAAGACAGGGATGCCCTCTCTCACCACTCCTATTCAACATAGTGTTGGAAGTTCTGGCTAGGGCAATCAGGCAAGAGAAAGAAATCAAGGGTATTCAGTTAGGAAAAGAAGAAGTCATATTGTCCCTGTTTGCAGATGACATGATTGTATATTTAGAAAACCCCATTGTCTCAGCCCAAAATCTCCTTAAGCTGATAAGCAACTTCAGCAAAGTCTCAGGATACAAAATCAATGTGCAAAAATCATAAGCATTCTTATACACCAGTAACAGACAAACAGAGAGCCAAATCATGAATGAACTCCCATTCACAATTGCTTCAAAGAGAATAAAATACCTAGGAATCCAACTTGCAAGGGATGTAAAAGACCTCTTCAAGGAGAACTACAAACCACTGCTCAGTGAAATAAAAGAGGACACAAACAAATGGAAGAACATATCATGCTCACGGATAGGAAGAATCAATATCGTGAAAATGGCCATACTGCCCAAGGTAATTTATAGATTCATTGTCATCCCCATTAAGCTACCAATGACTTTCTTCACAGAATGGGAAAAAACTGCTTTGAAGTTCATATGGAACCAAAAAAGACCCCGCATTGCCAAGACAATCCTAAGCCAAAAGAACAAAGCTGGAGGCATCACGCTACCTGACTTCAAACTATACTACAAGGCTACAGTAACCAAAACAGCATGGTACTGGTACCAAAACAGAGATATAGACCAATGGAACAGAACAGAAATAATACCACACATCTACAGCCATCTGATCTTTGACAAACCTGACAAAAACAAGAAATGGGGAAAGGATTCCCTATTTAATAAATGGTACTGAGAAAATTGGCTAGCTATAAGTAGAAAGCTGAAATTGGATCCTTTCCTTACTCCTTATACGAAAATTAATTCAAGATGGATTAGAGACTTAAATGTTAGACCTAAAACCATAAAAACCCTAGAAGAAAACCTAGGCAATACCATTTAGTACATAGGCATGGGCAAGGACTTCATGTCTAAAATACCAAAAGCAACAGCAACAAAAGCCAGAATTGACAAATGGGATCTAATTAAACTAAAGAGCTTCTGCATAGCAAAAGAAACTACCATCAGAGTGAACAGGCAACCTACAGAATGGGAGAAAATTTTTGCAATCTACTCATCTGACAAAGGGCTAATATCCAGAACCTACAAAGAACTCAAACAAATTTACAAGAAAAAAACAAACAACCCCATCGAAAAGTGGGCAAAGGATATGAACAGACACTTCTCAAAGGAAGACATTTATACAGCCAACAGACACATGAAAAAATGTTCATCATCACTCACCATCAGAGAAATGCAAATCAAAACCACAATGAGATACCATCTCACACCAGTTAGAATGGCAATAATTAAAAAGTCAGGAAACAACAGGTGCTGGAGAGTATGTGGAGAAATAGGAACACTTTTACACTGTTGGTGGGACTGTAAACTAGTTCAACTGTTGTGGAAAACAGTGTGGCGATTCCTCAAGGATCTAGAACTAGAAATACCATTTGACCCAGCCATCCCATTACTGGGTATATACCCAAAGGATTATAAATCATGCTGCTATAAAGACACATGCACACCTATGTTTATTGTGGCACTATTCACAATAGCAAAGACTTGGAATCAACCCAAATGTCCATCAGTGACAGACTGGATTAAGAAAATGTGGCACATATACACCATGGAATACTATGCAGCTTTAAAAAAGGATGAGTTCGTTTCCTTTGTAGGGACATGGATGCAGCTGAAAACCATCATTCTCAGCAAACTATCGCAAGAACAGAAAACCAAACACCACATGTTCTCACTTATAGGTGGGAATTGAACAATGAGATCACTTGTGGACACAGGAAGGGGAACATCACACACCGGGGCCTATTGTGGGGAGGGGGGAGAGGGGAGGGATAGCATTAGGAGAAATACCTAATGTAAATGACAAGTTAATGGGTGCAGCACACCAACATGGCACATGTATACGTATGTAACAAACCTGCACATTGTGCACATGTACCCTAGAACTTAAAGTATAATTTAAAAAAAAAAGAAATTAAAGGATAATTAATATCTAAGCTAAATAAAATAAGAAAAACAAAAGAAAAAAAAGAAAAAAAACTTCTTTAAAAAATTAAGTTTTTAAACTATCTCTTCAAATTCTGTTCGCTGGCTCTTTTAAGAGCCAGAGCTCCAGACTGCTTTCTGCTTGTTTTGAAAGACAATTCTGTAGCCTGTCCAAAATTGAGTGTGAAATGGTTAAAAAGTAAAAATCCCAGGTCATGGCAGCCAGAGCTCTTTTTGAACTAGTGTTGCTCCTGGCATCTTTGACCTTTCTCAGTAACAGAGGCCTTTTCAGTTCAGATTGGAGCTACATAGGTTTCTTCCAACTGAAAATGCAGGGGCTAGAAAGCAGGTCTCCTCAACTCCCACTGCCCCGTCTTCCCTCCTCCTGCTTGGCAGCCTGTGGCAAAACTTGTAGGTAGCAGTTAGAAAGCATTTAGAGAAAAAAACTGAAAAATGACTAAAATATATAGAGAAATCCCTTGGGAGTAACATGTGCCTAGTAATAGATATTTTTTTCAAATAAGATTATAAGGTAGAAACTTTGCTAAACTGCAGTTGATAAATTTGCAGTGCTTAGAATCCAAACTTTGTGCCATTGCAGATAACAGAGACTGAAAATTCTCTGTCAATAGAAAAAGGACCTTGATAGAAAAACAGTGAGTGAAAAACAGGAGAGAGCATCTGCAGAACCAGACCAAAATGATCAAAAGATATCAAAACAAAGACAATTTTCCTAGACACATATGAAAAAAGATTTCAATAATTCCTACTGTAGAGGAATTTGAGGTTAGTTATATGAGCCATAAGAGAGAGTATCTATAGTTTGTTGCAGATAATTATGCTTGATTGAGTTCATTATAAAGCAAGCTATATGTCTATATGTAAATTTAGTCATTCTGAATTAGTGCTTTGTGCTGTACTTACAGTCTAGTGTTTTTAAAAAATCTCTTCAAATATGTATATTAATACATATACCTGTAGCAAATAGACTTTAGTGACAACTGCAGACAAGATTTTGGTTCCTAGAATTAACAGACCAGATAAACAGCATGCCTTGCAATAGACCATCTTTGCCAGGCTTACTCTTAGCTGATAGGCCACAGTTATTCTGCCATATATTGGTGGCATGGCTTTCTCCAAATACTATGGCTATGTATTAGCTTTAGAAACCAAAACTGAGCTTGACTGTGCTTTGCTAAAATGAAATGCTAAAGGCAGCATCATGGGTTTCCTTCTAGATGCATTTATGTCCTGATGGAAAGAGCATTAAAGCTTGACTGTCTTTTTTCTATTGTAGGGAAGTGTGTATTATATCACAAGACTGGTTTGACTCTGAAAAATGGCATTGCTATGGGATACCTACTCTCTCTCTGAAAAATAGGACTATCAATGCATAAGAATAACTTTTCCCACCAACCCCTAGGGCTGATGGCAACCTTAATAAAATATCCGTAGCAGGCAGAAAGATGCTTTATAGACATGAAGTATTAGAAAGTTGTGCTATTAGGAAACAGGGCTACCACTTACTGCTCAAGGATCTCATTATGCTGTTGACCATGTGATACAAATGTATCTTACAGTGGAAAAGTCAGAAATAATAAGAGAATTGCCCAGAGACATGACAACTCAAGGACATGGATAGCAAGAAGAATGCTCTCTAAAGCTCTCCCTTCCCTCCCCTGCCCCTTTCTCAGTTCGTTGTGCTGCCATCACAGCCAGACTCTCTCGCATGGTATTTTCTTTCCAGATTGTTCACTTGGCTCAGAGAATGCAGGGAAAATTCATTCACGAAAATCGAAGTGGCATTTAAAGGGGGGTGAATGCTCACTCTTGCTCTCACTGGCTTCTATTTATTCTGGGAAGATAAAAAGAAAAAAAACAAAAAACAAAAAACAAAACAAAAAAAAAACATGGGACCCAGACACACACACTCTGAATGTCCTGTGCTGACGGGAGGAAGATTTGCTTTGGCTCCAAATCATAGACTGTTTGTTACAGGAGGTAGCTAGTCAGGTATGAGCAGGGCAGGAAAGGGCTTCCCCCCACACACCAGGAGTGTTGGGCAACCATCAAGTGATGGTCAGGCGGCTGTCAACTGTTTCTCTTAAGAAAATGTGGCACATATACACCATGGAATACTATGCAGCTTTAAAAAAGGATGAGTTCGTGTCCTTTGTAGGGACATGGATGCAGCTGGAAACCATCATTCTCAGCAAACTATCGCAAGAACAGAAAACCAAACACCGCATGTTCTCACTCATAGGTGGGAACTGAACGATGAGATCACTTGGACACAGGAAGGGGAACATCACACACTGGGGCCTATTGTGGGGTGGGGGTAGAGGGGAGGGATAGCATTAGGAGATATACCTAATGTAAATGACGAGTTGATGGGTGCAGCACACCAACATGGCACATGTATACATATGTAACAAACCTGCACGTTGTGCACATGTACCCTAGAACATAAAGTATTAAAAAAAAAAAAAAAAGTAATAAGTGGTCACAGCCAGCGCCAGGAGTAGGTAGGCTCCCCATAGATAGAAAACACCTGAAACTGATCAGCAGCTTCCCAATAAAATCCCAGAAGTATGCCAACAAATAAAACCCCAAGTCAAGACGTCAGGCTGTGCACTTGGTTTCTCAAGTCGTCCGCTTGGCCCTCTTCCAAGTTGTACTTTCCTTCTTTACTCGCCTTTCCCTCCTTTCTTTCCTTACTGTTCGAAGACTTTTTAATAAACTTTCACTTCTGCTCTGAAACTTGCCTCAGTCTCTTTTTCTGCTTTATGGCCCTCAATCAAATTCTTTCTTCTGAGGAGACAAGAAGTAAAGTTGCTGCAGACCCACACAGGTATGCCACCGGGGTAACTCTGATACCTGCCACCGCTAACATTTGGTGTTGTGAAACTCGGATATTTGCCACCGGTAACACCTTGGGTTCTCTCATTTCTGGCTCCCACTGCAGAAATCCAGAATGCTGGCCAGTCCCATTGCAAGGCGTCTTTCCTCTGGCCTTTAGTTAGCAGTGATTTCTAAAGAACAAACAGGTATAGAAAAAAGACTTACCCCTCTGGAGGCACATCAGATTCATCTGGCAAAAAGGGGAACGTTTTTATTTTTGAGACAGGGTCTTGCTGTGTCACCCAGGCTGGAGTATAGTGACATGGTCATAACTCCATGTAACATCCAATGCTCCTGAGCTAAAGCAATCCTTCTGCCTCAGCCTCCCAAAGTTCCAGGATTACAGGCACGAGCCATCATGCCCTGCTGGATCTTTTTTACTGTAAAATTTTCCTCCCGCTCTGGGAAAATTTCATACACCCTGAGGAAGGCTTGCTTGATCTTCTACCCACTTCTGTGCAGATTCACTATTTTGGGGAGATACTATTTCTCATGGGATTGGACATATCCCTCAGCTGTGTTGAATCAAAAAAATAAAAATAAAAATAAAAAAGGGAAAAGAACCACAGACAGATATCGAGACTCTTCACCCAACTTACCCAACTTTGAATAAGCTGAAATTTGTGCCAAAGGAAAAAACTAAAGCTCTACTAGTTAAAATCTGAATACTGTTCAAGGTCAGGAACATCCAAACCAGACCATGAAAGATATCTAAGGATCAGGTTGCCAGGTAGAGGAAGAGCTGGGAGAATGCAGAGAGCCATCAACAGGCAGCAAGGTCAGTGACACAAAGGGAGGTTAGGCTCCCATCGCAGAATCAATTTCAGAGCAATGGTCAGAGTTAGGAAAGGGAAGGGAAAGACAATGCTTGAGGCTCAAAGGGCCAGCAGAAAGGACTGTCAAATGGGGGTAAACACGTGGTGAGTCTCCCTCTTGATGAGGCCCTCCGTCCAACCCATCTGCTTCTCTGACAATTTGCTAGCTGCAACACTTTCTGCTTCTGGGGTAGCTTTGCTAACAGGTGTTTTCTAATTACCTGTAGACCTCAGGTACCCCTGCTCAGCATCCTTCAGAAGATCACTTTTTTTTTTTTTTTTTTGACGGAGTCTCGCTGTATCGCCGAGACTGGAGTGCAGTGGCGTGATCTCGGCTCTCTGCAACCTCTGCCTCCCAGGTTCAAGCGATTCTCCTGCCTTAGCCTCCCAAGTAGCTGGGACTACAGGGCTTGCCACCACACCTGGCTAATTTTTGTATTTTTGGTAGAGATGAGTTTCTACCATATTGGCCAGGCTGGTCTCGAACTCCTGACCTTGTGATCCACCCGCCTTGGCCTCGCAAAGTGCTGAGATTACAGGCGTGAGCCACCACGCCTGGCCCAAGATCATTTTACGTGAGGAAAGGAAAGCACACTTTTCTATTGTTTGCCTTTGGTCTTCTATATGAAATAATCACAAAATGTTTGTTGTTAAGGGCCAATTTTTTAAACAAAATATTTGGCTTTTCCCCATGCTGAATTGAATCCCACTCTTAGAGAACTCTGGTTTGTTGATGTGGAGATTGAATTTATGTCTCCAACTCCACATTAGCATCTTCCTGAGAACTCAAAGGCAAAACATAGTCTAAGCCACCCTTTTTCTTCCTATCCCCTAACCCTGGAAGCCTAACACCTTACTCATTCCTTAGCTTTGCACAGATGCAAATGCTGGCAAGACGAAATGCCTGCTCAGCAAGTGCTGCTAGACAAGTGAGATGGCTGCCACAAACCATGGGCGGCCAGTGCTGAATTGTGATACCACTCAGGAGGGGCAGGATCAAGAAGGAATGTTTTGGCCCATGTTTTGCCGTGTTACCATTGCAAGAATAACTGCAATGTTCTGCTATGGATCTCAATTCCAATTTGTATTTCACCCTATCAGGCAGATTTCTGATAAAAGAACTTCGACCCAAAGCCCCTTGATGTCCTATCAAGCCTCATTGGATTTGTACCATTGCTTCTGAGACTCTGTCTACATCTTTGAACACACTTCATCAATGAACTAAATCTAGATCCCCTACATCTCTCTCAAAGCAGAAAGTGGGATTCATTTTTACTTTCAGATCATCAAATGGGTCAAAACTATGGTCAGAGAAGGCAGAGAAAAATGTATAAGATGAGATCAAGTGGTAATAGGTGTTTGGGCAAGATTCTGCCATGTATTCTGGCCTCTCTCTTGAGCTGCAGCAATAAGCACCATTAGTGTCCTTAATTGTAACATTTATAAATTAGTGAATTTTTACAAACACAAAGAAACTAGCCCTCTCATTTTCTTTACTGAACAAAATGTGCTTCTTCATGAAATTATCAGGCTATCATTTAAGGTCAGTGTCACTTGTAATTAATTCATTAAGAAATAATTTTGAAGAGAAAATGATCCTTTCTTCTTAGTATGATAACTACCTTATTTTTTAAAAAAATGGAGTACATGTATTGTAACCTGTCAGAGTAAGGTATTTTGATTAGTTCTGAATCATTTTTCTGGTTAACAGAGAGATGCCATAATAAATCTAGGGCTATTACTTCATAAGAAGGAGGGTCAGGATCATGTTAAAGAAGGGTCAATGAAAGAGCAAAGTTGGGGCTCTCCATGGTATGACTGCTTTTAGGTAATTGAAGAAAAATTAGCCTTGGTTTTTGCTGATGGGGTAATATTAACTCACTCAGAGTTTCTCTTATCCCACACCCCATCCACATGGGCCAAGATGAAGGCTAAGTTCAGGCACACATCCCAGCAGAAACCCCTGGGGAAGATTCCACTGATGTCCAGCTGAAGCTTGAGATGGCTGAGTGCACAAGACACAAGAGGGAACAGGACTTGGATCTTCTAACCCATGAAGAAGTGCAGTGTGCCCCCAGGAAGAAAGAGGGACTTGGAGTATTTCTCATGTAGGAAGAGCATGTGGAAGACTGGGGAGATGGAATTATAGAAAGACAGCTCAGTGAGGCCTCACACTGCCCTCAGCCCATCCTGCCTCATTCAGCCTTGTACCCCATAAAGAAGCAAGTTCACGAAATAAACTCAGTTCCTCATCCTGCCCTCCATAATGCTTTTATGGGACACTTGATTTCTTCCATCCTCCATTCACATTTCAATGTGTGAGTTTTAGGGAGGACACAAAAGGCAGCATTCAGCACTCCCTCAGTCATCTCCCGAAGACTGCACTCCCCTTCCTTGCACTTCTCCAGGCCTTACTGTCTCTCAGGTAGAGAGTTAGTTGATTCATGCCTCTCTCTGCATAGTCATGCACAAAGGCAGGATTCATAGGCAATCTTTCCCTGTGGAAAAAGGAAGAGGCAGTCTCTGCAAGCTAGAAAGAAAACACTCCAAGAAACCTTTTCGGCACAGCTTCCTGTGCCAGTTCACTACAAATCAGAGAAGTTTGAGACGATGTAGTTAACCCTTCTTGAATCATAAGATTCTGTTCTTTAACTCCTATTGTTCAAGGAAAGAAGTTTGGATGACTACATGTGAAAGATCAAAACTAGCTATGAATTCTTTCAACTTCTCGCATTAAAAAGTCGAGTGTATTTCCTACTCCTTAAAGCTGGACTGGCCTTGTGACCTGCTTTGGCCAATAGAATGTAGCAGAAATGTTATTTTGCAAGCTTGAGCCTAGGCCTCACAGCTTCCACTCTTTCCCCTCTGGAACGTGATGCCATGTGAACAAGCCCAGGGTCGCTTCATCTTAAAGATGAGAAACCACATAGAAAGAGACACCCCAGACATGAGTGAGCGGTTCGCACTCCACAGAGTGGAGAAGAGTCATACATCTCTTGGTTTTCAAACAAGTCTGCACATTATTTTTTGGCTGGGCACAGTGGCTGACACCTGTAATCTCAGCACTTTGGGAGGCCAAGGCTGGCGGATCATGAGGTCAGGAGTTAAGACCAACCTGGCCAACATGGAGAAACCCTGTCTCTACTAAAAATACAAAAATTTTCCGGGTGTGGCGGCACGTCTGTAATCCCAGCTACTCAGGAGGCTGAGGCAGGAGAATCACTTGGATCCAGGAGGCGGAGGTTGCAGTGAGCCAAGATCAAACCACTGTACTCCAGCCTGGGCGACAGAGCAAGACTCCATCTCAAAAAAAAATCTGCACACTTTTTGATACACCTCACATAACGTGTTAGAGTTTAATTATCTTGGCCTTAGTCGCTTGCTTTCAGTGAATACAACGCAGTAAAAGTGACGCCACATGACTTCTGAGGGTAGGTTAGAAAAAGCAATACATTGTCCACCAGGCTGTCTCTTGTGACACATGCCTTGGGGGCCCTGAGCTGACACATGAGAAATCTGGCTATTCAGAAGCTGCCATCCTAGAGGGAACACATGGAGAAGCTGCATGGAAATAGAACAAGATGCTCCAGGAGCCCCAGCTGTTTGAGTCAGCCCAACACCAACCAGCAGACACGTGAGTGAGAGCCTTCAGATGACGCCAGTCTTTGGGTGACTCTAGGCTGATGCCAGGTGGAACAGAGATGAGCTGCTCCTGCCAAGCTCTGCCCAAATTATAGATTTATGAGAATAAATGTTATTTTATATATTTATTCATTTTTAATTTTATTTATTTAATTTTTTAAGACAGAGTTTCACTCTTCTTGCCCAGGCTGAAATACAATGGTGTGATCTCAGCTCACTGCAACCTCTGCCTCCCAGGTTTAAGCAATTCTTGTGCCTCAGCCTCCCGAGTAGCTGGAATTACAGACATGCACTACCACACCTGGCTAATTTTATAATTTTAGTAGAGATGGGGTTTCTCCGTGTTGGTCAGGCTGGTCTTGAACTCCCAACCTCAAGTGATCTGCCTACCTCAGCCTCCCAAAGTGCTGTGATTACAGGCGTGAACCACCACACCTGGCAATAAATGTTATTTTAAACCGCAGTGTTGGGGTGATTTGTTAGGTAACAACAGATAACAGATACACTATTACATTTTATTTATTTATTTTTTTACTCACAATTTGATGTAGGACAGCAAAGTTTCAACTTTGTAATGGGAATACTCATAAATAACTGTATAGTCACATGGTAGCCAGTAATTCCAATAAATACTGCATTTTCTTTCATAACTTGGTGAATTCTGGTAAGGGTATGCCTAAGCCCCAGCAGCCTGAGTCAGTGAAGAATATACTGAGAACAAGATGCTAAAATGAAGAGGGGCAAGGGCTGGAGATACCGGCCTCAGCTGCAGAGGCAGCTGAAGAGTTCAACACATGATGTCTAAAGTTAGAGGAACTCAAGTGAAGGGAAGCAAGCCAACAGGTGTAAGAGGGCAGTATGCATTTTCAGGTAGGTGAACAGAGACCACATGGTGGCCACCCGTTCCTGGGAGCTCAACAGGGGTAGAAGTATGGGGAAAACTGTTCTCCATCCCGGAGGAGGGACTTTTCTTCCTGTCTTATAGGACCCAGATAAAGAGACAAAAATAATACACACGGAACCTTTAGAGGGATAATGAAGTACTCAATTACTTGGACTGTATGTTCAAAGAACAGAAAGCTTCAGTGTTTTCAACATGAAAATGACCTCCATACTAAACTATGCTTATTAACTCACCTATCACTAGTTGACCTGGCCTTAGGTAGGAAGAATTAGATTGAAGATGGGTCACAGATGCATTCTATGGCTTGGAAATGATACATAAAATTTCCTAGATATGAATGAAAAGGATTTGTGAGAATAAACCACTACTCTTCAGCAATAGAAAAAGGTTTAGATTCTGCCGGCATTTGAATGTGACAGTTAAATTTCTCAGCCAGCCCCAAATCATCTCTTCCCTCGCAGCATGGTTTTTGGAAATCCATTGTATACTCTCTTTGCTTCATGAACTATTCACTCGAGCATCAGCACCATATTTTTGTATAGGTTAAATGAAATCTCTCATCGTGAGAGAACCCTGTGTTCTAATCAGCAAGCATGAAAAGTAATAATGGAATCGAAGCTATAGATGCTGAGCATTTGTTAGAGGTTGAAGGGTAATATATCATGTGTCCGTGACTGTCTGAAATCATCCCATATTCATTCTGTGGGAGGTTACTATAGATTTTCTACACATTTGCCAACAAGAATAAAAAGAAAGAGAGCAATGTTAGAGACTGTGTTCAAAATAACTATCTGTTGCTATTGGTAACTAAGACTTGCAGTAAATTGAAATGTAGGATTCTATGCCTCTTTTTGATTTTCAGATGGTTGAAACTTTTAGAAAAGGGACTTAGTTTATTTTTGGTTTGTACAGTTCAAATACTTCTCAGAAGGTCAGTAGGCCTTGGGAAGGTTTATATGCCATATTTAGATGACTAAAGCTATGTTTTAAATAAGAATGTTTGGGACTTATCAAAAAAATTAAACTTAAAAAATGAATTGGGCCAGGCGCAGTGGCTCATTCCTATAATCCCAACACTTTGGGAGGCCAAGGTGGGCGGATCACTTGAGGTCAGGAGTTAGAGACCAGCCTGGCCAACATGGCAAAACCCTGTCTCTACTAAAAATACAAAAATTAGCCAGACATAATGGTGGGTGCCCATAATCCCAGCTACTCAGGAGGCTGAGGCACAAGAATTGCTTGAAGCCAGGAGGCAGAGGTTGCAGTGAGCTAAGATGGCACCACTGCATTCCAGACTGGGTGACAGAGTGAGACTTCATCTCAAAAAAAGAAAAATAAATAAGAATTGGAAGATAAGTAGGATGTCAGCTGGTGAACCAACTCCTGGCATGTTCCTACTCAGGGCCATCTTCCTAGATCTCACTTCATGGCAGCTATTACTCATACTCCATGAACCTTTCCAGTGTCCTCTTACAAGTGGTTTGGCTTTTTCTCTCAGTCTTCACCCTGTGCTCACTCTTTGGACTTGATGAAGGCATTTGGCTAACCCAGTAACCACATTGGGACTTTTGCAGTTACACATAACAGAGTGTTCAACCCAAACCGGCCTAAACCAAAAAGGGAATGTATTGGCTCACGTGATTGGAAATTTCAGAAGTTCAGGCACATCATGATGCAGGGGTTCAAATGATATTTCCAAGACCCATTTTCTCTCTGTTCCATGACTAAACTGCTGTATTGATTCCATTCTCAGATGGGTTCTTTCCCTGTGGCCTCAGAATGGCGGCCACCTGCTCTGGGAACAACTTATTTCTAGGTTTAAATCTGGTAGAAAACAGTGGGTGTCTTTGATTCAGAATTTTTAAGAAATGTCCAGACCAGGCGTGGTGGCTCACGCCTGTAATCCCAGCACTTTGGGAGGCTGAGGCAGGTGGATCACCTGAGGTCAGGAGTTCGAGACAAGCCCGGCCAACATGGTGAAACCCCATCTTTGTTAAAAATACAAAAAATTAGCTGGACATGCTGGTGCATGCCTGTAATCCCAGCTACTTGGGAGGCTGGGGCATAGAATCGCTTGAATCTGGGAGGCAGAGGTTGCAGTGAGCCGAAATTGTGCCACTGCACTCCAGCCTGGGTGACAGAGTGAGACTCCATCTCAAAAACATATATATATATACAAGGAAAGAAAAAAAAAGTCCAGAAATTCATACAGATAAGACCAGTCTAGATCCCATCCTTGTGCCAAGAAAATATGGTATGCCAGTTGACTCAGGCCTCAATCCAATTTCCACCCCCAGACCTACAGCTCCATCTAGACCACAAGGAATGAAATGCATAAGGGATGAATCCCAAAATGAAAAAAGGGGCTACTGACAGGAAAGGAAGGATTGGATGCCAGGGAGGCACACAAAAAATATTCCTTACATCTGGCTTTGACCATTAGCTCTTCCTGGGCTGAGATTGCACTCAATACTCTAGTTATATTGAACTCTATTCCTCTAACTTGCCATGCTCTCTTTCCTCGCTGTGCTATCCCGCATACTGAGATATGTGCAATGGAGCCTGAGCCTATTGCTTGCCCATCATGAAAGGGTGAAAATGATTTTACGCTAAAACACAGAGTAAGGCTTCCATAATTGAGGTTATTGGACTCTGCCCAATGAAGCACCCTAGCAACCCCAGAGACCTATAGAAATGAGTATTATTGCTTCCAAAGTGTGTTGATTTGTGTATAGGGAAGCACAACTACTTTTCAAAATCTATCCTGATGTAAAATGAACTATAATAGTGAAGGAGACCAGAATATGCCACCCCAAAATAGGCCTCTTTGGCGTAAGGATTATTCTGAGCTGAAGGCAATTGAGGAACATCAGACTCAGAAAAAGCTCTGAAGCAGAGCATAAATTTCCCTTTCTTAAAGGAAGCTTACATTTATAAAAGACATTTACATTTGCAAAAGTGTCTCCCTCTCCCAAACCAGGAAGGAGGAGGATGGCTGTTGCAACTCCTATCAATGGAGAAGGCACCAACTGAAATCTAGATGACAAACCTTAATAAACAACTCTTGTTTCCACACAGTCCTTTGTTACCTTGCATAACTTACCCCCTCAGCAGGCCCCAAACCCCTTTTTCTTTGTGTAACCTAAGAAGGTATGTAAACACTAAGTTCTGACTGCCTCCTTGAGCCACGTTTTACTTTATCCAGAACCATGTATATGTGTAACTAAAACTGTTTTTTTCACTCATTACTCTATCACTAAGGAGGCTAGAGGAAAAGTTTTCCCTTCCCTACAAAAGAATGTCTGTAGCAGATCTGTGGATCTGTAGTGCCCAGAAGCACTTAACATGGTGGTCAATACTATTTGGGAGTGCTGGCCGGGCGCGGTGGCTCATGCTTGTAATCCCAGCACTTTGGGAGGCAGAGGCGGCTGGATCACCTGAGGTGAGGAGTTTGAGACCAGGTGGACCAACATGGAGAAATCCCATCTCTACTAAAATAAAAAAAAATTATCCAGTCATGGTGGCTTGTGCCTGTAATCCCAGCTAATCTGGAGGCTGAGATAGGAGAATCACTTGAACCTAGGAGGTGGAGGTTGCAGTGAGCCAAGATCACGCCACTGCACTCCAGCCTGGGCAACAGAGTGAGACTCCGTCTCAAAAAACATATATATATATAATATATATACACACACACGCATATATACTCACACATATATATGCACATATATATATATAAAATATATATATGTGCTTTAATTGCTCTTGTTTCAAGAATATTTAAGGACTTATCCTCAAGTAATCAATCCCTTTGAGACTGTAGCAGGAGTCACAGACAAAACTCCTCAGACACTGAGCTAAAGAAGGAAGGGGTTTATTCAGCCGGAGGCATCAGCAAGACTCCTGTCTCAAGAGCCGAGCTCCCCAAGTAAGCAATTTCTGTCCCTTGTAAGGGCTCACAACTCTAAGGGGGTGCACATGAGAGGATCGTGATCAATTGAGCAAGCAGGGGGTACATGACTGGGGGCTGCATGCACCAGTAGTTAGATCAGAACAAAACAGGATAGGGATTTTCACAGTGCTTTTCTATACAATGTCTATAATCTATAGATAACATAACTGATTAGGTCAGGGGTTGATCTTTAACTACCAGGTCCAGGGTGTGGTGCCAGGCTGTCTGCTTGTGGATTTCATTTCTGTCTTTTAGTTTTTACTTTTCCTTTCTTTGGAGGCAGAAATTGGGCATAAGACAATATGAGGGGAGGTCTCCTCCCTTTTTCCCCCCTTTTGAGACTCACTCAATAGTGGGAGTTCTCACTTTCATTTTTATTACCTATGTCTTCTTGCAAGACAGATCGATAGTGATTCATATAGTACACTCGTGCTGAAGCATTTTGGTGAACTAAGGTAGCGATGAAGCTTTTTATCATTTGAAGAAGTACAGGTAGCAAACAAGGGAGCAGTAAGCAGGTTCCTATTACTATTATAACTGTTATTATAAGAGTTTTAAATCTTCCTAGTGCTGGGAACCATTTTCTAAACATGGCCCCAGGATCAAATCCATGCCACACTTGCACAGCCACATGTGCCAGTTTTGTCATATCTCTAACTATGTCTTCAACTACTTGCCTTTGATTATCTATGTGTGGGCAGCAATTAGTAAGGTAAAATTTCCTACAGAACTCTCCTTCAGCTGCTAGCAAGTAGTCAAGAGCTAATCTGTTTTTATAGATAGCATTTCTCATATGAGTTTCTTGCTGGGCCAGAATGGTCAAGGCTCTGCCGGTTTTATTAGTGATTATTTTTAAGACAGCTTGTAACCGTATGATTTGGTTGATCACATAAATGGGGGTCCAGTATCCCCATGAGCTGTCCCGTGCCTAAGTAGCAGGCCCATAATATTGTATGATTCTCTCAGAGGGCCATTTATCATTTTTTCAGTTTCTTATAGCTATGTTTCTCTTTTCACGGGAAGCATAGACAGGGAAGCCCAGGAATTCGCCTGTGTTTATGGGCAGTAGGAAGAAAGATGGTTTAATAGTGCCAATAACATTACTACCTGCCTACTGGTCAGGTAATTTGGCATAAGCTCTATGCCTATATATCTGGTATAATCCAATGGGGGCTGTCCAGACCTGGTGGGACTCCGGGTGGGTCCACACAGTTTGCAACTTTGGGAATTTACTAAATGGATTTCTCTCTGTGTGATTTGAACTCCACCAAGTGACTGTTTTTTGTGGTACCATTATACAGTTTCTGTCTCAGACAACTAAGTCATCCTACGGGGTGAGTGAATTATTTTCCTTCTCTAGCTATGCAATACTGTACAATAATTGAGGCTTTTAGGACCCAGAAATTATCAGGGTGATTCTTTTGAGCCAGAAATTCATTAGGAACTGGGTCTGCAGGTACTAATTCTTGGGCTTCCCAAGGCCATTGATCTCCTATTACAGTTCCTCCACATACATAACATGAAGTGACATTGAGAGACTGGACTACCTGCTTGGCTACTTGCAAAAACAAATTTATTGTTTTTCCTGGAATTTCTGGTACTGTCACATTTAGTTCATCATAGAAAGTTTGAAACACTGGCTCAAGAGAGCATTTGTAAACTTCTCCTCGAACCAAGATATTTACTTGAGGATCCAGTCTGGCCTTGTCGATTCCTAAGGTCACACGCTCCTCTTTTTTCCAGCGAGGATCAAGGGGATTGGCTATTACTAGCCTAAGGGGTTACATTGTCACTTAGTACAGGAAGGACCATTTTTTTCCTTTCTGAAAGTGGGTTGGATCCTTTTCATTTTTTTTTTTTTATTCAAGTGGCCTGAATGACACAAGACCAGTATTTACATTTATTTCCCCACAGTCCTAATTTATGACAGATGTACTTATTTTCTGCCATATAGCCTCTTTTCTAATTAAGAGAACCACACCTTATTCCTAACTTATTAATATTAATGACAGCACAGGCATCACATTTTTAAGGTGGCTTGTTTGGGCACCCCTTTTTCTTCTGTTTTGGCCAACACTTTACTCATATCATTTATGAGCCCCCACCAGTCCTCAGTCCTTAATCTTATTTTAAAAACTGTGGTCATGGGAGGCTCAGATGGGGCATAACACACATCAGGTTGGTCATTTCCTGGGCTACATACCTTGTATAGAATAACATTATACAAACAAGTTCTTTTTAGAGTTCCAGTACACTTATAATAACCATAAAATAATAGGACCATAGCAACTTTTTGTCCTACCTCAGTGACTTGATGTATACATGGGAACAGTCTTCAGTCTGAGGAAAGTCAGTTGAAGTCCTTACTGTAAAAGTCCAAATTTTAAGGAAAATGAGTCCCTCAATGAGTTTTCTCATGCTTTGGCCGAGCGTGGACCAATCAGCTTCTGGGTGTGACTGGAGCAGGACTTGTCATCTTCTTCAGAGTCACTTTGCAGGGGTTGGCAAAGCTGCTCCCATCCATGTACGGCTCACAGTCTACTGTGTTTAAGGATGGTCTTGGAGGTTGGGCCCAGTAGAATAAACTGAGTCCAACACCTCTACACAGTTGTATTCAACTGGGCTCTCTGATACCAGGAGCAAGGTGGTATGGTTTAGGGTGTTGCAAGCTTCAATGGTTATGTGGGGATTTTCACATAGCAAGCTTTGGTACTTGGTTAATCTAGCATTTGCTAACCGATGATGTCCTTTGGTAGTCATTAAAGTCACCACAGCATGGGGGGGAGGGGGCTTTATATTCAGGTTTTGCCTAAGGGTTAGTTTATCTGCTTCTTGTACTAACAAGGCCATTGCTGCTAGGGTCCTTAGACCTGGGGGCCAGCCTTTGGAAATCTTGTCTAGTTGTTTTGAGAGATAGGCCACTGACCTTGGTCATGGCCCCACAGTCTGGGTTAAAACTCCAACTGCCATTTTTTCTCTTTCTGACACATAGAGTGTAAAGAGTTTTGTCAGGTCAGGTAGCCTCAGGGCTGGGGCTGACATGAGTTTTTCTTTTAACTCATGAAAAGCTCGTTGCTGTTGGTTGTAATAGATGTAGTTTAATCTACATTTTTATTAACTGTCACCTATCAAAATATTGACTCAAATCCTGCAGCTATTTGATTTCAAGTTTTAAATTGATCTGGTACTCCTCGTGGGACTCCAATTGCATCTAAATAGACATGAGAGTCGAAAGACCTATAAGGGGCTTCCCTCACTTTAGGATGTTATATGTTTTTCCTTCTGGCTGATGAAATGCCAGAGTGAAAGGGATAGCCAAATGGACAAAAGCACAAGTGCCACTCAAGTTATTCGGCAGAATGCCCAGTATAGGTCCACCACAATACCACCACACATCCATTCGGGGATGAACAAGGGCTGACTGATTGATACGTTCTTGAAAATTCTTAAGCTCACTGCATTCTTTCAGGTCTCCAAGGAGCGCTAAGTTTCCTCCTTGTCGTGAGGGACATGAAGTGAACTTAGTGTTGGGAGATGGAGGCTGGATGGCCCTTGGGGGCTGACCCACAGGGTGCCGGACTTTGGGATATAGCAGAGAGAGCTTGGCATAACTTATTACTCCAGGCTGTGGAATCCTGGAAAAGAGCTACCATGCAGCCCACACCTGGTCGACTGGAGGACCACCTTAGTGGAAAGGGGACAATCTGGGCCTCTGGCCTGCCATGTACACAAGCATAACAATTGCTTTTGTTTAATGTGCAGATGGAATATTTGATCCATTTTAACCAGGCATTTGCATCTTGGTATCCTGTCTTAATTGCTAAAGTTTTGTTTTAAGTCTTCAACTTCTATGATCCTCTAGTAAAATGAATGTATGGTTTTAGCAAATTACAAAAACCAGTTGGAGCAGTCCATCCTTGCTCTTTAGTGGTCTACAGAATGTTGGACCAACTATGGCATGAAAGCTCTACATCAAGGGGCAAGACTCCTTGGTGGCACTGGGGTCTTTATCAAAATCTCCCCAGATTAAATGGTCCTAGTTTATTAATGCCCAGTCTGAGGAGAGTCAGGAGGGACAGAAGTACTTTTCTGAAGTAGAAAGCTGTCTTTGACTTGGCAAGTCCCCACAGGGTATAACAAGGCAAGCATTAAATGCAATAGTTTGAAGTGAAATTGACTTGGTTATGTTAATAACTAGATGGTCAACAATAGAACCAGGAAAGAAGAAAGAGTAATAGAATAGATGAAAAGAGTTAAATTTTTCTTAGCGTTAGTTTGGTAGGGTTTCCCCTGGGACTATGGCCCATGAGTCTGGAGTGGGTGGCACTTTTATGACTCAGGTGTGATGAGTCCATCCTTTTTTGCTGTACGAACAGCAGTCTTGGTGGTTAGCAGCACAAGGTAGGGTCCTTCCAAGGCTGGCTCGAGTTTTTCTTCTTTCCACCCTTTGATGAGAACGTGATCTTCAGGCTGGTGCTGCTTTACTGGAAATTCTAGGGGTGGTACATGTGCTAAAAGACTTTTAGTTTTTGAGAGAAAGGAAAGTGGGAGATAAACCAAGTGTATAATTTTTAAGAAATTGACCTTTTGTCTTAAATATGAGGACTTTGGCAGTGGACTTTATAGTCCTTAGTGCCTTTTCACTGAGAAATTTCCTTTAGCATCTATTTTTATTAGTTTTTAAACCAAAGAAAGCCAAATACCATTTTACATTTAGCAATGCTTCTCATATTATTTTTATACTAGATAAGTTAATTTTATCTTTATATAGTGAGTTATTAATGTTAAACCTAATTTTAATAAAACCTAGTGGATGTATTTATCTAATTTTTAATGTTTGACCATAAGGTAAGATTTTATAGACTCTTTTTAACTTTTTATAATTTTTGCTAAAGAGCAGGTTGGTGCTTTAAGAAAAACCTGTTATGCTTTTACTTTAATGTCCAGTTCACAGAAAAACTGGATGATACTTCTTTAACTTTAGCTAATATGCTTACACACAGAATTTTCTTTACAATTAATTGTTTTAAAACTTGCTTAAACCTTTAAAACAATAATTTTTTTAACTTTTTAATGTATGTAAAAATGTACATTCTTATGCCTCCTTATAATCCTTTTACCAAAGGTATATTTTACTTTTCTTATACACCTTGCACATAAACTTTTTTTTTTTCAATAGTTTTACATTCCGGAGGCCTAGTTACTTTTGAATTATACAACATCTTTTGCATAATTCTTTTTTTAATAACATTTTTCTCTTTCATGACTTTCGCAGACAATTCTTCGACATGCCTCAACTTTCTGACTTATTATAAATATGTCTTTCTTTAAACAACAGTTAATTTATTTCAGGACAAGAATTTACCATATAATACTCTTTTTATATAAATTCCGCCCCCTCTATTTTTTTCCCCTTTTTTTAGTTTTCCTTAGGATACTTCTGAACTGGTCAAGTGTGCTCACAATGAGGTTTCCTCTAAAAGTTATTTTTTTTACTTTTTTTTGTTAGCAAAGCAGTTGCCGCTACAGATTGAATGCATCTGGGCCATCCGCAGGTTACTGGGTTAAGGATTTTTGATAGGAAGGCCTCCGTGCTTTTGGGATATGCCCTTGTTTACACTGACAACAAAGTGGTATTGGAGTGTTATAGGACTATGGAGAATACCTTCAATTATCAATTATAGGTTTTAAATTTACCTTGGCTTTTAAAGGAATAGGGTACACTTTTTTTTCTTAACTACTTGTATATCTCTCTCTTTCTTTCTCTCTTTGACTTTGTCTCTCTCTCTCTGACTTTCCTTTTGCCTCTGTCTCTTCCTCTCTCTCTCTGCCTCTCTCTTTCTTTCTCTCTCTCTCTCTCTCCCTCCTTGACTCCCTCTTTGTCTGTCTCTTCCTCTCTCTCTTTGCCTCTTTTCGTTTCTGTCTCTTTCCTTTCTCTCTTTCTGCTGGTCTTTCCTTGCCTCTGCCAGCTGCTTTTGCTGCTATTCTCTCAACCACTGTGTGTTGGGGGCGGGGTTCTAAAACCAGCTGTAACCAAATGTCTATGTATGGGAACTGGTCTGGGTTCCCTGGCTTACAGGTTACCTTGTGCCATACCTTTGAAACAAGGAACCTGTCCAGGCTTCCTTCTAATGGCCAACCTACCTCTAATGCTGGCCAGTCTATCTTACACAAAGTTTTAAGTTTTCTTAGTGTCATAGTACTCCAGAGTCCCCTTTTAATTCTTTTTTGAAATTTTTCAACATAGTTCCTACTAGGGTGGGCTTATTTGTGCCTGACCTATGCTTCTTCAAGACAAAACACCACACTCACACCACACGCACAGCATAAAACAAAGGATTAAAAGGGCACACAAGTAAAAAGGGCACACACACACTTTTGCAGTTTTCACCAAACCAAAATCAAAACCAAAATCACAATATCCAGAAATCCAAGCCAGGTCAAAACAAAAACCAAAGCATCAAGCAAGTAAAGTCAAAAACAAAAACCAAAGTGCCAGTACAGGCACACCGTGGGTGATCAGGCCACACTTCCACGCAAATGGAGTAGGCAAGTTCCCAAGACCAATCCTGTCAAGCAATTCAAAACAAGTCAAAACCAAAACCAAAGTGCCAATGAAGGCACACCATGGGTGATCAGGCCTTGCTTCCATTCAAACGGAGTGGGCAAGTTTCAAAGACTAGTCTTACCAAGTTTTAGATGTCCAGAATTCCAGTGCCCGTTCCTTCCTGGTGTTCAGCCACTGCGTTGACCCTCCACGGGGGCCTGCCACACACTGCTCTGGTGAGGCGTCCCACCGGGGCAAATGCCTACCCAGGAACTGCATCACTGGGACTGGTCGGAGTCCCCCGCAAGGATGTTCCACAGGGCAGGCTAAAGCTGCCTAAGGAGCTGCCTCGACCATCCACCATTCACCTCACTTCCCAGTCAGGGAATCTAGAAATGTAGCAGGATGAGCCGTAGACAAAACTCCTCAGACACCGAGTTAAAGAAGGAAGGGGTTTATTCAGCTGGGGGCATCGGCAAGACTCCTGTCTCAAGAGCCGAGCTCCCCAAGTAAGCAATTTCTGTCCCATTTAAGGGCTCACAACTCTAAGGGTGTGTGCGTGAGAGGGTTGTGATCGATTGAGCAAGCAGGGGGTACGTAACTGGGGGCTGCATGCACCAATAATTAGATCGGAACAAAACAGGATAGGGATTTTCACAGTGCTTTTCTGTATAATGTCTGTAATCTATACATAACATAACCGATTAGGTCAGAGGTTGATCTTTAACTACCAGGCCCAGGGTATGGTGCCGGGCTGTCTGCTTGTGGATTTCATTTCTACCTTTTAGTTTTCACTTTTTCTTTCTTTGGAGACAGAAATTGGGCATAAAACAATATGAGGGGTGGTCTCCTCCCTTAAGACTACCAGGAATCTGACATGGTTGTTCAACCCAGAGAAAAGAAGGCTGACTTCGAGTATGTGCAGGACTGAGAACTAAGTAATGAAATGAAAAAATAGACTTATTCTGTGATTTTTTTTTTTCAGCATACGAATAGACCTAAAAGGAGAAGTTCAAACAGAACATATTTCGTTCCATATAAGTTTATTAAGAGTAACTAAGTGCCAGGGTTAAGTATATAACATTGCAATGACATAAATAAGATCGGACTCTCAAGTAGCAAATAGTCTAACAAGAATCAGACAAATGAACAACACACACATTATCTCCTTATCAGAGAGTGCTAAAAAATAAAAAATAAAAAATACACACATTAACATGCAAATTAACAAATGTTGCCAGGGTGGCAGTAACCCTGCTTAAGAGCCACTACACTCTTTCCACTTCTCTTCCATCATTCCCACCTGGAAAAGAGGTGAGCAGATGCAGGAGGCTCTGCAACATTCTAGTCTCTGCTTGGCATACTCCAGCTGTGGAATCCTCCTCCCCTATTTTTGCCTTCCCTTTAAATCCTGCTGTGTCAAAGCCATCATGGCACTTTGCTGCTGCTTTCCCTACTGTTGTGAAAGGCCTGTGAACTGGAAGAAGGCTCACTGAATAATTTAAAGGCAGCTTCTCACTTCCAGAAGCAATGCTCTAGTTACCTAAGATAGCATCAGGCCACCCAGCATTCCGTCTGTGCCTGAGGCAGGTATACACTGGTGATGCATTGTAGCTAAAACAGCCAGTGAGTCAGCGATGGCAACAACCACCCAAAGAATCTCATTAATTGTGGACTTCACTCAGAGATGGGGGATGACGCTGCATGTGGAAGAGAAGCCGGTTAGATTAGTTGGTCAGCAGCAGGATAGCAGGCAAAAGTGTGCTGTGTCAACACATTCATAAAGAGCTACATGTTTGTGTTTCTTTTTCAACCAAGGATGCAAGTTTTATCTTTTATCTACTTCTTTACTGCCACGAGCCTGTCAGGCTTTTTTTTTACATTTTTTTTTTTTTTTGAGACAGAGTCTCGCTCTGTTGCCCAGGCTGGAGTGCAGTGGCGCAAACTCAGCTCACTGCAACCTCCAACTCCCTGGTTCAAGCGATTCTCCTGCCTCAGCTTCCAGAGTAGCTGGGACTACAGGCACCCGCCACCATGCCGGCTACTTTTTGTATATTTAGTAGAGACGGAGTTTGACCACCTTGGCCAGGATGGTCTCGATCTCCTGACCTCATGATCCGCCCACCTCAGCCTTCCAAAGTGCTGGGATTACAGGCGTGAGCCACCGCACCCAACCAGGTGTTTGAATAAGCATCTTCCTTGGGGAATTCAGAGGAACACAAATCAATAATACATTTGAGTCCTAAACATAAACAGAAGTAAGAATGCCTTCTGTAAGGGAAACAAAATGTAGGAAGACCCAGAACTCCCCAGCAAGCTTTGTTAATTCAACACATTTTTTTTCTAAACATTCCTTAAATTCCGCATGTACTCATAAGATTTCTAGGTGTGACTACCGAAATGTGCTGATTTAGTTAGGGCTAAATAATGAACAGTTGCTAAAGTTGGAGGAAGAATGGAAACAAATCCAAGAAACAAGGTCCTCTTTATATCCACCCTGTAATGGTTGCTCTTGTTAGTTTAATTAAGCTCCTGGATTAAAGTAGGTAAGCCCTTCCTGATTCATTCCTTATGCATATAGGGAACCCAGCATGAGCCTAAGCTGGGTTCACTCTAGGACTCAGGCATGTCAAGGCTTGTTGCAAAAACTCATGGGTCAGCAACAGAGACTTACTTATGAGAAAGGTACAAGAACCTCCCGGGGAAGAACCTTTCTTAGGAAAGAGAGCTCTAAGACAAACGAGTTTGATACAAGGACAATGGTCCAAAGTAGGAGGGGTAAAAGGGCAAAAGAAGTGAGATGGGGGCTCCCTTGGAGGTTGAAGGAGCCTCAAACTCCTTTTGTTTTTGAGACTCCTGAAATATTACATTAAGAAATACCAAAACTGGGTTATATAAAGAGGCATTTTGCAAACTTATATTTAACATATTAATGTCTTTAACATTAACAAAGCACATTGCAAATAATTGTATTATTCACAAGATCATGAATGGATTTAGAAGTATTAGTAATTCAGAATTTAGTATAGTGATGTGGTCCAATATAGGGACACAAGAAAAGGACTGTGTGGTGAGTGCTGTCTTCTTTCGGTTCAGGTGGCATCTCTCTGAGATGGGATGAATAACCTCTTTTGGAGTCATCTCTGTCATTGGCCTGTGTCTGTCCCTCAGAGTGTCCTCTTGCTTAGCCTTCACTGACCCAGCCTGAAATCTATGCCTAGGGGCTGCAGGAAAATAGCAAGTAGAAACCACAAGAGCTCTTAAGCTCCAAGAGATGCTGAGCATGCAAACCTTCTGGTGCCAACAACTTCTTCAGCAACTTTGTTGACTTTGGCGACCACAGGAGTCAGCTCAGACACTATCGCCTTGACCAGGCGTCAGTAGCTTTGGCACAGGTGTTGCTGGGCCATCACAGCAGTGGAAGTGCCTTTGGCCAACAGCAGCAGCGGCTGCATCTTCCAGGCATATTGGCAACAGAACTGTCGCTTTCAGTATTGGTTATAAGAATGATCGCTGATGAACACCAAGGCTAGCAGGAAAATTGCAATAGCCATGGGGTAACCAGGAGGATCTTGTTCCATCAATTAATTATTCCCTGCCCTCTCTCGGGGACTAGCCTTCTGCCGGGTAGTACACATTCTGTTTGTCCATGGCTGATCTCATGGGGACAAACCATGTAAAGAATCAGTGCCTTAATGGAGTGGGTGAGTCTAAATAGTTCTGGGGGGTTAGTATTCAGGAGACCCTTGGCCATAGACATAAGGCTCATTTTCCCATATAAGCTTTATCAGTAATTTTTTAAATGTTACAACTTTGACTCTATATGCTGGTTCTTTTGACTTATTTCTAGATTGATTCATAACTCAGGAATGAGAAGTGCTGTTTTATTAAGACTCTCAAATACTATAGGAATCATCATTATCATCATCATCATCATCAATCCTTATTTCTGCATTCCCAGGCCCCAGTATTTTATTTAGCTTTAGCAGACATGTAAATATATACGTAGCCAGGCGTAGTGGCTCATGCTTGTAATCCCAGCACTTTGTGAGGCCATGGCAAGTGGATCATCTGAGGTCAGGAGTTTGAGACCAGCCTGGCCAACATGGTGAAACTCTGTCTCTATTAAAAAAATACAAAAAATTAGCCCGGCATAGTGGCGGTTGCCTGTAATCCCAGCTACTCAGGATGCTGAGGCAGGAGAATCATTTGAACCTGGGAGGCGAGGGTGCAGCAAGCCAAGATCGTGCCACTGCACTCAGCAAAATTCCATCTCAAAAAAATAAATAGGCCAGGTGTGGTGGCTTACACTTGTAATTCTAGCACTTTGGGAGGCCGAGGCAGGTGGAATACTTGAGGTAAAGAGTTTGAGACCAGCCTGGCCAACATGGCTAAGCCCCATCTCTACTAAAAATACAAAAATTAGCCAGGCATGGTGGTGTGCACCTGTAATCCCAACTACTCGGGAGGCTGAGGCAGGAGAATCACTTGAACACGGGAGGCAGAGGTTGCAGGGAGTCAAGACCATGCCATTGCACTCCAGCCTGGGTAACAAGAGCGAAACTCTGTCTCAAAAGAAAAATGTGTGTGTGTGTGTGTGAGTGTGTGTGTGTGAGAGAGAGAGAGAGAGAGAAAAATAATGAATATACGAGAAAATATACAATACTCACCCCAGAACAGTATAAAAAATATCTGGTTGGAATTTGAGGGATGTGTAATAAGAAAAAGGTATATCCAGAAAAGGATTGTTACAATGACTCAACTTTTACCTGAAGGCTGGTATATCCCAGGAAACATAGCTTATTGATTGACTGATTCATACTTTCACAAAACATCTTTTGAGCATTTAACATGCACTAGGCATATAGAACTAGAATGCCTACACCTAAGCAATTAATAATCTAGTTGTGTAAGCAGATCTGAGTGTGAGTAACTGAAATTCAATATGATGAAAGATTTATTGACAATGTAAGCCAGTTACTATCATAGCATAGAGGAAGTAACAATTTTGCTTGTCAAGAGAGTTAAGAAAGTTCCAGAAAGCTAAAGACCAAAACATTTCAAGTAAAAGTCTATTGATTCACAGTATGGAAAAGAAAGAGAGGCTTGGGACTTTGAGCAAACCACCAGTTAACTGGCAGTTTTTCTGGAAGCCAGCAAATGGAATGGTTCAAATCAACCAACAATCCGTTCATTCTATAAGTATTAGTTCAGGGCCTACTTTGTACTAAGAACTGCCCAAGGCCTGTGGTTGATGCAAGTATTACCAAAAAAGGACCAAGACACCTGGAGCTAGATGTGAAAGGGGAACATAGACCTTTCCCAGCTGTCATCTCAGGACTAGCTCTAACTCCCAGGCTCTATACTTGGAAGATGTTTCCTTTCTACAGGGATTCCTACAGGGAAGGGGAAAAACAAGGAATTTGGGCTTCAAACCAAACCTGAACCTGATGATCCCAGACACTTTAATGAAGATAATCAAGACCAGAAAAATCTCAGATCAAAGTTGTTTTTCTTAAAAAAGACAGGATCTACCTCGGTCACCCAGGCTGGAGTGCAGCGTGGCATAATCATACCTTACTGCAGTCTTGAACTCTTGAGTTCAAGTAATCCTCCCACCTTACCCTCTCAAGTAGCTAGGACTACATGGCATGCCACTACACTTGGCTAATTTTTAAATTTTTTGTAGAGATGGAATCAATGTTGCCCATGCTGGTCTCAAACTTTTGACCTCAAGCAATCTTCCCACGTCAGCCTAGATCAAACTTTTGAGCAATATTCTGTATCATTGGCAGTAGAATATAAAATTACCTTTGGACAAGAATTCATTTGCCCTGGAATCCTCAATTTTCATAGAAATAACCACCTCAATTTACAAGGTACACACTGGCAGAGCTGTTTATACCATATGATACTTTCTTCCTGGCTATAGTTAATAAGATAAAGAGTGACCACGTAAGATGAACCAATTTTTCTATAGAATTAAAAATGGGGCTAAGAGACACTTGCGAATTAATGATGGCTGCCTGAATTGAAGCAATATAAACTTGAATACTGTGCAATCTTCTTTCTACCTTGCGCATGGACAAACAGAGGCCAATTTGTTAGAGAGGAAGCCGATGCACACTGAGAAAGAACATGAATGAGCCTGGCTGCTAAAGGCTTAAGTCCCTATAAAACAGCCCTACCTCCTGCTCTTGGGTCCTGTTGCCCTCTGATAAATCCTCTACACACCTGCTTTTCTGCTTAAGTTATTTAGCAGAGTCTTCTTATTTGTCATCAAAAGAGCCTTAGACTTCAAAAAAAAAAAAAAAAAAAAAATGGACAGAGGCCCTCTTCTGGGATGTACGGTTTGCAACTCTCCAGCTGCAAAAGGTTCAGTTAGTTTGCATGGTCCTACAACTTCTATTTCATTGTGGAGAGAGTGACTAAAGATGAACTTACACACATCATCCTACAAATTATTGCTTCTTCTTGGAAATGCAGTTGCTCAAGGAGGTTGGCTGCTGAGACCTCAAGATGGTGGTAAGGATGTGCAGGCATGGGTGTTACTTCAAACAGATAATAAAACTGAAAATAAACTGGACTGAATTTAGCAATGCTTGCCCTAGACTGCATGGATTATGCCTCTTATGTGGTGTTATTCTAACTCAGTTGAGAAAACAACTGATGTCCTGTTTTTATGCGCTAAAGGGACTTTGCTTCTGAGTATAGAGGCCACTTTCCATGGGTTGAAGGTTGCACTTTTTCCTAAAGGAAATAGAAATTTCCAGAACCTATCATATTGAATGAACAGATCCAAGTCAGAAAGAAAAGACAGAGAAGGCAGGGAACTTTTTACCTTTTGGGGGATATGGAGACATGAGGCCTGGGGCTCAGCAAAAACGGGGACATGCTGAAGCTCTTCCTCCTATGGTAGGAAGAAGAAAACTGACCTCTACCACTGTGAGGCAGGCCAGAAACTATGCAGGCTTCAGTAGTCTACTCTGAGAACAGTCAGATCTAACACCAGTTTTACATTTCTCTACATTGTAATTTCCTTCTGCAGAATTGAAGCCTTCAGTAAAGTTTTATTACAATCTGGTCTTGGCTCAGATGCAAGTAAAAGACGGTGCTATATGGAATGGTAAAGGGGGTGCAGTTTTTCTTCATCCTGAGGTCAGCTTTATGGTGGCAGCACTGATTGAAGGGAGGTAGAATGTTCTGGAACTGTATCAAGTGACCGGCAGAGAAGTGAATGATGGTCCATGGTAGAGTGGAGTTTGCCAGTCTGGAATCAAGCAAAGCAGAGTCATAGATGTGGCGCAACTGACTTGGGAGCCATCATGAGACAACTTTCCCCCACCCACGTCTTGCTAAGCATGCCTGAGGGAAAGGACAAATTATAGAAGTGATTGGCTAGATGCTCAACAATATCCTTTTCCTCTCCTGAGCACACAGATGACTACATCTTCCAGCCCCCTTGCATTGGCCAAGGGAACATCACTGGAAGGGATGTAGCCCCTTCAATGTAGGGGTATAGACACTTTAATGCCTGGACCCTAAAATCTGCAGGCATCCTCTGCTCAATCTCTCTTTGTTTGCTGGTCAGCTCAATTCAGATGATGTGCAGAGGACTCCGAAAGTAGAAGACAGCAAGCTCCATTGATAGAAGAAGCCCGAATCCCTGAGTCATCACTTAGAGGGGAGCTGCCAGAACTATTTTGAGTTGTGATGGGAGCAAAGAATAAACATTTATTGTGTTAAACCACTGAAATTTTGAGGTTGTTTGTTACTGCAACTAACATTAATTACTCTAATATGGCAACATAAAAAGATGTCTGAAGTCCTATCATTACACAGATGAGGGCCTTTGAATGGTCAGAGATTTGGGTTACATGAATCAGACCTACATCCCTCCCCCAAAGAGTTTGCAGTCCAGTAAGAAGCTTAAAGAAAAAGTAACAATAGAAGGATAGGCAGGAACCTCATAAATGACTTTGTTTTCCTGTTGCAGACTTTAGTGATGAGGCACAGAACACCCAGAAAAGGTTTAGACAAAGATTCTCATTATATTATTCCCTTGACAGAACAGTCAAGAATGGAGAGCTTGTTTTACTAAGGTGGTAAAGTCATTGAAATTCTACCCTTGAATTAAGAGAAACCTTCATTTTTTTCCATCTCTGATCAGGTCATAGGTTTTTGTTTACAACTTTTATTTCTGCATTACCAAGACTGTATTTTACTTTCCTGAAACTATGGGAAAACAAAAGTAATTAAAGAGACAGTATACTAGGTCAGTTATTACTAAACCAAGGTCTTGTTAACACAATGCTAATACAAGTCCACAAGTAGCTACAAATCAAAATGTAACTAAAACTTAAGAAAGAGTTCACCTGGGACAGAGGAACTTTATTTCTTTTAGTCCCCTTTGCCCATTTCCTTGGGATCTGGATAAGGCGCCCAGTCAGAGGTTTGCAATGGCAATTAGTTCACAGCCTGCCAAGTAAAACTGGGTGGAAGGGGATGATATTCAGCCATGTGAAGCTGGCCTGTGACATTTTCCCCTTCTTTAATTTTTAAAAATTTTTTGTAAAATTAAAAAGTAACTCACAATACATGCTATAACATGGATGAACTTTGGAGACATTATGTTGAGTGAAAGAACCCAGACACAAAAGGCCACATATTGTGTAATTCCATTTATATGAAATGTTCACAATAGGCAAATCCGTAGAAACAGAAACCAGATTAGTGGTTGCCAGGGCCTGGAGGGAGAGAGGGGGCTGGGGAGTGACTGCCGCTTAATGGGTACAGGGTTTCTGGAACTAGATAGTGATGATGTTTGCACAACATTGTAAATGTACTAAATGCCACTTATTTACACAATTTAAAATGACTTACATGTTATGTGAATTTTACCTTAAAAAATCCCGATTGAAAAAAAAAAAAACTGGATTTTTTTTTATGGCCTTCCTTGGCACACACATTCCTCCTCTGTCTCCTACTCATTCTTATTCAAGCAGTAGTATAATAATGAGAGTATTAATAATAGTAGAAATTAAATGCAACTCACTGCCACCCGACTGGCAAAAACACAAAACTCGATGTTAGGACAATTGACTCTGCCGAATCAATAGGAAATCTGAAAGTGGAAATCATGTGCTCTTTAGTGAAGTCTCAGGAGAGACTATGCTTCTTCTGCTTGAAGCAGACATAGAATTGCAAGTTCCTTGATGAGAAATTAAAAAACAAAGTGAAAAACTGCTATCTGGGTCCCTTCTCCTTCCCTCCTCCCAATGTGTGTTGATGTTATTTATAAGCCTGGCTGGTTTTTTAAAAAACCCTTACCTCCCAGAACTGGTTTTCACAGCAAATCAGATTTAGATGGTGAAGAATAATGACTGAAGGGCAGAAAACGGGCTGGGGCTGGGTGGTGATTGCCCTGCCAATCCATGAAGAGTCACCCTGTCCGTATGACTAATGCTGCACCAAGCAGGTGTGTAGAAAGACATGAGACTTGAAGAAAATACACTGAAAAAAACTTGCTTTAAATTCCTACCCTCTCCCCTTCCCAGCCATGCTTTCTCCTCAAGGAGAGGGTTTAGCATCTCTGCTGGAGCTGGGAAATAAAGGGCATGGCAGGTGACAGGTGGTGTCACTTCAGAAAGAGGCTCAAGTTCTTGACCAGAGGTCCCCTTGTGTTCTGTTAGGTGGTTTCTAGAAGTCTCAGTATGTAAGGCTATGGAGATGTCAGCAGACTTCCCATGGTCTGGTGCCACAGAGAGCAAACACCATTCCTGCTTCTGGTTACTAAGTCCTACATTCGAGCCCTGCTCTGCAGAAGGCGTAAAGAGAACCAAGTCAGGTGGCTGCCAGCCCCAAAGGCAGAGGTGTGCTGGAGCTGGCTTTACTCACGACAGCCAGTTGTTAAATTGTCAAGAATTCTGCAAGCCAGTTCTTAACCAAATTATTATTTAGGAAAATAAATTATGTTACAAATATTAGTAGAACTGAGAGACCTCTTAGTTTAATGATTGTACTTTGTAACGGAGTGATGAATAGTAAATAAAATGTAGACTACATACAGATGTAATGACAATGGCTTTATTGGGAAAAGATTTAGGAGATTGAAGGGTACACCTTTATTTGTCAAATCACAATGGGATTGCAGTCATAGGTTGGCTGTGGATATATGAAAGCAGCAAAAAGCAACAAAAGCATTTTGTGAGTCAATCGGCTATATGGAATTTATAATGAATTATGTTATGTATTTTGTTAGTTATAACTTGTATGCCACATACCCTTCAAATCAGTAAAATCCATAACAAACTTGTAAACTTACTTTTTTTTCCAGCAAACCAGTTGTTAAACACCACCACAACACCACTGCCTGAAGATCTACAACCCTAGGAGACCTGAATTGAGTTGTTTGTTCATCTTCTCACCTGTGAAATGAAAGAAAGAGGGAAGAAAAGGGAGAGGGAGGGAGAGAGATTACTTCCAGACAATCCTACTTCTTGCATTTCAAGTCTAAAATAGTGAAGAAAATAATAGTGATGGCAAATGCAGGGCTCACTCTGCACACGTAGAGCAGGTGGTCGCCTGTCTGGTATGGTTTGAAAGGTACTCTGAAGCCAGCCAGCCCAGAAATATCTAGCCCTCTGGCTTGCCCAAGCCTGCTTTTTGAAATTCACAGAATTTGAGTATGCTTCCTTTGGATGAGCTTCGTCTCCCATGCCTTTCTCTTGCCTCCAATACTCCTCATTATCACCTTAGCTCATATTTGAGTATAAATAACTAGATGTGACCTTGAAAAGCACTAAACTTCTTCCCAGGAAAATAAGGTGTAATAAAAAGCTCTGATGTGGGGAGGAAGCCGAAAATAATAACAACAAACCAACGTCAGACATGCCCTGACAGCGCAGGCCATAAAATGGGGATCTCAGACACCATGGGGCATAGGCACTGAGGGAACTGTTGGGAGCATAAAGGCTTCAGACAAGGGAAACTGGAAAGATGCAAGAGGAAAGGGACCTGGTGCAGACCCTGGTATTGAGCTTGCACCTTATACCCCTTATGAAAAATAAGGAGGTTAGAGTGAGCTGTAGTGAAAACTATGGAGTCTGGGTAATAATGACGTGTCAATGCGGGTTTATGGACTGTAACCAATGCATCACTGTGACCATGAGCAAGGCTGTGCGTGTGTCGGGGACTGAAGGTGTACAGGAACTTCCTGTGCTTTCTGCTCAATTTTGTGCAAACCTAAAACTGCTCTAAAAAAACAAAAACAAAAACAAAAAAAAACTCTTTTCAGAAAAGGGTGGGGGGAGTTCAGATCCTCAATGTGAACCTCATCACAGTTCCTGTCTTCAGCAGCCCACCCAAAGCCCTCCTGCCCTGCCTGTCACGATTTTCATGCCCTCTAGAGTCACTTATCACAACAGCAACAATCACAATCCTTGGAAAGGTGTCACTATATCTTAATAAATAAACAGGTATACATGTGTGGATTTGTACATCCCAAGAGGTGGGACTGATGAGAGACAGCAGCACCCCATTCCCCCACAATCAATGAACAAAACCTAGTAAATACTCTCTCCATCCCCTGTGCCCTTCAGCTCAAATATTATGACTCTCTTTTTTTCAAATATATCTCAATCTCTTTTCGGATGTGTATTTTATCTTGTACACTGCAACAATCCTGCTTTACAAAATACATATTTTTGAATCTCTTTTCAGAAGTTTATTAAGCGTCCTTCCTGTTACTCCTCTTCATCTCCGAATGTCTACTTGAACTCCTCTTCAAATACTATCATCAAATCTTTGAAGTTTGTTCACTTGCGATGTAAGGGGCTCCCTCCCTTGGATGTTCCTGGAAAGGCTGAATGATCAGGAGAATATTGGGTTGTACTTATGTATAAAACAGATTCTAGGCCGGGCGCGGTGGCTCACGCCTATAATCCCAGCACTTTAGGAGGTCAAGGCGGACAGATCATGTGAGATCAGGAGTTCAAGACCAGCCTGGCCAACATGGTGAAACCCTGTCTCTACTAAAAATACAAAAATTAACTGGGAGTGATGGCACACACCTGTAATCCCAGCTACTCTGGAGGCTGAGGTAGGAGAATTGTTTGAACCCGGGGGGCAGAGGTTGCAGTTAGCCGAGATCATGCCACTTGTACGCCAGCCTGGGTGACAGAGCAAGACTCCATCTCAAAAAAATAAATAAATAAAAATAAATAAAAAATAAAACAAATCCTAAAGCTGATGTGAGACTAGCCTGACTGGTCTTCACTCCCTTCCTCCCTGCCTCATGCATATATTTTATGGGAAATGACACATATTTTTGAGAGGCGAGTTAAGGAATGACTCATTGACTGCACACAGAGAAAGTTAGCTTTCAGCAGCAACTGTAAGTAGCAGGATCAGCAGGGCCAGCTGGAAGTCGGTTCAGGGATGTGGCTCACCCTTTCCCTGGGCTGGGCCTGACCTCCACCTTGCTTGCCGCAGTGTCATTCTAATGAATCTTAAACCTGCATATCTGAACCTGCTTCATTGAAAAAGCGTTCTGGGATGGTTCCCAGGCAACCCACATCACCCCTCTCCACCCAGAGCCCAGGCAACAGCTGTTCCCTCGCCTGTCAGACTTGAATCGACTGAAACTGAAAATACAACCCAGCGTCTAAGAACATTATATTTTTGGTGTATTTTTTTCTCTGTTTGAAAGTTCTCATGAAGACAAATTGAACCTTACTTCCACAGTTTGCGAACAACTTTTACTGAACAGTTTACCACAGTGGGACTGTTCTGGGAATCCAGAATATGTGACCACTGTGCCTGATGCTTCTCACAGGCCATTGGTCCTCAAGCATTGACATCCACAGATATTTCCACACCATGATTAGACGGCAGGGATCAAAACCAGAGGGCAGTTATCCCCACCTAAAAACTGCAGTCTTGGACAATTATTACTATTGTTTTTGGAGACGGAGTCTCACTCTGTCCACCAGGCTGGAGTGTAGTGGTGCAATCTTGGCTCACTGCAAGCTCCACCTCCCAGGTTCAAGTGATTCTTCTGCCTCAGCCTCCTGAGTAGCTGGGATTACAGGCATGTGCCACACTACGCCCGGCTAATTTTTGGATTTTTTAGTAGAGACAGGGTTTGAACATGTTGGCCAGGCTGGTCTCTAACTCCTGACCTCAAGTGGTCTGCCCGCCTCAGCCTCCCAAAGTGCTGGGATTACAGGTGTGAGCCACCATGCTGGCCTAAATTATTCTTTTGTGACTGTTTTCTCACCTGCAAAGGGGAACAATAATAATACTTTTCTCATGGGGTTGTACGGAATATTGAGATAATGTGTGTGTAAAGGAGAAAAATAGCAACCACACTATTAGCTACCACAATTGCTTTCTAAGGCAGAGGGATCTATGGCAGAAGGATCCTCTTGTTTTCCTGAGATTCTTGCCGGGTCTGCTCCGTTTTGCTTAGTAAACAAACAAGATGTATACACGAAAGAAGAAAGAGAGAAAGAGAGAAACAGGAAGGAAGGAAGGAAGGAAGGAAGGAAGGAAGGAAGGAAGGAAGGAAGGAAGGAAGGAAGGAAGGAAGGAATTAATTGAACTTTCCAGGAATAGTTCAGGAGGACGCTCCTGAGGAATGGGACGAAAATAGCAAAAAAGAGAGGATCCAGGCCCGGCGCGGGTGGCTCACTCCTGTAATCCCAGCACTTTGGGAGGCCGAGACGGGTGGATCATGAGGTCAGGAGATCCAGACCATCCTGGCTAACACGGTGAAACCCCGTCTCTACTAATAATACAAAAAAACAAAAAACTAGGCGGGCGCGGTGGTGGGCGCCTATAGTCCCAACTACACCAGAGGCTGAAGCAGGAGAATGGCGTGAACCCGGGGGGCGGAGCTTGCAGTGAGCAGAGATCGTCCCACTGCACTCCAGCCTGGGCGACAGAGCGAAACTCCGTCTCAAAAAAAAAAAAAAAAAAAAAAGAGAGAGAGGATCTAGTGAGAACCTGTGAGGCCAGGAGAGGAGCTTGCAAGTTTAGAGGATTTAAGACCTGGGTTCGGATCCTGCCTCTACTGCTTACTAACCACGGATCTTTGGGCAAATTATTTAGCTTTGTTTTGTTTCAGTTTCCTCATATGGAAAATTGGGATAATACCACTTCCCTCTCAGAGCTGTATTGAAGATTAAGTGAAATAATCATTGTGAAGTGCCCAGTAACAGTATCTATTGTTGCTATTCCCCTGAATAACATTGAGAATGTACATTCTGACCTCTGTAACAGAGAACATCTTGGCAAAAGCACATTCCCTGCATGTTCAACTAAGAATGAACATATTCTTGGCACAACTTCTCCAGAGTCCAGTGTCAGTTCAGATACGGTTGAGAGAACCAAAGGGACATCCCGAGGTTCTGGTGGAAGCTACCCCAGCCTAAGCCCCTTGCCAGCTCTCCAGTCTTTCCACCCCTGCCTTCTCCCTTTAAGATTTTTCTGGTCAATAAAAGCAGCATTGCTTTCTGTGATTCAGATGACACTTGTGAAAGACTTATATTTATGTAAATAAAATAAACTAATTTTCATAAAATAGTTTTAGAAACAAGCTCAACTCTGTTACGCAAAGTAAGGCATTAGAATTATTGTAAGAAAAAAGAGACTTAATGAACACAAGGCTGGATATCCCTCTTTTGTGTCAAGTACAGTTTTCTTCAGCTACATCATCTACGCATTAAGAGGTTTTGAGACCAGGCACAGTGGCTCATACCTGTAATCCGAGCACTTTGGGAGGCTGAGGCAGGTGGATCACGAGGTCAGGAGTTCGAGACCAGGTTGACCAACATGGTGAAACCTCATCGCTACTAAAAATACAAAAATTAGCCAGGTGTGATGGCACATGCCTGTAACCCCAGCTACTCGGAAGGCTGAGTCAGGAGAATTGCTTGAACCCAGGAGGCAGAGGTTGCAGTGAACTGAGATCATGCCATTGCACTCCAGCCTGGGTCAAAGAGAAAGACTCCATCTCAAAAAAAAAAAAAAAAAAAAAAGAGGTTTTAAAAAATTCCTCTCTAGAGAGACACCTAGTTTCTCCAAAGTAACTGAATGAGTGCTAATTTTGCACATAGCATAGTTATATGGTTTCTGCCAAGGTAGAGCAGGCCTACTGATGTGTCCTGGAGGAGGATCAGAGAGCTGTGGCTACCTCCTGCTCTTCTACCTTGGTACCTCCATCCCAGTGACTGTGAGTACCTGCTAGTCCCAGGGCTAAGCACTGGACATAAGAGAGAGGAAGACAGGCAGATCTGTGCTACAAAGGCACTACTGTTGAAAATATCTGACACAAACAAACAATTAACAATATTCATTTACTTCCTTCTCAGTGAGAAGTGATACAAAGCTAACCAACAGAGGTATGCAAATGAAGACCTGGCCAAGTCTGAGAATGTGGGCGAAGACTTTCCTGAAAGTAATTAACACTTACACTGCAGCAAGAGATTAGAATGCACAGAAGAGGGATACAGAGAGAACTCCTTCCGGGAAGAGGGAACAGCACGTGCAAAGGCTCAGAGGCAGAAAGGAGTCTGGTGTTGAGGATATGAAAGCAGATCAGTGCATCTTGAGTCTGGTAAGCAGATGAGGATGATGGGGGAACTGAGAGTGCCCCTAGGAATGAATCTCCCAGTTGTTTACCTTGGAGAATGGTGGAGATAAATTTTACTTTTCACAACTAAGGGAATAACCATTCATAATAAACAACAGAGAGAGGTAGCAGAAAAGTGAGGTGTGTGAGCAGACAGTTGTCGTTAAGTGTGTGAATGCTTTATTCAGCTAACTAGAACCCTGAGACGTTGGGTCCGAGATCAAAGACAGATTGAGTGTTGGAGCTGGCTAGTCTTCCTCTATGTCAAGGCCAGCTTGCAAAAACCTGGGCAAGAAGGAGGCTATTTGAAACTGTGGGTGGTTTTGTGCAAATCTGTTCCCACTAGTAGATGATCATCACAAGTAGAGAAGAGAGCATTAGACGTTAGACACTAACCAAACGTGTTGTCCCAGGTATTCCAGGCACCAGCACACTTAAGAACAGAACCCAAGCCTACTCCTCAGGTAACTCCTCTGCTTCCAGGAAACTTTCCACATGGTGACTTACTTGAGTGAGCAAATCTGCCTGTCAAGACCTGCTTATTTTGCCCTGACCACTTGGAGGCATGAGAACATAAGGGTGTCCCGAGCTGGCCACAAGCAGCCATGCAACCTGCCTCTAATCCTAGCACCAAAGGCCCATGCCCATGACAGCACCAGGACAGAGTAGAGTCCTCCTGCTGGGCTGTCCTAGGGCCTTTAACCCATGCATCCTGGGATGGTATGTTCTACCACAGCACTACACAGATTTATGCATAGTCCCTCCACGTGGGACACACCTACAAGTGTGTCAAGTGGAAATCATCTCATGCCAGCAAGGAGAATCAGGAGAAACCATTGCCCCCACCACCTTTGGATTCACAAGGGAAATATTTTTTCTTTGTAACACAACTGCTGAGAAACACCAGAGAATTTCCAACCCTCTTTGTCTTCCTCCTCCTCCTCCTCCATCACCACCACCACCACCTCTCCCTCATCCTCATCCTCCTCCTCCTTCATCCTTTTCTTTTCCTTCTCTTCCTCCTCCTTCCTTATCTCTCTCTCTCCTTCTCTTCCTCCTCCTTTCCTTCTCCTCCCTCTCCTCATTTTTTTCCCCATTTTTCTCCCCCTCCTCTTACTTATCTTTTTTTCTTAACACTTCTCTATACATTCCAATTTTTCTATAATGAAGACATCATGTTTGAATAAACAGGAAAAAGCAGAGGGGAAAAGAAAACAGAAAGGGGAAACTCAATCCCCAAGTCACCGAAGACTGACTACTGTGTGGCAAGAACCCTGGGGTCTGGCCCTGAACGTTTCACTAATAATCCCTATAACCATCAGCTCCATGGGAGAGGACATGATTTGGATCCTTTCTAAAGTCTGTTCCAGGTCTAAATGGAGCTGGAATATGTGAATAAGTTTATTTCTCAAGGCAAAAGAATCCTTCAGAGACTTCATTGTATTCTCCAGGAACATCATTATAGGCCAATGAAACAAAGAAACAGCTTTGAACAAGGCCACTGGACTCATCCAGGGACCTATCATTTAGCCATGCTAAAAGGATTTAGCTCTCAGATGTCAAGGTAGTCCCACCAAGGGGACAGTGAACACACACACACATATACACACATATACACACACATACATATACACACGCATACACACACATACACACACACACACAAGTACCACAGGAGGACTGCTGAGCTAGCAGGATTTCTTTCGTCACTGATTTGCTTCAAATTTTGTCTAAATTAGAGTCTCAAAGTAATGAACTTGTGTTCATCCTCAGCTTTAGGAATATGTAAGATTGTGGTGTTAGTAAACAGTGCCTATTGAGTAGAACCATTACTAATCAATTATTTATTTCTAAAAATTCATTAATGCCCCACCCTGAAGAAGTCTTCTACTCCTTTCATATCTGGGGCAGCTCTGATAAGTGAATGGCATCAGTCTTCAGCCCCATAACCTTACAGAGGTTCTCCACGTTTTGAGGGACAGGTGGAGTTTTTTCACCCACTTGAAAGAACATGTCTTTGTATATATCACTCCTACCCTTCAGGAAGCCAGAGCCTGGAGGCCTATTGGTAGAATGAAAACTAGAATTGACTTAGTTGACTTTGAGTTTCTATGGGAGTTTTATCATGTGAATACAGTAATGAGGTTCCCTCCCCATCTCTCCCTTCAGTTGAACATGGTGCCGGGTGCAGTAGTTCATACCTGTAATCCCAGCACTTTGGGAGGCCCAGGCAGGTGGATCACTTGAGGTCAGGAGTTAGAGACCAGTCTGGCCAACATGGCAAAGCCTCATCTCTAATAAAAATGCAAAAATTAGCCAGGCATGGTGGCATACCCCTATTCCCAGCTATTTAAAAGGCTGAGGCACAAGAACTGCTTGAACCCGGGAAGCTGAGGTTGCAGTGAGTTGAGATCATGCCACTGCACCCCAGCCTGGGTCATGGAGTAAGATTCCATCTCAAAAAAATATAATAAAAATAAAAATAAAAAAGATCATGGTCGCACCTCACCATCACCACCACTCACTATTTGCACATCCCCAATCCCCAGTGCTCATGGGGATTGGCCTTAACTTGCGAATAGTGATTTATTGATGCCACTGTAGGGGTGGAACCCTGAATCACAAAAATCAATGCAGAAAACTGACTGTCTTAGTCTGTTTTGTTTTGCTATAAAGGAATACTGGAGGTTGGGTAATTTATAAAGAAAAAGAAGGTTTATTTGGTTTATGATTCTGGATGGCTGGATAATTTATAAAGAAAAAGAAGGTTTATTTGGTTTATGATTCTGGGTGGCTGGGAAGTTCAATATTGGGCATCTGCATCTGGTAAAACCTTCAGGCTGCTTCCACTCATGGTGGACGGCAAAGAGGAGCCGGTGTGTGCAGAGGCTGCACGCTAAGAAAGGAAGGCAGGGCAGGAAGGAGCAAAGATGGTTTTAGCAACCAGTTCACATGGGAACTAACAGAGTGAGAACTCACCAGTCCAGAATGGAAGGGCATTTGATATATTCATGAAGGATCCACTCCTGTGACCCAAATACTTCCCACTAGGCCCCACCTCCCAACATTGCTACACTGGGGATTAAATTTCAACATGGGATTTGGTGGGGACAAACAAATTATATCCAAACCATAGCATTCCACCCCTGCCCCCAACCCCAGCAAACTCATGTTATTCTCACATTGTGAAATACAATCATCCTTTCCCAATAGACCCAAAAGTCTTAACTCATTCCAGCATCATCTCAAAAGTCTAAAGTCCAAAGTCTCATTAGAGACTCAAGGTAAGTTCCTTTCAACTATGAGCCTGTAAGATGAAAAACAAGTTATTTACCTCCAAGATACAATGGTTGTTCAGGTATTGGGTAAACCCTGACAATTTGCAATTAAGTGAGAAAGCTATTTTCATATTTTGAATTTATGGTTTAATTATGTCATTTAATCTCCACAGCAGAAAACTGGTTATTAGCACTCCCATTTCATAGATCGAGAACCTGAGGCTCTATAAGTTGTATCAGCTATACATGAATATTAATCCATACCTTAACAGCAGACCTAGAATAACCAGGAATAATCAATCAAATAAAGATGGAGAGGCTAAAAAGAGAAAACAAGACTATCATGAGAGTATCAGCAGATTTCACAATTCCCTGAAATACCTAGAGCTTCACTGTATAATAGGATCACCACTATCCACATGGGGCTATTTAAATTCAAGTTAGTTAAATTTAAGTAAAAGTTAAAATTTAGTTCTTCAGTCATGCTAATCATAAGTTCGGTGATCACACATAGTTAGTGGCTACAGTATTGGACAGGACAGATTTAAATAGCATCTTTATCATCACAGAAAATTCTATTGAATGGCACTGCTCTAGAATATGTCCTCATGAGTGAAGGGGTCTATTCTTAGAAGATGGTAATTTTTCAAGTGCTATTGTGCGAGCTGTATTTATGTGAAGTTCCTAGAGTACAGAAGGCATCTGCTTCCTCCTATTAAAGGGACAAAATGCAGCAGAAAGCCTTTGTTCCTACTTTTTCAAGAACCTCCCCACGTGCCCAGGAGACAGAGTTCTTCAATGGCCAAAAGATAGGATTCCTGGGGTCACACAGGCACATTGTCTTTCTCTGAGCTCTGTTTCCCACTCCATGTGGCATGATAAATAAGTGGACTCAGGCCTTCTCCCAAGAGGCTCTGGCAGATCTTACCTTGACATCCTTTCATCATACAGCAAACCACAGGTAGGTAAGATCCTAAGCTTCAGATTTGACCCACTGTGGGGAACAGGGAGAGAAACACAGGGTAGAAAATCTCATTTATGCCTTGAGCCTAAACCAGAGGCCCACCTATCCCCACCAAAGCTGCACTGAGTGTTATTGACATTGACTTGGGCCTTAATAAAATTGCAATTTGGTTATTATTTGATATTCCTATGTGTACCACTCCTTGGGGAACCTGAAAGGTAGAAATTAACAAGCAGGGAAGAATGAGGGTATTTCTTGGTTGCTAAACATTAATTATTGCTATTAAAACTTTATCCGCTATAGTTTGAATGTGTCCACTCCAAAATTCAGATGTTGAAACTTAATGCAATGTGATAGTATAAAGAGGTGGAGTTTTCTAGAGATGATAAGGTCATGAGAGCTCATCCCCTCATGAATGGGATTAAGGCCTTTATTAAAGAGTCTTCTTTAAAGAGTCTTATTTAAAGAGCTGCAGCACTCAGCTGGCTTGCTCTTTAGCCTTCCACCATGTGAGGACACAGCATTCCTTCCCTCTGGAGGATGCAGATCTCACCAGAAAACATCATCTGCCGTCATCTTAATCTTGGACTTTCTAGCCTCCTGAACTGTGAGAAAATAAATTTCTTTTCTTTATAAATTATCCAGTCTCAGGTATTTTGTAATAGCAGCACAAAACAGACTAAATCACCATTTCCCAATCATTAATAATTAATCAATTTTCTTTCTTTGTGACATGCTATTCTCTCCTTTCTGAAAGTCTCTTTATTTTTCTTCAATGACAGTACTCTCTGAGTTATCTTTCTACCCCTGTGGCTATTCATAAAAAGTGCCTCCTCTCACCAGGTGTCCTCATGAAAGTGACATCATCTTTAAACCCTGTGTGACAATCCCTGATGCACCACTATGATGCCCAGGGAAGACAGGGTGACCTGGAAGTCAACTACTTCCTTAAAATCATCCGACTTTTGGATGATTATCTGAAATGTTTCATCGTGGGAGCAGACAGTATGGACTCCAAGCAGATGCATAGATCCGCATGTCCCTCTGCAGGAAGGCCATAGTGCTGATGGTCAAGAACATCATGATGCGCAAGGCCATCTGAGGGCACCTGGAAAACAACCCAGCTCTGGAGAAACTGTTGCCTCACATTCGGGGGAATGTGGGCTTTGTGTTCACCAAGGAGGACCTCACTGAGATCAGGGACCTGCTGCTGGCCAACAAGGTGCCAGCTGTGGCCCATGCTGGTGCCATTGCCCCATGTGAAGTCACTGTGCCAGTCCAGAACACTGGTCTGGGGCCCAAGAAGACCTCCTTTCTCCAGGTTTTAGGCATCACCACTTAAATCTCCAGGGGTGTCACTAAAATCCTGAGTGATATGCAGCTGATTAAGACTGGAGACAAAGTGCGAGCCAGCAAAGCCACACTACTGAACATCTCTCCCTTCCCCTTTGGGCTGGTCATCCAGCAGATGTTCCACAATGGCAGCATCTACAACCCTGAAGTGCTTGACGTCACAGAGGAAACTGCATTCTCACTTCCTGGAGAATGTCTGCGATGTTGCCAGTGTCGGTCTGCAGATTGGCGACCCAACTGTTGCATCAGTACCCCATTCTATCATCAGTGGGTACAAACAAGTCCTGGCTTTGTCTGTGGAGACTGATTACACCTTCCCACTTGCTGAAAAGGTCAAGGCCTTCTTGGCTGATCCATCTGCCTTTGTGGCTGCTGCCCCTGTGGCCACTGCTGCCACGACTGCTCCTGCTGCTGCTGCAGCCCCAACTAAGGTTGAAGCCAAGGAAGAGTTGGAGGAGTCGGACAAGTATATGGGATTTCGTCTCTTTGACTAATCACCAAAAAGCAACCAACTCAGCCAGCTTTATTTGCAAAACAAGGAAATAAAAGCTTCTTTAAAAAGAAAAAAAAAGTGCCTTCCTCTGGGCATGGTGGCTTGTGCCTGTAGTCTTCGGTACTCCAGAGGCTGATGTGGGAGAATTGCTTCAGCCCAGGAATTCAAGGCTTCAGCAAACTATGATTGCACCACTGCACTCCAGCCTGTGCAACAGGGCAAGACTCCATCTCTCTCTCAAAAAAAAGTACCTTTAGCTTATGCTTCTTTTGCACCCCTTTAAATGTTGATATTCCCCAAGATTTCATATTCAACTGCTTGCCCATTCTGAATTCTTCTTGAACTATTGTACCTACATTTATGATTTATCCACTTACCATATATTAATACTTAAATGTTCTATTTACATCTCACACCTCCACACAGAGATACTCAATGACCTATTACATATCACCTCTTGGATGTCCCACAGATAATCCAAATTTATCTTAGCTCAAACCAGACTTATCATTTTCTCTTCCCATTGCTAAATCTTTTATTTCCCCCCACTGTCAGCCAAAACGAGTCATTGCTAGCACCACTCATCTTTGCTGATCAATTTTAACCAGAATTATGTTTGTGTTATCCTAGGCTTCTTCAAAAAGCCTGAGCCACAGCACTCCACAAAAACAACTAGTAATACATCAAAGGTTTTTAAAAGATAATATTCCATGCTGGTGAGGATACATTGTAAGGAGCACTATTACATACTCTTATGATTGAGTTGTAAATGTATACATTTCTAGAGAGCAATTTGATGATGTGTATTGCTACCAATATCAGAACATTCCTTTGGAACACTCTTGGGTCTCTGAAATAATGTAGTGAGACAGAGACCAGACTGGCAGAGAGAATCTTAAGAGACCATTCTGCCCTGGCCCGCACCAAAGTGAGCAGTAAGCAACATGTCAGGGTGAAAGTCTTTTTTTTTTTTTTGAGACGGAGTCTCGCTGTGCTCCCAGGCTGGAGTGCAGTGGCGCGATCTCGGCTCACTGCAAGCTCCGCCCCCCGGGTTCACGCCATTCTCCCGCCTCAGCCTCCCAAGTAGCTGGGACTACAGGCGCCCGCTACCGCGCCCGGCTAGTTTTTTTTTTTTTTTTGTATTTTTAGTAGAGACGGGGTTTCACCATGTTAGCCAGGATAGTCTCGATCTCCTGACCTTGTGATCCACCCGCCTCGGCCTCCCAAAGTGCTGGGATTACAGGCTTGAGCCACCGCGCCCGGCCAAAGTCTTATTACAAAACTGGAGGCGATCAAGAAGCAGAATAAGAACATTTTGAACTGGACATCACTAAAGAGGTTGCACAGACCCACAGCACTTCAGCATTACCAAAGGCTTGAAACCCATGAGAATCATGTGAAGCAAGTGGAGACTGTAAATATGCAGGAAGAAATAGTTTGATTTTTTTGGTTGATGCCTCCAGAGCGATGTGTGAATCTCAGAGTGAAGATGAGTTGACTCCTTTTGACATGAGCATCCAGGAGTTGGATAATCCAGGTGCAAAACAAATTCTAGAGCTTGACCGGTTTAAGGGGCAGTAGGGACAAAAACGTTTCCAAGACCCGATGGGCCTGGACCTGACTACTCACTCAGTGAAATGTTGTGAGTCTGTGCCAACAACCTCTTCAGCAATGTACTGTACAAGAGGAGTCATGTTGTTCACCAAGGAAGACAACCCCCAAGGCAATGACAGTGTCAAAGCCAGCTGGGCCAGGACCAAAGCCAATAACCACTGAGATACAGGCATCTTCCTTGACTTGATGCACCTGAAGAAACCTGGAGGCTTTGACATACCTTTGTTTTACAGAGATATCATCAGCATAGCAGAGGATGAGGATCTCAGGGCCCACTTTGAGGAATCCAGCAAGCTAGAAGACCTGTTGAGGCAGTTTTGAGCCAAGGAGATCAGGAAGTGAACACTCAGCAGGTTAAAGCTGAAGTTCAACAAAGATATAGTGCTCTCTGTGGGCATTTATAATCTGATCCAGAAGACTCTTAAGCCTCCTCCAATAAAATTCTATCGAGAAATAGATGAATCGGTGAAAACTAAGACCTGGACATGTAATGTAAATACAGGCAGTTTGCTTCTGCCTAGAGATACCATGAGGTTTCAGATCTATGGAAGGCATCAGATTATACTGGAGAAAGAGGAAACAGAAGAGCTAAAATAGTTTGATGAACCAGGTTTGATTCTCATGGGTTTAAGCCCTTGGTAAAGCTGAAGAAGCACCATTACCCAAGGCCCTCCTTCTTTGTGTACTCTGAGGAGTCGCCGATGAATGGGAGCTCAACCCTGTTCAGTGCTCTACTCATCACATGTCTGGAGAAGGAGGTCACAGCATTGTGCAGATACACACCCTGCAGGAACATCCCCCCTTATTTTGTGGCTTTGGTGCCACAGGAAGAGGAGTTGGATGATCAGAAAATTCAGGTGACTCCTGCAGGCTTCCAGCTGGTCTTTTTATGCTATGCTGATAATAAAGGGAAGGTGCCCTTTACTAAAAAAGCCACGGCAACCCCAGAGCAGGTGGACAAGGTGAAAGCTATTGTTCAGAAGCTCCGATTCAAATACAGAAGTGACAGCTTTGAGAACTCTGTGCTGCAGCAGCACTCCAGGAACCTGGATGCCTTGGCCTTGGATTTGATGGAGCCTGAACAAGCAGTGGACCTGACATTGCCCGAGGTTGAAGCAATGAATAAAAGACTGGGCTCCCCACTGGTGAATAAGTTTAAGGAACTTCTCTATCCACCAGATTACAATCCTGAAGGGAAAGTTAGCAACATAAAACACAATAATGAAGGTTTCAGAAGCAAAAGGCCCAAGGTGGAGTATTCAGAAGAGAAGCTGAAGAACCACATAAGCAATGGCACACTGGGCAAGTTTGCTGTCCCTATGCTGAAAGAGGCCTGCTGGGGTATGAGCTGAAGAAGCAGGAGCCACTGGAAGCCCTCACCGATCACTTCCAGAACTGACCAGAGGCCACGCATCCAGCTGCGCTTCCACATTGTAGCCAGGCTGCCTGGCCTTGTTCTCAGCCAGTGAAAACTGGTGTCAGCTGAGCTAGGAAGAGCCTGCCTGACAGAAGCAGAGGGATTTTATCTTTATGAGGCTTTCTGTTGCCATGGCAATGGTGTAGCCCTCCCACTTCGCTGTTCCTTACTCTACTGCCTGAATGAAGAGCCCTAACTTTGTACTGTAAGAAAAAAAAAGAGAGACTATACTGCCCTCCTGATGCCAAGTGTCACTCCGAGCAGCATTAAGGGAGTAAACAATGTGATGTCGGGATTTTTTTTGTTTGTTTGTTTGTTTTCGTTTGTTTGTTTTTTAGAGAGAGAGGGTCCTAGGCTGGAGTGCAGTGGCACAATCACGGCTCAGATCTTCCTCCGGTTCAGGTGATCCTCCCCTGTCAGCCTCCCAGGTAGCTGGGACTCCAGGCATGAGCCACCACGCCTGGCTACTTTTTGTATTTTTTTTAAGAGATAGGGTTTTGCCATGTTGCCTAGGCTGGTGTCAAATTCCTGGGCTCAAGCAACCTGCCCATCTCAGCCTCCCAAAGTGCTGCAAAGCTCTGGGATTACAGGCATGAGCCATCAAACATGGCGTGATGTCTTAAGATCAGTTTATCAGAATGATTTTTCACAAAAGTTTATACTGAACTCCTCTTGAAATCACATCATCCATGTTATCTTCTCAAGCCATTTGTCTTCCACGATTATAACAACTCACAACTCATTACGTCAGGAATCAGGGCTGATGATAGAAGTCTGACTGCAAATGCAGACACCTCTCTCAATTTGAAGGGGTTTATGCTCATGAGTCTCATCCAGTGCTAGTTTCTTTCTCTTGCACCTTCTTAGAATGCTAGATATCAGGCCCCAGTCAGCCAGCCTCAAGACACTCTGATATTTCTGTTGCAATATTGTATAGATCCTAAGTAGCTAATATGAAAAGAGCAAAGAATTCTAACTCTATCATACTATACTCCAATCACAAAAGGAGACTTTCTACTCATTTGAAGGGGCACTTTCTGATGGCGCCTGGTGGCATTTTGCATTAAATAAAATTTACTTTGCAGCAAATAAAATGTAATGCAAAATGCCATCAGGCACCACCAGAAAGTGCACCTTCAAATGAATGGAAAGCTCTATTCAGAGAAATCAAGGAAGCAAAGAATGCAGACCACCTGGCGAATGAATTGGAGATATAATGTGGTACTTTAGCCTCTAGGGCCTGGTGCCCCAAGTGGTGGTGCCCAAAGTGGTGCACCCGAAATCTGTTTAGGGATCTCCATTCTATCTTATGTCTTCTCAACATATATCAGGAATCTCCAGAAATTTATTCTCGATTCCTCCTGAATAAATTTATCCTAAGTCAATAAGTAGAGACATGAGAAAAGATTTGTGGTCTAGGATGTTCAATGCAATATAATTTATAAAAAATTAAAAATATTAAAAACAACCTAAATGTCCAGAAGACATTACAAATTAAAGTACTATGAATATTTTTCTGCCATTAAAAATTATACATTGGAATAATATAATGTCATGAAAGAGTGCTCATAATACAATATTCAATAAAAAATAGGATATACAAGTGTTTATAAATATCATTCAATTAAATGTCTAAATATACATGTGCATTGAAAAGAAGAATTGAGGAAATGATGATGAGATTAGAGGAGATTTTCCTGCAATATGTAGTTACTATTTTTAGAATAAAAAAATAGAAGAGATATTAGGTTGTCTCTGGCTAATTAATTAGTATCTGGTGATATATAGTTTTTATTTACATGTTGTCTTCCTCCAATTAGATTTGAATATCCTGGAAAGCAAAGATCTTGTTTGCTATTCTTTAGTGTTTCTGTCTTATAACACAGAGCTTTTTGCACACAAAGGCAATCAACCAGTAACTCTGAGGAGAAATAGCTAACGCCATCAGTTCAGTGATCACTTCTAGAAAGGCCATATGGTCAATCTGTCAACAAAATGAGTGGTGGCTAACTTCATTCTTCTACAGCAATGAAGATGCCAAAATTCCACGTGTAGAGGAACAGCAATAAAATGAGGGTCACACACATCTGGGTTCCAATTCCAACTTCACCGCTTAATGGCTAAGTGATTTTGACCAAGTTATCTACTTCTGTGAGCCCGTTTGAGCACTAATAAGAATACCACTCCTCACAGTGGTTATGAAAATTAAAGAAGATACAGTGCCTGGCAAATCATTGGTATTTTCCCTTTTCCCTATTGAAGCATGGCTCATTTTACTGAGAAAATTACATTGTAAATAATTAAAAGTGTCATCAGCTCCCACAGTTTGTTAAATATCTTCTTTTGAAGAACTCAAAGGATCTAAAATTAAATTTTACATGATATCTGTATTGGACAGAATCCACCAACATCTGGAAAACTGGAGGCCAAATTTTTTCTTTTTGCCGAAATTAGGTTTTTTGGTATTTTCTTGGAAACCTCTTGCTGTTTTATCAAATCTGATTAAGGAGGGACATCCAACTCCCCAGGGACTAGAGTTAACATTAGATATGAAAGACTCATAGAGACAAGAGAGATGAGTAATATGTTTCAGCTCATTTATTTTCAAAAGCTTCTCTAGGTAGGAGAAAAGAAGAATGGAAGGAACTTGTAAAGAATGACCAGTTTTATGAGGCAAAATGATATCCCTTTCATAATTTAATACTAGGAAGGAAGATTACCTTTGATAAAATAGTTATCTTAGAACTGTAGTTAGAAATGGAGTGATATTTCTTTTGTGTTCCTCCCTTATAGTATGAGGATATTATAATGAATTTAATAAGGTTATATGAAAATTTATTCCTTTTTATTATTATACTTTAAGTCCTGGGATACATGTGCAGAACATGCAGGTTTGTTACATAGATATACATGTTCCATGGTGGTTTGCTGCAACCATCAACCCGTCATCTACATTAGGTATTTCTCCTAATACTATCCCTACCCTACTCCCCCAAACTCCGACAGGCCCCAGTATATTATGTTCCCCTCTCTGTGTCCATGTGTTCTCATTGTTCAATTCCCACTTATGAGTCAGAACATACAGTGTTTGGTTTTCTGTTCCTGTGTTAGTTTGCTGAGAAGGATGTTTCCAGCTTTATCCATGTCCCTGCAAAGAACATGAACTCATCCTTTTTGATGGCTGCAAAGTATTCCATAGTGTATATGTGCCATATTTTCTTTATCCAGTCCATCATTGATGGACACTTGGGTTGGTTCCAAGTCTTTGCTATTGTGAACAGTGCTGCAATTAACATATGTGTGCATGTGTCTTTATAGTAGAATGATTTCTAATCCTTTGGGTGTATACACAGTAATGGGATTGCTGGGTCAAATGGTATTTCTGGTTCTAGATCCTTGAGGAATCGCTGTCTTCCACAATGGTTGAACTAATTTACACTCCCACCAACAGTGTAAAAGCGTTCCTATTTCTCCACATCCTCTCCAGCATCTGTTGTTTCCTAACTTTTTAATGATCACCATTCTAACTGGCATGAGATGGTATCTCATTGTGGTTTTGATTTGCATTTCTCTAATGACCAGTGATGATGAGCTTTTTTTCATAAGTTTGTTGGCTGCATAAATGTCTTCTTTTAAGAAGTGTCTGTTCATATCCTTCACCCACTTTTTGAAGGGGTTGTTTGTTTTTTTCTTGTAAATTTGATTAAGTTCCTTGTAGATTTTGGATGTTAGCCCTTTGTCAGATGGATAGATTGCAAAAATTTTCTCCCATTCTGTAGGTTGCCTGTTCACTCTGTTGAGAGTTTCTTTTGCTGAGTGGAAACTCTTTAGTTTAATTAGATCCCATTTATCAATTTTGGCTTTTGTTGCCATTGCTTTTGGTGTTTTAGTTGTAACGTCTTTGCCCATGCCTGTGTCCTGAATGGTATTGCCTAGGTTTTCTTCTAAGGATTTTACGGTTTGGGGTTTTACATTTAAGACTTTAATCCATCTTAAGTTAATTTTTGCATAAGGTGCAAGGAAGGGGTCTAGTTTCTGTTTCCTAATACAGCTAGCCAGTTTTCCCAGCACCATTTATTAAATAAAGAATCCTTTCCTCATTCCTTGTTTTTGTCAAGTTTGTCAAAGATCAGATGGTTGTAGATGTGTGACATTATTTCTGAGGCCTCTGTTCTGTTCCGTTGGTCTATATATCTGTTTTGGTACTAGTACCATGCTGTTGTGGTTACTGTAGCTTTGTATTATAGTTTGAAGTCAGGCAGTGTGATGCCTCCAGCTTTGTTCTTTTTGCTTATGATTGTCTTGGCTACATGGGCTCTGTTTTGGTTCCATATGAAATTTAAAGCAGTTTTTTTCTAATTCTGTGAAGAAAGTCAATGGTAACTTGACAGGGATAGCATTGACTCTGTAAATTACCTTGCGCGGTATGGCCATTTTCCTATCCCTAAGCATGGAATGTTTTTACATTTGTTTGTTCCTCTCTTATTTCTTTGAGCAGTGGTTTGCAGTTCTCTTTGAAGAGGTCTTTCACATCCCTTGTGAGTTGTATTCCTAGGTATTTTATTCTCTTTGTAGCAATTGTGAATGGGAGTTCACTCATAATTTGGCTCTCTGTTTGTCTATTACTGGTGTATAGGAATACTTGTGATTTTTGTGCACTGATTTTGTACCCTGAGACTTTGCTGAAGTTGCTTATCAGCTTAAGGAGATTTTGGGCTGAGACGATGGGGTTTTCTAAATATATAATCATGTCATCTGCTAACAGAGATAATTTGACTTCCTCTCTTCCTATTTGAATACCCTTTGCACTCAGAGAAACATACAAAATTAAAGGATTTATTATACTCACAGGCCCTAGAATGGGACACAGACCACACCATGCAAGGGGCCTCGTGGGAAGAGTACTAAAGAAGCAGACTCAACCAAGCAGGAGTGGAGCCAAGAGAAAGGACCCCTGGGCAAGTGGATTTACTAGGAGTCCAGCTGAAGTACACAAGCAAAAAACATGAGGGGGTTTCATCGGTGCATTTGAATGTCTCTAGGTCACAGTCAAGTTATGGTAAAAAGTTAACTTGTAGTAGGGACCAGCTTCATCCAACTGGTGCACCTGGTTGCTTAGGCAAGATGCTCACAGCTTGTTTGTGGACATGTTGAGACACCAGAAATATATGAAGCTTTAAAAATTTACAACATACCCTTCCTCTGAAAGGTAGTTCAAGGATAGTTGCAATAATAAGCTTCGACTATTTGTGCATTAAGCAAGCCAGTCATTTCAGCAGGGGAAAAAAACAGTGATAATGATTGGCTGAATTTTAGTGTATGTAACTCAAGGCTGTTTAATGCTACGTCTGGGTACAGTTCCATAAAAAATGGTCTCATTCCCTACCATGCTTTGGAAAATACTGCTTCTGTTAGTTATAATATCATCCATATTGCAGAATTCTTGATCCTTGTCCTACAAAATCTTTAGTATGTGGTTTTTGTTCTCTTGGTCTCAAGATGGTTCCTCTATGTCCTTCAGATACCACATCCTCATTCCAGGCAGGAGGAAGGAGTGAGGACACCAGAGCGAGTGTGCCAGCTGGTCTTTGATTTTTCATTGAAAAATAATAGTTTTCCTAATATTCTTACCCAGTAGAAGGCAGCTTGCATCTCACTGGGCAAAATTATGTTACTTGCCGATTCGTAAGTGCAAAAGAAGCTGGGAAATCATCATCATGAAACATTTTTTTTCTCTGCAAGTTCATCAGATACTCTATCAAATCCATTTTCATCCCTAGAGACATCTCTCCTGGTGTGCTCTGTCATCCCACCCCAATCTGAGCTGGATACACCGTAGGCTGGATGCTCAGTCAGAAAACTTGGGACACTTATATTTCCACCATCTTAGAAATTTTCTTCCTTACTCCGGTGTTATATCCTCTGTTTCTTGGCTGCTTAGTTCTTGGTTTACTCCCTTGTTTGGTGGTTCTCATCCTTCAGTAGCTTTTTGAAAGGGGAAGTAAATATTTGAGACCTTACATGTCTGAACATGTCTTCTATCTAGTATCAAACTCGACTGGTAGCTTGGTTGAGTAGAATTTTAGATTGAAAATAATTTTTCTGGCAGGGTGCAGTGGCTCACACCTGTAGTCCCAGCACTTTGGGAGGCCAAGGTGGGCAGATCCCCTGAGGTCAGGAGTTTCAGAAAAGCCTGGCCAACATGGCGAAAGGTCTCTACTAAAAACACGAAAATTAGCCAGGTGTGGTGGTGGGTGCCTGTAATCCCAGCTACTTGGGAGGCTGAGGCAAGAGAACGCTCGAACCCAGGAGGCGGAGGTTGCAGTGAGCCGAGATCACACCACTGCACTCCAGACTGGGCAACAGAGTGAGACTCTGTCTCAAAAAAAAAAAGAAAGTAATTTTTCTTTGGCATTTGAAGGCATTGCTTTCCTATGATTCCAGTGATTGAGAAGTCTGGTCACATTCTTATTCCAGAAGTTATGTATATATTCTATTTTTCTCTCTGAAGATTTTCAGTGTGCTCTGTCACTGGTGTTGTAAAAGTTGGCTTGATTCCTTATTTATTAGGCAGTTGTGGGCCTTCGTAATCTGGGGATTTATGTCCTTCAAATCTAGGAAAAGTTCTCTTACTCCTTCTTTGATCATATATTTTTGTTTCCTCTGTTCTCGTTACCTAGAATGACTATTAATTAAATATTGCACCTATTGGATGCTCCTTTTAGTTTATTGTTTTTGTTTTTTCTCGTTAACCATCTCTCTTCCTATTTATTCTACTTTCTCATGATTAGTATTTGCATAATATATCTTTTCTATCATTTCACTTTTAATCTATGTGTTTCTTTTGATTTCATGTACATGTCTTGCAAACAAATACAATGTGATCTTGCTTTTTATCCAATCTGACAATCTTTGCCTCTTAATGGGTTTAGTTCATTTACATTTATTGTAATTATTGATATGGTTGGATTTAAGTCTTGCTGTTTGTTTCTTATTCATCCTATGTGTTCTTTGTTCTTTTTACACCTCCTTTACTGGTATCTATTGAATTAGTTATTACTTTAATACAATATCAAAGCATACAACATTTTAATGCACTATATTAATACAATATATTTAATAAAATATTTGATTGTATCTATTACCTTTTTAGTTATACTTCTTTGTTTACTTTTTGTTTTACCTTGAATTAGCATTTTACAGTTCACATGTAATGTAAGAACCTAACAACACAATGCTCTCACTTACCCCTTCCATGTTCCTTGTGTTGATTTTGTCAAAAATTTTAGTTCTATATATGTTATAAAACTTATAATATATTATTATTATTATATTCACTTTGAACAGTCTATTGTCTTTTAGAATATCAAGGAACAAGAAAAATTATTGTCATTATTATTATTTTGAGACAGAGTCTCTCTCTGTCACCCGGGCTGGAGTGCAGTGGTGCAATCTCGGCTTACTGCAACCTCTGCCTCCTGGGTTCAAACAATTTTCCCCTTCAATGTCAGAGTAGCTGGGACTACAGGTGTGTGCCACCATGCCTGGCTAATTTTGTATTTTTGTTGGTAGAGATGGGGTTTCACCATGTTGGCTGGTCTCAAACTCCTGACCTCAAATGTTCTGCCCACCTCAGCCTCCCAAAGTGCTGGGATTACAGGTGTGAGTCATAGCTCCCAGCCTCAAGGAACAGGAAAAAAGTATTTTTTAATAATTACTCACATATTTACTATTTACAGTATTCTTCATTTAGGTTTGAGTTTGTTTTATGTTATTTTCCTTCATCCTGAAGAACTTACTGTAACATTTCTTGTAGTACAAGTTTGGTGGTATCATATTCTGTCAGCTTTTTTTTTAATATCTTCTTTTTTAATTTCTTTTTTTTTTTTTGTGACAGGTCTCAGGTCTTTCTTTGTTGCATAGGCTGGTCTGGAACTACTAGGCTGAAGCAATCATCCTGCTTCAGTCTCCCAAAGTGCTGGGATTACAGGTGTGAGCCACCAGCCTTAAAATATCTTTATTACCTTCATTTTTAATGGATATTTTCCTTCTAGGCTAACAGTTTATTTTTTCTCTCAGTACTTTTCTGTCATCAGTACAACTGATGTCATTCAGTTGTCTTCTGTCTTGCATTAGTTCTGATGAGAAGTTCAGCAGTCATATCTATTATTGTTGTCCTGTATTTAATACATCCTTTCTTCCTCTCCAGTTGCTTTCAAGATTATCTTTGATTTAGCAATTTTACTATGATGGGCATACCTATGATTTTCTTTGTGTTTATCCTGATTGAGGTAAGTTGAGCCTGTTGAATCTCTAGGTTGATATTTTCCATCAAATTTGAATTTTTTTTTAGTCAAAATGTCTTCAAATACATTTTTCTGTCTCTCCTTTGCCTTGGACTCTAATTACAAATATGTTAGACCACTCAATATTTTTCCAAAGGTCACTGAAGTTGGTTCTTTTTTTCTGCAGTCATTTTTTTCTCTGTGTTTCTGTTTTGCTAGCTCCTATTGATGTGTTTTAAAGTTTATTGATTTTTTTTTCCCTTCTGCAGTGGTCAAATTAATGTTAACCTCAGTCAATAAATTTTTTATTTCATGTTTTTTTTTTTTAGAATTTCCACTTGCTTCTTTAAAATAGTTTCCATTTCTGTATTGAAATTTCCCATCTGATCATTCATTTTTTATACATTTTCTGTTATGCCCTTGAACATATTTATAAGTTATTTTACAGTCTTTGCTAATTCCAATACCTGTGCCATATCTCAATATCTGGATTTGCTTCTACTGAATGTCATTTCTCCCTATTATGGTTCCTGTTTTCTAGTCTCTTTATAGATGAATAATTTCTTTTATTGAAGTTGGACATTATGGATAACACAATGGATTTTACTGTCTTCTTTTAAGACTGTTAAATATTGCTCTTGCAGATAGTTAACTGGTGATTTAGTTTAATCTTGCTGAAGCTTAGTTTTACTATGTATTAGGCCAGGTGAAGAGTTACCTTTACTCTAGGACTGACTTAGCCCTTCCCTTAAAGTGTAACCTTTCTATGTTCTTATCTAAATATTCAGAGTACATAGAATGGTCTCTTTACTCCGGTTAGAATTTAAATGCTTCCCCAGCACTGTGTATCCTCCAGGATCTCCAGTTGATTTCATAGAGTCTTCCTATCCACTTGTGCAGCTTAGTATTTGACCAAAGATTGAAGAGGACTCCCTTGCAGAATTCTAGGTCTCCCTCTCTGTGCAGCTTTCTCCTTCCCAATACCTTGTCACACATATTTCAGCTATTTCATCCCTGAATTCCAATTTCTGTTTTCATCACTCTCTGACTCCATTTCCTTATGACATATTTTGGAAATAGCCCCCAAGCAGAAATCCAGGATGAATGTGGAGGTGACTGTGCATTTTCTCCTTTTCTCAAGAAGCTTAGTGTTCCAGTGTTTGATGTTTAGTAACAGAAAAAATCATTTCATATATTTTGTGCAGTTTTATAGTCACTTGCTATAGGAAGGTAAATCCATACCAGCTACTTCATTATAATTGGAACTAAAAGTCTGATTAACGGAATTTTTCACTTTTGACTTTATATTTTCAATGCATATATAATAAAATTTAATTCAACACTTTTAAAGGGAAAATTTTTGTAGTGTTATCAATTCTAAAACTCCTCACCCCCAGTATTTAATGATCAGTATAGGAAAAAGTGAGAGGTTTTAACTGAGGATAGGTGATATAAACACTTACAGCATAAATGCTGGTAAGATTGAGTTCTCACTATAAAGTGAGGCATGAGTCAAAAAGTATGTTTGTCATTGGAATAATCCAAGGCAGGCTTAAATTCCTACCTTCACTGGCTACCCAGAGGCTTTTAACGTTAGCTCCAGATGAAGCGGTTCCCAACTTAGGAATGGAGAGAAGATTCTGCCAGAATAGATATATGTAGTGGTATTTTCTATTGTAATTCTGGCACTTAGCTTAGTGAAACAATTTGTTGGACCCAGAAAGCACCAATAGACAATGAAAACCAATGTTCAAAAGAAAAGCTTATTTATTTATACTCTAATACATGCTGTGGACAGAAACAGCAGCTGGGCTCCTTTTCTAATAGCTGCAGAGCCTGAGTCTGCACTTCTGTGGTTTGGAAGGTTATTAGTATACTCCTCACACTCTTACGGATTCAGGTTTTGCCTTTCTCAGGCGTTGAGAATCTAGCACTTGATAGTCTCTCAGCACAGAGGTGCTGGACCTAAACTAACTAGTATTCAGGCCCCAGGTGCTTCCTACAAGTTGTGTGTCCATTAGCAAGTTACCCCGTCTGAGCGTTGGTTCCCCACCAGTAATATGGCAGAAAGCACCACTCTTTCAAATATTTGCTTCTGCTCTGCCAAGCTGTTGGCACTAAAGATCCATCACTATCTAAAGGCAGTGCTTGAAGTTGAGTCCCATAAGAACCTGTGCTGCAGTGGCGCGATCGTGACTCACTGCAGTTTCAATCCCCCCAGGCTCAAGCGATCCTCCCACCTCAGCCTCCTGAATAGCTGGGACTACAGGCACTCACCACCATGCCCAGCTAATTTTTTAATTTTTTGTAGAGATGGGGTCTCGCTATGTTGCCCAGGCTGATATCAAACTCCTGGGCTCATCTGCCCACTTCAGCCTCCCAAAGTGCTAGGATTACAGGTGAGAGCCACCATGCCTGGCCTGCTTCTCTTAATATAGCGTGCATCGCAAGTGTAAATATTTAATATCAGTTTTCTCTGCTAGATTTTAAACTGCAGGGGAGCAGGAGTCATGCTAGAGATCTCCAGGACCTAGTAGATGCTCAGTAAGCCACTGTTGGTTTGAGCTGTTAACTTTAGTGGTGATGCACACGTGCATATATATTTGGAGTATGCTGAGTGTTTGAAGACACAGTATGCGGAAATGGGAAGGCAAGGTGGGGGCTTAAGAAGGGGTTCAGCAGAAAGGTATTTTTACAGTTTATCTTTTTATATGAAAAATTTCACACATTGAAGGAGTCAGATGGCAGAGTAGTGACTGAAGGATTCAGAGTTGAACAGCTGAGTACTCTGCCCATGAAGTTCCTTAAGGAACCTTTGCTGAATATGAGACAGAACAAAAAAACTAAGCATCACAGAACAACTCTATTCATCTGTGGTTGGTAAAAATGGGTGGAAACTGAAAGTATTCGAATCCTGGCCATTGTCTCGTTTGGCCAGGACTCCAGATAATCCATTTTACATGCTCAGCACTTGCCTTTCTTCTTTGGTGAAATTCAAGAGGCAGACAGTATGTTTATGTTAGTGACAGCTGTCTTCTTTTTTATACTGAGAGGGTAAAATCTCAGTATTTTGAGAGTAAAATTATATAGCTTATCTTTAAGTGTAAGAAAGCCAAATACGAGAACAAACTTCTTGATTCTAAAGAAGAGATTCTCAACATGGGTGAGACGATTGAAAAGGAGAGGAGGAAGTGACCTTGGTTGTAAAAAATGTGTATACTTTATCACAATGCTTCAGAAAATTGACTGATAGGCAGGTTGCTTTATTTTTCCTTTTATGTAATGTATATGTAACGTTACCTGAAGGTGTGTGTGTGGGTCTGTTTAGGGAATATCACCTAAAGACATTTATGTATGTATGTGTGTGTGTGCGCGCACGCATGCACACTAATGGGAGAAAAATTAAGCACATATGGAAAAACGTTAATTGATGAGTCTAGGTGAAGGACATATATTGGTATTTCCTTGCATTTTCTTGCAGTTTTTTGACAAATTTGAAATTTTACAATTAAAAATGTCATCATGATTAATAAAGGCAAATCTTTGAATTTAAAAAAACATATTTAGTCCATCCAAAAGGCTACAGATGCTTTATTTACTGACCTTTACATTTTTCTCCCCAAGATTCCATCTCTCTTCTCACAAGATTGCATATGAATCTCTGCTGGAGGAACATGCCCAAACCCTCCCCCGTGGCCACCCCTTCCAGACATGGGGCTAGGCCGGCTGAGTCTTTAGAGCCAGTTCACTGCTCTAAAGATAGTGACATTGGAGTCACTCACCAAAGGAGGTTATGCATCATCATTCTCCTGGAGGTTTTCATATGCTTTGAAGTTTTAGATAGAATCTTCCTTAGAGGCAGAAGTTTGAACCAGATAAAGCCTCCCAAGTTCCTTTCCATTACAAATTTGTCTGAGTGCTGAAAAGTGAAGGTTTAGAGTCTCTGGAGTAAGTATTACAGTTCTCTTTCTCTCCCCTTGTGATTTGACTGCTCAGAGTTTTGAAGCTGGCATGTAGCTTTTGTTTTGCTCTGCTTTGTTTTCCTGTCTGTCTCCTGAAAGAGCTGTACTCCAGTGTCTGCCCAGTAAAGTTGCTAGAGGCGGCATTCCTGGAAGCTCCCTGCTCCAGATGATGTCAGACCTCATGTGACCCAACCATCGCACGTCCGGAAACATTACATCATTCTAGGAAGTGATTCCTTTTAACACAGAGCTTGCTGTTATTGTGCTGTTGCTGTTGCTGCTGCTGCTATGAGCAGTAAGCCATAACCTCAGGCGGAGGCAGCATTGTACAGATCAGCAATAGACTCACCTGAGGATCATGCTGTCCCCCCAAAAATGCAATGACTTCTGGGCAGCCCACATGCCACGTTAAACACGAATAAAACATTTCATAATTAAAAATCAGAAATAAAATGAAGATGATATTTTTTTCCTGGCAAGATACGGTAACATGTAGTTCATATTTTATTGAGTTAGATATTTTGGCATATCAGGTTCACATTATGTGGGCAAATAGTGCCTGTTGATTGGCTGAAGGAAACTGACTCTGAGTGTGTAATTCTCTTTTTTTTTTTTTGAGATGGAGTCTTGCTCTGTCGCCCAGGCTGGAGTGCAGTGACCGGATCTCGGCTCACTGCAAGCTCCGCCTCCTGGGTTCACGCCATTCTCCTGCCTTAGCCTCCTGAGTAGCTGGGACTACAGGCGCCCGCCACTTCACCCGGCTAGTTTTTTTGTATTTTTTAGTAGAGACAGGGTTTCACCGTGTTAGCCAGGATGGTCTCGATCTCCTGACCTCGTGATCTGCCCGTCTCAGCCTCCCATAGGTATATGAATGGGACATGAAATCTATAGAGGGCCATTAAAAGAAGACAAGGCAGGCTGGGCACAGTGGCTCACGCCTGTAATCCCAACACTTTGGGAGGCTGAAGTGGGAGGATCACTTGAGGCTGGGAGATCGAGGCTGCAGTGAGCCATGATTGCACCACCGCAATCCTGAGTGACAGAGCAAGACCCTGTCAAAAAAAAAAAAAATATATATATATATATATATATATATAATTTGTAATTCATGTCACTTCAAAATAATTATACAAGCAAAATCTTAGGGGTGAAGGGAGTAGAGGAATATTCAATACCCATTGGTAAGGACCCTTATAACAATAACAATTTGAAAACCAACCATTTCTTGAGCTCTTACCATGTGCCAAGACACTGCGTCAAGCAAATTCGTGGCCTTGCTAACAGCATGACTGAGTAAGTAGAGTGCCCTTTGCTTTGGAGTGGCCTTAACCTTGTGTCCTAAGGGTGTCCCATCAGGGTCCAGTTGACCATTGCTCCCCACGCAGTAACACTGAGCTCTACTGGATCACCCTCTTGCTATTCAGAGCAATTCAAATACATCTGCACTTGGATCAGTGCTTCCTGGAGACGAGATCGGGCCCAGGAGAGATGGCATCAGACAGTCAGTGGATCTTAGCAGTCCTGCAGGCACCCAGCCATCGTGGCAGCCCTGAGGAAAGCAGACCACTATTAGTCTCATTCAGGTTCACCGGGAGTGTCAATCAAAATGACTTTTGTTTTTATCTCCTCTGAGCAATAAGCCTTTGGTGTCTGCCATCTACGCAGCCTCCTGCAGTGCTCACCTCCTGTAGCGCTTCATGTCGCATCCCCGCCTCTGATCTAGATTCTCTTCCCCGAAACTTCCTCCCTTTCCGTTCCCAGCCCACCCCCATGTGTATTTACCTCAGTCTTTTAAAACTAGATCAGGAGTCCAGGAAGTATTTGTTTCCTTTTTCACTCAACTGTTGTGTTCACCCTTGCAGCTTTCCCAACTAGCTGAGCTCCTCTGGATTCTGCCTGTCTGCCACCCTGGTCTCCTAGCAACCCTCCACTCTGCAGTCTGGGAGGTGGATGTGTCAAAGGGAGTCTGGGCGGCAGAGGTGAGAATGCGAAGAAATCACTTCCCTCCTAGGCCCTGAAGTACAGAATCGCTGCTTCACAGTAATGAATATTTCAGAAGAAGAGATTCGCTTTCCCTGGCATAGCTGAAACAGGCCTAAGGGTAACAAATAATAAGGAGGGCAAGGGTTCCTTTGTGCCAGAAGCAGAGATTTCTATTTGAAAGATACTGAATGATATTGCAAGTGGCTTGCCCTAAGGACTAATGAAAAAACAGTGGAGTTAAATTGTGATATCTTTTTGATATAAGAACGGAGAGGTCAATGCCATTCACAGGGGATGCATTTGAGTTGTTCTTTGATAATAATGTAATTTTAGAGCCAGAAGGTATCTTAGGATCTTGTCCAAGTATCCCTTTTTTTGTAACCTGATAAACTAAGGCCCAGAGAAGTCAAATGTCTCAGCAAGGGGTCTTCCAATAAGAAAAGAATGGGGTTGGGACTGGACCCCTCTCTCCCAAGGCTCAGTCTGGTGCTCCTTCTATCACCCCATGCTGGCTTCCAGAGTCAGTGTAGACATGCCACACTAGCTCACACCACTCAAAGGTACGGGTTGCAAAACAGCTGGATATTTGGGTAGTAAGTCTTGTGCTGTAGACAGAAAAGAACTAACTAAGCCACCTGACCACCGCTCTTGGCCTCAGTAGCAACTTGTCCTTCCTGGTTGAGCTGACCAAGACAGACAATAGTGAGGAAATACAAAAAGCTGATCACTACTCACCCATGAGGTTTATACTGAGAGACTGACTTCTGGCTTATCCTTCCTTAGTTTAGGGTCAGAGGAAAGGCGATATTACCCTACACCCACAGTGACTACAGACAAACTATTTACCTAAAACAGGGGGTGTTTTTTGGTATGTTTGGTTTCTAGAATTTCTAGTCAAAATTTTTCATTGTGAGTGATAAAAATCTAATTCCAACTATCTTTAAACAAAAGAAGGGAATTGATAGGCCCATGTAGCCAGGCATAATAAAGTAGGGTAACTTGAAGAATCTGAGAAAAGATGTCAGATCCAGGGCTGAAGAATTGGGATTGTGATTCAATCTTACATCCAGCTTTTCTCTCTGAGTCTCTGCTTAACTCTCTGATCTGCTCCTATAGCAGGTCTTCTTTGTTTGGTTAGAAAGATAGCCACAGTCTTCTAGCTTCATATCCTTATGGTACCATGACCCCAAGGAAACATCACTGCTTCTCTTGTTTTTAAACTCAGAAATCTCAGGGAAGGACTATAACAAAGCCAGCTTGAGTTTATACCTTCTCCTGAACCATTGCTGAATGGGAAGAAATGGGGAGCTGTGATTAGCCAGAACTGATACTGGCCCCTGCCTCTGCAAAGGGAGTGAGGAGGAGGGAGGGCAATTACCAGAATAAAGGGAGATGAGAAAGCTTGCTTGGATGACAAAAAGACAATAGCTAGCAACATCCACTACATCTTGTTTTCCACAGGTGGTGGAATAGAGCATAATTTCCATTACCTCTTGCTACTCCTCCCTTTAGCCCACACACATACCTATGGACCATTCATAAATTAATGTGGATAATCACATTGGTGGTTCAAGGAATTCTTGGTGAGTTCATCAGTCTTGTCAAAATTGATCCATAGCTGGCCAGGTGCAGTGGCTCACGCCTGTAATCCCAGCACTTTGGGAGGCCGAGGCGGGCAGATCACTTGAGGTCAGGAGTTGAAGACCAGCCTGGCCAACATGGTGAAACCCCATCTCTACTAAAAATACAAAAATTAGCTAGGCGTGGTAGCAGATCCCTATAATCCCAGTTACCTGTGGGGCAGAAGCATGAGAATCACCTGAACCTGGGAAGCAGAGGTTGTAGTGAGCTGAGATCGCGCCACTGCACTCCAGCCTGGGCAATAGAGCGAGACTCAGTCTCCAACAAACAAACAAACAAACAAACAAACAAACAAACAAGCAAACAAAATTGATCCATATCAGTAGACCAGACCCTGCAAGAGTCCTCCAAGGACTGCAGGGCAAGAGGCAGTGTGCTGGAGGAGAAAGCACAAGGTCTGGTATCTAGGCCTAGTTTTGTCACTGATCAAGTCTGTAGCCTTAGGCAAGTTTCTTCATCTCTATTTGTTTAGAAGATGGGAGAAGGTGGCCCAGGAAGTCATTAAGATCCATCTAACCCTAATATCCCACAGGTACAATGCAGGTGCAGCAGCAGAGCAGGTCACTGCCCCCTCTAGTGGTTCATTTAAAGCAGGGAAAGAGCTCAGGCAGTCTCAATTTCTCATCAAAAGGAGGAATAACTTCTTCGTAGAGCCTGACAGGCACATTCCCAAGGAACACGTTAAAAGGCAAAGTTCTGAGGGTGGAAGGACTCCACTGCCTTATCAGTCCAAGCCCTGGAGAAGTGCAAACAATAAGAAACTGCTCTCCAAAATGGAAATGTGTAGCCACCCTGACATCTACTCCCCAAGACATGGGTTCAACCAGTAGTGGGTAGGAATGGGAAAGTAACAGTAGGAAAACAAAAATAAAAACACAACAAAACAACAAAAAAAAACCACACCAGTTTGGAAAGGATGTAAATCACCATGTAGAGTAGAGGATGAGAAGAAGAGAGAGACTAGTCTCATAAATGCGATTGATCAAAACTCATTTATTCCAGAAATGTTTACTGAGCATCTATTGTGTCTTAGGCATTGATTATAAATAATAGCCCTGAGGATAAGGGAATGTTACAGACTTCCTGGGGTTCTTATTCCAGTACAGAACACAAACATTACATAAATAAAAGTATAGTAAGTGCTATAAAGTAGAAACCTAAACCTAAGGTGTTCTCTGAACTCATAATAGGGGGCCCAGACCTTAGCTTTGGTATTAGAGAAGGTATCCCTGAGGAACTGATCTCTAAGCTGAATTATCAGTTCCTGGACTAGGGGGTACCAGGTCAGTTGTGTGGGGTAGATAGTAAAGAGAGCAAACCGTATGCACATTGTTTGTGAGAAATAACTTAATTTTTTAAAAAACATTATTTAGGCTTGGCGCGGTGGCTCACACCCATAATCCCGCCACTTTGGGCGGCTGAGGTGGGCAGATCACTTGAGGTCAGGAGTTTGAGACCAGCCTGGCCAACATGGTGACACCCCGACTCTACTAAAAATACAAAAGTTAGTTAGGTGTGGTGGTATGAGCCTATAGTCCCAGCTACTCAGGAGGCTGAGGCAGGGAGAATTGCTTAAACCCAGGAGGTGGAGGTTGCAGTGAGCCAAGATCGTACCACTGCACTCCAGCCTAGGCAACAGAGCAAGACTCAGTCCCAAAAAAAAAAAAAAAAAAAAAAATTAAACTATTATTACATGCTATGCTCTGGGGATGCAAAGATGAATAAAATACAAAGTTCTTGCCCTCACAGACAGCAATCTATGAATGACAGAGGAGAGGGTTTGGAGCCAATAATAGCTGTAGTCCCAGAAGTCTGTGGTTGCAAATTGAGGATGGTTATGATTTTACTAGAAATGTTGGAGGATATAAAAGGTGAATTTTTTCTTAATAAACACCACACTTTAGGGACTTAGACCTTTCTGGACATGCATTTTGACAGAGTACACTCCTGCAACAACTGAGGAAGGGAGGCAGCCTGTGTTCTCAAGTGCCATGTCCCAGCATCCACACGTCGCATGTGATAGATGATGCATAAATGAATCACATTGCTTCCCTCAGACTCTTCAGCCTCATCCATTGAATTCATTCAGAATGTGGAATGGATATTGAGACAAGGGGCAGGGAGGAAGCGGTGGCCAAGTAATGCCTGGCACAGAGTAGGTACTAAAAAGCATTTGCCAAAGGCATGGTTGAATGAATGAGTACACTAATAGCTCAAACTGGTGTTGAACAACTAGATGATGAGAAAGTATAATCGTCCCTTAGAGATCTGAATGAGATCCTGACAGGATTTTAAGAATCAGAAGAAATCTTTTATTTGAGGCACAATTAACTTCATGTTTTTGTTAGCCATTCTCACTGCTCAGCACCCGAGGCTTGAAATCTTCCTGTCTATAACCAATAACTCGAACACTGGTAAGTGCAGTCTTCTATTATTCTAAAGATGAAGAAATCCAGTCCCGGCTCAGCAATGCCTGGGCTGAGGACCACTTAGCAAGGTGCTGAGATAGAATAAACATTAAAATCCCTCTTCCCTTCACACTTAGACTTTATTTCATGGAGTCAACACATATATCAAAGACTCGGAAGAGAATATGTTGGAAATTAAATCATTTAAAACATATGGGAAGGTCTCATCATTTAAAGGATGGCAATTGATGATCCCTTTTTCACAATTAACTTCTTCTGACTGATGCTCTGTGTGAACTTTCACCTTGAGTTTCTGAAATTGTGACTGAGCTTTAAGGCTGAAATTTGTGGTGAAAAACAAACTGGTTTCTTATCTAAAAAAGACTTTTAAGAAATCTTCACCTCATTATCAGTAAAGACTTTTTGTTATAAATAATCAAAAACAACTCCAACTGAATTAAAGAGAATGGAATTCATTAAAATGATAGGTATGTCATAGAATCACAAGTAAGGTTGAAAAACAAGTCCAGGGCAATGAATCAGAAATGAAGCCTCAAATCACACCCTAGAACTGGCCCCCTGCAGCCTGCACACTTTCATATTGCAGCTTGTACCACCAACAATGCTTTGATTAAGATTAACTTCAGCAGCAAGTAACAGAGACCCCAAATTACTGACCTTAAATAAGATAGATGTATACTTCTCTTTCTCATATGAAAGTCTGGAGGTCCAGGACTGATAGGTAAATTCTGTTGCTTGGAGTCCCCAGAGATGCAGGCCCCTTCTATTTTCTTGCTCCCCCATGCCGGGCCTCCACTACTGTAGTTATCTCATTGTTTATGGTACTAATCCAGCTTCAGCCATCCTGATCCACATTCAAGCCAAAAGAAAAGAGAAACGGATGAAACTCCAGCTGTTCTTTAAGGAAAGAAGATCCCCGAAGAGGTAAGGCAACACTTCTGGTTACAGCTCATTAGCCAGAATTAGCCAAACCTGGCCCCAAGGAGACTGGATAATATAGTCTTTATCCTGAATGGCAAGTGCCCATTTAAGAAGAAGAGACTTCATTACTACTGATGAAGGAAAGAATAGACAACCAGCAATCTCTCCCACACATATCAAGCATAGACACAAAGCATTACTATTACCTCTGCTGCCCCTGCTGGTACCCAAGAATTCGGGTTTTCTATAATCCTTGGCACTGCAAGGATCTCTGGTATAGGTGCATGTGATTGCAGGGCCAAGGTCATATGCCTACACCCCAGTGAAAGGCAGTTTGAGAAATGAAGTGTCTGGCCTAATCAGCATTTAGAATGGGAAGCAGACTACACATGCAACAATATTCATAAGATATGAAAATGCCCAAACATAGAGAAGGGTGGAAGTATTGAGTTGCCTAAAAGAACAACTCCTTTTCTTTTTTGCCACCAAGGCAATCTGAATTCTAGATAGATCCTTAAATAATTATAATTCTAGACAATGCTGATTGTTCTCTTCCTCATGTGGGATTCCATTGTGAAACTATACGAAAATACTACTTTTGGCAATGGTTTCCTAGATATGATACCAAAATCATAGGCAACGTAAGCAAAAATAGACAAATAATATTCTACTAAACTTAAAAACTTTTGTGCATCGAAGGACACAATCAACAGTGAAAAGAGAACCTACAGACTGAGAAAACATTTGCAAATCATATATTCAACAAGAGGTTAATATTCAGAATCTATAAAGGGCTCCTATAACTCAAGAACCACAAAAAAATCAACAACCCAATTAAAAAATGGGCGATGGACTTGAGTAGTCATTTTTCCAGAGAAGATATACAAATTGTCAAAAAAGTACATGAAAAGATGCTGAACATCACTAATTATGAGGGAAATGCAAATCAAAATTCATACCCATTAGGATAGCTACTATTATAAAAACAAAACAAAACAAAACAAAAAAACAAAAAAAAAAAAAACCAGAAAATAACAGGGGTTGGCAAGGATGTGGGAAAAGTGGGACCCTGTAGACTGTTGGTGGGAATGTAAAATGATGCAGCCACTATGGAAAACAATATGGTGGTTTCTCAAAGAATTAAAAATTGAATTATCCAGCAGGGCACAGTTGTTCACGCCTGTAATCCCAACACTTTGGCAGGCCGAGGCAGGCCGATCATGAGGTCAGGAGATCGAGACCATCTTGGCTAATGAGATGAAAACTTGTCTCTACTAAAAGTACAAAAAATTAGCTGGGCGTGGTGGCAGGTACCTGTAGTCCCAGCTACTAGGGAGGCTGAGGCAGGAGAATGGCGTGAACCCAGGAGGCAGAGCTTGCAGTGAGCAGAGATCATGCTATTGCACTCCAGCCTGGGCGACAGAGTGAGACTCTGTCTCAAAAAAAAAAAAAAAAAGATAGAATTACCTAAGATTCAGCAATTCTACTTCTTTCAAAAGAATTGAAAGCAGGTATTTGAACAGATATTTGCACACTAATGCTTACAGCAGCATTATTCACGATAGACAAAAGGTAGAAGCAATACAAATGTCCCTATATAATGAAATATTATTCAACCTTAAAAAGGAAAGAAGTTCTGATGCATGCTACAACATAGATGAACCTCAAGGACATTATGCTAAGAGAAATAAGCCAGTCACAAAAAAGATGAATACTGCATGGTTCCACTTACATTAGGTGCTTAGAGTAGTGAAATTCATGGAGACACAAAGTAGAATGGTGGGTGGCTGCCAGAGGCTGTAGGTAAAGATAAATGGAGAGTTGTAAAATGGTTCAGCTGCAATGGAAAGCAGTTTCAGTTTTGCAGGATGAAAAGAGTTCTGGAAATTGGTTTCACAATAACGTGAATGTACTTAACACTCCTGAACTATACATTTAAAAATTGTTAAGATGGTATATTTTATGTTATGAGTATTTTATTGTAATTTAAAAGAATATTAGTACTACTTAGCACTATTTTCCTGGTGTACACAGCAGTGGGCAAGATTTTCAACTCCCTTGGCATATACCTTGCCCAGAATGTGCAACCACTTAGTAAAGAGACAAATGATAAAAACTATGGCACACAACTGAAATCATAGAAGTCCTTGCCCTTGAGTGAGAAAAAGAAGGGGCATTTTTCATTTTAATTCAATGGAATTTATCTCTTATGGATATAGGGAATAAGGTTAATTATAGTTTTAGTATTCTATGAAGGGTTAATTCACCTTTCTCTTTTACAAAAAACAAAGTTCTGGGATTCAAATATAAGCATATGAGTGGGCCAGACCCACAATTCTCAGAGACATTCAACTGCAGGGAACAAATGCAAGCGCAACTTACCAATCCTATTACTACTTGAAAGTACCTAGCAGTAACTATCATTTGCATCATGTTTTACAATCTACAGAAAGCTGTCGCCTACTATATGTTATTTCATTTGAACTTCTTAATAACCCTAAGAAGTAATTAAACAAGTATCATTTTTCCTATTCACAGGTGAAAACTAAGGATGTCAGAGGATAAATTACATATCCAGAGTTAAATAGAGAATAACAGAGAGGGTAAAGACTCAAACCAGAAGGCAAAATATATTTCTTTCAATCACATTATGATGCCTCCTTAGCACTTCGAAGAGCAAGTTGATTAATACAAAAAGCAGGCAAGGATGCTATGTCTTTTAAATACATGTACTGATTTAATTTTCATTCAGATTTTTGTGCTTTGCTCTTTCATTATATTTTTTTCCCAAAGGAAAAAAAATACCTCAAAGTTTATTTTAAATAAAAGCAAAATTTAAAGCTCTTAAAAAGAAATTTGAGAGAGTTCTGGTTCTAGCTACAAAGAAAACTATAAATATCTGACAAACTTTCAGCTATAAGCACATAGAAATGCTGGATAAAATATAACACATACTCTTTTAAATCATAGTTAAGGCCACCCAAACAAAAGGAATATCCCAGGTGATAGAAATGAAAAAGGAAAACTAAAAAACAGAGAAGCAAGCTTGTGGGCTGACAGAGACTATGTCAGAGCAACAGGCTGTCTCAGCCTTCATAATCCAGGGAGATTTAATGCCCATCTGGAAAATGGCACTTATGTCTTAAGCTTGCCCAAAACAGTGTTTGGAACTGAGAACCTCCTTCATAAAACCAGTATCCTAAAAGGGCTGCTACATTAGTGAAAGAATAGTTTAGGAGACAATTCACCTTCCAGCCCTGGGAGTTAATAAAAGAGCTCGTCTGAGTAGTCCTAGCTCTGTGTGGGAAAAAGTCTCCCTGAAAATTTAACTATGGGAATCCACTTCCTCACCACCCCAACAAGCAAGCCAAATAATTAACATATAAATTGGTTCAAGCTTCTGATACTCTTATAACATCTGGTCAAGGCAACCAAAACCTACTCCAGAAGACCACACCCTTAACCCAGGCTGCAAAGGGTTCTCACACATAAATTCTCCTAAAAATTAGAGAACAGTCCAAAACTACAAAACAGATGAAGAAACAATCCACTCTGAATCAGAGTCAGAATAAGATCCCCAAGAATATTTGATATTAAAACAATTTAATAGAAATCATAAAATAAGTATATTTAAATGTATTAAAGATATAAAATAAGAAATTGAAATGAAAAAATTAAATCATACCATTTAAACAGGGAATATTTTTGAAAGAACCAAATGAATTTCTAAAAATTAAAAACATTGTAATCAAAATTTTAAATTACAATAAATAGGATGAATAGTAAGTTAAATACAGCTAGAGAGAGAATTTGTGAACTAAAGGATAAGTCTTAGAAAATTGCCCAAACTACAGCTCAAACTAAAGAAAGAGATTTAAAAAAAAAAAAAAAAAAAAGGACAGGAGAATGAAAAGTGAAAACCCAGCATATGTTAAATAGAAGTTCCAAAAGGAGATAGAGGCAATTTTGAAAAGCAATGAAGAATTAATGACTAGGAATTTTCTAAGATGAATGAGAAGACATGAATACGTGGGCTCAAGAAGTCAAGAGAATTTTGAAATGTATAATATAAATAAGTTTATGCATAGAAACATCACAAAAAAAATTTCAGAACACCAAAAAAAAGAAAAAAGGTAAACTAAAAGCAACCACAGAGAAAAGATAAAAATATCTTCAAAGAAAGAAAAATTTCCAGCAGACTACTCAACACCAAACATAGGAGACAGAAGAAAATGTAATACCTTTTAATACTAAAGTAAAGTAACTCTTAACCTAAGAAACTATAACGACTTTATATACTCTTTAAGAGGAGAATGGTACTAAGACATTGTCTGAAAAACACTGAAAGACCTACATTCATGAATCCACAATGAAAAATACTATCTAGGAACGCACTTTTCACACCTGTAACCCCAGCACTTTGGGAAACCAAGGCAGGCGGATCACCTGAGGTCAGGAGTTTGAGACTAGCCTGGCCAACATGGCAAAACCCCATCTCTACTAAAAATACAAAAATTAGCCAGGTGTGGTGGCGTGCACCTGTAATCCCAGCTACTTGGGAGGCTGAGACAGGAGAATCGCTTGAACCTGGAAGGTGGAGGTTGCACTGAACTGAGATCGTGACACTGCACTCCAGCTTGGGTGACAGGGAGACTCCGAGAAGAAAGAAAAGAAAAGAAAAGAAAAGAAAAGAAAAGAAAAGAAAAGAAAAGAAAAGAAAAGAAAAGAAAAGAAAAGAGAGGAAGGAAGAAAGGAAGGAAGGAGGGAAGGAAGGAAGGAAGGAAAAAAAGAAGAAAAGAAGTAAAGAAGGAAAGAAGGAAGGAAGGAAGGAGAGAGAGAGAGAGAGAAATAAAGGAAGGAAGAAAGAAAGGGAGAGAAAAGAAATTGACTGGGCATGGTGGCACACGCTTGTAATCCCAGCATTTTGGGAGGCTGAGGCAGGCAGATCACTTGAGGTCAGGAGTTCGAGACCAGCCTAGCCAACGTGGTGAAACCCCGTATCTACTAAAAATACCAAAAAATTAGCTGGTTGTGGTGGCACATGCCTATAGCCTCAGATACTCAGGAGGCTGAGGCAGGTGAATTGCTTGAACCCGAGAGGTTGTCGTGAGCCGAGGTCACGCGGCTCCATTCCAGCCTGGGCGACAGAGTGAGACTGTTTAAAAAAAAAAAAGAAAGAAAGAAAAGAAAAGAAAATTTAATGCAGATGGAAGGAAAGGGATCTGAAAAACAATGGTTCCTGCCATATATTTCTATGTTTGAAGTGCTAAATAATTTTTTCTAATTCTTAAACAATAAATTAAATCCAAATGCACAAATCACTTCTCTTTCTACCCATCTTAAGTCCCATATTTTGCTTTTACAGTGAATTGTAGATCTTACCAGAATCATGTATTTATTTTTTCTTTCAGGTATTTTAAGGGATGGTCAAATATTTAAGCAGGATAAGATAATGAAAATAATTTTCAGACAAATAAAATAAGAGAACACCTTTTGTGCAAACATGCGTATTCTCCTCAGAACAGACACCTTGGAAGCAACACAATTTTTCCAAAGCTGGTGGATTGCTTGACTTATATAACTCCTCTTTTTAAATGTACTTAAAAGAAATGAAACCTCCAGGGAAAAATTATCTCTGGGTCTGCTACTTAAGAAAATTTTCCTACCGTTCCTTGCTCTGCTCAACTTCACTGTACACCATCCCTTCTTGCTGTCTTTCGTAAGGTAACTGACCAATGACCCTGGGGCTGTGGTTTTTAAATAAATGTGGCCCACATGTCAATTTTGTTCAAACCAGCAAGCATTCAGCAAACCCTCACCATATATATATATATAGTTTTTTTTTTTTTTTTTTGCTTTCAGAGGAAGCAAATACATAAGCAAATAATGGCCGTATTGTGGTCAGTATTATGATAGAGCTATGTACAAAATCAAAATTAGGCAGCAATTCCTTCTGAGGAAGAAGCAATGGGGAAAATGAGAATCGGGGGCTTCAGAGAGTTGACGCTTGATTTGATTATAAAGGAACAGTGGGGATTCTGCAGGTTGACAGAGTGTGTGGGTGTGAATCCTAGGCCACAGTAATGTCATGGACAAAGATAGAGCAGTTGGATAGTGCACAGAACGGAGAAGACCCCAGTGTTTCTAGAACACTGGACGCATTTTGGAGAAGGCAGTGAAAGGTAAAGAAAAAGAAGGGAGGATGGGACAGTCCTATAAATGAGAAGTCAATTTGGAAGGGCCCTTTTATGCCATGATAGGTTGGGGACTATGATTTATTGAGCTTGACACACTGCTAGAAGCTTTTCATATATTCCCTCATTTAAGGAGTGTGTTAGTTTATTCTCGCATTGCCGTAAAGGAATGCTTGACACTGGGTAATGTATAAAGAAAAGAGGGTTCATTGGCTCACCGTTTTGCAGGCTGTACGGGAAGCATAATGCTGGCATCTGCTTCTGGTGAGGGCCTCAAGAAGCTTCCAATCATGGTGGAAGGTGAAGGAGGAGCAGATGCATCACATAGCCAGAGCGGGAGCATGCAGTGAGTGGGAGGAAGTAGGTGCCGCAATCTTAACTGGATCCTGCAGGAACTCACTCACTATCACGGGGACAGAAGCAAGCCATTCATGAGGGATCTGCCCTATGATCCAATACCTCCCACTAGGCCCCACCTCCAGCATTGGGAATTACATTTCAATATGAGATTTGGAAGGACACACATCCAACCTAAGGGAGTTTGAGCTTCACTGTCTGTGTACTGAGGGACATTCAGAAACAAGGCAGTGACACCATTAGATAAGGAAGGAAGGATAATGTAAGTTCATTTGTATCTGCTTGCTTACTTTCAAGGCACAAAGTGGTAATATCTGGGAAAGTGATGGAATGCCAGAAATGTAAAACAGTGGGGGTAGAACCACCCAAATCTGAGAACTGTCTACATTAACTCCAAACTTCACATTCCTTGTAGGCCCTCCAAGGACTCTAACTGCAACTGATTCCCTTTTTTCTTTGGACTAAAGCAGTAAAAATTTCCTGAAAATTTTACACACTAATTAGGAAATACCACAGTTGGAAGTGGGCTAATCTGGAACCCCCACCCAGATAGCCCTTTCATTTATACACTGCAGCACCTTCTTTGCCAGGAGATGTGGTATATTAAAATACAGAATTCCCTGGGGAAAGAGCTACTAAAGAATAGTATGCGTGTTCCTCTTCATTCTAATCATCCTATCTCCATCATATTTGCTGTATACTCACCATGCATGCCTTATTTAACAAAGACGAACTCCTCTATGCAGCTCTAGCTCTAAAACAGCCCCAGTATTCTGTCTCCATTGGTACAACAGTGAGAGGAGAATATTGGACTATGGTGGTCTCTATATTTTCAGCTCTAAATTTCTATGATTCTAATAAAGTGCATACTTACTTAATTACCTTTTGTTAAATGACTGTTTTATCTAGCCAAAGGAATTTCATTCAAATTCTAGATGTTGTGTGAGAAATATCACAAAGCATTGCATTATATTTACAAACATCAGTGTTCTACACTGTGTTAATATCAGTTTATTTAGTTAGTTTACATTGAGCCATACACATGCACACCTGCTTAGGGGAAAACACTTCAGAACCTTTGATAAAGTAAATGTTGTTTTTTTAAAAAATTGATTACAATGATTACAGAGTTGTTGATAACTGTACTGGAGAGTGAACACTTTATATATATAGGTACTACAATTTATAACTATGAAGTTTTCCTATAAGCAAACCAATTACATGAAAATAGAATAAACTCACGGTTAGATGGTTGCTTTATAAAAATAATCTCATAAGGATTTACTTCAACAATGAGGTCCTCTAAATGCAATCTTGACAGTGGTTTTGATTTTTTGTTCCCAAAAGATAATTAATAACCTGGGATGAAATATTCACTGTATATATGTACACACAAACACACACAAAAGGACGGGACTTGTATCCAGAATATATAATGAGCTCTTACAACTCAACAAGAAAATAACCCAGTTTAAAAATAGGCAAAGCCTTAAGTGGACACATCACAAAAGAAGGTGCATGAATGGCTAATTAGCACATGAAAATATATTCAACAGCATTAGGGAAAAGTAAATTAAAATCACCATGAGATACCCCTAGAGATCATTAACAATACCAAGTGCGTTGGTGAAAATGTGGAACAATTGGAACTCTTGCCCATTATTAGTGAGAGTGTAAAATGGTACATCCATTTACCTATGAAGATAAACAAAATCTATCTTATGATACAGTAATTCCTGCTCTAGGTGTTTACCCAAGAGATACAAAAACACATGTTTATAAAAAGGCTTGTTCCTGAAAGTTCAAAATGGCTGTTTTGTAGTAGCCCAAAACTGGAAACGACCCAAAGTCTTTCAACAGGTGAATGAATAAACAAATTGTCATGTCATCAAACAAATGAATATTTCTAAGAAATAAAAATGAGGCCGGGCGCGGTGGCTCAAGCCTGTAATCCCAGCACTTTGGGAGGCCGAGACGGGTGGATCACAATGTCAGGAGATCGAGACCATCCTGGCTAACCCGGTGAAACCCCGTCTCTACTAAAAAATACAAAAAACTAGCCGGGCGAGGTGGCGGGCGCCTGTAATCCCAGCTACTCGGAGGCTGAGGCAGGAGAATGGCGTAAACCCGGGAGGCGGAGCTTGCAGTGAGCTGAGATCCGGCCACAGCACTCCAGCCTGGGCGATAAAGCGAGACTCCGTCTCAAAAAAAAAAAAAAAAAAAAAAAAAAGAAATAAAAATGAACAAATTTCTAATATACACAAAAATGTGGATAAATTTCACAGAGATTAGATTGAGTGAAAGAAGTCAGACATAAAAGGGTATATACCTGTACTTTCTTATTATATTTATATGAAGTTCCACAGCAGCCAAAACTACTCTATTGGGATGGAAATCAGTGCACTTCTGGGGCAGGATTTGGATTAGTGTAAGTCAGGATTGACAGCAAAGTAGCATAATGGAACTTTTTAAGGTGATGGAAATGTTCTATGTCTTAGTTGGGGTTAAAGTTACATGGGTACGTCTATTAAAATTCATCAAACTGTGCACTTAACATCTGCATGTTATTGTATATAAGTTATACTTCAATAAAGTTGATTATACAAGAGTGATCACTGCAGAACACTGATCATTTTCTGTCACTTAAGATAAAGGATTTTCGAGACTGCCTTATATTAGGACTCCTAAGCTTAGATTCCTTCTATAAAACATTTTATGGTAAAATAGAACTGCTTTATAAGGGATGATTTTGTCCTCCAGAGAACATTTGGTAATGTTTAGGGAATGTTTAGGCAATGTTTTTGGTTGTCACAACTAGTTGAAGGTGCTCCTGGCATCTAGAGTGTAAAGGCCAGGGATACTCCTGAACATCCTACAATGCGCAGGATAGGACAGCCACACAACAAAGAATTATCGGGACCAAAATGTGAAAAGTGCCATGCTGTAGAACATTTTCTGAAAGGATATTCTGCTGTGCTGCTTATATAAAAATTGGTGAGATTATTTAATATTCTCGTTAAATGTGAGCAGCTATATAATATCACTAGTGTGCAATGAGTGACCAAAGCAACAGTTTTGCAGTTGAGAGGACTAATACATTCTTCATCCCACCTATGCAAAAATGTCAAATTTTTGAAAATACACTGTTTGCTAAAAGTTGAAATAATAAAATTACAATTTGAGTTTATAAAGTGCATTCAAAAACATTTCAGGCACATATATACGATATGGTGAGAGGCTGTGCATTTAATGAAACAGCAATGATGCTCTTAATATGTGTGTTCAGAATTCATCCTGACAACCTATTTCAAATGGAAAGAATCCTAATCATACAATAAAATCAGATTTAGGGTATGACAAATAAGTATCTTTGCCTGTAAATGTCTTGCACTATTAATGAGTTCATTTATTAAAACTTCCCAAAGTGCCCTTTTCATATTTATTAGTGAGTTTTGTTAAATATTTTATCTATAGATTCATGGTCAATAATACTAAATACTTTAAATTGTAACATATAAAACATTCAAAGAACTCCACTTACTAAGATATTAATGTACATTAACCAGGACTCCATTTAGCACTGAAATATTTATTAATACATTTATGAATAATTTACTCCCTTGTTTTATCCACTGCTTAACATCTCAGCACTTTTTAAATTTAATTTCTTTGAAAAAAAGCTCAAATGGATTTTGCTAGTTTACAGAGTTTAATGTCACACCTCACAGAAAATATTGTTCTCCAAAGGGTAAGTTTTTTCGGGAATGTGATTTAGGTAGAATGTCTGAGATCCAGCAAGCCTGCATATTATAGTACAGTGTCATACACACAGAGTATACAATGAGTGTTTGAGGATGATGTGATGGTGGAGAGGGAGGAAGGAGGAACAGAATAGACAAATTAAAATAGAATGCAAATGGATGCCAAAGGATTAATACTATGGAGCTAAATTAGCTAATAAAATGTGAGATAAGGTTACACATGTTTTTAAAAAATAAAATATGGGTGGCTCATATCCATACATAAAATTTATACTGATTTCATATCATCATTAATGATAATAATTTTTAAAATTGACAGTGGTTATATGTACCACAAAATTAGAGTATTTTATCTGACTAAATAGCAAATCATTTCCTTATCCCAAAGGTTAAGAGACATCCAGTGTGTGAGACCCCTAGAGTTACTTAAAGCATAAACTAAATAATAAACGCTTCTTGTTTTTATTCCTCTTCTATATAAATGATCACTCATCAAGCATTTGGTAACAGTAGCAAAGCTGTTTCAGGGATACATTTTTAAAATTACTGGTCTCAAAAGAAACTACTGGACAATCTAAAGGTTATGGCACTTGCTTTTCAAATTCTGTAACAACAAATTATATCTTATTTTGCTGCTTATAAATGATTATCCTTGTTATTGTCTTTTCAAACACAAAGTTTACTCAGGATAAATTATTTCTACGGTGAATTGCGTTCTTCAATTTGCTTAGATTTTTGACCTTTTAAGAAGCAGCGTTTATTGCCTCCTAGATTTTTTTACCATGTACGTTATTGTTCAATTGCTTAAGACTTTGTTGGTATGACTAAGGCCATGAGCTACCATAAATTATCTGCGGACCAGTTGTATTTTGAACATAGTGAATTCATAATTTACATAATTCCTGATTATTGGTCACAAGTGTCACAATTAAATTTTGTCCTTTAAGTAGCAGGTAGATGTATTACTAAAATGGTTTCCAATAAGATATAAATTATCTAACTGGCAAGAGAGAACCAAATAATTTAGTTCAGTGTTACTATTTGCCATGGTTTATATATTTGTCCTCTGAAACTCATGTTGAAATGTAATTGCCAGTCTGACCATATTGAAAGGTGGGGGCCCATAAGAAGTAATTAGGTCACGAGGGCTCTATACTCATGAATGGATTAATGCCATCATTGTGGGAGTGGGTTAGTTATCTTGAGAGTAGGTTGTTATTAAGTGAGCCCAGCCCCTCATGCTTTCTCTTTTGCACATGATCGCTTGCTCTTCCATCTTTCCACAATGGGATGATGCATCCCAAAGACCCTAACCAGATGCTAAAGCCATGCCCTTTGATTGCCCGGGCCCCAGAACTGTAAGATATAAACTTCTTTTCTGTATAAATTACCCGGTGTATGCTATCCTGTTCTAGTGACAGAAACTGGACTAAGATACTATTGTTATCAATAAATAATTTACCTTGACTCTCACATACAATTTTGGAAATGTTTTTTATTTTCCCTAAACTTTTAAATTTGGAAAAGCCTAGGGAGGAGAGAGGCCATGATTATTAAAAAATAAGTTATTAACATAAACTCCACTTGTGATTTTATACAAACTGACTGGCAAGTCCGAATAAAGTAGAGCTCGAGATGCTAATGCCAATAAACTAACTAATTCGCTTCAAATACTTTTGAAAAGATCACAGAAAAGCGTGGTACTTCTTAAAAGCTTTTTAAAGAAAATGTGTAAACTTGTCCAAAAGTTTAGAAATAAAACAAACCAAAGTCATAGTAATACTTAGGAATGTATTAACGTAATTCCAATGGGAACTCTTTTGTAATTAGTTGAGTCCAGATTCCTCCAAACTATTATTCCTGTAATAAATGGAGTCCAATGTTCTCACTGTAGAAAATATTTGAGTGTTTACTGTCCTATATCATTGATTTTAATATATATTTCCCCATATTTTAACACTTCTGAAATAGAGATGTGTTTTACAAATAATAATGTTATGTTATGGTTTAACTGGCAATGTTTCTTTATTTCTTTGTGATAGACAAAATAAGAATCTGTGCTGAGGCCAGGCACAGTGTCACTCCTGTAATCCCAGTGCTTTGAGAGGCAGTGGCAGAAGGATCACTTGGGCCTAGGAATTCAAGACCACCCTGGACAATATAGGGAGATCCTATTTTTACAAAAAAAATTTTTTTAACTTAGCTGGGTACAGTTACTTGAGAAGCTGAAGTAGGAGGATCACTCGAGCCCAGGAGTTTGCGGTTGCAGTGGGCTATGATTGCACCACTGCACTCCAGCCTAGGCAACAGAGCAAGACTCCAACACTGAAAAAAATAAAAAGAATCTGTGCTAAATCGTTTATATGAATTATCTTTTCCAATCTTCAAAGCAGGTACAATGTATATAGTGTTAATAACCTCATGTTATAGGTGATGAAATTGAGATTATAGAGATTAGAATAACTTGGATGCTATATTACTAAAATATGGTAGTGCTAGAAGTCAGGTTTAAGGTGTTGTGGCTTTAGAAAGAGCCCTTGCTTGAGCCAAACTATACTATCTTACACATTTATGTAAGGCTTAGCAGGAAGTAAGATATGTGCAGAATAGGATCAGTTTCATGTGAAAATAAATGTCAGGTGTTCATCAGAGCCTATTTGAGACTGTTTTTTGAAAAGTGATGTATTAAAAAAACACATTAAGTTAAAAATCTTTTTTTAAAAAATTACCTTGATCACAGTCAGCAGTGTGTTGCTACGCGTTTAACGACTGGCTTTGGCAAGGATAGAAAGGGCAAATCCTAATTTGTAGTGTTTGCCAGTTTCTGTGGTATAAATATTCCCACTGTGGCAGATTTCAGGATACTAAGGTGCAAGCAACTGACTTACAAATTTTTTGAGAAGTTGTCAGTTCTGGTAAGCTGATAGGAGCCACCTCCAACATGCCATTGCCAATAAATATTAACTAATGAAGAAAATATGTTATATCATATGTTATTAAATGTTATTTGCATATTAATTCAAATTACTTGGAAAGGAGGATTGAAAACTGACAAAATTATCATAAGGCAAAGATAATATGGCTAGCCTGTTGAAAGGAAGGTTGTACAAGGGTGAATAATAAATCAGGTCATAATATTTGTCTCAAGTACTTACTGAACTTCTACATTGAAGCCAGCACTTTGAAGTCATAGTCTATAACTGAACAGCATGAATGTGGTGGTCAAACTTCAAAATGTTTTCTATGAGAAAAAAAGCTCAATAATGAAATGTATAGGTTATTCTAAATTTGGAAGTGTTTCAAGCAATAGCAAAGACAAAAAAGCATGCCAAACTGAAAAAGCTTAAAAGACAAAGAACCATGAGGATAAAATAAATTTCAGTTTCATAATGTGAACTATTAAATTCAGAGAAAATAATTTCATACGCTAACATTGGAAATTCTGCAGAAGCTGGGATCATAATTTTAAAAGAGAATTAAACTGGGCACGGTGGCTCATGACTGTAATCCCAGCACGTTGGGAGGCCAAGGTGGGAGGATCACTTGAGGTAAGGAGTTCAAGACCAGCCTGAACAACATGGTGAAACCTTGGCTCTACTAGAAATACAAAAATTAGCCGGGCATGGTGGTGCACACCTGTAGTCCCAGCTACTTGGGAGGCTGAGGCAGGAGAATCACTTGAACCTGGGAGGCAGATGTTGCAGTGAGCCAAGATTGTGCCACTGCACTCCAGCCTGGGCAACAGAGTGAGACTCCATCTCCAAAAAAAAAAAAAAAAGAAAGAAAGAAAGAAATGAAAAGAAAAGTAACATTGAAAAATAAAATTCAAAAATATCCAACTGTGATATGCAAGCTGCAACTGGAAAATGTGTTTACAAGATGATAGGCAAAAATGCCAGAGCGTTGAATAGAAGACTTAGCCAGAACAGAGCAAGTCAAATTCCATTACCCAGGCTCCAAGTAAATGCCCATAGACTTGTTGTTCCAGAATCTTCTCAGTTAAATATTGCCTACAATTTATAGGGTAAATTACTTAGTTGCTTTTGTAAAGAAAAAAAAGATCCTGTTTGAAAATGGCATTTATTTTAGCTGAACAATTAACATCGAGTCTCTGTATACAATAAACATTCATGTCTCTGCACACTTTTAAAAAAGAACTCCAATCCATACCAAAATGTAAATTCCATTCAGGTCAAGCTTATAAGGCTGAGTCTCCTTGCGCTCTAATTCCACGAACAGACCTTCTTTAGATAGGGCCTCTGTCCAGTGCTCTTGTGCCTTTCAGCAAACGCCTTGATGTGCTCAAAACAGCTCTTAAACAGAAGCTAATAGAGAAAGAATCAAGAAAAGTTTGCCCAAAAAATCTGTTCCCTCTTTCTACTTGCCCTTCATGCCTTCGTCTTCATGTGGTAAGATCCAGAAGGCCTTTTTATTCTTTTATTCTTAAACCATACTCATCCTACAGATGCAATTCAGGTTCCATCTCGTTGATATAGGCTCCCTTGGTAATCCCTGGTCACAGCAATCTCTCCAGACTTAACCACACTTGCGTGTATGACTCTTTTTGGTATTAAATCAAATGGGGACTAGTATCTACCGATGTTGACAGATAACGTCTTGTCTATCCAATGACACTGAAGGCAGACAAAAATCTGCATTTCATATTATTTCTAATATATACCACCCACCGGAGTGCTGGGTCATTCCTTTTTTTCTTTGCTCCCTTCCATGAACATTTATTAACCAACCACCTGTTTGATAAGTACAAATACATGAGAGAGGAAGAAATTTAAATAAACTACATAGTCTGTGCCCTTGAGTCATTTTATGATTTTTGTCCCTCCTTACTTCTCCAGTCTCATGTTAACAGTCTTTTTTTTTTTAGCTCCAGACAAGCTGAAAGGTATTTAATTCTTAAATACACTGTCTTCTCACTTATGGAGTTTTGAGCTGTTTCCTCTGTATCTAAGAATGTTTGGCCTCCCTGCTTCCATTCTACCCTGTATCCTATTTATTTCTGGCTTTGGTCTAGTCTTAGCTAACATGGTACTTCCTACAGGAAGACCTCCCTAATCTCCAAAGTGAGGTGACCCTCTTAACTGTTTCTGTGTACTGTTCGCAGCATTGCATTTTCAAAAATGAATTATAATTGCCTGTTTATCTATCTGTCATAGGAGTGTATTATCTATCAGTACACATATGTGCCTCTTTCTGTACTAGGTATGAGTCATGTGTATGTTTTGCTCCTGGTACACAGTATATATATTTTAAATGTGTTGAATGAATGAATGTCACAAGGGTAAACATCACAATTCCTCCCCTTGAGGATATCCCCATCTAGTGGGTGAGACAGTAATGCAGATAAACCATAACACAAGGAGTCAAGGTGTTAAGTTTCAGAATAGACACATAGATTAAAAAGCTATGGGTTGGGGAGTGGGATGTTCGCCTGTAGTCCTAGCTACTTAGGAGGCTGAGGTAGGAGGATCACTTGAGTCCAGGAGTTCAAGGCTACAATAATGCAGTGAGCCACTATCATGCCACAGAACTCCAGCCTGGGCAACACAGCAAGACTTTGTCTCTATAAGGAAAGAAGAAAAAGCTACGGGAGTCCAAAGTGACTAATTTTGCCTGGTAGAGTCAGGCTTTTCACAAAGGAGGTGATATTCGAACTGCGTTTAGAAGGATTTCAACATTTGCTCGGTGGAAAAGAGGATAGCAGATCTTCAGTAATTAACTACTTTCTAATGTTCCAGCATGCCTTTGTGCAGGTCTACAGTCTTGAGTGGTTCAAATCTTCCAAGTGCCTTTCAGTGCAAGAAAGATCGAAAAGAATAGAATACGGCCACAAAGGAGGGATCCAAGTAACTAGAATAGTGGAAAGGATTGAATTTGAAAAAAAAAAGATTTTAAAATTCAAGGATTATATACAAGTCAAATTAGTGGCTACTAGCAGAACAATTAACACTGACCACATCTGCTGGAATAAAGAAGAATAAAACACTCAGTCACCTACGTAAGGAGGGGAAATTGGAGAGCTTCAGAGAGGGAGACACTGAGCAGAGCACTAAAGGGAAACTTCGCCTGCTATGGCATCTAGTAGTCTGTGAAGGTTTCACGAGGGGGAACAGAAAGCCAACCTTCAACACAAATCTAGAGTCCAGTGTAAATGATCAAGGGCACCACGGGGAGCTGGGCTGGGAACACACCTTGACTCTGGACCTACAAACCCTTGTCCCTCCCCTGCAGCTCCTTAGGCTGCAAGCAAGATGTGAAAAGTGGTATTAGTGAAGAAAATGAACCAAAGGAAACATTTCTCATATTTAAGCAAACTTAGATATGTTGCTTAGTCCTTAAATTCCACAGGAAATGAAATCTGACAAAGTTTAAAAATCACTCAGGCCACCTCTGTAGACTCAGCCCCAACCATAATGTCACACTTCACATTTTAGAAAAAGCTGCTTTTGTTTCTCTGTACACACAAGTTACTTCTGCTTCCAGGCCTTTGGTCATGATGTTTCTTCTGCTAGGGTATTTTTTTCGTTTCTCCCTTACGCCCTTGTCAGCCAGCTAAAATCTATTTGGCTTTCAAGACTCAGCTCAGATATTACCTCTTAAAAGTCTTTTCTGAATCCCAAGGCCGTGGTTTTTGTTCTTGCTCTGTTCCCTGGTAATTATCCCTGCTTGTGTATTGGTAAGCCGTACCTTCACCAGTACTGGGTCTTACTTATATTGATATTCTTCGGGCCTCCAGCCATTCATGGCATCTAATGGGCACCCAGAGAATAGTTCTTAAATGAGTGAATAAATTAAAGAAGAAACGAAGGTGTTATGGGGAGATTTACTAAATAATATGATTAGAATTATGCTTCAGGAAGACAAATCTGGCAGCGATGTGTAGGATGATTGAGGTGGAAAGCCCAGAAGCAAAGGCAGGAAGACCGAGGAAGCTATCGAAACAGCTCAGTGAGGAGGTGGAAAAGAGGATGTCAGGAGAGGATCAATCCAAGAGATATTTTGAAAGTTAAATCAATAGAACTTGGTGGCTGATTAGTCAACAAGCAGAGGAAAAAAATATTCATCCTTTCTGTTCATAGCTTATTCACCAACAGAAGAGCGATACCATTAGCAGAAAGAAAAGAGTCTGAAACAAGGGACTTTGAGGAAGGGACTGAAGGAATAGAGAAGGATAACAAGGATGTAGTAACATATTCAGAAAATAAAAAGATCAAAGAGGAAGAAAGGGATCAGGAGGTTGCAGCTTCACTGAAGCTAAGGTTTGGGAAACCTGTAAAGAAAGTGTAGTCCAGAGTAAGGAAACTACAGGAAATCGAAGGAAGGTGTTGGACGGAGCTACTTTATTCACAAATCACAAGGTAATGGCTTCTCAGACCTGTGGTCTTAGTTTATGTACAACTCCAACCAGCAGTTTCCCCTGCTCCTAATCTTCCCTCGATTTTCCATTATGAAATTGTTGATTGGAACTCATCATTCAGCTGCTAAACAACACGGGGGGCATTATTTTACTTCAAAGAATCTTTTAAGAGTCTATTTCAGTTGTGCTAAAAATAAGAAAACAAGAAATACTTGGTCACCTTGGGGCATATTTTTATGTTCAAATGAAGCCAAAAATATTTAAACAATTAAAAATATCCAGGTAATTGGTCTAATCTCATCTGAATTATGCTAGAGAAAAAGACTATCAGAGAAATAAAAATGCTTTTATTTAAAGAAGATACATGGAATAGACCAAATTTCCTTGATCAAAAGTTTCTCTCGTTATTTAGGTCATATTGTGTCAGGATTAGGTTCACCTACAATAACAGAAAACCCAGAATAGCAGTGGCTAGAACACATGCAGATTTATTTTGTCACACGGAAGAAGTCCAGATGTGGCAGTCCAAGCTTGGCATGGCAGCTCCACAAAGCAGAGGAGACTTAGGCTCCTGTCTTCATGCTCCACCACAGTTTAGGTCAATTCATTGTCTAAAAAGGATGCTGGAGTTACAGCCATGGTCAATTTTAAGTAGGAAACAGGAAAGGGGAAGGAGGAGCCAAAAGAGTTTTTCTTAGCAGTCTCTCTTGTAAGTAAACTTCCTGAAAACCCCTCCCAATGATTCCAGCAATTTGTGCTCTATTTCATTGGCCTGAACATAGTGTATGGATACGTTGAGTCAAGAGAGGTTGGAAAATGTGGTTTGTCTTCAAATCTGGGCACATAAGTGTCCCAGTAATATATGGGTTCTCCTGCTAAAGCAAAAGGGGAAATGGATAATGAACAACTAGTAATTTCTTCCACTAATGTCAAATCTCATTGACATTCGGTGGCTTACTTAAACTGACAAGTCCTAAACACATTAAAATTAAGAAGATGGAGACTTAAAAGCACTATGGCACTTACATTTGTTAGCCAACTATGTTAATATCTTCTTTCCTTGGAGGCTGAGGCAGGAGAATGGTGTGAATCTGGGAGGCGGAGCTTGCAATGAGCGAAGATTGTGCCACTGCACTCCAGCCTGGGTGACAGAGCGAGACTCCGTCTCAAATAAATAAATAAATAAATAAATAAATAAATAAATAAATAATAAAGTAGATTTTTGGCCCAATAAAGGTATAAATATTGGAAAATACTGAAAATATAAATATATTTTCTTGCATTCAAAAAAGCAGTAAAACACAATGTTTAGTGAAGCTAGTTCTTCTTTTCCTAACTGATCAATACCAGCAAAAAGAAAAGTCTTCTTTCTGTCTCTATTTTAGTCGTAAAGAAAAAGATGACCTTTTCTTCCCTGGCTATCAGAAAAACAATCAACTTCTGAAGGAAGGTTACAGATTTTCTGCAAAAGAAACAGAGTTTGGCTGTTCTATACACCGGACAATCACTTGTGACTACCTATTCACCAAATGGAATCATCTCTTCTCGGCTTTTCCTTTCTTAAATTCTTTATTGAATTCAATACAATAGGTTTACCAATTTGTGAAAATGTCTTCTTTCTCACTTGGCTTTTGTAGCGTGGTCTTACCATGTGCAGTTTTCTTCTTTGACTATGTCTTTTTTATCTCTTTTGTTAGAGCTTCTTTTTCCATCCACCTCTAAAAAAATAGACAGTTGGTCAGGCATGGTGGCTCATGCCTGTAATCCCAACACTTTGGGAGGCCAAAGAGGGTAGGTTCCTTGAGCTTAGCAGTTCAAGACCAGCGCGAGCAACATAGTGAGATGCTGTCTCTTCAAAAAACACAAAAATTAGCCAGGCATGGTGGCATGCACTTATAGTCCCAGCTATTCAGGAGGCTGAGGCTGGAGGATCACTTGAGCCTGGCAGGCAAAGGTTGCAGTGAGCCAATATTGTGCCACTGCACCCCAGCCCAGGTGACAGAGCAAGACTCTGTACCAAAAAAAAAAAAAAAAAAAAAAAAGATAGTCTTCCCAGTCTGTTTTCCTCATCCAATCCTGCTCTCACGCCATCTAGAATCCACTGGCACTTTCATCTCCTCCCTTCAATATAATTTCTGTGTGGAAGACTTCCATAGGTAGGTTCTAACTCTGGCCTCTGCAATCCCAATTTCCAACTTCAGCTTATGAAAATAACTTTAAAAAAAAAACAAAAACAAAAACAAAACAAACTTTAGCTCTTCCATGGGCACTTCAATTTTAACAAATCCAACACTGAATTTATCCATTTATCTTTTTTTTTGGAGACAGAGTCTCACTTGCTCTGTCACCCAGACTGGAAGGCAGTGGCACAAACATAGCTCTCTGTAACCGCAAACCTGGGCTCAAGCAAGCTTCGTGACTCAGCCTCTCAAGTAGCTAGGATTATGGGCATGCACCACCAGGCCCAGACAATTTAATTTTAATTTTAATTTTGTGTAGAAATAGGGTCTCTCTATGCCGCCCAGACTGATCTCGAACTCTTGACCTCATGAATTCCTCCCACCTCTTCCTTCCAAAGCACAGGGATTACAGGCATGAGCCACCATGCCCAGCCTCATCCTATTCTTTTTTGCCCCAAAGCCATTCCTCCTCTTACATTCTCTATCTTGGTTGCTGACATGACATTGCCACCTTTCCAATACTTTGGACTGAACACTTGAACATCACCTTGGGTCATATTTTCCCTTCCCACACCTATATCTAACTGTAAACCAAAATTCTGTTGATTCAGCCACCAGAGAGGCACTGCCTTTCCACTGTTATTACTTCTCGTTTAGAATATTGCTGTGACATCTAGAGGGGTCTATCTGCCTTCAGTCATCCCACATACTTCTACATCTTCTTTAAAATATCTTCAATTGGCTACACCTTGCACACAGAAAAAGACTAGACCATACTATTGTAACTGCCCAAGGGGTTCACCTTACCCGCTGCCTAGACAGAGTCAATTCACCAAGTCAGGGGAATTGCAAGAGAAAGAGTAAGTCACGCAGAGCTGGTTGTGAGGGGGACTGGAGATTTATTATTACTTAAATCAGTCTCCCTGAGCATTTGGGGGGCAGACTGTCTAAGGATAGCTTGGTGGGTGGGGGAAGCCAGTGAGCCAGGAGTGCTGGTTGGTCAGGGATGAAATCATAGGGAGTCGAAGCTGTCTTCTTCTGCTGAGTCAGTTCCTGCATGGGGGCTACAAGTTCAGATGAGCCAGTTTATTGATCTGGGTGGTGCCAGCTGATCCATCAAGTGCAGGGTCTGCAAAATAGTTCAAGCACTGGTCTTAGGAGCAGTTTAGGGAGGGTCAGACTCTCCAGCTGCATGACTCCTAAACCATAATTTTTAATCTTGTGGCCAATGTTAATCCTACAAAGACAATCTAGTCCCCAGGCAAGAAGGAGGTCTGCTTTGGGATAAGGCTGTTATCGTCTTTGTTTAAACTATAAACTAACTTTTTCTCAAAGTTAGTTCACCTTCTGCCCAGGAATGAACAAGGACAGTTTGGAGGTTAGAAGCAAGATGAAGTCAGTTAAGTTACATCTCTTTCACTGTCGCAGTCATAATTTTGCAAAGCTGTTTTCACTATTTGGATTTTGAAGTTTTCTATAATAACCAATTTGTTTAGTGCCTTTCCTACCTCTTCCATACTACTTCTTTTCCAAGGGACATGCCTAGGAATCTAAATTAATCTCTCCCTTATTTCTCCCACTGCCCTTTATCCAAAAGCCACCCGTGGTACTCATCACACTCTGCTCTTAGAGTATTTATGTTTGTCTGTTTTTAGGTAGTGAATCTCTGGATCGCTTGTCCTTATTGCCTTACTGTGCTTACTACAGTACCTTTAATGTAAAAAGCACTCCATAAGTGTTTGTTGAATAATAATTATAAATAGCCCTTGCTTCTGCTCATTCAATCTTCAATTCAAGGATGACCCTTAGCACAGCTATGAAGTAAGGCTTCAAGGACTCTCCATCCCCTTGCTATGCTCCCCTTACTTTCTCTTAGAGATGTCCAGTACCCTCACCTTTTTTCCTGCAGACCCAAGCTTCTCACTAGGGTGCTTACGCAGACCACTCCTTTTAAGCAATTCCAACTCCCAGAACTTGCCGTTCCCAGTCTCTTACCAAAACCTACCTATCCTTGGGATGAACTTTAGAGGCCAGGCTCTTCATTTTATAAATCAAGAAACTAAGTCCCAGAAACGTGATATGAATTTCCTAAGGTCATGACTCCAAGTCCATTGTTCTTTCTCTCACACCTTCGTTTAGTGCCCGTCTTGCAACTCAACCCCTTTGCTTCAGGCTGCTGCTAAGGATTGGCAAGGGGCTGCTGCTTATCTTCCTTAGTAGCACATCTCTCTCTCTCTCTCTCTCTCTCTTTACATTTTATAATTTTACTTTAAGTTCTAGGGTACATGTGCACAATGTGCAGGTTTGTTACATATGTATACATGGGCCATGTTTGTGTGCTGCAGCCGTTAACTCGTCATTTACATTAGGCATATCTCCTAATGCTATCCCTCCCCCTGCCACCCCCCAGCAGGCCCTGGTGTGTGATGTTCCGCACCCTGTGTACATGTGTTCTTACTGTTCAGTTCCCACCTATGAGTGAGAACACGCAGTGTTTGATTTTCTGTCCTTGAGATAGTTTGCTCAGAATGATGGTTTCCAGCTTCATCCATGTCCTTATAAAGGACATGAACTCATCCTTTTTATGGCTGCATAGTATTCCATGGTGTATACATGCCACATTTTCTTAATCCAGTCTATCATTGATGGACATTTGGGTTGGTTCCAAGTCTTTGCTATTGTGAATAGTGCCGCAATAAACATACATGTGCATGTGTCTTTATAGCAGCATGATTTGTAATCCTTTGAGTATATGTCCAGTAATGGGATGGCTGGGTCAAATGGTATTTCTAGTTCTAGATCCTTGAGGAATCACCACACTGTCGTCCACAATGGTTGAACTAGTTTACAGTCCCACCAACAGTGTAAAAGCGTTCCTAATTCTCCATAGCCTCTCCTGTTGTTTCCTGACTTTTTAATGATCACCGTTCTAACTGGTGTGAGATGCTATCTCATTGTGGTTTTGATTTGCATTTCTCTGATGGCCAGTGATGATGAGCATTTTTTCATATATCTGTTAACTGCATAAATGTCTTCTTTTGGGAAGTGTCTGTTCATATCATTCACCCACTTTTTGATGGGGTTGTTTGATTTTTTCTTGTTAATTTATTTAAGTACTTTGTAGTTTCTGGATATTAGCCCTTTGTCAGATGGGTAGATTGTAAAAATTTTCTCCCATTCTGTAGGTTGCCTGTTCACTCTGATGGTAGTTTCTTTTGCTGTGAAGAAGCTCTTTAGTTTCATTAGATCCAATTTGTCAATTTTGGCTTTTGTTGCCATTGCTTTTGGTGTTTTAATCATGAAGTCCTTGCCTATGCCTATGTCCTGAATGATATTGCCTAGGTTTTCTTCTAGGGTTTTTATGGTTTTAGGTCTAACATTTAAGTCTTTAATCCATCTTGAATTGATTTTTGTATAAGGTGTAAGGAAGGGATCCAGTTTCAGTTTTCTACATATGGCTAGCCAGTTTTCCCAGCACCATTTATTAGATAGGGAATCCTCTCCCCATTTCTTGTTTTTGTCAGGTTTGTCAAAGATCAGATGGCTGTAGATGTGTGGTATTATTTCCGAGGGCTCTATGCTGTTCCATTGGTCTATATATCTGTTTTGGTACCAGTACCTGTTTTGGTTGCTGTAGCCTTGTAGTATAGTTTGAAGTCAGGTAGTGTGATGCCTCTAGCTTTGTTCTTTTTGCTTAGGATTGTCTTGGCAATGCAGGCTCTTTTTTGGTTCCATATGAACTTTAGTTTTTCCCAATTCTGTGAAGAAAGTCATTGGTAACTTGATGAGGATGGCATTGAATCTATAAATTATCTTGGGCAGTATGGCTATTTTCACAATATTGATTCTTCCTATCCATGAGCATGGAATGTTCTTCCATTTGTTTGTGTCCTCTTTTATTTTGCTAAGCAGTGGTTTGTAGTTCTCCTTGAAGAAGTCCTTCACATCCTTTATAAGTTGGATTCCTAGGTATTTTATTCTCTTTGAAGCAATTATGAATGGGAGTTCGTTCATGATTTGGCTCTGTTTGTCTGTTATTGGTGTATAGGAATGTTTGTGATTTTTGCACATTGATTTTCTATCCTGAGACTTCGCTTAAGTTGCTTATCAGCCTAAGGAGGTTTTGGGCTGAGACGATGGGGTTTTCTAAATATACAATCATGTCATCTGCAAACAGGGACAATTTGACTTCCTCTTTTCCTGATTGAATACCCTTTCTTTCTTTCTCTTGCCTGATTGCGCTGGCCAGAGCTTCCAACACTATGTTGAATAGGAGTGGTGAGAGAGGGCATCCCTGTCTTGTGCCAGTTTTCAAAGGGAATGCTTCCAATTTTTGCCCATTCAGTATGATATTGGCTGTGGGTTTGTCATAAATAGCTCTTATTACTTTGAGATACATCCCATCAATACCTAGTTTATTGAGAGTTTTTAGCATGAAGGGCTGTTGAATTTTGTCGAAGGCCTTTTTGGCATCTATTGAGATAATCATCTGGTTTTTGTCTTGGTTCTGTTTATATGATGGATCATATTTATTGATTTGCATATGTTGAATGACCCTTGCAACCCAGGGATGAAACCCACTTGATCGTGGTGGATAAGTTTTTTGATGTGCTGCTGGATTCAGTTTGCCAGTATTTTATTGAGGATTTTTGCATCGATGTTCATCAGGGATATTGACCTAAAATTCTTTCTTTTTTATTCGTCGTGTCTCTGCCAGGCTTTGGTTTCAGGATGATGTTGGCCTCATAAAATGAATTAGGGAGGATTCCCTCCTTTTCTATTGATTGGAATAGTTTTAGAAGGAATGGAACCAGCTCCTCTTTGTACTTCTGGTAGAATTCGGCTGTGAATCCATCTGGTCCTGGACTCTTTTTGGTTGGTAGGCTATTAATTATTGCCTCAATTTCAGAACCTGTTCTTGGTCTATTCAGGGATTCAACTTCTTCCTAGTTTAGTCTTGAGAGGGTGTATGTGTCCACTATTCTGTCAATTTCTTCTAGATTTTCTAGTTAATTTGTGTAGAGGTGTTTATAGTATTCTCTAATGGTAGTTTGTATTTCTGTGGAGTTGGTAGTGATATCCCCTTTATCATTTTTATTTTATCTATTTGATTATTCTCTCTTTTCTTCTTTATTAGTCTTGCTAGTAGTCTATCAATTTTGTTGATGTCTTCAAAAAACCAGCTCCTGAATTCATTGATTTTTTTGAAGGGTTTTTGTGTCTCTATCTCCTTCAGCTCTGCTCTGATCTTAGATATTTCTTGCCTTCTGCTAGCTTTTGAATGTGTTTGCTCTTGCTTCTCTAGTTCTTTTAATTGTGATGTTAGGGTGTCAATTTTAGATCTCTCCTGCTTTCTCTTGTGGGCATTTAGTGCTATAAATTTCCCTCTACACATTGCTTCAAATGTGTCCCAGAGATTCTGGTATGTTGTGTCTTTGTTCTCATTGGTTTCAAAGAACATCTTTATTTCTGCCTTCATTTCGTTATGTACTCAGTAGTCATTCAGGAGCAGGTTGTTCAGTTTCCATGTACTTTAGCGGTTTTGGGTGAGTTTCTTACTCCTGAGTTCTAGTGTGATTGCCCTGTGGTCTGAGAGACAGTTTGTTATAATTTCTGTTCTTGTACATTTGCTGAGGAGTGCTTTACTTCCAACTATGTGGTCAATTTTGGAATAAGTGTGATGTGGTGCTGAGAAGAATGTATATTCTGTTGTTTTGGGGTGGAGAGTTCTGTAGATGTCTATTAGGTCTGCTTGGTGCAGGGCTGAGTTCAATTCCTGGATATCCTTATTAACTTTCTGTCTCATTGATCCGTCTAATGTTGACAGTGGGGTATTAAAGTCTCCCATTATTATTGTGTGAGAGTCTAAATCTCTTTTTGGGTCTCTCAGGACTTGCTTTATGAATCTAGGTGCTCCTGTATTAGGTGCATATATATTTAGGATAGTTAGCTCTTCTTGTTGAATTGATCCCTTTACCATTATGTAATGACCTGCTTTGTCTCTTTTGATCTTTGTTGGTTTAAAGTCTGTTTTATCAGAGACTAGGATTGCAACCCCTGCTTTTTTTTGTTTTCCATTTGCTTGGTAGATCTTCCTCTATGCCTTTATTTTGAGCCTATGTGTGTCTCTGCACGTGAGATGGGTTTCCTGAATACAGCACACTGATGGGTCTTGACTCTTTATCCAATTTGCCATTTTGTGTCTTTTATTTGGAGCATTTAGTCCATTTACATTTAAGGTTAATATTGTTATGTGTGAATTTGATCCTGTCATTATGATGTTAGCTGGTTATTTTGCTCAATATTTGATGCAGTTTCTTCTTAGTATCGATGGTCTTATTTGGCATGTTTTTGCAGTGGCTGCTACTGGTTGTTCCTTTTCATGTTTAATGCTTCCTTCAGGAGCTCTTGTAGGGCAGGCCTGGCGGTAAGAAAATCTCTCAGCATTTGTTTGTCCATAAAGTATTTTATTTCTCCATCACTTATGAAGCTTAGTTTGGCTGGATATGAAATTCTGGGTTGAAAATTATCTTCTTTAAGAATGTTGAATATTGGCCCCCACTCTTTCCTGCCTTGTAGAGTTTCTGCTGAGAGATCCACTGTTAGTCTGATGGGCTTCCCTTTGTGGGTAACCCGACCTTTTTCTCTGGCTGCCCTTAACATTTTTTCCATTGTTTCAACTTTGGTGAATCTGACAATTACGTGCCTTGGAGTTGCTCTTCTCGAGGAGTATCTTTGTTGTATTCTCTGCATTTCCAGAATTTGAATATTGGCCTGCCTTGCTAGGTTGGGGAATTTCTCCTGGATAGTGTCCTGAAGAGTGTTTTCCAACTTGGTTCCATTCTCTCCTTCACTTTCAGGTACACAAATCAGACGCAGATTTGGTCTTTTCACATAGTCCCATATTTCTTGGAGGCTTTGTTCATTTTTTTTTTTTTACTCTTTTTTCACTAAACTTGTCTTCTCACTTCATTTCATTCATTTGATCTTCAATCACTGATACCCTTTCTTCCATTTGATCAAATCTGCTACTGAAGCTTTTGCATGCGTCACATACTTCTTGTGCTATGGTTTTCAGCTCCATCAGGTCATTTAAGGACTTCTCTACACTGTTTATTCTATTTAACCATTTGTCTACTCTTTTTCAAGGTTTTTCACTTCTTTGCAATGGGTTCAAACATCCTCCTTTAGCTCAGAGAAGTTTGTTATTACCGATCATCTGAAGCCTTCTTCTCTCGACTGTCAAAGTATTTCTCCATCCAGTTTTGTTCCATTGCTGGCGAGGAGCTGAGTTCCTTTGGAGGAAAAGGGCACTCTGATTTTCAGAATTTTCAGCTTTTCCACTCTGGTTTCTCCCCATCTTTGTGGTTTTATCTACCTTTGGTCTTTGATGATGGTGACGTACAGACGGGGTTTTGGTGTGGATGTCCTTTCTGTTTGTTAGTTTTCCTTTTAACAGTCAGGACCCTCAGCTGCAGGTCTGTCAGAGTTTGCCGGAGGTCAACTCCAGACCCTGTCTGCGTGGGTATCACCATTGGAGGCTGCAGAAGAGCAAATGTTGCTGCCTGTTCCTTCCTCTGGAAGCTTCATCTCAGAGGGGCACCTGGCCTTACGAGGTGTCAGTCGCCCCCCTACTGGGAGATGCCTCCAAGTTAGGCTACTCGGGGGTCAAGGACCCACTTGAGGAGGCAGTCTGTCCATTCTCAGATCTCACACTCCGTGCTGGGAGAACCACTACTCTCTTCAAAGCTGTCAGACAGGGACGTTTAAATCTGTAGAAGTTTCTGCTGCCTTTTGTTCAGCTGTGCCCTGCCCCTAGAGGTGGCGTCTACAGAGGCAGGCAGGCCTCCTTGAGCTGAGGTGGGCTCCACCCAGTCTGAGCTTCCCAGCTGCTTTGTTTACCTACTCAAGCCTCAGCAATGGTGGAATGGTGGATGCCCCTTCCCCAGCCTCCCTCTTCGATCTCAGACTGCTGTGCTAGCAGTGAGCGAGGCTCCATGGGTGTGGGACCCTCCGAACCAGGCGCGGGATATAATCACTTGGTGTGCCTTTTGCTAAGGTCATTGGAAGAGCGATGTATTAGGGTGGGAGTGTCCCAATTTTTCAGGTGCTGTCATGGCTTCCCTTTACTAGGAAAGGGAATTCCCCAATTAGGTGGGTGAGGCCATGCCCTGCTCTGCTCCGTGGGCTGCACCCACTTGTCTGGCAAGCCCCAGTGAGATGAACCTGGTACCTCAGTTGGAAATGTAGAAATCACCCGTCTTCTGCGTTGTTAATGCTGGGAGCTGCAGACTGGAGCTGTTCCTATTCGGCCGTCTTGGCGCCACCCCTCGACTTTTTTATTAACTTGAACAATTCTTCTTTAGCCTGTTGGAAAAGCGATGTATTAGGGTGGGAGTGTCCCGATTTTCCAGGTGCTGTCTGTCATGGCTTCCCTTTGCTAGGAAAGGGAATTCCCTGATCCCTTGGCTTCCCAGGTAAGGCGATGCCCTGCCCTGCTCCGTGGGCTGCACCCACTTTTCTGGCAAGCCCCAGTGAGATGAACCCGGTACCTCAGTTGGAAATGTAGAAATCACCTGCCTTCTGTGTCGTTCACGCTGGTTGCTGCAGACTGGAGCTGTTCCTATTTGGCCATCTTGGCGCCACCCCTCGACCTTTTTATTAACTTGAACAACTCTTCTTTTGTCTACCTCAGAAAGCACGCATTCCTGGAAAGGAATGTGTTTCAGAAGCAGGGAGAAAGCCAAAAGGAGAGAACTTTTGCTTGCCAGTATATTCCAGTAAAAACCACACCTCCTCCCTGTAGGTAGACATGTTGGGTCACATCTCTGTATCACTAGTTCCACATATCTGGGGAGGCCTTGGAATCATGGCAGGAGATGAAAGGCTCTTCTTACATGGTGGTGGCAAGAGAAAATGAGCACATATCTCTCTCTTAACAGCAGTCATCAGTGCTCTGACTCACACTAATGGATAATGGAGGAAGTTCACATTAGTACCTGGACTCATCCTGCTGTTATTTTGGTCACAGTGCTTTTCCTACCTCCTGAACCCAGACCTCAGAAAGACACTGTCAATGCTGGGATATGTAAGGCCTGCACATTTTTGCAATGTGCTTTCTTATGACTGTGGAATAAGTGATATTCACTGTCTGATGCAATCCTCCCACATGCTACAGAAACCATGGTAGCAGAACTCCAGAGGCATCTCCCCTGCAGCGTTACAACTTCCTGGGGGAAGAGTTCAGTTCATGAATGTGTTGTAATTTCTGTGAAGGGTATCTAAAGTCCTTAAAAACATCCATGAATGAACCCTTTCAACAGTACTTGGAAGGAAGTCAGGGACTTCACCATTAAAACTGAGCCAACACAGTAATGAAATTCAATGACCACCACAGGGGACATATGAATGCCTCAGGGCAGAACAAAGGCCAGCAGAATCAGCCAACAGCGATTACTTCCATAAAATGCATTTACCTGAATAGGAACTTGAATGGTTTTCAAGGAATGACAGTCCCCTTCCAGAAAGAGTCATGTGTTCGTTATTCATCCAGTAACACTAAGAATCTAAATTTAAATTTTAGGTTAGTTTGGGATTGGTGCTGGACTTTAGGGAATAATCATATCAGGGCTGGATTATTCTAGTTAGTGTTGATCTGAGGAAACATTGCATTTCTTCAGATGGAAGAAGGGAGCACCGGCAGCTTGCCTTTTCTGAAAGCTTTGATTACAGAAGTATAGGTCCCTGATGCTTAAAGGGACCTTACAGCATGTCTGATTCAACTGCCTTTTATAGGTGAAGAACTGATTCCTGTTAACCTGATAACATAGAAATTGCCTGCCCTATTTTGTGAAGAGCATCCTACTCTAGAAGTAGGAAATAATGGAGTAGGAACCTAGGTACTAAATTATAGTTGTTATATTATTAGGATTAAGTGTTTATGTCCACAGGACAGACAGAAATGGATGCTCTGGACCCCATCCACTTGCTTTCCATTTATTCCTGTGCCATTTTCTCATACAAAGTGGATGGCCTCTTTAAGTTTCCTTTGGGGAATATGTGCCTACAGGTCTTTGTGTTCACATTAAAATATATTTTTTTGTTTTTACTTTTTGGAAAAATAACTTAAAGTCTGCTCAGAGACGACTCAATTTCTTCATTTAAAAAATGAGATAAGACACACTATTTTTAGATGGTATTTGTGACTTTCCAAATGGACAATGTAAAGTACTTTCAAAAAGAGTGCTTTGTAAAAGAAACAGGTTATTCTATTTACTTTTGTACACATTCCATTTATTTCTTCAGCAAATATTTATGAAGCACTTACTAGCATGATCACAATTTCAGTTAAATAGTTGAGTACAGTAGTCCCCCCTTTTATCCATGGGTTCATTTTCCACATTATTCATTTTAATTATTAGTTATTGTTAATATTTCACTGTGCCTAATTTATAAATTGAACTTTATCATACGTATGTACAGGTAAAAATATAACACACATACATAGGTTTCAGTACTATCCATGGTTTCAGTCATCCACTGGGGGTCTTAGAACATATACCCTTGGAATAAAGTGAACTACTGTAATTAATTTCTTACTGCCTGTATCAGTCACTAGAATTCTAACTTTCTGGGAAAAGGTATTTCTTCTCTTTTGTTCTCTAATGCTCAGCACCCTGCGTGGCTGGCATTTAAAAGACTAACAAATATTTGTTGAATGGATGGATGAATGCATGAATGAAAAACCAAATGAATAATGAAAACGTAAGAGTACAATACACTTTAACACGTACTATATTGGGCTTGCATAGTACTATGGAAATTTATAGCAGGAGCATTTAAAGCCAGCCTTGACGGGGCTAATCTCCGGAAGAGCAATTAATCTTTTCAAAATCCGACTCTTGCAGGATACAGTCCCCCACTGGCCTGCCACTAGTTTAAAACGAATTATTTTCTGTGAAACATCAAGATCGTGCCAATATTAGGGCATCAATAAGATTGGTTGAATGAGTCAAAGGCCTGCGCGGACAAGTCCAATTAGAACACCTCTGGCTAAAAGCCAGAATGAATGAAAGGGTTCATTCCTTGGTGTAGACGCAGAACTGGGACTGAAAATCTGCCCCAAGCCTCCACGTAGACTTTGGCTCCACCTGCAGCAGCGGCGCCCTAGTCACGTGACCCGGGCCAGCCCTCCCTAGGCGCCTGGGCCAGCCTGCGCCTGCGCAGTACTCCGAGACAGCGGACCCGTGTCAGTGACAGCTTCCGGTTTGGTTTCTCCGCCTTCTGCTTGGCTAGAGCTATTGGGGCTCGGCGGCGGCCGCAGTGGGGTGGAGGGGGCAGGGCGTGGTGAGGTAAGGTGAGTGCCGTAGTGGGGTTCCCCGGAGCCATGGCCTGCTCCATTGTCCAGTTCTGCTACTTCCAGGACCTCCAGGCCGCCCGGGACTTCCTCTTTCCTCACCTGCGGGAGGAGATCCCCAGCGGCGCCTTGCGGAGGGACCCCAGTAAGTGCCTCTCGCCTCGCCGTTCCTTCCCCCGTCACCCACGGCCTCTGCTCGGCGGGTTCGGGTCTCCTACTCGCTCTGCGCCTCCTGCCTCTGCCCTCTGGACCCCCAGTTCTCCCCGTGCCTCCCCTCTGTTCCGGGATGACCCCCTGCCCACCTCGTCCTGAAGCCCCATTTGTGTTGTCTTCCTCTCGACCCAGCTATTCTCCTCAGCCCCTCTGATCCCTGGCCCAAAACTGCGTCTCGTTTCCTCTCGCCTCTGCCTATCACCACTTCCTCCCTCCCCCCTCCCCCCTCCCCCCACATTCCTAGCTTTCTCTCTGAGTATCTTCTCCGTCTCCCATCTTCAGCCTGGGGTCGTCCCTTGTTTCATGTTGCCTGCTCCGTGATCGCATCCTCCCCGTTCCTTGCCACATGTCAGCGCTCCACTCTGGTATTGCCCCAGCGCCCACTCTTCCATCCCGGGGACTGTGGCCTTCTGCCACCTCCCGTTCCGAAAGTGTTGACCATCCCCCCACACTCTCCCTTCTTTCATCCGCGTTTCCCCCATTCAGATTTTGAGAACAAATGGCTGACTGACAAATGAGTGACTCTTAAGGTGGTAAGAGTCTCTCAAAGAAGGAAAATAACCTGTCGGGAAGTGAACGAGAATCTACATTAGGAACTAAAATTACAGTGACATAGCCAAGAAAGGTTAATTTGCTTTATTGGGATGAGAAGCCTTCCACCTATTTTTATCATCAAAGTGTTAAATAAGCCTTTCCCCACGTAGTATAAAGTTCCAAGGCTGGTTTCTTAGATACTACATAGGCTCTCAGAATTTCCTACATTTCATCTTTTGAAAGGGTGTGCCTTGTGTATTATTTTATTTTATTTTATTTTTGCATTTCCAACATGAAGCACATTTGGCTTTGTAGTACAGCGTTCTCACTCTGTGCTATGCCGGAACGGTGATATAAGGCCCACTAAGCTCTTCTCCCTTTAAAAAAAAAATTAGAAGATATCAAATCAAACCCATCTGTGAATGATTACATACTCTGTGCCAGTCATTGGTGCTACAAACCAAATAAGGTTGGTGGACCCTGCTTCTAGGAACTTATGGTTTACAGACAAATCACTAACTTCCATTCAATGTGATTGAGATAGATGTGAGGCATTTTCTTCAAGTGGTGATACTTAAGCCTACCTTTGAAGTACTAGTTAGAGGAGTAAAGGAGCGGTAATAGCATGTGCAGAGGAAGGACTGAAATGGCATGGTATTTAGAGAACTAAGAAAAGCTGAGTGGCCAGAGAGGAGGATGGGAGAGGAAGAATTGGGGCAATGAGGCAGTAATAGTGATAAGGAGCTAGACCATGAGAAGCCTTGTGAAAGTTGTGGCGATTCTCTGAAAGTTTAAGTAGAGAAATGACATTGTCAGATTTGTACTTAATGTAATCAACAACGTTTGTTGAAGACCCGTAATGTGCTCTGGTAGCAAAGTGGAGGAGAGATTGGAAGAAGGGAAATGGATCGGGAAGCTCTTCGAGTAATCCAAGCAAGAAATGATATGAGCTTGAATTAAGAACCTTAGCAGGATGAAGATGAAGGACTAGATTAGAAAGACATAAAGGAGTTAGAATCTGCAGGACCTTCTGAAGGTCTGGTGATGGGCATTGTAACTAGTAAGTGAGGGGGAGTTTAGGAAGTCTTTGGCTTGTGGTTTGGACAAGTGTATATAATAAGAGAATAAAGGATACAGATTTTCAACCTTTCGCATTGTAAATGTTTACAGTATGTCCAAGTAAGGACATCTGGTTGAACACCAGATATAGATAGTCTAAACAGTAGGGAGTACTGGGCCAGAGACGTTAATTGGGGAGCTAACAGCAAAAACTGTAAATTCAGTCTCAAGGATTATGTATGTTGTGAAATGCACTGAGTACTAAAGCTGTAAACTTAGAGGAGCACTGGTGTTTAAAAGTCAAGTAGAGGTTACTGGGAAGAAGACTGAGAAGGAGTAAAAGAAAGAGGAAAATCAGGTGAGAGTAAGGCCCTTGGAGCTGAGGAAGGCGAGAACTTGATGAAGGTGAGGAATAGTCAGCAGTTTTGCAAATGCAGCAGAGGTCAGGTAAGAAAAGGATAGAAAAGTGCTCATTGGTTTTGGGAAGGTGGAAGTAACTTGGACCTTAGGACAGTTTCAGTAGGATAGTGGAGGCAGAAAGCATATTTATAGGATAAGGGGTTAAAAAGTGAAGTATACTATTTCAAGGAGCTTGGCTGTGAAGGATAGCAGATGCAGGATTGTAGATAGGGAATGTAGAAAAAAGGAACAGATTTTCTTTATCCTTCTACCACTCTCCTGGTCTAGGCCATGATCTTTTCTCAACCTGGGCTATGATATGATATGTGTCTTCTTCTAGCAGATCTTCCTGCTTTTGCTCTTGGTTTCCCATAATAATTCTCAACAGTAGGTAGAGTGAGCTTTTAAGACATAATTTAGATCACAACATTGCCTTTTTTCTTTTCTTTTCTTTTCTTTTCTTTTTTTTTTTTTTTTTTTTTTGATATGAGGTCTCACTCTGTTGCCCAAGCTGGAGTGCGGTGGCATGATCTTGGCTCACTGCAACCTCCACCTCCTGGGTTCAAGCAATTCTTCTGCCTCAGCCTCCCAAGTAGCTGGGACTACAGGCATGCGCCACCATGCCCGGCTAATATTTGTATTTTTAGTAGAGATGGGGTTTCACTATGTTGGCCAGGCTGGTCTTGAACTCCTGACCTTGTGATCCACCTGCCTCAGCCTCCCAAAGTGCTGGGATTGCAGTCATGAGCCACCGCACCCAGCCTAACATTGCCCTGTTTATAACCCTGTATGGTTTTTGATTGCACTTAACATAAAATCCAAAGTTCTTAAATGGTGTATAGGGCCCTTGAGACTCTGCTTCCTGCCATTTCTTGGACCTTATACACCTCTCCCCTTATTTCTTATGCTTCAGACACTCTTTTTTGTTGTTAAACCAGCCACCCACATTTGTGGCTGAGGTTTTTGCCCTCACTGTTGTCTATGCCTTGGATGCTTTTTGCAGATCTTTGCATGCTAGTTGCATCTTGTCATTCAAGTCTCAGCTCAAATGTCAACTCAGGGCAGCCTTTTCTGACCACCTGATCTAAAGTAGTCAATACAACCCCCTTGTTCCCACTTGTTATTGTCCGTCATATCATCCTGTTTATTTTCATCATTATATCTATACTGTCCAGTATGGTAACCTGTAGGCACATGTGTTTATTGAGCCTTTGAAATGTGGCGAGTGCAACTGAGGAACTGAATTTTTAAAATTCAAGTTAATTTTAATTAATTTAAATTTAAGTAGCCAAATGTGGCTAATGGCTATAATATAGTATGGCACAATTATAGGTGCTAAAACTCAGGTACATACAGATTGAATATGTGTCCAACTTACACAGGCAGTTGGGGATATAAATATACCCCAAACATCTAGATTAATTTGCACTATACCTATAGATTTACAAATACGGTTTAATGTACTACTCTTCTAAATCAAATTCTTGAGTTTGTGTATGTTGATATTATTGTGGCTATGATCAATTCATGTGGAAAATGAACAGAATGGACCTCTTCACCAGTGAGGCCCTTTGCAAAACCTGTACAGATGATCTCACACTTATGATGGTTTGGCTTCCAATTTTTTAGCTTTACAGTAATGTGAAAGCAATGTGTACTTTATAGAAACCATACTTCAAGTTTTGCACCTCGATCTTTTCCAGAGCTAGTGATACAATGGGTAAGATACTCTTTTGTGATGCTGGGTAGCAGCAGCAAATATGAGAGACTGTACTCTACAGTGTACAGTATTCAAGAAATTACATGAGGTATTTTCAACACTTCCTTATAAAATAGACTTTGTGTTAGAAGATTTTGCCCAACTATAGGCTAATGTAAGTGTTCTGAGCACTTTTAAGATAGGCTAGGCCAAGCCGTAATATAAAGAGTTTTGAATGTAAACTTTTGTACAGTGAAATTTTACAGATAAAAAATGAAATTAGCAGAGCAGGTAAATGGGACCTGACTTAAACTGCTGATGGTATTTGCCTTTGCTTTTCTTCACTTTATTTATTAATGTTATAAATGTTTATTGGGAAGCAGAAATCATGAGATCATCTTAAATTTTTTAAGCTGATATAGTTTTAATTTCTTAACCCAGCTCATCTCTAGAGGATATGTAAAAACATAAAACACCCCAATTACTTGTGAATTATAGAGGTGTATCAGTTGGTTTAAAAGTACTTTTATTGGGCTGAGCTCTTGGAAGACTGAGGTCCTAGGGTCACAGGCATCATGGACCAATCTAAAGAAAACTACATTTCAGGGCCTGTTAAGGCTACATCTCCAGTTGGAGGTCCAAAACATGTTCTCGTGACTCAGCAATTTCCTTGTCAGAATCCATTACCTGCAAATAGTGGCCAGGCTCAGTGGGTCTTGTGTCCTTCAAATTCTTCCCAGCGTGTTCCTTTGCAAGCACAAAAGCTTGTCTCCAGTCACAAGCCAGTTCAGAATCAGAGGCAGAAGCAATTGCAGGCAACCAGTGTACCTCATCCTGTCTCCAGGCCACTGAATAACACCCAAAAGAGCAAGCAGCCCCCGCTGTCGGCACCTGAAAATAATCCTGAGGAGGAACTGGCATCAAAACAGAAAAATGAAGAATCAAAAAAGAGGCAATGGGCTTTGGAAGACTTTGAAATTGGTCACCTTCTGGGTAAAGGAAAGTTTGGTAATGTTTATTTGGCAAGAGAAAAACAAAGCAAGTTTATTCTGGCTCTTAAAGTGTTATTTAAAGTTCAGCTAGAGAAAGCAGGATTGGAGCATCAACTCAGAAGAGAAGTAGAAATACAGTCCTACCTTCAACATCCTGATATAATCAGACTGTATGGTTATTTCCATGATGCCACCAGAGTCTACCTAATTCTGGAATATACACCACTTGAAACAGTCAATAGAGAACTTCAGAAACTTTCGAAGTTTGATGAGCAGAGAACTGCTACTTATATCACAGAACTGGCAAATGCCCTGTCTTACTGTCATTCAAAGACAGCTATTCATAGAGGCATTAAGCCAGAAAACTTACTTCTTGGATCAGCTGGATAGCTTAACATTGCAAATTTTGGGTGGTCAGTACATGCTCCATCTTCCGGGAGGACCACTCTCTATGGCACCGTGGACTACCTGCCCCCCGAAATGATTGAAGGTCAGATGCATGATGAGAAGGTGGATCTCTGGAGCCTTGGAGTTCTTTGCTATGAATTTTTAGTTGGGAAGCCTCCTTTTAAGGCAGACACATACCAAGAGACCTACAAAAGAATATCATCAGTTGAGAATTCACATTCCCTGACTTTGTAACAGAGGGAGCCAGGGACCTCATTTCAAGACTGTTGAAGTATAATCCCAGCCAGAGGCTAGTGCTCAGAGAAGTACTTGAATACCCCTGGATCACAGCAAATTCATCAAAACCATCAAATTGCCAAAACAAAGAATCAACTAGCAAACATTCTTAGGAATCGTGCGGGGAGAAGGAGTGTTGGTCTAGTCTATCCAGGAAACCCAGGAAGTCTTCATATAGGAGGTGATATTTTCACATTAATAGTTTAAAGGTGTCCATCAGATGGAGAGAAGATAGACAACAGATGTGAAACAGTATGGGATTGAGAAAGCTGCAAATAGTAAATTGTGGTGGGAGGGTGGGATATGATAAGAGATAAAATTGAAGAGGTTGGTGAAGGAGTTTAGATTTTATTCAGTAGCAGGGTCTTTAGATTGAAGTAAGAGTACCTTGGGATCGTGGAAATTTTTAAAGGTTGCTTGGGAACAGATGATTTTAAGTAAATCATTTTCCACATGTACCTGTGAAAGTGCCTACTGTCCCACCCCACCTTCTACCACTTTACCTCTGACACGTTTGTAGTCTTATTATAGTAAGTTACTTCAAGGTGTAAAAAAACCTTCCCATTTAATCAAAGTGCTGTGAATTCCTCCATTCATTTTATTACGGGTTTTCCAATTTTACTTTTTGTTTAATTATCAAAATATATGGTACATTTATGTTGTTTTCCTCATTTATTTACTTATAATAATTGCAATAACTCAAGCAAGAAGAAAATTGTTAATACTTAAGAGTCTTATGATTACAGGAAAATGTTTTCTCAATTCATATCCTTTTTTGCAGAGAAAGTTTTGTACTGATAATAATAAAAATCTATGTTTATTAGAATAGCATTCTGTGGAGGAAGTAGAATAGAAATAAGTATTTAAGGAGAATGAAGGACTTGTAAAAACTGTTGAGAAGATCAGCATTTTTTTTTTTAATGGATGTTGGTGGGTATCATTTCCCTATAGTGTTTAGAATCCACTAAGTTTTAAAAAGTAATAATAGTTTTATTTTAAAATGTGCATGTTTATAGTATAACTGAAACTACATATTTTTTGCAAGGGATACATACTAAAAAATTGTTTTGGGGCATATATGAACAAAAAAATTTGAAGGCCATTCTCCTGTAAGGCTCAGTGATTCCCAATCTTTTTTTTCTTTTTTTTTTGTTGGCATAATAGCGTACATTAAAAAAAAAAAAGACATATGGACCCCAAACAGCTAAAACAATTTTGGAAAAGAAGGAAAAAGTTAGAAGATTCACACTTTCTGATTTCAAAGCATATTGCAAATATGCTCAATAACAACAACAAAACCCAAACTGTATGATACTGGCATAAAGACAAACAAACCAATGGAATGGAATAGATAGCTGATATGGTCAAGATGATCTTCAGCAAGTGTACGAGGAGCATTCTTTGGGGGAAAAGACAGCTTCTTCAACATGTGATGTTAGAGGAAATGACTATCCATATGCAAAAGAATGAAATTGAATCCTTACACCATATACAATAATAAAATAAAGACCTAAATGCAGCACCTAACACTAAAACTTCTAGAAGAAAACATAGGAGAAAAGCTTCATGACATTGGACTTGCATGCTTTTGGCTATGACACCAAAAGCATAGGCAGCAGAAGCAGAAGTGGACAAATGGGGCTACACTAGCTTAAAAACTTTGTGCATCAAAGGACACAACAGGGTGAAAAGGCAGCTTTCAAAATGGGAGAAAATATTTGCAAATCATGTATCTGATATGGGATTAATATCTAGAATATATAAAGAATTCCTGCAGCTCAATAACAACAACAAAAAATCAACCCTATTTAAAATGAGCAAAGGACTTAAGTATACATTTCTTCAAGGATGGTATACAGATGACCAAAAAGAATATGAAAAGATGCTCAACATCGCTAATCATCAGAGTGATGCAAACCAAAACATAATGAAATGTTACACTTATTAGAAATGGCTACTATCAAAAAAACCAAAGTAACAGGATATGGTGAGGATGTGGAGAATTAGAAACTTTTGTGCACTGTTGGTGGGATAATAAGATGGTACAACCACTATGGAAAAAATATAGAGTTCCTCAAAAATTTTTTAAAAATTATATGATCCAGTAATCTCACTTCAGGGTATATATACAAGAGAATTAAAAGCAGGGTCTTGAAGAGATGTTTGCACACCCGTGTTCATAGACAGTTCACAGTAGCCAAGAGGTTGGAAGCAACCCAAATGCCCATCGATGGAGGAATGGATAAATAAAATGTGGTATTATACACACAATGGAATACTGTTTAGCCATTAAAATCAAGGAAATATCACATGCTATAACATTAATGAATCTTGTTAAATTATGCTAAGTGAAATGTGCCAGTCACAAAAAGACAGCTTCTGTATGATTCCACTTATGTGAGAAAGCTAAAGTAGTCATTTATAGAAACAAAAAATAAAATGGCGGTTACCAGAGGCTGAGGGAAGGGAGAATGGGAATTGTTTCGTGATACAGAGTTTCAGATTTTCAAGATGAAGTTCTGGAGATTATTTATTTATTTATTTATTTATTTATTTATTACAACATTGTGAGTACACTTAACACTACTGAACTGTCCACTTAAAATGGTTAAGATGATACATTTTTTTTTTTTTTCTTGAGACGGAGTCTTGCTCTGTCGCCCAGGCTGGAGCGCAGTGGCGCGATCTCGGCTCACTGCAAGCTCTACCTCCCGGGTCCAGGCCATTCTCCTCCCTCAGCCTCCCGTGTAGCTGGGACTACAGGTGCCTGCCACCACGCCTGGCTAATTTTTTTTTTTTTTTTTTTTTTTGTATTTTTAGTAGAGACGGGGTTTCACCATTTTAGCCAGGATGGTCTCGATCTCCTGACCTTGTGATCTGCCTGCCTTGGCCTCCCAAAGTGCTGGGACTACAGGCGTGAGCCACTGCATCTGGCCTATGTGTGTGTGTGTTTTTTTTAACCAAAATACAAAATGTCAGTCAATTAGATTGATAATAGATTATTTAAAAATGCGACAAAGCTGCTTATGATGGAAAGTGACATAGTTCCAATAGCTCCAGGCCCTACCTGACTACTTTTACTGCTAAAAGGATCAATATCTTGGCTCACCTGTAACCCATTTACAGCATACTAAGAATCTCTGCTATGGGCAGAGGGTAGCCATTGATGGTTTTAAGTAAAAGTATAGCAAAGTATTTTAAGATTTGAGTTTTAAACAGATACATTTGGTAGCTGTGAAGAGAATAGATTGGGCAGTTCAAAGCTAGAGGCAGGTGACCATTAGATAGATAGTTGTAGAAGTCCAAGTTAGAGCCCATAAAGGCAGAACTAAGGTAATAGCAATGGCAATGGAGTTTGAGACTATTAGAATTTGAGCTGAGAAATAGGATAGCCAGACAAATATTTTAGAGACATTTCTTTGTCAGCAAAGAGAAGAATGGATGGGAGTGATGGGTAAAGTGGAAGTAGAGTGACCAGTTAGGAGGCTATTGCGGTATTCCAAAGGAGGAGATTATCTTTTCCTTAGCATGATTTTCCTAAGAGGTTATTTTAGAGTATACACAGTGACAATCCTGGAAGTATGACAAGTAGTTTTGAATGAGTACTATGCTTAATACAATTTGGGACTATTGAGACCTTAAATGAAGAGTAAGTAAGTTGTTGAACCTTCCTTATAGAGAAGAATTCTTGAAACTCCTAAGTATCTGCTGTGACCATATCTTGTCTTTAAAAAGGAGAGCAGAAATGGTCCCTTGAACATAGATTGCTTTTCTTTGTACAAAGTGAGTCTAAGTCTCACATATAAGTTCCCCAGAAGACAGAATCTCATCAGGTCAAGAGAGTAGACATTACTTATTATCACATTGCCCCCTACTTTTTTTAAGGTCTGTGAAATCAGACATAAAAGCCACCACCTGACTACTTATACTCTACCTTTCAGATGTTAAAAGCTCAGTACTGTGCTATCTAACATGGTAGCCACTGGCCACATATGGCTATTTACATTTATGTTTAAATCAATAGTAATTAAATTTTTAAAAATTCAGTCCCTCAGTCACAGTGGCTACATTTGAAGTGCTCAAGCCACATGTTACTAGTGGCTACCATATTGAGCAGCACAGATATAGAATACTTCCATTATTACAGAAAGCTCTCTTGGAAGTATTGCCTTAGTGAGACTTTCTTCTTCAACTTTTAAGTTCAGGGATGCATGTGAAGGATAGGCAGGTTTGTTATATATGTAACTGTGTGCCATGGTGGTTTGCGGCACAGATCACCCCATCACCCAGGTATTAATCCTAGCATCCATTAGCTATTCTTCCTAATGTTCTCTCTCCCCACTCCATTCCAACAGGCCCCAGTGTGTTTTGTTCTTTGTTCTCCCCCATGTGTCCGTGTGTTCTCATCATTCAGCTCCTACTTATAAGTGAGAACATGTGGTGTCTGTTTTTCTGTTCCCGCATTAGTTTGCTGAGGATAATGACCTCCAACTCCATCCATGTCCCTGCAAAGGACATAATTTTGTTCCTTTTTGTGGATGCATAGTATTCCAGGGTGTATATATACCACATTTTTCTTTATCCAGTCTATCATTGATGGGCATTTAAGTTGATTCTATGTCTTTACTATTGTGAATGTGCTGCAGTCAACATATGTGGGCATGTATCTTTATAAAAGAATTATTTATATTCCTTTGGGTGTATATCCAGTAATGGGATTGCTGGACCAAAAGGTATTTCTGCCTCTATGTCTTTGAGGAATCACCACACTGTCTTCCCAAATGGTTGAACTAATTTACACTCCCACCAACAGTGTAAAAGCATTCCTTTTTCTCTGCAACCTCGCAAGCATCTGTTGTTTTTTGACTTTTTAACAGTAGTCATTCTAACTGGCACAAGATGATATCTCAATGTGGTTTTGATTTGCATTTCTGCAATGATTAGTGATATTGAGCTTTTTTTCAATATGTTTTTTGGCCGCATGTATGTCTTCTTTTGAGAAGTGCCTGTTCATGTCCTTTGCCCAGTTTATAATGTGGTTGCTTGTTTTTTTTTTTTTTTTGTAAATTTGTTTAAGTTCCTTGTAGACTCTGGATATTAGACTTTTGTCAGATGGATAGATAGAAAAAATTTTCTCCTGTATGTTATCAGTTCACTCTGATGATAGTTTCTTTTGCTGTGCAGAAGCTCTTTAGTTTAATTAGATCCCATTTGTCAATTTTTGCTTTTGTTGTAATTGCTTTTGGCATTTTCATCATGAAATCTTTGCCTATGCCTATGTCCTGAATGGTATTGCTAGATTTTCTTCTAAGTTTTGGGTTTTACCTTGAAGTATTTAATCCATCTTGAGTTAAATTTTGTATATGTTGTAAGGAAGGGGTCCAGTTTCAATTTTCTGCATATGGCTAGCCAGTACTCCCACCACCATTTATTAAATAGGGAGTCCTTCCCCCATTACTTGTTTTTGTCAAATTTGTCGAAGATCACAGGATTGTAGGTAAGGGCCTTATTTCTGAGTTCTCTGTTCTGTTCCATTGGTGTATGTGTCTGTTCTTATACCGGTACCATGCTGTTTTGGTTACTGTAGCCTTGTAGTATAGTTTGAAGTCAGGTAGCATGATGCCTCCAGCTTTGTTCTTTTTGCTTAGGATTGTCTTGGCAATGCAGGCTCTTTTTTGGTTCCATGTGAATTTTAAAATAGTTTTTTTTTTTTTCTAATTCTGTGAAGAATGTCAGTGGTAGTTTAATGGGAATAGCATTGAATCTATAAATTACTTTGGGCAGTATGACCATTTTCACGATATTGATTCTTCCTATCCATGAGCATGGAATGTTTTCCCATTTATTTGTGTCCTCTCTAATTTTGAGCAATGGTTTGTAGTTCTCCTTAAAGAGGTCCTTCACTTCCCTTGTTAGCTGTGTTCCTAGGTATTTTATTCTTTTTGTAGCAGTCATGAATGGGAGTTCATTCATAATTTGGCTCTCTGCCTGTCTGTCGTTGGTGTATAGGAATGCTTGTGATTTTTGCACATTGAGTTTGTATCCTGAGACTTTGCTGAAGTTGCTTATCAGCTTAAGAAGCTTTTGGGCTGAGACGATGGGATTTTCTAGATATAGGATCATATCCTCTACAGACAGAGATAATTTGACTCCCTCTCTTCCTATTTGAGAACCTTTATTTCTTTATCTTGCCTGATTGCCCTAGCCAGAACTTCCAATACTATGTTGAATAAGAGTGGTGAGAGAGGGCATCCTTGTCTTGTGCTGGTTTTCAAGGGAAATGCTTCCAGCTTTTGCCCATTCAGTATGATATTGGCTGTGGGTTTGTCACATCAGGCTGTTATTATTCTGAGGTATGTTCCTTCAATACCTAGTTTATTGAGAGTTTTTAACATGAAGGGATGTTGAATTTTATCAAAGGCCTTTTCTGCATCTATTGAGATATTCATGTGGTTTTTTTCTTTAGTTCTGTTTATGTGATGAATCACATTTATTGATTTGAATATGTTGAACCAACCTTGCATCCTGGGGATGAAGCCACCTTGATTATGGTAGATAAGCATTTTGATGTGATGCTGGATTCTATTTGCCAGTATTTTATTGAGGATTTTTGCATTGATGTTCATCAGGAACATTGGCCTGAAGTTTTCTTTTTTTGCTGTATCTCTGCCAGGTTTTGGTATCAGGATAATGCTAGTCTCACAGAATGAGGGAGGAGTCCCTCCTTTTCAGTTTTTTGGAATAGTATCAGTAGAAATGGTACCAGCTCTTCTTTGTACCTCTGGAAGAATTCCACTGTGAATCCATCTTGTCCTGGGCTTTTTTTTTTTTTTGGTTGGTAGAGTATTTATTACAATTTCAGAACTCATTATTGGTCTGTTCAGAGATTCAGTTTCTTCCTGGTTGAGTCTTGGGAGGATGTATGTGTCTAGCAATTTATCCATTTTTTTCTAGATTTTCTACCTTATTTCTCTGTGTTTATAAACACAGAGGTGTTTATAGTATTCTCTGATGGTTGGTTGTATTTCTGTGGGGTCGGTGGTGATATTCCCCTTATTTCATATTGTGTTTATTTGATTCTTCTTTCTTTTCTTCTTTATTAGTCTAGCTAGAGTTCTATCTGTTTTATTAATTTTTTCAAAAAACCAGCTCCTGAACGCATTGATTTTTTTTGAATGGCTTTTTGTGCCTCTATCTCCTTCAGTTCAGCTCTGATCTTGGTTATTTCTTGTCTTCTGCAAGCTTTGGGGTTTATGTATTTTTGGTTCTCTAGTTCTTTTTAGTTGAGATGTTAGGTTGTTAATATTCTTCTAGCTTTTTGATGTGAGCATTTAGTGCTGTAAGTTTCCCTCTTAACACTCTTTAGCTGCATCTCAGAGATTCTGGTACATTGTCTCTTTGTTCTCATTAGATTCAAATATCTTTTTGATTTCTGCCTTAATTTCATTGTTTACCTAAAAGTCATTCAGGAGCATGTTGCTCAATTTCCATCTGGGTGTGTGGTTTTGAGTGGATTTCTTTCTTTCTCTTTTCTTTTTTTTTCTTTTTTTTTTTTTTTAGATGGACTCTTGCTCTTTCACCCAGGCTGGAGTGTAGTGCTGCAATCTCGGCTCACTGCAACCTCCGCCTCCTGGGTTCAAGCAATTCTGCCCCAGCCTCCTAAGTAGCTGGGACTACAGGCAGGTGCCACCACGCCTGGCTAATTTTTTGTATTTTTAGTAGAGACAGGGTTTCACCGTGTTGGGCAGGATGGTCTTGACCTCCTGACCTCGTGATCCGCCCACCTCGGCTTCCTAAAATGTTGGGATTACAGGCATGAGCCACCAAGCCCAGCCTTTTGAGTGAATTTCTTAATCTTGAATTCTAATTGGATTGTTCTGTGGTCTGAGAGACTGTTATTTCAGTTCTTTTGCATTTGCTGAGGAGTGTTTTACTTACGATTATGTGATCGGTTTTAGAGTAAGTGTCATGTGGTGGTGAGAAGAATGTATATTCTGTTGAATTTGGGTGGAGATTTCTGTAGGTATCTATCAGGTCCACTTGTTTTAGAGCTGAGTTCAGGTCCTGAATATCTTTGTTAATTTTCTGTCTCCATGATCTAATGTTGTCAATTGGTGTTAAAGTCTCCCACTATTATTGTGTGGGAGTCTAAGTTTCTTTGTAGGTCTCTAAGCACTTGCTTTGTGAATCTCAATGCTCCTGTATTGGGTGCATATATATTTAAGATAGTTAACTCTTCTTTTTGAATTGAACCCTTTACCATTATGTAATGCCCTTCTTTGTCTTTTTTTATCTTAGTTGGCATAAAGTCTGTTTTGTGAAAAACTAGGATTGCAACCCCTGCTTTTTTCTGTTTTCCATTTGCTTGGTAAATTTTCCTCCATCCTTTTTTTTGAGCCTATGTGTCTTTGCATGTGAGGTGGGTCTCTTGAAGGTTTTGGCTCTTTATCCAGTTTGCCATTCTATGTCTTTTAATTGGGGGGATTTAGTCCATTTACATTTAAGGTTAGTATTGTTATGTGTGAATTTGATCCTGTCATCACGATGCTGCTGCTTATTTTGCAGACTTGTTTATATGGTTGCTTCATAGTGTTACTGGTCTGTGTACTTCAATGTGTTTTTGTAGTGGTCAGTAATGGCTTCTTATTTTCATATTTAGTACTTCCTTCAGGAGCTCTTGCAAGGCAGGCCTGGTGGTGATGAATTTCTTCAGCATTTGCCTATCTGAAAAGGATCTTATTTCTCCTTCGCTTATGAAGCTTAGCCAGATATGAAATTCTGGCCTGGAAATTCTTTTCTTTAAGAATGTTGAACATTGGCCCCCAGTTGAGAGATTTGCTGTTAGTCTAATGGGCTTCCCTTTGTAGATGACCTGGCCTTTCTCTCTGGCTGTCCTTAACATTTTTTCTTTCATTTTGACCTTGGAGAATCTGATGATTATGTGTCTTGAGGTTGATCTTCTTGTGGAGTATCTTACTGAGGCTCTTTGCATTTCCAGAGTTTGAATGTTGGCCTGTCTTGCTAGATTGGGGAAGTTCTCCTGGATGATATCCTGAACTATGTTTTCCAACTTGGTTCTATTCTCTCTGTCTCTTTCAGGTACCCCAATCAGTCGTAGATTTGGTCTCTTTACGTGATCCTATATTTTCCAGAGGTTTTGTTCATTCCTTTTCATTTTCTTTCCCTCTATTCTTGTCTTACTGTCTTATTTCAGAAAGATAGTCTTCAAGCTATGAGATTCTTTCCTCCACTTGGTCTGTTCTGCTGTCGATACTTATGATTGCATTGTGATGTTCTCATGTTGTATTTTTCAGCTCCATCAGGTCAGTTATCTTCCTCTCTAAATTGGCTGTTCTGGCTATCAGATCATGTTTGATCATGATTCTTAGCTTCTTTGCATTGGGTTACAACATGCTCCTTCAGCTCAGCAAAGTTTGTTATTCTCCACCTTCTGAAGCTGACTTCTGTCAATTCAGCCATCTCAGCCTCAACCCGGTTCTGTGCCCTTGCTGGAGGGGTGTTGCAGTCATCTGGAGAAGAGGAACTCTGACTTTTCGAGTTTTCAGTGCTTTTGTATTGATTCTTTCTCATCTTTATGAGTTATCTATCTTCAGTCTTTGAGGTTGCTGACCTCTGAATGAGGTTTTTGTGGGGTCTTTTTTGTTCATGTTGTTGTTGTTGTTTTTTGTTTGTTTTTCTTTTAACAGTCTAGCCACTCCACCATAGGGCTGCTGCGGTTTACTGGGAATCTGCTCCAGACCCCAGCTGCCTCAGTTTCTGCTGTACTGGAGGTATCACCAGTGAAGGCCACAAAACAGCAAAGATGGCAGCCAGCTCCTTCCTCTGGAAGCTGCATTCTGGTGGAGTACTGACCTGTTGCTAGCCTGCTGGAGACCCCTGTTGGGAGGTCCCACCCAGTGAGGAGGAATGGGATCAGAGTCCCACCCAAAGAGGCAGTCTGGTCACAGTATGACCAGGCAGCTGTTCTGCATTGTTGGGGACCCTTCCTCACAAACTGTCTATTCTCCACAGCCAGCAGGCTGGAGTGCCTGAGTCTACTGAACCACAGACGGTAGCCTCCCCTCCGCCTCTGGGAACTTGGACCCATCTCAGGTGTATTCTAATCTGCCACCATTGGCTGGTTGGGATTCCAAGCTAGTGGGTCTTAACTTGTGAGGTGCCGTGGAAGCGGGGCCCACAAAACGATGCTGCTTGGCTCCCTGGAATCAGCCCCCTACCTAGGGATATATACAGACAGATTTCCCACCTTGCCAGGGATCCCAGCTGTAGTATGTAAAACTCACGGTTCTCTGTGTGTGCCTGAGTGGCTGCTCTGCCGAGACTCTACACAGCTCTGTGTATCAGACCCAAGGCCCCGGTGGCGTGGCCTCATGAGGGGATCTCCTGATCCGTGGAAAGATCCATGCAGAGATCCATGGGAGAAGTGTGGTTTCCCAGGCGGGGTAGCACAATTACTCACTGCTTCTCTTGGCTGGAGGTGACGGTTTCTTTGGCTCCCTGCCACTTCCGGGTGGGCCGTCACCCCTTCCACTCCCTCACGCTTTTTTTCGTTCTCGTTGGGTCAAGCTGTTCGTCCAGTCAGTCCCAATGCAAGAACCTGGGTATCTCAGTTGAAGGTTCTGAATTCACTTGCCCTTTTTCATTCCTCTCCAGAATTGCAGTAGACCACAGCTGCTTCTAATCGGGCATTTTGTGTTTGAGACTTCTTTCAGACTTTCTGTGCTCGATCAACACATACACACAAGCTAATTGGGAATTTTATTTATTTGTAATTTTATGTTATGATCATTTTTATAAAATGCATATCTGCAACCTTTGGAGTTTAATTATATATTATATAATATCTATATCTTTCCGAGTCATTTATAGTTTTCAGGTATATATAGCTCTAGCATGTTTTTTTCTTCATTTTCTCTTTTTTTTTTTTCTTTTTTTGAGAGAGGGTCTCAGCCTATCACCCAGGTTGTGCCATCATGGCTCACTACTGCCATCACCATCTGGGCTCAATTGATCCTGCTGCTGCCTCAGCCTCCCCAGTAACTGGGACTACAGACATGTGCCACCATGCCCAGCTATTTTTTCTGTTTCTTTGTAGAGATGGGGGTCTCACTGTGTTACCTAGGCTGGTCTCAAACTTGTGGGCTCAAGCAATCCCACCACCTCAGCTTTCCATGCTGGGATTACAGGCATGAGCCGCCCTACCCGGTCTATAGCATGTTTTTTTTTTTTTTTTTTTTTTTTTTTTTTGAGACCGAGTCTTGCCCTGTCGCCCAGGCTGGAGTGCAGTGGCGCGATCTCAGCTCACTGCAAGCTCCGCCTCCTGGTTTCACACCATTCTCCTGCCTCAGCCTCCCGAGTAGCTGGGACTACAGCCGCCCACCACCACGCCTGGCTAATTTTTTGTATTTTTAGTACAGGTGGGGTTTCACTGTGTTAGTCATGATGTTCTCGATCTCCTGACCTCGTGATCCGCCCACCTCGACCTCCCAAAGTGCTGGAATTACAGGCGTGAGCCACCGCGCCCGGCCTATAGCATGTTTTTAATGGTTACATAATGTTCCACTGAAGACTCCACTAGGCTCTATTTAATAATTGCCTGATCGGTGAACATTTTTAAGGTTATTTCTGATATTTTGGCTGTAAGAACAGTGCTCCACTAAGCATCCTTATACATGTGGGTCACAATTGCCAAATTACTCTAAAAATTGGTTTTCAGGTTCAGTCCTATCTATGATAATCAGTGCCTATCTACACATACACTTGTTATCATAATATGATCAGTGTCTTTGACTTTTGATCTTCTAATAAATGAAAAATGGTATATCATGGCTTTAATTCATACTTCTTAAAATTGAGAAAAGCTGAGCATTTTCAATGTGTATCAGTCAAGTAGAACTTGCTTTGTAAATTAACTGTTCACAGCTTTTGCTGACTTTTTAATTGTATCTTTAAACTTTTTCTGTTGTTTTATGAAAGTTTATCATATCCTGTGTATATTTTGCAAATATTTATATAATCATATCTCTTAACCTTTGCCTTTTTAGCTTCTGTTTCATATTCTCCTTTGAAAGATCTTTCCAATCTGAACCTTGTAAAACATTCTACTAGATTTTAATCTAAATCTAAATATCTTTAATCTAAATAACACATTTATGTGCATGTGTGTTTAAGTGTGAAATCTGAGGTGGAACTGTATCCTTATTTTATTGCAAATATATATGCAATTGTTTTAACATAATTAACTAATTCATCAACTTCCTACTAATTCGAGATGCTATTTTTACCCTGTTAACTAGTCAGAAATACTTGCCTCCTTTTTTGACTTCTCTTCTGTTTCACTGATTTATTTGTCAATTCCTGTCCATTTTAATGCGTAGTAGAGACAGTTTCTGCCAAAGTACTTGTATTACTCCATTCTTACACTGCTATAAGGACATAACCTGAGACTGGTAGTTTATAAAGGAAAGAGGTTTAATTGACTCACAGTTCGGCATGGCTGGGGAGGCCTCAGGAAGAACAGTCATGGAGGAAGGGAAAGCAAATACATTCTTCTTCACATAGTGGCAAGAAGGAGAATGAGTGAGAGCAAAGTTGGGGGAGAGCTGCTTATAAAACCATCAGTTCTTGTGAGAACTCACTATCATGAGAACAGCATGAAGGTAGCCACCCCCATGATTCAGTTACCTCCCACCAGATCCCTCCCACAACACATGGGGATTGTGGGAACTACAATTCAAGATGAGATTTGGGTGGGGACATGGACAAACCAAATCATTTTACCTGTCTCCTCCCAAATCTCATGTCCTCACATTTCAAAATACAATCATGTCCTTCCAACAGTCCCCCAAAGTCTTAACTTATTTTAGCATTAACTCAAATGTTCAAGTCCAAAGTATTATCTCAGACAAGGCAAGTCCCTTCCACCTATGAGCCTGTAGAATCAAAAGCAAGTTAGTCACTTCCTATGTACAATGTGAGTACAGGCAAGGGGTAAATACACCTTTTACAAATGGGAGAAATTGACCACAACAAAGGGGCTACAGGCCCCATGTAAGTCCAAAATGCAATGAGGCAGTCATTAAATCTTAAAGTTCCAAAATGATCTCCTTTGACTCCATGTCTCACATCCAGGTCATACTGATGCAAGAGGTGGGCTCCCACAGCCTTGAGCAGCTCTGCCCCTATGGCTTTGCAGGGCACAACTTTCCTCCAGGCTTCCTTCATGGCTGGTGTTGAGTGTCTGTGGCTTTTCCAGGCTCATGGTGCAAGCTGTCGGTGGATGTACTATTCTGGGGTCTGGAGAACGATGACCCTCTTCTCACAGCTCCACAGTACCCTAGTGGGGACTCTTTGTGGGGGCTCGCACCCCACATTTCCCTTCCACACTGCCCTAGCAGAGGTTCTCCATAGGGTTCTGCCCCTGCCACAAACTTCTGCTTGGACATCTGGGCATCTCCATACATCCTCAGAAATCTAGGCAGAGGTTCCTTAACCTCAGTTCTTGATTTCTGTGCACCCACAGGCCCAACATCACGTGTAAGCCACCGACACTTGGGGTTTGCACCATCTGAAGCAATGGCCTGAGCTATATGTTGGCCCCTTTTAGCCATGGCTGGGACACAGAGCATCAAGTCCCAAGACTGCACAAAACAGCAAGGCCCTGGGCCCACAAAACCATTATTTCCTCCTAGGCCTCTGGGCCTGTGATGGGAGAGGCTACCATGAAGATCTCTGACATGCCCTGGTGACATTTTCCCCATTGTCTTGGTGATTAACATTTGGATCCTCATTACTTATGCAAATTTCTGCAGTCTGCTTGAATTTCTCCTCAGGAAATGGGTTTTTCTTTTCTATTGTATTGTCAGGCTGCAAATTTTTCAAACTTTTATGCTCTGCTTCCCTTTTAAACATAAGTTCCCATTCCAAAATGTCTTTCTGAAGTTCAAAATTCCACTGACCTCTAGGGCAGGGGCAAAATGCTGCCGTTCTTCTTGCTAAAGTATAACAAGAGTGACCTTTTCTCCAGTTCCCAAAAAGTTTGTCATCTTCTTCTGAGAACACCTGAGCTTGGACTTCATTGTCCATATCACTGTCACCATTTTGGTAAACGCCATTCAACAAGTCTCTAGGGAGTTCCAAACTTTCCCACATCTTCCTGTCTTCTGAGCCCCCCAAGTCTCTAGAAAGTTCCAAACTTTCCTACATTTTCCAGTTTTCTTCTGAGCCCTCTAAACTGTTCTAACCATTGCCTGTTAACCAGTTCCAAAGTTGCTTCCACATTTTCAGGTATTCTTATGGCAGCACCCACTTCCAGTACCAATTTACTGTATTAGTTTGATCTCATGCTGCCATCAGGACATATCTGAGACTGGATAATCTATAAAGGAAAGAAGTTTTATTGACTCAGTTCAGCATGGCTGGGGAGGCCTCAGGAAATTACAATCATGGCAGAAGGGGAAGCAAACATGCTTCTTCACATGGCGTCAGGAAGGAGAATGAGTGAGAGCAAAGTGGGGGGAAGCCCCTTACAAAACCATCAGATCTCATGAGAACTCACTATGATGAGAACAGCATGGAGGTAACCCCCATGATTCAATTACCTCCCACTGGGTCTCTCCCATGGCATGTGGGGATTATGGGAACTACAATTCAAGATGAGATTTGGGTGGGGACACAAGCCATATCACTACTCTTCTTTCAAAAAAAGTCTTAGGGTTATTCTTATATATTTTTCTTCCCATTGAGCTTTAGAATTAATTTAAGTTCCAAAACAAAACAAAACCAAATTTATACTGGAATTTTAATGAGAATTGTTTTAAGTTTGTATATTAATTTGGGAAGGATTGACATTTTCCCAAACTCTAGGTCTATTTCCCAAACCCCTACCCCTACCCCTACCCCTAGCTTTATTGAGGTGTAATTGACAAATAAAAGTGGTACATATTTAAGATGTGCAACATGATGATTTGATATACATTATGAAATGATTGTTACAATCACCTTACATAGTTAATTTTTTTTTCTTTTGGTTGGGAGAACACTTAAGGTCTACTCCCTTATCTAATTTCAAGTACACAGTACAGTATTATCAGCCATATTTACCATGCTGTACATTAGGTCCTCATAACTTCATCTTGTAACTGAAAACTTTTACCCTTTGACTGACATCTTATTTCTACTCTCTGCTTCTATTAGTTTGACTTTTTTAGATTCCACTTGTAAGTGAGATCATACAGTATTTGTCTAGATAGTTTTATTCATGTTTTTGCATCTTTTAGCAAAGTTTTTTGCTTCTCATATAAATCTTACACTTTAATATATGTCTAAGTGTCTAGTTACTTTATTAAATTTATGCTTATGACCTGGATCTCATAAAATTTTTATTTAAAATTTATTATTTTATTGGTTTTTGTTTACATTTAGTTCTCTTTATCAAGTCTAATTTTTGAAAGTTTCTAATTTCTATTTTCATCTTTATTCATTTTTTTCATTTGTCTAAGATCTGTAGAAAAGTGATACTAAAATTTCCAAGTGGTTCTTTTAAAAATTTTTTCATTTAGTTACCTTTTTATTGCTGATTGCTGTTTTGCTGTATTGTGATTGGAGAGTATAGTCTGTATGTTTTCTGCTTCTTAAAATTTCAACAGTTTGGGGGTACAGGTGATTTTTTTGTTACATGGAGGAGTTCTTTAGTGGTGAATTCTGAGATTTTTAGTGCACCCATCACCTGAGCAGTGTACACTGTGCCCAACATGTAGTCTTTTATCCCTCACCTCCCTCCCAACCTCCCCTCCTCGAGTCCTCAAAGTTCATTATATCACTCTGTATGTCTTTTTGATGGACACTTAGGTTGGTTCCATATCTTTGTAGTTGTGAATTGTGCTGCTATAAACATGCGTATGCATATGTCTTTTTCATATGATGACTTCTTTTCCTTTGGGAGATACCCAGTAGTGGGACTGCCGTATCACATGGTGGATCTACTTTTAGTTCTTTGAGGACTCTTTTCAACTGTTTTCCATAGAGGTTGTACTAATTTACATTCCCACCAGCAGTGTAAGAGTGTCCCTTTTTCAATACATCCATGCCAACACCTATTGTTTTTTGACTTTTTAATTATGGTCATTCTTGCAGTAGTGAGGTGGTATTTCTTTGTGGTTTTAATTTGCATTTCCCTCATTATTAGTGATGTTGAGCAATTTTTATGTGTTTGTTGGCTGTTTGTATATCTTCTTTGGAGATAATGTCTATTCATGTTCTTTGCCCACTTTTTAATGAGTTTTTTTTTTTTTTCTTGCTGATTTGTTTGAGTTCCTTGTAGATTCTGGATGCTAGTCCTTTGTCAGATGCATGGTTTTTGAATATTTTCTCCCACTCTGTGGGTTTTCTGTTTACTCTGCTGATTATTTCTTTTGCTGTACAGAAGCTTTTTAGTTTAAATAGGTCCCATTTATTTATTTTTGTTTTTGTTGCATTTGCTTTTGGGGTCTTAGGAATTCTTTGCCTAAGCCAATATCCAGAAGAGTTTTTCCAATGTTATCTTCCAGGATTTTTATGGTTTCAGGTTTTAGATTTAAGTCTTTGATCTATCTTGAGTTGATTTTTTATGAGATATGGGGATCCATTGTCATTCTGTTTTGCCAAAGATCAGTTGGCAGTAAATATTTGGCTTTACTTCTGGGTTCTCTATTCTGTTCCAGTGGTCTAAGTGCCTATTTTTATATCAGTACCATGCTGTTTTGGTAACTATAGCCCTGTAGTATAATTTGAAGTCCTGTAATGTGATACCTCCAGATTTGTTCTTTTTGCTTAGTCTTGCTTTGGCTATGCGGGCTCTTTTTTTGTTCCATATGAATTTTAGAATTTTTTTTCTAGTTTTGTGAAAAAATGATGATGGTATTTTGATGGAAATCGCATTGAATCTGTAGATTGCTTTGGGCAGTATGGTCATTTTCACAATATTGATTCTTCCCATCGATGAGCATGGGATGTGTTTCCATTTGTTTGTGTCATCTGTGATTTCTTTCAGCAGCGTTTTGTAGTTTTCCTTGTAGAGATCTTCTGCCTCCTTGGTTAAGTATATTCTTAGGTGTTTTATTTTTTTGCAGCTGTTGTAAAAGTGATTGAGTTGCTGATTTGGTTCTCATCTTGGTCACTGTTGGTGTATAGCAGTGCTACTGATTTGTGTAAATTGATTTGGTAACTGTAGACTTTACTGAATTCACTTATCAGATCTAGGAGCCTTTTGGATGAATCTTTAGGATTTTTTATACGATCATATCATCGGTGAACAGCAACACTTTTACTTCCTCTTTTCCAACTTGGATGGCCTTTATTTCTTTCTCTTGTCTGATGGGTCTGGTGAGGACTTCCAGTACTATGTTGAATAGAAGTGGTAAAAGTTTCCTTGTTCTAGTTCTCAGGGGAAATGCTTTCAACTTTTCCCATTCAGTATGATGTTGGCTATGGGTTTGTCATATATGGCTTTTATTACTTTAAGGTAGTGCCTTCTGTGCCTGTATTTTCTGCATTTTGGATGTTGTGTCAAAGTTCGCTTTCTGGGCAGTAACCTAATTAATTTTTGTAAATAGACTTTGGGCATAAGAAAAAACTATTTTCTCTAGGGGACAAAGGTATTTTCTATATAGCTCTCTAGCTTTGATCTCCATAGGAGCCCCTCGTTGTATTGCTTTTTACCGTGTTATGCTGATAGAGAGTGTGAGTGGGCTTAAAACGACCAGTGACAGCATCATACCAGATTCAAAAGACTATCTCAAATAACAGATGGCACTGAAGATGATGTACTCTGGAAAACTGTTAGTTGACTCAAAAAGTAGATGGAAATGACCTCTGAGCTAGCCTGCGTGGGTCTGAATCCCGGTTCTGCCACTTGTCAGTTGTGTGACCTTGAGCGAGTTATGTAATCTCCATTTGCCTCAGAAACTTCATCTTTGAAATGGAAGTAACAGTAGTACATACCTCAGAGGGAAAGCTGTTGTGCTTAGAGCAATGCTTTGCGTGTAGTAAATACATGTGTTTATTATTATGTCTTTTTTTTCTTTTTCTTTTTCTTTTTTTGAGAGTGAGTCTTGCTCTGTCGCCCAGCCTGGAGTGCAGTGGCACGATCTCGGCTCATTGCAAGCTCCGCCTCCCAGGTTCACGCCATTCTCCTGCCTCCACCTCCTGAGTAGCTGGGATACCGGCGCCCACAACCACGCCCAGCTAATTTTTTGTATTTTTAGTGGAGACGGAGTTTCACCGTGTTAGCCAGGATGGCCTCGATCTCCTGACCTCGTGATCCGCCCGCCTCGGCCTCCCAAAGTGCTGGAGTTAAAGGAGTGAGCCACCACGCCCGGCCTATTACGTCTTTTTTTTTTTTTTTTTCCTTAAAGGCTGATGTTGAAGGTGCATGTGGAAGGGTTTTGTTTCCTGAAAAATGAAAATGAATAAAAGCAAGAGTTCTAAGTCAGTGTATTTTCTGTCATTGGGATTTTGAACAGTTTTATCTGTAAATTAATGTTATATGTGACATAATTAAATGTCACATGTAGGCATTTGATTATGTCATCTAAGTGCCTGCATTTACAATGTGTAGTATTCAGATTGCCCAAAAACTTTGTATTTTTGGATCTTCTGTTTGGAAAAATAGATGATTACCTTATATTTGAAGTCAGTTTTTCTTTACTCATTTAAAAAATAATGGTTGGTAAAGTTATTTAGCAAGGTTGGAAACAGTTTATAAAGTCAAAAAATCAGTATACAGTTTCATGTTACAAAGAAGTGTTTATAACTGCAAAAATGTTGAAAACAATACCTGATAGTAGAAGGTTGATTACATTATGCTACATTGACACAGTGGTATAATATGGAGCTGTGAAAGAATAATGGCTTATTATCTATATTAATTGCATGGAATACCTTCATTTCAGAGTATGTGGCTACTTTTTTCCCTAGTTTCCTGTTTTTTTGGTAATATCAGCCTTGTGTTGCATTTGTCTGTTGATGTCTCTGTATTCTGCACTAAATTATAAACCACTTTAGGCCAGGGAATGGTAATGTATTTGTTATATCCCCAGCATTGGTACACAAATGATTTGTAGTAGGAACTTAATAATGAACAAATGTCTACTGTGTGTTGGATTGTGTCTGAGTTGGATGTTTGTCCTTGTTTTAGGAATGCTAACTATGAAATAAAACAATGATAAATATGTTATCTACATTTTTTTCTTTACTATGGAACCAAAATATTCCATGTTATCATGTGATATTGTTAAAATTAGTATCAGACGTTCCTGTGTGTACTTTGAAGAAAAACAGTAACAACAAAATTAGGCTGGTTTAGGAAGGATTTAATTTAAATATAAGGAGATTTTTCAGGGACAGTAGTTGAATAGTAGAGTAGGTTAAGGAAGAAAATAATAGAATTGGTTTCTCTAGGACATGCAGAAGTTAGCTTTAGTTAGCAATTTTTACACACCTTTACCTACATTTCATAATGTTGTACACTTCTTCGCCTTTTTAGACATGCTTATCTTTTTCTGTTGCTTTGGATATTAAAAAAATATATATAAATATGAAGTTGTTAAAAAAACAAAATTGTAATAGACATGTACATTTTTAATGTATGTAATTTAACCCTTTAGTAAGTGACTGACTAATATGAAATTTATTTTCAAATTAGTATTTCTTGCTAACACGAAATTTCATGCTAATATGAAATTTATTTTCCTATTTTCCATTTCCCTAGAAATGGAAAAAATTAATAATTCTGATGTATAGGAATATAAGAGGCAGATTCTCTGTTCTTTAGACTTTTCTTTTTTCTTTTAGCTTTGTACTGCTGGGTGATGCTTTTCTTGCCTTGGCCAAGTAGAGCCAAGTAAAATTCGTTGGATCCCCTGAATTATTTACAAGTCACAGGTTGTAGAGGTTCTTACTTTTTATAGAAGCAAGTACATTATCTCTGTTTTTTCTCATCTCAGAAGAACGGAAATGAATTTACTTCTGTGCTAAGATCTTTTATTAGACCACGGAAACTAAATTAAATTTTCCTTTTCCTAACATTTAATGGTTTCAGTTTCTCATTTAGTATTTGAACTTGACATACTCATATTGGAAAAAGCAAATACTGTCAAATTAATTGCCCGCTTCTAGAATTCAATTTCCTTTCTAGCTTCAGGTTCTTGTTAAATGAAAAAAACATACACTCAGTTTATGAGGACAGACTGTTCAGAAGCAAATTAGGATAATGTATTTTGGGAATTAAATAGAGCTGTGGAAAGCAGAAGTTGAATTTCTTATTTAAACTTCTGTTGTTAGAATAATTCATTGATTGGAAATACCCCTAAATAAGACATCTGTAATTTTTTTGATGATTAATTAAAATGTTTTCTGTATGAAGGTTTCATTTATCAAATGAGAGACATAACAGGTTTTTCATACTAGTATAATCTAATCTCTTCAAAGAAAAAATTCTCTTCAGAAGGGAATTGTGGTTACATTTTACATTTTGAAGTCATTGGTTTTATTTATGCAGTCAAAACATTTAACTTGGTGAGGGTAAGAACAGGAGTTTATGGTTATGTTACCGATTATTCTAGATATTAATAGTTCAAATAGTCCTGTTCAGTGATAGGTATAAAAAAAAAAGTTAAAGATTGAAAAGTCAGGTTACTAATCAATGAGGATGCAGTTGCTTTTTTGTTACTATTATTTATAACTTTATCTCGCTCCTCTTTATTTCTCTTCATATCATGTAAGTTGGTTAGAGATCAGCTTATTAATCTTATTTAGAGAGAGGGTATGATTCAAGATGTGGTATAAACCAGAGTGAAAGAAAATTTCAGCAACTGAGGTGGACAAACAAAATATTTTAAGATGACAAATTTCTTGAAAGACCTAAATGAAATCTTTAATGCAATCTTTGATTTTCTGTGAATTTTAAGGAAAAAAAAATGGATAAGAATGTAAACAGAATAAATTTTAAAGGAAGTTCACCCCTTAAGAAAGGATTGAGGGAAAAAAAGATTAAAGATTTAAAACAGGCCGGGCGCGGTGGCTCAAGCCTGTAATCCCAGCACTTTGGGAGGCCGAGACGGGCGGATCACAAGGTCAGGAGATCGAGACCATCCTGGCTAACACGGTGAAACCCCGTCTCTACTAAAAAATACAAAAAAACTAGCCGGGAGTGGTGGCGGGCACCTGTAGTCCCAGCTACTCGGGAGGCTGAGGCAGGAGAATGGCGTAAACCCGGGAGGCGGAGCTTGCAGTGAGCCAAGATCCGACCACTGCACTCCAGCCTGGGTGACAGTGCAAGACTCCGTCTCGAAAAAAAAAAAAAAAATATTTAAAACAAAGTAGAAATATCTTATATTCCCAGAAATGCTATTTTATCAGTAGATTGTACAACAAATGAGCTGAGAAAGCTCAGTTAAAAACATGAATCTGAAATATTTTTCTTATTGCTGGAACGCTGTCCTGATATAATACAATTGTAACATGGCCACTTTAGGAGCAACATCTCCTAAATGTCTCCTATGGATGTGAATTGTAGCATGAAAGTAACAAGACCTGAGAAGTATTCTCATCGTCTATTTTTAGATTTCTCCAGAAAGCAATATTTGCTATTCTTGAACTGTTTTTAATGTAACCCATTTTATTCACTGTTGGCAAAAAGAATATTTGCATAGTAGACTACATTCCCAAGAATGATGTGGTGTTCTTTTTTTTTAATCTTCAAAATGGTATGGTGTTTATCTGGGAACTCGATGGCTTTTGTAATTATTTCTTCTAGCCCTACCATGAAATCAGGTTGTTGAAAGTCCCATGTAATTGAGCAAATTGGTTTTCCATTACTGATGTAGGATGTTTTGTTAGTAATGATACACATTTTGTTCTGAAATGTTGAAAAATACATTATGTGTGCACATGCGTGTGTGTGTGAAATATAAAAATCATTTAATGCATAGCAAGCCATCTACTCTGAACTAGATTTTTAGAAGATCTTCAGATTTAATCAAATTCTGCCTCTTAGACTTGAATTCAAACAAAATACTATACTATTCCTATTATTTCATGATCAAAACTAAAGCTAAGAAATGGTACTTTTTAATTATTTTTTCTCACTAATTAAAATGGAATGCAATAGAAGAAAATTATTAATATTACAATGTTACATACAAAAGTTATTTGAAGGCCAGATGCAGTGGCTCATGTCTGTAATCCCAGCACTTTGGGAGGCAGAGACGGGCAGCTCGCTTGAGCCTACAAGTTCAAGACCAACCTGGGCAACATGGTGAAACCCTGTCTCTGCAAAAAATACAAAAATTTGCTGGACATGGTGGCGCATGCCTGTAGTCCCAGCTACTTGGGAGGCTGAGGTAAGAGGATTGCTTGCGCCTGGGAGATTGAGCCTGCAGTGGGCCAGGATCACATCATTGCACTCCACCCTGGGTAATAGAGCTAGACCTTGTCCCTCCCCCAAGCCCCACAAAAAAAAGTTGTTTGAAAAAGATGATTTGGATCCTAAATATAAAATCTTTATATGTAAAGTTTATAAAACATAATCTTTTGTATTTCTTGTATTTCTTTTGAAATGCAAAAGATTTAGAAACAACCGCTGATTTGTTCGTTATATTATAAAATATTAATTTAAATACAGCTGCTTTTATGGGGGTATATGGGAAAGTATTTGAGTAAGAATGTCATTTTCAATTACTATTCATTTAGCAAATATTTATTAAGTACTTATGGTACTTTTATGTATGTGTATGTGCGTGCACATACACAGGATACACGTTCTCTGCCCTCTAAAAGCCTAATAATTGTGTAGACAGGGTGTACATTTATGTTAAATCAGATAAGTACCTCTTAACTAACAATGCAGCAAATGACTCAAAACAGTATATAATTAAGTTCTGAATAAGAAACACAGTCAAATGCTGTCGTTTCACAAGAGGGAAAGATCATTGGCGGATACAAGAAAACTTCATAAAGGATTAACCTTAGTTTGGAGAAGTTGGATTTGGAGAGGTAGAGTCACATGGGGAGCATTTAGTTAATGGGTGTAGGATAGGCAAAGGCAAAGAGTAAGAGAGAATGTTGTATTTGGATAGTGGTAATTATAACAGCTATTAAAGGTGTCTATGTGCCAAGCACTGTAAGGTGCAGTTTTTAACTCCATTTTTGCTAAAGTGGAAGCCAACACAGTAAGAAATTAAATTGCCCAAGGCCATGTAACTCTCTAGAAGGTAAAACTGGGCAACCAATCCAGTGCAACCTGACAACTCAATTAAACCTGAGATTTAATTGGTGTTCTAGACTTGAGCTGTCTGATATTGTAGCCACTAGCTACGTGTAGTTTTGAGCACTTGGAATGTGACTAGGAAAAACTGAGATGTGCTCTACATGTAAAACACACATCACCAGCCTGGGCAAAATGGCAAGACTTCATCTCTACAAAAAAAAAGAAAAAAAAAAAAAATAGCCAGGCTTGGTGACACACACCTGTAGTCCTAGCTACTTGGGAGGCCAACATGGGAGGATCAGTTGAACCTAGGAGATCGAGGCTGCAGTGAGCTGTAATTGCACCACTGCACTCCAATCTGGGTGACAGACCCCTTTTCAAAACTAAACTAAACTAAAAAAACACTCATCAGATTTTGAAGAGTGTATATGAAAAATGAATGTAAAATATCTCACCAATAATTTTACATTGATTATGCATTGAAACAATATTCTGGTTGTATTATGATCAACTATATTATTAAGGTTAATTTCACCTTTTTTTTTTTTTTTTTTTACTTTTTAATATGGCTATTAGTTAATTTAAAATTACATAGGTAGCTTGTGATATATTTCTATTAGACAGAGCTGTTCAAGATTGCATACCAGTGAATGAACAGTCCAACTGGAGTGAAAGAATAGAAGAGTGATGACAGGCAAAGGAAAACAATATTTAGGATTAAATTAGACCAGCACTTAGGTTTATCCTTGAGGTGATCCATGCATGCACCATCTGCCTCAAATTTTCAGGGTGGGGAAAGTTGTTAAAATAGAGATTTCTGGGTCCATTGCAGACCTTCTGAAACAGAATCTCTGAGAGTAGGGCCATCTCTAAAACTTTAGTCACCCCCTAAGTCATTATTTTAATTTCTTCATTGTAAAGGTTTTAAGGCCTACCTATCAAGAGGGATCTGCGAGAGAGACTATAATGCTGGTTTTATGAAGACAATTAATGTGAATGCTATTTTCTTAATTTTCTGACCAATTTTGTTGGATTGGACTACAGTAAAATGAAAGACATAGGCAGTTGATAATAGTGTCGTTTAAAGAATTGCTTTTTGGAGACTGGGTGGTTGCTACTTATTTAATAAATAGGGAAAGTAACAATTGAAAAATTGTTGCCGTATAATTTGTAGTCTAGCCTTTCACAGAAATGAGGGCCACATAGCTCTGGCTATGGGATTTGGTGATTGGTGGAATGTTTAGAATCTTTACACTGGATCTAGACTGTCCTAAAGAAGCTGGCTGTCCTGGTGTCCTTAATTCCATGGTACATTTTGTTAAACTGATTTGCCTTTTTAAGTTATACCAGAGCTTAGGGCTTTCAAATTACTCTGTCCTACAAAAGATATTGATCTATTTATTCTTCTAAGAGACAATCATGGTGAGCCATTTTTAGCCTTTTTTGGAAGTAATTGATAATAAGGCAAATCAGTCTTATTTCTTCACGATGACATAGAGTTTATGAACCTCAAGGCCTTACAGTAATATTCCATATTAACCTAAAACAGTGCATAGTTCTCAAATTTATGTTGACCATTGCTTTGGCTACCTACATTCTTGACCAATGATCAATTAAAGAATACTAATGATGTTGATTAAAGAATACCATCCTCCTTAGAAAGGTTACCAGAAGGAAGTACTGTGCCTAAACAGAATTTTTTACATGAATGGCAATTTTATTAGACATTCATCAGCTATCTTCTCAATATATACCTTTTTTTTCCCTAAAGAATGTGCTTGACCTGCTTGCATAACCTGAAGGCATAAGAAATAACTTTGGTAAAGTGCTGGGATTATAACACTTTTTAATAGCTGAAAATAGCTGTCAACTAGCTCCTTGCAAAACAGTCTCAAATGATTTTCAGTAGGACATAGGAGGCTACAAAAATTAAATCACTGTCACTGAGTAGAAATAGCCACAAGGGGCCGAGCACGGTGGCTCATGCCTGTAATCCTAGCACTTTGGGAGGCAAGGCAGGCAGATTACAAGGTCAGGAGATTGAAACCATCCTGGCCAACATGGTGAAACCCCCGTCTCTACCACAAATACAAAAATTGCTGGGTGTGGTGGCACATGTCTGTAATCCCCGCTATTTGGGAGGCTGAGGCAGGAGAATCGCTTGAACCAGGGAGTTGGAGGTTGCAGTGATCCGAGATGGCACCACTGCACTCCAGCCTGGTGATATAGTGAGACTCCGCCTCAAAATAGATAAATAAATAAATAAAAAATAAAAAGAAATAGCCACAAGGGTATTGCCTCACTGGCAAAACGTTTCCCATTTTTTAAGTTGACTATAATTTGGAATGCATTCTCTCATAGTATTATAAATAGACTTAGTCTTCTAGAGCAACCTACAAAAAATATCTTTTAACTTACCTGAATAATAGTGCTGTTTCACCTTCCTTTACCTTGACTTGGTTGGGAAAAATGCATTCCTATGATAATAGAAGATGCCCAATTAAATTCTCCTTCCTTTTTGTTGAAAGAAGCTTTCCAGTCAGGGGCATTGAGAATGGGTAAACCTTCATAAACCTAAATATCTTGTATAAAGTATTTCTCAAGGTCTTTCTTTTCTTGGAGGTTCTGAATTGTGGCATAGGGAGATATTGAATCTCTGCAGGGGTAGGAAATCCAAATTACTGCTGTCTTCTATTTGCTTATATGAGTCATTTGTGAATTGAGTCAGGTGCTTTTTATACCAATATGGAGGAGAAATAACACACTTTTAATAGTTTTATTTTATACACATTCAGCAGAGGTTATGTGCACAAACTAAGCTCCTTGAAGGTTTGTTTGCTTTTATATTTCCAGCATTTAGCACGGTGCCCAAAACATAAACGATGTCGGGTTTGTTGAATGCATGAGTGATTGCAGCCTTCCTGAAGAGTCTAAATTCTGTGTGGTCTTTTCAAGATTGTGGTAATTTGATACATACATTATTTTTATAGCAATTTAAAAATTGAATCATGAACTTTATAGTAATAAGCTCTTTTAGATACTTTGCTTTCTCATATGAGACAATACATATTCTGAAACTTTAAATGGGATAGCCTTGTTGGCTGCCTTAAACCCACAAGAAGACAATTGTTTTTGGTACAGTGGAAAAATTAGCAAAATAAAGATTTGGCTTAATTGAATTTAATTGCCAAAAGACAAACTGTAATTTTCCAAGTTTAAAAAAAATCTCTAAATCACAGTATCAAGGGAATGTGTCTATTTTAAAATAAGAACCTTCTTACTTTTGGCCTTAACTATAAACACCACTTTTCCCTAATCTTACCCTTCACGAGCCATAGTAGGAGTACATATAGTCTAATACTTACAAGCATGGGTTTTAGAACTCAGATAGACCTGAACTCAAGCTTTACTCTGCCACTTACTCCTGTGTGATTTTGGTCAAACTACTTAAACTCTCCAAGAAATCTGTTTTCCCTTTGTAAAATGGGGACAGTAAAGGATCCTGTGAAGTTTAAGTGAACTAATAATGTCTATAAAGCATTTAGATATACAGAAATGTTTAATACATGTTAGTTGTCATATACATTGCATCTTTCTGCCTCTTTCATTCATGCTGACTTTTCCCCCCAGCCTTTCTAGCTACTTTTTAAGGACTTACTCTCTCATCCAAGTTCCCATAGTGGTCCATTACTGTAGTCACCATATATTATGATTCCATGTTTGTCTGCCTTCTGCAATAGATCATGAATTCTTCAAGGGCAAGGAGTACGCTTGTATTTTTCTCAGCTCCTACTACAGGATTTGCCACATGGTGTTTAATAGAGTATTTGTTAAATTGCTAATTGACTTGTATACGGAACTCTTCTATAAATTGTGCAATGTTAATCAAATGATAGTGCTATTTTAGGACTTAATATATGCCTATTAGGAAGTAATTATTTGGCATTTAAGTACAGAAGATTAGACTGTTACTACAAAGCTAATTGAACGATGACTCTAAGTAGTAGACTATAAAAAATTCTTTAATCATCTGTATGTAATTGATTCCAGCAACCTTTAAAACCTTGTATATAAGTGAATCTATTTGCTTCCTTCCTACTGTAAGCCATCAGAATCAGTCCCATCTTTTAAATTGATTTCCTCCCAGAATTTTAAAGCTGATTACTTAAATATAATATTTGATTTAGCTAAACCTTGACCAGCATTGAGAACGTGGTATGTGTCAGGTACTGAGGGCTTTAGTATGCTATCTGGTGTAAGTCCTTACAACAACCCTACTAGATATAGGTACTCTTGTCTTCCATGCCTTTATGATTAGAAACTAAAGTTTAGATGGGTAATTTGCACCATGTCACAGAGATAGTAAGTGCTAGATCCAGGATTTGAACGAGCGTTCAATACTTTATATGTATTACCTCAAGGCCAAGCATGGTGGTCCACGCCTGTAATCCTAGCACTTTGGGGGACCAAGGTGGGCAGATCACTTGAGGTCAGGAGTTCGAGACCAGCCTGGCCAACATGGTGAAACCCTGTCTCTACAAAAAATACAAAAATTAGCCGAGTGTGGTGGCATGCACCTATAGTCCCAGCTACTCCAGAGGCTGAGGCAGGAGAATGGCTTGAACGCAGGAGGTGGAGGTTACAGTGAGCCAAGATCGTGCTACTGCACTCCAGCCTGGGCAACAGAGTGAGACTCCATCTCAAAAAAAACCACAAAAAAACAAACTTTATATTTATTGCCTCAAATTAAATTTTTAAAGATGATAAAGTTCAAATAAAACTTAGGCAGTGTGATTCTGGGGCCTAAACTTTTATTTGCACTTTATTAATGCATATAAAGTATCTCATGCTTGTCTCAGAGTAGTTGTTCAAAAATGATAGTTTTTTCTCTTCTGATAAATTAAAAGATGATTATGTAAAAACCAGTCACCTGGGCCTTGTAAGGAAACATAACTGTCCAAACCTATCTGGGCTTTTACGTTCCTTGTTGCATCGTTGTTGACCATCTTATTTTCCTCTGAGAGGATGTTCCAACATATAAGAAATCAAGAATATCAGAAAAGGGTGCAGAATAATAGGTTTGTCTTGTTTCAAAATTCAGTTTTCTTTTTCACTAAAGATTTGTCTTATCAAAAAACAAGTTACTTTTTTAAGGCATCTGTGTGAAATTTTAGGTGTGGTTTTTTTTCATCACTATGTATATTTGTCTAGTATCTTGAGTAATAAACATTTGTCATTTTTAGATTTTTAAAAAGTCATCTTTGCAGTTTGATTTGAATGTGGATTAACTTGATGTCCAATATCTTAAGATCCGGATAACTCACACACAATTTTAATAATAACTTGCACACAATTTGACTAATATATAAATTTAGAAATTCAGTAGGTCAAATATTTTCTGATTGTTATTATTACATATAGCAAAATCCTGGTATAACACAGTTTACCATTATTTTCTTTCTGAACATCAGCATTATACAGAGGTTGGTTCTATTATGTTTAGAAAAAATGCTTTAAAGATACTTAAAGCCCTATATTTCATGCAGGCATTGTTCATCTTTTTAAAAACAGGTAAATCAACAGACTGGGAAGATGATGGTTGGGGAGCATGGGAAGAAACCGAACCCCAAGAACCTGTAAGTCTTTATAAATGTATGCATGTTTTTTGATAGTGGCATTTTCCTTTTGTAATGATGGTGACATATTTCAGTGTCAGGTTGACATTTTAAAATCTATGTCAAGAACATTTTTGTGCTTACCTAATAGTACTTAACTAGATACTTCTTCTTAAGGAACTTAATGACATTGTAGCTAAAGTGGGTGTCTTCGTTCATTTTGTGTTGCTATAACAAACTACCTGAGACTGGGTAGTTCATAATGAACAGAAATTGGCTCACAGTTTTGGACGTTGGGAAGTCCAGGATCAGCAGCCAGTATCTGGCAAGAGCCTTCTTGCTGCATCATAATACGGTGAAGGTGATAGGACCAGAGGGTGGTGGGGAGGGTGGGAGGGAAGAAAACATGGGCCAAACTCCTCTTTTTATAACCAGTTCGCTCCCAGAATAATGAACCTGCTGCCTTATTAATGGCCTTAATCTATTCACTCTGCTCTCATGACCTAATTACCTCTCATTAGGCCCCACTTCCCAACACTGTTGCATTGGGGATTAAACTTTCAACACATGCTTTTTGGGGGCACATTCAAACCATAGCAGTGGGCTAAATAGAGAATAATTGTTTTAGGATTCTTTATCTTTCATAAATTATTCTTTTACATTCTTTTACTATTCACTCAAATATTTGCTGTACCTACCATATTCTAGGCATTTTTGTAGGTGCCGGGAGTATAGCAAGGAACAAGGTAGACAAAGTTCCTATATATGTTAGTATATTTTCACATATGAGTAATAATAAAAAAAAAATCTAACTTTAATTGGCTTAAATATGAAGAAAACTTATTTGCTTACATAGAAGGAAGTCCAAAGATAGAATGGACTCCTGGGTTGGCTGATCAGGCAATTCAAATATGTCAAGTTCTTTCCTTCTGTCTACTTTGTATATGCAGTGTTGGCTTCATCCTAATGCCTGTTTCACTCACAGATGTAGTGTGGACATGTTTCTTCATTAATGGTTAGAGGGAGAAAAAGACTCCGGCTTTTCATGACTCTTTCAGGAATTGGGGAACTACTTTCTTAGATGTCTGTAGCAAACTTTTCCTTATATCTTCTTGGCCAGGATTGGGCCACATGCTCATTTCTGAACTAATCACTGGCAAGGGATACGAGACATTCATTGTTGAATCATATTATTCCTTGGAGTTAGAGGATAAGAGGGTCAGCTTCTCCTGAGGCCCATGGCAACATGGGAGTTGATACCTGAACAAAATCAGGACTTTGTTTTAAGAAAGAAGAATGAATATTAGATAGGTCTTCTTACAGTCCTATTTCTAGGAGCTTACACTCTATGAGAGGGAGACATAAAAAAGAAAGATGGATGAAAAAGAATTCAAATGGTAGTGTGATAGCAAGTTATCAAGTGACTGCTGTAGGTTGGGTGGTTAAGGAAGTCTTTTCAGAGGATGTGACAGTTCAGCTGAGATCTAAAAGGCAACATGGAGTCAACAACGTGAAAATCTGTCAGAGAGGATCCTAGGCCAGGGCGACAGCTCATGGAAAATCTCAAGGCAGGAATGGGCTTGAGAGTTTGAAGGAACATAAAGGCTAGTGTGATGTAGCAGGACTGAGACTGTTACAAGATGGGGCAGAGAAGAAAGCAGGCCAGATGTCAAACTTTGTGAATTTGGTGTTTATTCTAAATGCAATGGAAAACCACACTTACCTGATTTCTGGCTTTGACAACTCACCTTGGCTGCTCTTTGGAATAGGTTGAAGTAGGGAGCAAAAGTAGAAGCAGGGAGACCAATTTCAAGGCTGTTGCAGTAGCTTAGTTGAGAGATAATTGTGGCCTTGATTAAGGTGGTATTAGTGAAAATGAGTAGATACCTTTAAAGACAGCTTGCCTCACACACAAATGCCTAACTATGTCATTCACAAATATTAACAAATACTATCTTCCCTGATAGTATTAAGTAGGTTAGTTTAATGGATGGATTCTGGATAATTTTCAGAGGTAATGATAAGACTTTCCAGTGAGCTGGTTATGAAGGATGAGAGGAAAGTGAAAAACCAATAATAACTTATTTGATCTGGGGTGTGGTATGAAATAGATAAAACATGATTGTTGAAAGGTTGACATTCTCAAAAGGTGAGTAATAGATGCCATTCTCTTTACTTTTGTTAATATTTGAAAATATCCATAATAAGAAGTTTTTTAAAAACCCTGCCAGATATTTGGCTTGCGTAACTGGAGGGATGTTGTGTCATACTGAGTTGGGGAAGATGAGGAAAAGAAGAGCTTTAGCAGAGAAATCAGAGAGCATCATGTGCTAAGAAGTAGAGATATGCTCATGTAATAGAGATTTATGGAAAAACTCCATGAGGAGATTAAGAACAGGAAACCATTTCAGAAGACCTCTAGGAGAATTAGGATGTGTTGAATAGGATAAAATGCAGCTCAGGGAAGTTGGTTACCACAGCACCTCCATGAACAACACCTGGTCCTCTTCTAATGCTATGTCAAAATGGAGCCTCAGCTACTCTGCTTTTCCTAAGACTGACTGGTTTCTGCTTACTCAGGACTATGTCTCTTGCTTGTGGTTGTCTTAGATTATTTCTCCTTCTTTGTTTCACATTCAGAGCTCATATGAAGATTTTACTGAGTCTGTTGATTACAACCTAATATCCTAATATAGGATATTTGGGGAGGGGGACATACTGTTTATACCAGGCCACTTCATGGGACATCAGCAGCTCTATTTTTGCTGCCTCCTAGTCAGGCATTCATCAGCAGTTTAATTCGCTATGGCAAGAATGAGGAGGGGAGGGAAGGAAAGGAGGGGTTTGTGTAAACAAGCTTGAAGATTCTTCATGACCCTATGAAAGTAACCTTTCAGAAAGGGATGTACTTTGAGAATTTCCCAGAAAGGGATAGTGTAAATGGCAGTTACCTTACATATGGTATTTGGTACACTTACTTTTAGTATTTGCTTTCTGAAATCATGTAGCTAAGTTACCATTGTGAATAATGTAAGAGACTTCCAAGTAAGTTTGAGGTTTTCTGGAATAAACCTCACAGGCATTGCATATTAAAGTGGACACATGCGTTTATAATTTCAGAAGAGGTTCCAGTGCGACAGTTATTATTACATATGTAAAATAGTGCCGGTGCTGAGCTACAGTATAATATTTATTTCAGACCCAGGTGGCTACATGTTAAAGAACCCACTGATACATACTTGGCTTTTTCTGTAATGGATATTTGTTAATATTTGTGAATGACATAGTTAGGCATTTGTGTGTGAGGCAAGCTGTCTTTAAAGGTATCTACTAATTCTTCCCCGATAGTATTAAGTGGGTTAGTTTAGTCATAATGTGCCACAGACTTGCCTTTTGGCTCATCTAAAACGTGCCTTCCTAAGTGTGTGCTGTTTTATGGCATTATAACCTAATGAGTAGAAAAGAAGGAAAAGGTGCTACGCAGTGGGGTCAGAGAAGCAAGTAGGTCTGATGTGAGGCTTTGTAAATTTGAAATTTATTCTAAATATGATCGGAAACCACATTATCTGATTTCTGGTTTTTCAAGCTCATCTTGGCTGCTCTGTGGAATAGGTGTAGTTTTTCTTTCTTTTTTTTTTTTTTCTTAATTAGCTATATTATTCTTTTAATTTCTTCTTAATTAGCTGTATTTCTCATACTCATGAGGGTCATGGGCCTGCAGTATTTCATTTTGATGTGCCAGTGTTGTGGCTGATTCTGAGTGACGTCGACAATAATAGCATAGTTAGAATGCATAAGCGTTAACACAGTTCCTTTAAATCTGACCTGTAAAGCATGGCTTCTTTTTTCAGCAAGGATATACTAAATCTAGAGATAACCTAAATCGAGGGATCTCTAGGGATAAATCTAAGGATCTTTTAACTGATGTAGTTAAAAGCTGAAAGATGCTTCTACTCATTCTAAAAACACATAAAAATACTGACATGTAGAACATTTCTTCATCTGGATAAAATTGGAATATTTACAAATGGCCCTAATAGATGAGAGTAGCTTGGTGTTCTTTTTCTTGATAGATTTGCTCATGCTGTGACTTAACAAACAAAGCAAGTGAAACAGTATTGCTAGACCTCATTCACAACAATTTTGGGTGTACCAATTATTCCTAGCTGTTCTTATTATCCACCTTTGAACCCCTGTACCTTGTCATGGGTCATATGTACATGGTGAGGGAGAATACATTTGAGTGACAGTAAAAGTAGGCAGGTACAATGAAGTTCAGAGGTTATCTAGTTGTTTAAGTTATCCTGTTTGTTCAAGAGAGCTTCTTTGAATTTGGATCCTTTCCTTAAGACATCTTTGTTAAAGGAGACTGGTGGGTGGGAACAAAATGGCACTATGGCCAGAGTAAGGACTATGACCTCTCCCTCGAACAGCCGCTTTCTGTATGTAGCACTATTACGAAGTTTTGCTGAGCAGAATGTTTTATACCAGGCCTATTAGGAATCTACTCAGCTGAGGTAAGAGACTCCTGTTATTTCTACTACCATCTGTGATTATGAACAACTCCAGAACTATAACCAGCTCCAGAGGCAAGAATTAGAATACATGTTGGCAGATGTGTGAAATGTAAAAGTATACGCTCTAGTTGCCTAGTTAGAATGTAAAGGAGTGGAAAGAGAAACTTTTATTCTCTCTTATTAGGAACAGATAGCAGGCTCAAAACCTACCTCCTCTGAGAGTCTGAGTCTTATCCACATTAAAGAAGGAACCAGGATTGGAAGAAGTGGAATGTCTTGAAGTCAACTTACAGTTGTGTCATGGCATTATAATTATAAAAACAATTATAGAGGCCAGGCTCAGTGGCTCACGCTTGTAATCCCAGCACTTTGGAAGGCTGAGGCAGGCGGATCACTTGAGGTCCGGAGTACGAGACCAGCCTGGCCCAAATGGCAAAACCCTGTCTCCAACTAAAAATATAAAAATTCGCCAGGCGTGTTGGCACATGCCTGTAATCCCAGCTACTTTGGAGGCTAAGGCAGGAGAACTGCTTGAACCTGGGAGGCGGATGTTGCAATGAGCCGAGATTGCACCACTGCACTCCAGCCTGAGCAACAGAGTAAGACTCTGTCTCCAAACAAACAAACAAAAAACAATTATAGGATTCTTCACCAGTTGCCATTGGGTTGAGGTTATTATAACCAGAAGAAGGTAAATTTTTCTTCTGCGTTAGTCTGGCATTACGGAGATGGTGTGTTTTGCTCTTCAGGAGTGCTGTGGTACTGCGTAGCTAAGCCACAGGAGGGGAAGCAAAGAGGAAAGGAGCAGCAGCCACTGCCACTGAATGCTGACAGGGAGGCCAACTCGCTGCTACTGAATTCAGCAAAAGACTAAAAACTCCACAGTGCTTTTTATCTCCACAAGTCTGTTAGCTCTTTGAGAGTAGTTTCTTATTTTTATGGCAGAAAATGACTTTTATGTTCAGAGTGACAGTACTGGGATCTGGACAAAGCTTTTTTAGGAAAGGAGAAAGCCTCTTTTTTTTCTGACTCTAGGTTGATTCTGATTCTATTTATAGGTGTTAGCTATAATAATGGCTTAGTGAAGAAAGCATATTTTAATATGCACTATCAGCGTAGCCAGCTATGTCCAAGGAAGTGTGCATGTATGACACTGGTAGGCTTAGGAGCTTTAATGGTTTCTATGATAGAAGACAAACATCTTTCTGCTATAGCTATTTCGTGTCTGTATTCATCTGCTCAGGCTGCCGTAACAGAGTACCACAGACTCGGTGACTTAAACAACAAAAACTGATTTTTTCCCAGTTCTGGAGACTAGAAGTCTAAGATCAAGGTGCCATTGGGGCTGATTTCTGGTGAGGCCTTTCTTCCTGGCTTGCAGACAACTGCTTTCTTGCCGTGTCCTCATTTGGCCTTTCTTCTGTGTACACATGCTGGGAGGGAAAGAGCAAGTTCTGGTGTCTCTTCCTCTTATGAGGACACCAGTCCTAACCAACTCTTATGAGCTCATTTGCATTTAACCTAAATTACCTCCTTAAAGGCCCTATGTCTAACCAAGTACAGTCACTTTAGGGTTAAGGCATCAACATTTGAATTGGGGTGGGGGCAAGGGGACACAAGTCAAGTTCATTGGCAAGTGTACTGAATTGGGCAAGTGACAAAAGTAAGGTTAAGGAATTACTACTTGCCTGTAAATAAGTACAGTAAGAGACTGAAAAGGCAAGTAGAACAAGCTTTTAAAATGGATTGGGATAGAAGAAAGATGGATTGGGATAGAAGAAAGATGGATTGGGATAAAAGACAAGGTAAAACAAAGATCTTCCTCTATACTAACTTGATTTTAAGTGATATGATCACAAGATAGTGGCTGGCTTGGGGACATTGGAAAAGAAGGTAGATGTACTATGCCGTCTACTGACTGATGATCCTATAACAAATAGTAAATAGCTTTGCTGTTGTTTTTTTTTTTTTTTTAAACACAGTATTATAAAGGCTTTTAGTTGGTATTATAATTGTTTTGCTATGAGAAAGAAGTAATTAGAGGAGAATATTTTGTTCAGCCTTATGCTGTAAAGGGAATTGAGGCAGTTTGGGAAGAAGCTTGAAAGGCTTAATTTAATTTCATAGCAAGACTGATTTAATGGACTTTCCTTCATTGGTGTATTAAGGCCAATGGTAGGAAGTATAGACTTGGGAATTTGTGCAATTGTAAATAGGTGGTAAATGGATAGTGGTTACTGGATCAGGAAGCACTGGAAGGTTCTGGGTCAATGTCTTCAGTTAAGGTAGGCAGCCTGGAAAATTTCCATTCAAAGGAGTCTTTGAAATGTGCTCCATCTGTTTTACAGAAACTGTTATAACAGTTTAGAGAGGCAATTATGATTTAGCAGATTAACAGACAATAAAAGCATGCTGATCAGATAGAGGCCCCAGAGAAATGTTTGTTTACAGGCTGAGAAGTGGATATAGCACGACCTGATTAGAGATTCCTAGAATATTAGTAATCTGGGATGATGTTGGAAAATGTTTTGCCTTATTTCATTATTTTCGTTAGACTCTCATGCCACCTGCCACACAGGCGACATGAGCACCAGATTGGCCAGAGGTGGAAGGAGAACACTTGCACAGTAAGGATATGCCCCAGGTTATCCTCTGAGGCTGGGCAAGGGTCTCCTTCTCATTAGGCCATTTCTTATTAGGACTTTGGACTTTGGATTGTCAGAAACACGCATTTTGCCAAAGATCTTCCTCTCTATGTTAATACAAGCTTGGTCTAGCCTAGTAATTCTCAACCATGGGCGATTTTTGCCTCCTCAGTGAATATTTAGCAATGATTTGGCATCATCTGGAGATATTTTTGGCTTTCACAGCTTGAGGGAGGTGCATCTGGTGAGTAGAGGCCAATAATTCTGCTAAGCATCTTTCAGTGCACAGAACAAAGGATTTTCTGGCCCCAAATGTCAACAGCGCTGAGGTTGAGAAACCTTGGTTTATTTAGCCCGTGGCTTTTAATGTAACCCTCCCAGTCTGTCTTTTTGCCTTTTCCCCATTTTGTTCTCCAAAACTTCTTGACCTTCAGAGCATTTGATCTATAAGATCATTAATTTAATTTTAATAGAGTTTGGTGAAGTGATTTGCTGTTGTGAAAAGTGCAGCTAAATAATTGCCAGGAGACAAAACTTAATTTAAGTTCTTCTTGGATCTTTGGCCACAGAGCAACAAGTTATCCAGGCTTGGTCTCTGTGGCATTATTTATGCCTAAATGCTTAAGCTCCATGTAGTCAGCTGCAACTTTTCCTTCCTCTTGTTTATAACTGTTAATTTTAATTCAGATCTGCACTCCTCAGGCATTCCCACAGAGTAGCTTCTGTTAAGTGAGTTTTGGTTTGGTGATTGGGGCCTCTGGTCTTCTACCAGAGATCTGGCTGGGTGGAGTGGGGAAAGGGAGCCTGGGACCTGACTGCTGGTTAAACACACTCTCTACCAAGCCTCCTGATTTTAGCCCCATCCATACCTTTACTTCTAGGGTCCCTGGTGCCAATTCCTAAGGCTGCTGGTGATTTTGCAATGCAACTAGGGCAGCTTCTCAGCTTTCTTCTCCATCAGTTTAGGAGTTAGCTTTCTAGGAACTGTAAACTCAGTTACCACCTGTTCCTTTGCTTTCTAGCTCTCATATTTTGTGCCTTTTCTCCTCTCATTTTTGTTCATTTGTTTTTTGGAGGAAAGTTTTTTTGTCTTTACTGGTTTTGCCTTTTTAAAACAATTCTTTTACTATTGTTTTTAGTGGTGCTGGGGAGACTGAGAGTAAAATTCGTGTGTTTAATTTACCCTCTTTTCTTTAAGGCCAAATAGACTTTAATTTTACACATTATTCTACTTCTTGCTTTTTCTATTTAACGTAATTTGGAGGTTTTTCCATATATGTAAATTATTTTGTTCTTTTCAATTATTGTATAGCTGTACTGTGATTTATTTAATCACCCTTCTGTTGAAGGACATCTAGTTTTTCCTTTGCTCTTTTTCTTTTCTTTTTTCCTATTATGAGCAATGCTACAATAAGCACCTTTACATCTGCCATTCATCTTTGGTTACATGTGGGCACATAGTGTCATAATTGAGAGTCTGTCTGCCTGAATTTCTGTCCGAACTCTGCCACTTACTACTTATGAAACCTTGGGCAAGTTATTTAACTTTTCCTAGCTCAGTGACCTCATTTCTGAAGTGGTATTGATAACAATATCAAACTCATAGGATTGCCATGAGGATTAAATGATATATGCTTAGAATAGTACCTGGAGCATAGTAAGTGCTCAATAAATGTTAGGTAGCCTTAGTCCATCAGAATAAATTCAAAAGATATATACATTTTCCTCTTTTTTTTTTTCTTTTTTTTTTTTTGAGATAGGGTCTTGCTCTATCACCCAGGCTGGAGTGCAGTGGCACGATCATGGCTCACTGCAGCGTCACCCTCTAATTTTTTAGTTGTTTTACAGATGGGGTCATACCACATTGCCCAGGCTGCATTTTACATTTTGACAGAAATTGTTGCATGGTGCTTCTAAAGGGCTACCCAATTTGTGTTCCAAATAGCAGTGTATGAGAGTACCTTTCTCTACTTGTTTAGAGAAATAAAAACACGGCGGGGCGCGGTGGCTCAAGCCTGCAATCCCAGCACTTTGGGAGGCCGAGACGGGCGGATCACGAGGTCAGGAGATCGAGACCATCCTGGCTAACACGGTGAAACCCCGTCTCTACTAAAAAATACAAAAAACTAGCCGGGCGAGGTGGCAGGCGCCTGTAGTCCCAGCTACTCCGGAGGCTGAGGCAGGAGAATGGCGTGAACCCAGGAGGCGGAGCTTGCAGTGAGCTGAGATCGTGCCACTGCACTCCAGCCTGGGCGACAGAGCAAGATTCCGTCTCAAAAAAAAAAAAAAAAAAAAAGAAAGAAAAACAGCTCTGAGCCACTTGTTTATTATCATTGGCTGTGTGCTGTTGTTTATTTTTTTAAGTGAAATATTTCTCTCCATCCAAGACTGTGAAAGATGAATGTGCTTTTCTCTTGCTGTTCTTAAGTATTTGAAATTGTTGACTCCTAGTATGTTATCATACTTTAGTCTTTGCTAAATTAGATCAATGTAAAATGCCATTTCAGTGTTTCAATCTGTGTTTTAAATTTATGGGTAAGGTCTGTCGTCCTTTCACACGTTTTTCACTTATTCTTTTGGGAATGCATACCATTATCTTATTTTTTTTTCTCAATTCCAATAGCAATTTAAGGTTCATTGCACTTACTTTAGCTATTAAATCTATTCTGATTTATATTGAGAGAGAATTCTTATTTACTAGTATTGTTTATCCAACTAGATGATAGTTTCTGAGCAGCAATTTTTTTGTCACTTTCTTTTACTCCATGGCACCTAGATTTAGTATGTAGTATTAAACAGCTGTGGTCAGACAAAGTGACATGTGCCTGTCTGTAGTCCCACCTACTCAGGGGCTGAGGTGGGAGGATCGCTTGAGCCCAGGAGGTAGCGGCTGCAGTGAGCTGTGATTGTGCCATTGCACTGCACTCCAGCCTGGCCGTCAGAGCAAGACCCTGACTTAAACAAAAACAAAACAAAACAAAACAAATAAACAGTTGTTCAGGCAATAGAGAAGTATGCTTTTTAGTTTTTGGTGTTCCATTGTAATTGTTTATGAAATGAACTTTGTATGAGTAATAAAATATATTTGACACGTTTATTATAGAAAATTCAGGTATTACAGAAAAATACAAAGAATAAAATAATCCATCCCTAACATCTAAAAATGATCATCATTATTAATTTTAAGGGGTTCTGCGTAGGGGTCTTTAGGAGGTTTTCTTTGGCACTATATGAATAGAAGGTTGAGTGGGCAGATGAATGGGCGCAAAGAACATTTTATGAAAAGGAGGTCATATTATATATACAATTTAAGAATAAATGGCAGAATTAATCCTACTTGAATTGACAGTTGAAGTAAATAAGAGTCACCGAATTAGTTAAGTTCCTCTAATGCTAGAAAGAAAGGTAATTTTTAAAATTGAGATTGAAGTTACAGTTTTTTGTGTATAATTTATTTGTGAGAATTTTCCTTTGGGCCCCTTCAAATAAAATTTAGAAAGAGTTCATGCCTTTCCTTATGTTGAAAAGATCTCAGGATCTTTCCTTTGAGAATTTTTGTCTCTGATCTGAAATGTGGCCTGGACTAGTACTTTTCATGCTATGTGTGAGAGAGCTCTAGGGTTCCACAGAGGTGCTGTGTAGTTTCCTCATTCATGCTTTTATCTAGTACATATATTGAAATTTTGTATAAAATTTTGTTTGGGAATAAAAAGTTCTGCTATCTAAAACAAGAAAGTTTGAAAAATATTGAGCATTTTATAGTTAGTAGCAGAATAGAGAAAAACGAAAAAATCCTTAGTAACCAGTAATATAGTGATGTTTACTTTCTTTTTGTGTTTCAGAATTGCTGAAGCACTGTCTCTTGCTTTAAAAGTATAGATGAGTGTTTTATTTCTATGGCTTAGGCAGTAAACTACTGAGAATTACAGAGAATGTGCTGACAGCCCTTGGATTACACTGGATCTTTCTGGTACCCCTAAAATGTATAAATATCTGTGAAAGTTAGCATGATGACAGTAACAACATAAATTGCTAATGATGGACGTATCATACAAAAGTTGAAAGCTTTGAAAAACTACTCCTGGCTACTTCAGTGACTGTGTAAATACTACAATAGCTGATAAACCAAAAAACACTGGCCACTGTGTTTACCCAGTAATTACCAGTCCCTATAATGCCAGCTCTAGTTGAAAGGCTGATTTAATTACTACAGTGTTATTGTCTGCCTGCGTTGTGTGCTTAAAATCGAAAGAAAGAAAAATTTAAAAGTATATGCTTTATCCCATATAGAGTTGTTTAGAAAGAATTCCTTTTCATAATGCACATTAGTGGTTTCTGTATTTTTGTAGATTAAGAAAACTTTTTTACTGGTCTTAATTCAAAAATAATTCTTGAAGTTTAGGCCACACTAAAATACAATTATAGATTCCCCCCCCCCAACAACTAGGATTATGTTTTATAGGTGCATTCATTCATTCATTCATTCATTCATTCATTTTTGCCTTTATTAAAGCAAGTTTTATTGTTATTTACCATAGTAGTTTCAGAAAGAGGAGCAGATTAGCTCAGTCCAACAAGATTGGCAGCTGGCAAAATCTAGTGAAGCAGGTGTTCTGATTACTTTAATTTGGGGGGATTTAATTTGGTTGCTTTTAATGCTTAGCCATCTAACACTTCAAACATAATGCAGAATAAATATTTCATCTCCTTCCTTTTTACTTTAATACCACACCCACCTCACTTCAATATGGAAATATCTTCATTAAATATGATTTCTAAAAGAAGAAGCTCCCTGGAGAATATAGCCACGAGGACAGTGCATAAAAAGAAAAACTCAAAATAAAACTCTGTATGATAATTTTCTATTCTAAGGAACAAAAGTTTCCAGTATATGAAGAAATAAACCCAGTCTCAGATGCACTAATAGGTCTGTGAGAAGAGGTTGTGGTATAATAACTGAAAACTTCCAGCTATTTTCAAGATACTCAAGTGGTAATTGTGCACCTAACCCGGCAACAGCCCTCAGAAAAAGCCAGAGTGCTGTCTCCATGTAGGCCAGTGTATTTGTCCATTTTCATGCTGCTGATATAGACATACCCGAGACTAGGCAATTTACAAAAGAAAGAGGTTTATTGAACTCACACTTCCACGTGGCTGGAGAAGCCTCACAATCATGGCAGATGAAAGGCATGTCTTACATGGCAGCAGACAAGAGAAGAGAACTTGTACAGGGAAGCTCCCCTTTTTAAAACCATCAGATCTTGTTAGACTCATTCACTATCAGAACAGGGCAGTAAAGACCCACCCCCATAATTCAGTCATCTCCCACTGGCTTCTTCCCATGACACATGGGAATTGTGGGAGTTACAATTCAAAATGAGATTTGGGTGGGGACACAGCCAAACCATATCAACCATGTACAAAAATCCATCTTCAGCTTTTGCCTCCTCCTCAAGCTGTCCCATGGTTGGGCTGCACTGTCTTATCCACAAACGGGACAGAGGGCTTTTCAGCAGGAAGCTGGATCCTACTGGTGATGATGCACATGGACTGAGTCACTACAATACCAGGTGGCACCAAGGACATCTACTTATCAGGGTCAGCGGTCTGAGAGCCTGGACTTTTTCATAATTGCTGGAACCGGCCGGGCTGTTTTGCATGGATCTTTGGGGACTCCACTCACCTGTGTTCCAGGAGCAGTCCTCTCTGAACACCCACTTCACAGTGGCAGGGAGGGGATGGGCTGGCTTTCATAGCTGTGGAGCTTAGTGCAGCCACCACAATGACGTCAATGGGGGAGACTGCATGCAGATTCAGTGCCAACTTTAGTAACAGGGTTGGGGAGGCAAGTTTTTGTGGAAAACCCAAGGTGGAAGGTGGTCCCTGGTGGAGCACCTTTAAGCAGTGAAGTGCTTTTTTTGTTTTACATTTCAGGCATGGCTTGGGAAATTACCTTGTCAAAAGATTTGTTTTTGAATCACTGGCTTCAAGGGAGCAGCGTTAAAGACTATGGGCCCCATTATTGTTGGGAAGTTTTCCAAAACCCTAATTAGTAGGCAAATGCCTTTATGACACAAAACAAAATGATGAGCTTGCATCTTGTCAGTCACTGAATGTGTGCTGATGCTCAGCAGAGATTCAGTGGCTTCCCAGAGCATTGTTGTTTACAGCGCTATGCCCTATTTCTTGCCTGAGCTTTCTGGAACTGGCACTGGAAATCCTATTTTGTTGTAAAACCTAATACTAGTTCATTGTGATCCAGCCTTGAGAGGGGATTTCCTAATCTCCACTATACCAATATTTTCATCAAGTTATTTGTACTTAGACTTGAGACTTCCCTGAAAAATCTGGCACAGGGGTCACTTCAGACGGACTCACATTCTTTATTCTTGGTTTGTATTTCTACAGCCCTTCTGGAGCAATACTGTGGCAATGTTGTACAGGATACATTAAAGCAGAGAGAGAGAGAGAGATGTGAGAACGTCGAGGGTCTAGTCATTCTCATGGATTCTGACCCACAGGCCATTTCCTCATTCTTCCTCTGACCTCTAATTTTAGAAGTGAAGGACCAGAGTTCTTCTGTAAATTGTCCAGGGACTGTGTGAATCAATGTGTGTTGCTTTAAATGTATTATCTGTAGTATTGGTATGGTTAGTAAAAATCCACTTATTCTTTCTAGAACTTAGTTTCTTTTCTGGAAAGTGAGGAATTTCACTCAGATGATCCCTGTAGTTCCTTCTGTTTCTGTTTAAGATTGTATCATCCTGTCAGTTGGCTTCAAGAGGATTATGACATGTGTAAGAGGGAGATTGTTGATCTATACAGACAAGCAGTTCTAGGATCTTTGATTACATTGTCTTACACTTAGTTTCTTAATTTGTTGATTTATTAAAAGAAATTTGATTTACCTGAGATTTCTCTCATCCACACCTCCAGTGGTTTTCTGTTTTGAATTTGCTTCATAATATGGTAAAATTTACTCTGGCTGGTGGCAAAATATTATAGCTAAGCTTATGGGGAAACAATACATTTTTACCTCTTTATAATTTTAAGGATATTATTTGGTTTGGGTTATTGTCATTAGAGGCTTTTTATCCTTGTATTGAATCTCCTATGTTGAATACTGTGCCTTAGTCACAAAGAAGTCACTTTAGAATTACGTGTGACCAGGAACTTCCAGTTGCAATAGGTATACAGCTGCTCCCCCGTGTGGTTGTGGATCCAAAGAGCTTGTGGAGCTTGTATTAAGAACACAACACCATTGCATTTTGTGACAAATTAACATCATTCTATATATATACACTTTAAGTTCTAGAGTACGTGTGCACAACATGCAGGTTTGTTACATATGTATACATGTGCCGTGTTGGTGTGCTGCACCCATTAACTGGTCATTTATATTAGGTATATCACCTAATGCTATCCCTCCCTCCTCTCCCCACATCACCACAGGTCCCTGGTGTGTGATGTTCCCCACCCTGTGTCCAAGTGTTCTCGTTGTTCAATTTGCACCTATGAGTGAGAACATGCGGTATTTGGTTTTCTGTCCTTGTGATAGTTTGCTCAGAATGATGTGACAAGTTAGCATCATTCTTGAGAAGCACGACTAAAAGTTTAGATCTAGAATTTTATGGCACATCAAACTCCAATGATTATATAATAATATTATTGTATTTTCTAACCTATTTTTATAATATACAATGCTCAGTTGTACATATCCAACTTTACCATGGCAAACCAGGAGGATATATTTTTGGTACCACAGTAACAGAGGAAGTTGGAGAAGTAGAAAGGACATAGAAGAGAAAGTGCAATAAAGAATGATGGAAGATTTTGGCTTTTTGCTTCTTTATTCCCCTGTCTTTGGTAGATGAAACTAGAGTGCTAATCCACATCAAGTTTTATTTTCAGGTTTCATGTAACTAAAAATGTACATGTATAAGATGGCAAAGCAGGGTTAGGGATATAATAATCGATGATGGAATCATTTTTCTGAATTTGCTTCCAAGCAAGTGACGTCTATTTCCAATGCTTTTGTCATGGTTAGTCCTTTTGGGACAAAATTCATGTTTGCTTCTGGGATCACTTAGAGTCCATTTGTTGGGGTAGCAGCAGACAGCTTGATCATAATCTGACACCGAGTTTTAGGCCCAACTAAGAAGACTATGATACATAAGAGGACTATGATACAGTGGTATTCTGTTCTTATATCTCTTTGACTCATGCTTACCATGGATATGTCAGCCAGAATCTTGAACTATTAAATCTTAGTATGAAGAAAAAACATTACTAAGGACTGAATATGCTAGCTTTACATTGATTGCTCATTGTCATACAGTTTCAGGTATATGAATAGATAATATGTTATTCAAGAGATAGGGAATGCTGTTACTCACTCATATATTCTATTAGTGGAGTGTGCTACATGTGGAGTTGAAAAATAATATAAACCATAGGTTTTGCCAGCCAGAGGGCCTCTTGTCTAGTGTGGGAGAAATGTAGTCACAGAATATACGTAGCAGGGAGTGGTAAGACTTTTAATTGCAGTAAGTTTGAAAGAAGGTTAGGAGTCAGGGTAGGATAGGTTTGCCAGAGGAATTGGAACTTATGATGGAAAGACAGAAAGGAGAGGGAAAGTATTTTTAAAGGAGTTCTTGAAGAAATACCTTAAGAATACTCTGGCTCACATATTCAAATACAGTGGTCATCTTTTAGCTCTAAATCGACTCAAAGAACTACAGAAAGATTAGGCTGGAATAAACTTATAGTACAGTAGTTCTTTTGGAGAAAAGGGTTTTCACTGAATATGAGACTAGAGTCAAATCTCAAGTAAAGACAAGCTTCCCAAAGAGCTAGTACAGCTACCTACAGAGATGAGCAGGGTGATAGAATGGAAAGACCACCTGAATTAAGAATCAGGAAGCCTAGATTTTAGTTTGGGCTCTGACACTAATTCCATGGCTGGAGCACATCCGTTAACCTCCCCGAGACTCCACTTCCTTTATTATAAAATTAGATTTTGGACCAGTTGGCCTCTAAATGTCTTCCCTCTTTGACTCTTTGTCTTTTCTGTGCACATAAACATCAGATCTAATCCTTGTTAGTGGCATTATTTTGAAAACATGGGACAGAAACATAGGAACAATATTCTTTATTGAAAAAAAAAGAAAAGCAACTTTTATAATATTTTTAGGATTTACTGATTAAACATAGTTTTGGAAGTGTGATAAGAGGAAGGAATCTATTTGTATAGATGCTTAATTATTAAAACAAATTTTTTTGAGAACATGCCCAAATAAGGGCTGTATTCCCTTCCTGAAGCATTATGTTGATTCTTTTTTATTGCATTGAGAGGGAGATTTTAGGATAAGAGTCAGAGACCAATCAAAGAGTTTTGGACCCTCCCAATTTCTTATCAAATGCAATGCCTAAATAATATTCCTATATAAACTGTCCTCTTCTAAGCTCCTACCTGAAAGTGGAACTCTAATCACTTAGAAGTTCCTGTACCTCACAGTTGGTATAATTGGAGTCTCCTTTATTGGAGGAAACCATAAGGTAATGTTGTCCTCACCTTATAGGCAAGCCATCATGAGGAGGGATGTGTTGGATAAACAAAGACTATCCTACAGCAGAAGCTGTGGAACCAGGGAAAAATTTAATTACAACTAAGTTTTACCTTATGACTTTTATCTTTGGGGGATAATTTTCTAATTTATCTGTAGGAAAACAAACATTAAAAACAACAAGCTAGATACAGAATTCCTTGAGAAAAGTAGAGCTTTAATAAAATGAGATTTTGCCAATGTTATGCTCTCCCTATCTTTCGGGAGATGGTGCAGCCTCCTTAGCTTATTTTGCTTGAGAAAAAAGTTCCAAATGTGTTTGTTTCCTAATATCCCATTGCAAAAGAGAAATAATTGCATGACTGTCCCAGAGGTTTCAGGCTCATTTTGGGGTATTTCTAAAGATTCCCTGTAGCCCATATTTTATTTGTGTTTTAAACATTTCTTTGATGGTATCCCAGCAAGAAATAATTTATTATTCCTAGAAATATAATACTACTATAACATTTCTGACTAGGATGATTTTCTGTTTCTAAAATCTTTAAATTTTATAATGCTTGTAATGCATGCTTAGTACAAGTTTTTAAAAAGCATGAAATTATAATTTTTTTATAAAATGAAATTAACCTGCATAGCTTTCCCCTGCCTTTCCCTCCCCTTTTGAATAATTGAATCTAAAAGACATTAAGTAGGGCTGAGTAAGGTAGGAGTCTACATGACATCAAACCTAGAAGCCATAAGAGAATAGATGGATAATTTAGTTATATGATAATAGAAAATTTCTACATGGAAAAAAATAAGCCATCAGAAATAGGAAAAACTATTTGCATCACTTATTTTCAAAGGGCCAATTTTGTTTTTTTTTGTATGTAAAGAGCATATACAAAGCAATTAGAAAAAGAGCAACAACCCAATGGGAAATCTACAAAGGAAGGGAACAAACTGTTCGTAGAAAATTATGCAGTTTGTTCCTTTCCTTTATATAAAAATGAGAAATTTTCTTAAGTATATGAGAAAATGCCTAAATTCTCATTCATAAGAAAAATGTAATTTAAAAGTATTTTGAGATACTACATTTTACCTATTAAATTGACAGAGATCCACCATTAAAATATTTTTCGAAATGCCTGTGAAAAAGCAAGCACTTTCAAAAATTGCTGATGGAATTACAAATTAATACAACATGTGGGGGGCACAGTTTGGGAATATCCAGCAAATTTACTAATACACATTCCCTTTGACCCAGCAATTTTACTTCTGGGAATTTAGCTTACTGATACACTTCCACACAAACTGACAAATTTATAAACGTATTTATTACAGCATAGTTGGCAACAGCAAAAGATGGTAAGCAATACAAATGTCCACGCATATAGGGAACTGGTTAAATAAATTATAGTGCATCCATAAAATGGAATACTATGCAGACATTAAAAAGAATAAAGAAACTTCATATGGAAGTGGAATGAAGTCTAAGGAATATGTTAAGAGAAAAAAGCGAAGTATAGAAATATGTATATATTATGCTACTATTCTTGTAAGAAAAAGTGAGGAAAAGGGTAGTAACTGTGCATGAAGTATCTCTGGAAATACACATAAGAACTGATTGCATTGTCTCTAGAGTTAACAACTAGATGGCTAGAGTACAAGAGTATAAGAGACTTTTCAAAGAACACCTTTTTATAGCTGTTGAATTTTTTTTTTTTTTTTTTTTTTTTGAGATGGAGTCTCGCTGTGTCTCCCAGGCTGGAGTGCAGTGGCGCGATCTCGGCTCACTGCAAGCTCCGCCCCCTGGGTTCACGCCATTCTCCTGCCTCAGCCTCCCAAGTAGCTGGGACTACAGGCGCCCGCTACCACGCCCGGCTAATTTTTTGTATTTTTAGATAGCTGTTGAATTTTTAACCATGAGAATTTACCTATACAATATGTAAATGTCTAATGAAAAAAGAAAACACCTGTCGCCCAGGCTGGAGTGCAGTGGCGCGATCTCAGCTCACTGCAAGCTCCGCCTCCTGGGTTCACGATCTTTGATAAGGAATATTATGAAAGTGTATGAGAATTGGAAATACTTCCTTTTCTTTTTTTTCTTCCCCCTCACTCCTTGAAGCAGGCAAGCTGAGTTTGAATACTCTTGGTATTTTTGCATATGCAGTAATTGTAGTTTTACCCACAGGAAGAAGAAGGAAATACTTGCAAAACACAAAAAACTTCCTGGCTCCAAGATTGTGTTTTATCCTTATCTCCAACCAATGATCTTATGGTAATAGCTCGAGAGCAAAAAGCTGTATTTCTAGTGCGTGAGTATCCTATTCTTTTCAGCGACCTTTATTTTGATGCATTGGATACGAAGAGAAAATGGATTAGGTGAAAAGAATATAACACTTTATCTCCCCCCCACCCCCATTTCCCTCTTTTTCCCCCTTGCATTCTGTTTGTTTTCTCCCTTTTTTCTGTCTTGGTTGTAGCTACCTTAGCTTATGATACTGCAGGGGCAGTACTGTGCATTGCTCAATTCTTGCAAGGGACAGTCAGAGCTAAAAAGGTCATTGACCTTTTCTTAGTAACAATGTGAGTGAGGTGATTTTCAACTCTTAATTTGAAAACTCATAATATTATCGATTTCTGTTTTGGGCATAGCATTTTAACTCATAATTTTTTTTTGAAGATTAAAAATTGAGGTTTTTTTCATACCTTGTAGATTTCCAAACCTTACTGATCAAAGTAAGATTATGTGTAAAATGTGTATAGAATGGTCTTACAAAGCAAATTTACCCTCAAGTAGCAAAGGTCTAGTAGAAAAATTTTCTCTGTCATCTGAAGATAAAAGTAGTCTTAAACTAGGCAGGGTGCGCACAGGAATTAGTAACTTTATTCTATAAGAACTATGACAACATTATACAGGTTGAATTGGGGGAAGGAGAGGCTGAAGGCCAGGAGACTAGGTGTATTATAAGAATCTATTATAGATATTTTAATCTTATATTTACCTATAAAAAGACCCAAGTTAGTTAACATACAACTGTTAAATTTTGTAATCATATTTTAAGGAGAAAGAGCAAAATTTATAAATTACCTTTTTAGTATATTATAGCTAAAATTATTTTATATGATATCTTCATTCTTTCAGCAAAGTGGAAATATAGTGATAAAGGAAAGGAAGAAATGCAATTTGCTGTTGGCTGGAGTGGTTCTTTAAATGTTGAAGAAGGGTAGGTGCCAATTAATTTTTGTTTCTCTGTGTATTACATGTATATATGAAATTGACTTGTAAGTGAATCTATTCAAAAGTTTCATTATTTGGTTGGGCTCAGTCTTTCACATCTGTAATCCTAGCACTTTGGGAGGCCAAGGCAGGAAGGTCATTTGAGCCCAGGAGTTCAAGATCACCCTGGGCAACATAGTAAGACCCTGTCTCTACAAAAAATTTAAAAATTAGCTGGACATGGTACGCACACCTGTAGTCCCAGCTACTCGAGAGGCTGAGGCAGGAGGATTGCTTGAACCCAGGAGTTTGAGGCTGCAGTGAGCTATGATCATGCCCTGCATTCTAGCCAGTGCAACAGAGTGACACCCTGTCTCTTAAAAGAAAACAATTTTTTAAAATAAGAAAGAAATTTCATTATTTGAAATGTTTAGTGAATGTATATGTATCCTAACTTTATAGGTTGTAGAGAATGATTTGATCAGCAAATTTTATGTATCAAGTAATTTTTTTTTAATTCTGTTGGAAGATTTAAGAAAGAATTCAAAAAGAATCTCATAAAATCCTTTTTAATTTTGTCTTTTCCCTCTGTTCTCCATTACTAATTTTATTCATCCAAAAAGTCAAGGGCAATCATTGTCTTCTCTGCTTTGCTGATATTGGGCTTATACTTGAAGGGTACAGTACTACATTAATTCTTAAAACTCATAAATACTTCAGAAATGCAAGTTGGTACATCAGTTTCCTGCTGACTCAGTAAAACTTTTATAACTATGACCAGTGTGACTACATGATGGAGCTGCTAGCCTAGAACCTTGAACCCAAAACTGGTTTTCAATTAAATTTTTATGACTGAAAGCTGTCTGATCAGAATGAGTAAAAAAATCCTCCAGACTTTGAATTCAGATAAAAGACAACCAAGTAGAAGTGCCTAGAACATAGCCTGGCACATTGTAGATATTTGAAATATTCTCTACTATTATCAAAATAAATGGTAATATTTCTCCTTACACCATTTAGCCTAAGTGTCAGAAATGCAAAGCAAACATGCTTTAAAAACAGCAAACGAACATGAAGATGAATTTTGTTCATGGATTACCTAGTATGATGTATGGCGTAGAAGTGTTTGTAGTTTCTTGGATAAGCTGGTGATGATCCTCACGTTTGACAGATTTAATAAAAGTCAGTGGGTAGGAGTTGTTTTGATTTTGAGACTTAATTTCTGAGCTCCTGACAAATATTTCAAGTCTACATGTCAGAAAAAAAATGTATGTATCTTTTTTATGGAACATCACACCTAACATGTGCTTAGAAATGGATGATCAGAGTAGTTTCTGCAAAATAGAAAAGCCAGCAAGTTGAAATACGTAAGTTCCTAAAATAAGGTACCCTGCAGAAATACGGTTTGCATATAACGTGACTGGCAGTTCCTCAACCATTTTCCCAGCTCCTGATCTCAAACAACGAGGCAGGCTGAAGTTCTTAGCTGAAGCAGAGGAGAGGGAGGGACATAGTAGGAAATGGCTGCATGGGGATCGTTTGAGCTTTGCTCAGTTCTGGGTACAGTCAGTTGTGTAAGTAAAGTTTTGCTTTCTGTACTTTCATGTTTTTCATGACAAGAAGAGTGAAAAATTCTGTTTTTTATTAACCTCAAATGCATGTGGCATTATATTTTGCGTGAATGAATTTTATGGACCTTACTGGTAGTAGAGTTTTACTGTATTTTTACTTATGCATCAAATAAAACTGGTTCACAGAAGTCATCTTCCAGTTATTGTCCTTTAACATCCAATTATAAAGAAATAAAAGTAATTAGTAAGTTCGGTGGGTAAGCATATGATTTTGTTTTTGTTTTTAGGGAATGTGTAACCAGTGCTCTATGTATCCCACTAGCAAGCCAAAAGAGGTAAGGATAAATAAGAGTTATCTGTTTCCTTTGCTTTGATTTATGAGTTGTTAAGATAATAAATTTTGTTTGTAACAGGAGTTCCACTGGGCGTCCTGACTGGACCTGCATTGTGGTGGGTTTTACTTCAGGTTATGTACGCTTCTACACTGAGGTGAGTTGAGTTTTCAACAGCTAGGAAACACTAGTTGACTGCAATATCTGGTTGTGCATCCCCTTTATACTAGTTTGTGACTTTATTACCTGCTGCCTGAAAATGTGTAGTTGATGCTTTATTGGGGTAGAGGCCGGGATAGGCCATGGTAAGTTCTGGTAGAAGATACAGAGAAGAGGAGCTGTATTCTGAAAAGAGTGTACCTGGTATCTCTGGAAAACTGTTGGGGAAATGGTACTCTTTGCCTGGCCATACCTGCTCAGGTATATTGGTAAGAAAACAAGCAGGGACCTTCTCTGTGCTTCCTCCTAGAATGGTGTGCTCTTGCTTGCACAGCTTTTGAATGAGGACCCAGTACTTCAACTTAAATGCAGAACCTATGAAATACCACGACATCCCGGGGTGACTGAGCAGGTAGTGTGAAAAATTGTGTTCCAACAGTAATAGTGGCATTACTTTGAAGCAGTTTCTCTCCTCTTTTTTGGGTGGAAACTTAAAAGATATCTTTGTCTTGTGGCACAGTTAACTCTGCTATCGTAGTCTAGAAATATAATCTATTTGTAGTGGAGTAAAGAATACGTCTTGCTTTTACTTATTTAATGAAATATTCTATGTTTCATTCTACAACAAAGTAAAACCCTTTAGTTAGAAGCCAAGAAAATTTCTTATTTTTAGAATTTAATAGTGACTTAAGGCAAAAATATGATATTCTATAACTTTATATCTTTTTTTAATTTGGATTTAGGTGCCAAAATTACCTAGAGAAAAAGAAAAAAAAATTGGCCGCCTTGTTACTAGTGATACTACCTTGTACTTAACTGTTTCTCAGAAAAGGGGTTACTAAGCTTTTGTTCATAGTGGAAAATACATACATTCATTGAAGATTTCAACTGAGAAGATAATACTGCTTAGTATCTGAGGCTCTAACCTCTCAGGTGCCTTGTAACATTTTGGTTGTCTTAGTCAAAAAATAATTATAGGGCCATTTAAACCAATATGCTTTTATTTGTTTTGCAGAGTGCATACCTATGTAATATGCCTTCCCTTTGTTGTACTACTTAGCCTCCAAAAGATTTCAAGTAAGCAGGTGTATACACTGTATGCATTTGTTAATTGAATTTGCATGGGAGATGGACTGGAGCTGCAAAAGAATCTTATCTAGTAAGAGAGACCAGGATTAAAATCTAATAATATCTGTGGATGAATTAATCAGTAATATAAAGCAATACCTAATTTATTGGTAATTTATTTGGACAGAATACATTCTGTACAAGCTTAGAGAAAGAGGAGTTCAATTTGGACCAGGAAAATAAGAAAATTTCATTGATGAGGTGAGATTTGCATTAAGCCTTGAACAATGGGTATATAATTTAATTAGGAGAAAAGAGGGGAAAGTGTTTCAGGTAATCAGGAGAAAATTTGATAGAAGATTTGAATGTAGAACTGTATATGCAACAACAAAGAAACTTATGTTATAAAATAATGAGAGACTGTCAAGCAGAGTGGCCAAATTTTGCATAAATTCAAAGGCCAAGTGAAAAATTAGAATTGATTTAGGAAATGAGAGAAACTCCTAAAGATTTATAAGAAGGAAGTGATGTAATCAAAGGAATATTGAAGATTTCTTTCTTCAAGATAAACTGGAATTAGGGAGGCTAGTTACCTGGTTTTTTTAAGTTATCTGTAACAGATGTGGAGTGCTGGGAGCCAGGACTAAAATGGCTATGGGAAGAGAGAAAGGACCAGTACAAAAATTGTTTTGGGGCCGGGCACGGTGGCTCACACCTGTAATGCCAGCACTTTGGGAGCCCGAGGTGGGCGGATTGCCTGAGCTCAGGAGTTTGAGACCAGCCTGGGCAACACGGTAAAACCCCGTCTCTACTAAAATACAAAAAATTAGCCGGGCGTGGTGGCGGGCGCCTGTAGTCCCAGCGGCTTGGAAGGCTGAGGCAGGAGAATTGCTTGAACCCGGGAGGCAGAGGTTGCAGTGAGCTGAGATCTCGCCACTACACTCCAGCCTGCATGACGGAGTGAGACTCCGTCTCAAAAAAAAAAAAAAAAAAAAAAAAAAATTGTTTTGAAGAAGCTTAATAGGACCTGGTTATTGTGTAGAGATGTACAGTGCTTTAAAAATGAGCTAAAGATGTCTCTAAGATACTTATCCTGAGGAGTGCCATTGTCAATGTTGGAATAAGGGACTACATTGGCAGTAAATGTTATTAAATGAGGTTTTGCACATGTTGAGTTTGAGGCGATGGTAGGAAATAAAATCAAGTTACTGGTATCATGTAATGATACAAAATTGCTGTATAGGCACAGAGACTAGATTGGACATGATGGCTGAAGTCATAGATAATGAATGAATTCTTTCAAGTAAAGAGTGTAGGAAAATAAAACTACAGGCTGAAGACTTAAGTCTTAGTAACTAATAATACTCATCATAAGGAGATGGGAGAAATTGAACTATTAAAGGAAACAAGGAACAGCTGGAAATCAAAGAAGATAATCTGTGAACTGAAGATAACTTTCCAGAGATGTTTTTCATTTTTCTAAAAATTCACTGGATGACAAAGCTTTTTAAAATACATTAAATTTGGTCATGTCTATAATACTCTTTTTTTAGAACTAGTGGAAAAATATAACTAACATTTAAATATTTGCTTTCTATTTGCTATACAAACCAAGAAAATCATTTCAAAATTTTTATCAAGAAGGAGGTCTTTGTTGTTACTCTGTATGCTTTATTAAACAGCTGTGGATCTGACACATCCATTTATATATCAAAATTATCTTCTATTTGCTTTTTTTTTAATATACTCCCAGATTTGTCAGAGATCACAGAAGCATATTTCCTCTAATTCAGTTCTAGGAGCAATGAGTGTAGTACGGGTGACAGCAGGTCATTTGTTGCAGGAGAGGATTCGAAAGAGAGGGAAAATCTCCTTCTGGAATTTCAAAGACATTTCTTTTGCATAATAGCTTCTGTAAAAAGATCTTCTCTGTCATCTAGCACAGTATCTACAGATCTGGGGCCATTGGTATTTGTGTTAGTGTTTTCTTCAGGAAGACTACCTGGTTTTGGAGAAATTGACTTGCTAGTGATTAGGTCTTTTCTGTTTTCTAGCTCCCCAAAGTGAGTGAGGAGGCTCTCTCCCTGCTGCTGTGCTCACTGGGCCATGCGTGCTTAGCCTTGTGAACTTGTCATGTGAGAATATATGCCATGTCCCTTCCCCACTGGCTTATGCTCCTGTGGCCCAGAAGTCTTTTTTAAACAGAGAAACAGCCTGACAGTCCAGTAGAAAAAGGAGCAAGGCAGATCTCAAGAGAAGAAATTGGCCCAAAAACATATAAGAAACTTTTGAACCTTAATAATGATCTAAGAACTATAAGAAAATACAGTGAGATAACTTTTCACCTTTTGGATTGGCAAAGATAAAGATTAACAAACTTTTGATGACAATATAGAGAAACAGTCACTCTCATGTATTATTGGTGGAAATATAAGTTGATAGGCACTTTTTGAGGCAATTAATATATATGAGAATGAAAACTGTGAATACTGTATGACCCAACTGACCCACTTGAAGGAATTTACACTAAAGTAATATCCTAGTAACATGAAAAGATATAGACTGAAGAATGTTTATTGCAGTGATGTTTATAATGATGAAAATATATTAATTCATAAATATTCTTTACTGCCTATTATTTGCCCAGTTCACTTCTAATCCCTGAGGATTCATTGGTGTAACAAATATGCAAGGTTCCTGCTTTCATGGAGTTTACAGTTTGGGCATGGTGGAGGGAAACCAACAGTAAGCAGCTAGAGATATCAAGGTGATTCCAGTCTCTGATAGGCGCTGTAAAGGAAGTCATGTTGATGAGATAGTAATGTGCCAAGAGAATAGGTATGTTGTTTGAGATGGAGGTTCAGGAGCAGCCTCTCTGGATAACTAACATTTGAACTGAAACCTGAATGACAGGAACAATTAGGCAGGTGAAGATTGGAGAGGAGAACGTCCAAGCACATGCAAAGGTCTGAGGGTAATGATGACCTCTCATATTTGCCAGATCTTGCAGCCATGGTTAATGAGTTCAGGTTTTATTTTAAATGCAGAAGGGAGTCATTGGAGAGTTTTAATCAGGAGATTGGTTTGATCTGTTATATCTTACGAAGAGCACACTGGCTGTGTGGAGCGTGGATTGTAGAGAGCAAGAGTAGAAGCAGGAGGCCATACTGAATGTCTGTCAATATGAACTGGTTAAGTAAAATAGGGTACATATAATGAAAGACTGTGCAGCCACAACCAAAAATGATTTGTTCACTTATTGAAATGGAAAAATATCATTGACATATTATTGAATAGTAAAAACCATGTTAGGTTTTTACTAACATGGCTATATTTGGTATAGCCTTATGCAAATGTTTTTGAATATATTTGGGGATGTGTATTGGGACATGTCTGGGATTTCAGGTGAGTTTTCTTCTGTTTTTACATACTGTTTTATCTGTGCAGTGAGTATATTTACTTTTTATGAAATTGTAATTCTTTGTGTTACTCTCAGCATCTTTGAGACAATTATTTACCATACACAAAAGGTTATATTTTGAAAAGAATTTTAGGTCTTTGGCAAAAAGGCACTCTGAAATTAATTTTTTAATCTATTTTTACTGTTCTGCCTGAATCTGCTTTGGGTGTTGGGTGGTTGATGGTTTAGTCCCAGTATTTTTCATTTTACATTATTCGTGAAATTTAGTATAATAAAAAGTAGATAAGCTTATTTGATGTATCAATTCAAGAACTTTTTTTTTATTTCTTAAATAGAATGAAGAGTTGAGTATCTTATATCCAGCTGCCATTGTGACTATTGATGGATTTAGCCTTTTTCAATCTCTTCGTGCTTGTCGAAATCAGGTAGCAAAAGGTAATATTTTGGCAAGAAATATTTAACCTCTGTTCATGTTTGTTTTATTTAATTTCACCTGCTTATGGAATTTAGGTATGTCTTCTAAATAAAAAAAGGCCTTCTGAACTAGATTTATGGGAAAAACCTGCCTCCTATAGAGACAGGGGAGCATGTTGAGTAGATTGCTTAGTAAGGTAGAGACAAGCGCTAAAACATAAACACTTCACATGTTGCGTTTGGAGAGTGTGGTCAGCGCAGAAACACTGGGCTTTCTTTACGAATTCAGCAGTATGTCTTGACTAGCTAGATTTGCAACTGTATTGACAACCAACATTGGGGTAAAGAATTTAGTTGCATGTGGCTGAGGTACCAGATTTTCACTAGATCAGCAGCTGATCAAGTCCAACGTCCTAAAATCTGGTGACTCCACATTGCTTCTGTCCTCCCTGAGGATAAAGCTGTCCACTGTGTGCAGGGGAAATGCGAGATCCTACCGATATCACTGTCAGCAGGACCCAGCCGGGAGTCAGCATGAGCTGCTTTTTGCTAACTCAGAACACTCAGAATGGAGAAAAGCTAGAGGCCTAAACTTAATGTATATGTGGGCAACAACATTATTTTGTGACTTAGGGATGAAAACTGCCCAAATAATCAAGAATTCTTACCTTTACTACCTATCGTTTACATTCTGATGCTGTTACATCTTTTGGAAGAGATATTTCTTCAAATTCAACATGCCATTGATTGTAAGAAACACTATTATTTTATGTACCACTAAAAAGAAAAAACTATTGCCAGTGAAAGATACACCATCAATTTTCAGATCTCAATTTCAGGGTTGTGAAAATATGGAAGAGTCTTAAAATCAGTGAAAATATGAGTAGTAGCACTAACTTCCCCTTTTCTTCTGGGATTGAGTAGAGGAGCCTTAATGGCCCCAAAACAAAGTTTATTTACTTTTTATGAAATTGTAATTCTTTGTGTTACTCTCAGCATCTTTGAGACAATTATTTACCATACACAAAAGGTTATATTTTGAAAAGAATTTTAGGTCTTTGGCAAAAAGGCACTCTGAAATTAATTTTTTAATCTATTTTTACTATTCTTCTGCCTGATATTGCTTTGGGTGTTGGGTGGTTGATGGTTTAGTCCCAGTATTTTTCATTTTACATTATTCGTGAAATTTCACATTATTTAGTGAAAAATTAAATAGCTGATAATACCGATTATAAAATAATTGTCAATTTCTAGTTTATTAAATTAATGAACTTCTTACCTACAGAAAATTGCCTTTTGATATATAGGTTAATGGTGAGTATTTTAAATGTTCTCAAGATAATGAAGCTTATGGTGGGCTAAATTTAAATAATTTAAAAGATTCTGAAAATAGGTATAAAAATTTAAACAAATTCTGACCTAGTAAAAAAGCTTATACTAGAAAAGAACCACATAGCCAAGACATCAGAAGTTTTACCAATCATATCAACCTGCTAAAAAAGACAGAGAAAAATTTTTGATTGCAATATGAGATGCTGGATTTAGACTAGGTTTAGAAACAATTTTATGAAGCAGTAAACATATCCTAATTAGCCTATGTTTTCAGGAAGCCATTTAGGAGTTAAACTTTGTTTTGGGGCCACTAAGTCTCCTCTACTCAATCCCAGAAGAAAAGGGGAAGTCAGCACCACTACTCATATTTTCACTGATTTTAAGACTTTTCTTTTCCATATTTTAACAACTGTAAAATTGAGATCTGAAATTATTTCTAATTTTAGGTTGGTATGATTGGTAGAATTCTGAAGTCTCGGCTATATGGTTCTTTTTTTACAATTGGTTTAAATTTTTATACCTATTTTCATATCTTTTAAATTATTTAAATCTAACCCACCATAAGCTTCATTATCTTAAGGACATTTAAAATACTCACCATTAATATATATGCCAAAAGGCAGTTTCCTGTGGGTAAGAAGTTTATTAATAAACTAGAAATAGACAATTATTTTATGATTGGTATTATCAGCCATTTAATTTTTCACCATTTTTGAATTTCTGTTTGCTTGTTGTGTATGAGACCATAAAGCCATTTGTCTCCTAGGAAGTAAGGAATTAAGCCACTTAGTGCCCTTGGGTTGTAAGTTGCTATAAAAAGAGTTCTGGTTACTTAGCCATAAATTGTGACGTTTATTTCAGCATATAAGAAAATTATCTTTTCTTGGCCTTACTATCAATCTGCAATATTTAGAGGATTGTATTTTCTCTTTATTATTATTTTTTCACTTTCCTGAATAAACAGCCAGAACTCAGCAGTATTCTGATATGTAACATGGGTGTTTACTGATTGATGGGATGTGCCTGAATCTATGGCAAGAGGTATAACTGTTGCTTTTCCTTTTCTTAGTCACTAAGCAAAGGGACTGAGGTTAAAGATTGACATTTCATTCATTTTTTTCACAGTGCTGTTGCTTTTAATATATCTTTCTATCAAGTCTGGCCTCAGTTACCTAGATTAGAGACCTTGTATGTGTGCTCTGCCAGGTGTATCAGGTTTTTAGTTTTTCACTCAGTAAAGCACTGATTCCTATCCCTAGGATTTTATCCCCTTTGTCAAGAGGGAGAAATTGCTTAGTTGGCATCACTTGCAGTTTGAATTCACTTTGTTTTGGTTCTGTTTTGTTTCGTTTTGTTTTGTTGTTTTCGAGACAGTCTCCCTCTCTCACCCAGGCTGGATTGCAGTGGCGTGATCTCAGCTTACTGCAACCTCCACCTCCCAGGTTCAAGTGATTTTCCTGCCTCAGCCTCCCGAGTAACTAGTACTGCAGGCGTGCACTACCATGCCTGGCTCACTTTTGTATTTTTACTAGAGACGGTGTTTCACCATGTTGGCGAGGCTGATCTCAAACTCCTGATCTCAAGCGATCCACCTGCCTCAGCCTCCAAAACTGTTGGGATTACAGGCATGAGCCACCGTGCCCAGCCTGAATTCACTTTGATTTTTAGTAGTATTCTAGAATTTTTAGTAGTCTTCTTTAATGACTTGAGTGTTCCAGAATCTTTTGTGACGGCCAACTTAGTCTTTTAAATGTTTGCATTTTATGTGCATTGTCTTGGCATGAATAAATCTCACTTTATGCCTTGTTTTCATTACTTTGACTCATTATTAGCTGACATTTTAGAATAACAAATTAGTATGATTTTAATGATTTTTTTGTAAAACTTCATTTTATCCATAATAATTAAGTTTGGATTGTCTATTTTATATTTTGTAGCTGCAGCATCAGGCAATGAGAACATACAACCACCACCATTAGCTTATAAGAAATGGGGTCTACAGGATATTGACACTATTATTGATCATGCTAGTGTTGGTAAGTATTACTAATTCAAATTCTTTTGGAATTTACTTCTTAAACTTTTTTATTAAAGTATCTCACTTATTAGAGATGGACATTATTCTTTATTTATTATTATTATTTTTTAAGATGGAGCTTTGCTCTATCACCCAGGCAGGAGTGCAGTGGCATGATCTCAGCTCACTGCAACCTCTGCCTCCCGGGGTCAAGTGATCCTCCCACCTCAGCCTCCCAAGTAGCTGAGATTACAAGCGTGCACCACCATGCCTGGCTAATTTTTGTATTTTTCATAGAGATGGGATTTCATCATGTTGGCTGGGTTGATCTTGAACTCCTGACCTCAAGAGGTGCACCTGCCTCAGCCTCCCAAAGTGCTGAGATTACAGGCATGAATCACTGCACCTGGCCAACATTTATTCTTATGTGAAAAAATGCATTGCCTTTAGTGAGACATCTGGAAGGTAGTTCAGATTCAGATTATCATAGGCATATATCTTTAAAGCCGGGCATGATAGCAAACACCTATAATCCCAGCACTTTGGGAGGCTAAGGTGGGTGGATCACATGAAGCCAGAAGTTCAAGATTACCCCGACCCACATAGCGAAACCCCGTCTCTACTAAAAATACAAAAATTAGCCAGATGTGGTGGTACATACCTGTATTCCCAGCTACCTGGGAGGCTGAGGCAGGAGAATTGCCTGAACCCGGGAGGTGGAGGTTGCAGTAAGCCAAGATCACACCACTGCACTCCAGCCTGGGTGACAGACTCTGTCTCAAGAAAACAAAACAAAAGAAAAATAAATGGTAGCAGTTTTAATAAAGATTTAATTATGCCCTCAGCCACAGTATTGTACAGTTTTAAATCACTCACTATTTGACTATTCTAGAGATAAATTTGGTCTAGATAATGACCATATAAATCAGTCTCTTAAAAATATAACCTTGGTCAGGTGTGGTGGCTTGCATCTGTAATCCCAGCTACTCAGAAGGCTGAGATAGGAGGATCTCTTGAGCCCAAGAGTTCAAGACCAACCTGGGCAACATAGCGAGACCCCATCACTTAAAAAAAAAAAAGTAACCTTTAAACTAGTAAAATGTAGATAAAAGCAGATTTCTTCTTGCAGCCACTATAAGAGAGCTTACTGTGTTAGGTATTGAGGGTATAGAGATGTAAAGACATGCTTCCCTGCTGTCTTAAAGTGTGAGTCTAGGAGTCTAGTTAGAAGAAACACATGAGAATGGCTGCAGTACTACAACATAATAATTGTAGCAGACAAGGGGACCAGCTGTAGTGGGAGCAGAGGAGGAAACACTCATTGTTTCTCCAGCACACTATATACTTTTACCCCTAGATCTATGTGCATGTTGGCTAGAATGCCTCCTCTGTGTTTGTTCACTTGGTCAAGTTCTACTCATTCTATGAAAACTGGACATTGGGAGAGAAAGAGCAAGGAGAAAAGGAAGGAGTGTGACTCTAGAGAGGCTAACAAGATATCTGACACACAGGCTGTCTTTCTATTTACTGCGTAGCTCTTATATGGTATACTCTGTAATAAAAACCTATTGGTAAACATTTCAGTGTGTCTACTTTTTTGCTAGCATAAAAATGCTACAAAATTCCAAAGTGTTGAGTTCAGTTCAGGGTGGCTTCCCTGCTCTGTTAATTAAACTTTGGAACATTGAAACTGGCTAGGGAAAATGATTGGATAGAAAATGTTATTCTATTCATTTATCCCCAGCCTACAAAATGAAAAAAGGTACAGTAAACTTCATTGTATGTATATCTTTATGTAAAGGTCTGGTTAATTTATTCAACAAATAAATGAGTAGCTATTAATATTTGTGCTAGAAATACAAGATAGGACTCCACCCTGATAAAGCTTACATTTTGGTGATGGGGAGACAAACAATAAACTAAATAAATAAATATGATAATATCAGACTGTTAGTGAGCATCATGAAGAAAATAAGTAGAAGGTTATGATAGAGAATAAAGGAAGAGGGTGTTTTAGGTAGACTAGTGAGGAAAAGCCTCTCCAGGGACATGACATTCAGACTGAGACTTGAAGGATGAGAAGGAGCCAGCTATGGAAAGAGGTGTAGGAAGAGCATTCTAGGCAGAGGAGCATCAGGGATATAGGCCTGGGAGCCTTGAAGACCTGAGTGTTCAAGAAACAGAAAGGGGGTTGGTGTGACTTGACCATAAAGAGTGAGGGGAAAACAGGACAAGGTTAGGTTGGAGATGCAGACTAGGGTTAGATCACGTAGGGATAAGGAGATCCGATTTTATTCTAAATGCAATGGATGTCACTGATGGATTCTAAGTAGGGGGTTACATTTTAACATATCTCTGTTTGCTGGATAGAGAGATGCTTGTAGAAGAAAGCAAGGAGACCAGTTAGGAGTGTATTGCAATAATTCATGCAAGAGAGAATGATGGATTTATGGTGGAGGCAGTCGAGTTGGAAGGAAGTAGACAGATTTGAGATACACTTTGTACTTGCTCAGGGATGGTTTTGAGAAACAAGAGAAAGGAAAGCATTAAGGGTTTCTTAATTTTTAAGTTTGAGCAACAGGGTGGATGATGAGACTGTTTACTGAAATGAGAATAAGGAGGAGGAGAGGCACATAAAGAGTTATGTTTTTACAGGTTAACTTCTGACACAGTTAAACATTCAAGTAGAGGTATCAGGTGTATGAATTGGACATGAGAGACTGAATTTCAGGGAGGAAGCTGGGATTGTAGATATAAATTTGAGAGGGAGTGGTTTACTGTGGAATGTTTCGTAGAATTCAAGAAAAGAAGGTGGTCCATTGGATTTGACAACATGGAGTTATTTAGTGACTTTTGATATGAACAGTTACAGTAGAATGGTGAGGATGAAAGCCAAATTAATATAGGCTTAAGAATAAATATTTTCACCCCCTGCTCTCTAAAATCACAAACAAGGAGCATAAGAAGTAGATTCTCAGTATGTCCGTTTTTATGGAGTCCTGACCTCTTCCTGAAGCCTCATACTCATTTCTCCAGCTCCCTACTGAATAATTTCTACCTAGATATCAAACTTAACATATCCAAAATCGAATTCTTAATTTCCTCCTGCCAAACTTGCTCCTCCTTTTTTTTTTCTACATCATCTTTCTTCTGGTTGCTCCTTACTGTGACATACAAGGCCCAACTTTATCTCGCTTATGGTACCTCTGACACTGTCTCCTGTAGGGTACCCCTCCCCATTCATTGTGTTTCATCACGCAGATCTCCTCTGTGTTCCTCAGACACAGCAAGCATATCCCTACTCTAGAGCATTTAGATTTACTGCTCCCTCTGCCTGGAAAACTTTAGCTAGTCACATGGCTTTCTCCCTGTCTTCACTCAGGTCTCTTAATATATCACGTTGTCAAAGAGGCCTTCTTTAGTTACTCTACTAGGCCTAGAAAATTATGCAATGATTTTGACTTTATGGAAATTTATATTGAGAGGGACTTTGATGTCTTTCAAAGTGTGGAAAGACCTCAGATGCTCAGGGAAAACTCTTAATGACAAGGTAATAATAACTCCAGAAAAAAAAGAATGCACAGCCAAGGAAATGTAATTACAGTAAGTACTGTATCTCAGCAGTGAGTAATACTTATATCATTCCTAATAATAAAAACAGTGAATTTAATAAAAAATTGAGATACAAATATTTTGGAAGGATATAGGGAGAGAAAGAGAGATGTAAATAAGCCATACCACCTTAAATTAATGAAAAATAGTGCTAAAATCGGTGACTCGAAAGATAACAGCCCCCTAAATTCAGTACCAATGTGTAGCAATATAGAGGGCAGAAAAACACTTTAAATAATACTATAGGAATGTGGTCAGCAAAATGTAGACTGTGGGAAATTAGTCTCAAACAGGCTTGTTTCTTCAACAAATAGATTTCAAAGGATTGAAGATGGGAAGGAGGGGTTGAGGTCAGAAGGATTTTGGACCAAACTCTATGTCCATTTGTTTGGGGTCCTTACTTTGAAACCCAGAGGTATTGTTTTTCTTAGCAATGATTAGCTATTTTGCTTCAAGAGCAGAGAATGCAGAAAATTTAGGTCAACTAAGGTTAAGATTTAGCCGGGGGAGTATGTGTGTAGGGGGAGACGAGTGTAGAGAGGTTGTGGATATTTGCAAGAAAGTGATGATGATGGAACTCAAATCTAAGCTGGATAAAAAGGGAACTGATCCCAAGAGGTACTTGATAAATAGTGGAAAAAATAGTAGGATTAATTAATTTAAACTCAAAATTATGAAATTACTGCCGGGAGTTTCTGGAGTAATTGAGATGGAAAGCTAGGAGATGGTGGTCTAAGTGCGGTACGCTTGAAATCATAGTTACAAAGAATCTACAGTTGCTGATGACCAGATCTAAAGTGTGACATCGAAAATGGATTATTTAAGTTATAGGAAGGAAAACATCATTGGTAGCAATGATGGAAAGGACTGATCAACCATTTCCTTACCATAAATTAGAATCCTTTAAAAAAATTGCATATCTATTGCAAAATTGTCCTCTGGATTATCTTGTAGCAATTTATACTCCTGTGTATATCGCATGGGAGTTTGAAAAGAAGCTATTTTAAAACTTAAATTTCAATTTATATGCCGTACAATTTGCCCTTTGATCATGTTCTGGTGGAGTCAGGCAAAACTTATGAAAATTTTGTAATATAGTGAAAACATTTTGTATACTGAATCATGGATTCATTCATGACTATGAGACAGGTGTTCTGATATTTTATAATAGTCCAGGAGGTGGGAGGGGAATTTAAAAAATAGTCCAAGGATTTGTTTGATCACTTTAATTCCTATAAATCCAGTGAATGGTTTCCTTATGAACTCACTCAAAGAATTTCCTTTCCTAGGACACATTTTAAGGACAAATGCATTTTTTGACAGTTTTCAGGCAAAGGGGAGGCAATACATGTATATGAAAATTAGTAGGGTCAGGCACAGCAGCACATGCCTATATTGGCGGGGCACAGTGGCTCACACTAGGAATCCCAACACTTTGGGAGGCTGAGGCTGGAGGATCACCTGAGGTCAAGAGTTTGAGACCAGCCTGGCCAATATGGTGAAACTTCGTACCAACTAAAAATACAAAAATTAGCTGGGCATGGTGGTGCATGTCTGTAATCCCAGCTATTCGGGGAGGCTGAGGTAAGAGAATCTCAAAAAGAGAGAGAAAAAAAAGGTGAATTGATATTTGGGGATAAAAGTGGACTGTGTACTTCTGGTACCTCTGAGTTTCGTATCTGTTCAAAAAATTAAATTTTGTTTTTATGATATTCTATACGTTATAGAAATTGTAGATGGAAATTTTAATATTTAATGTTTTTTGAGATGGGGTCTCACCCTGTTGCCCAGGCTGGAGTGCAGTTGGAGCGATCGCAGCTCACTGCAACCTCCACCTCCCAGGTTCAAGCAATTCTCCTGCCCCAGCCTCCCAAGTAGCTAAGATTACAGGCACCCACCACCACGCCTGGCTAATTTTTGTATGTTTAGTAGAGGTGGGGTTTCACCATGTTAACCAGGCTGATTTCAAACTCTTGACCTCAAGTGATCCACCTGCCTTGGCCTCCCGAGTGCTGGGATTACAGGAGTGAGCCACTGTACCCAGCAGAATATTTTCTGATGTTGATTTTGTAGCTTTTAAAATGACTTTTGTTTATTAAATAAAACGAAACATTTAGCATCTTAGAATGGAACTGAAGTAAAAATGTAATGACCAAAATAACATTGTACATTCAAGTCACGTGTTTGTTTGTTTGTTTTTATCATTAGGTATTATGACTCTGTCCCCCTTCGATCAAATGAAGACTGCCTCCAATATAGGTGGATTTAATGCAGCAATTAAAAATAGTCCACCTGCCATGTCTCAGTATATCACTGTAGGGTCCAATCCATTTACTGGCTTCTTCTATGCTTTAGAGGTATGAGTTTTGTCAATGATCATGAGTAAGGCCGCTCTTGATTTTACAATTTGTCTACAAATTGGATGTGGTAACTTGCTTAGCCTTAGAAGATTAAGCAGTTTACATTTCTAAATTTCAATTGAAACTAAAATTAATCTCAACTAGCTTTCTTCTAAATTCTTTACATTAATTGAAAAGGTACTACCATCAGTGTAAAAGAAAATTCTTTGTTTCTGAAGCCCTGAATTATTTGATAGCTGAGATGTCTTTAAATATTGGTGCAATAGTCAGATGCTCAGACTTGTTAATGATGTCAGCCCACCAGGGATTTCAGTAAATGAGAAATTGTAAAGACAGAACAAGCTGCCAACTATACTTGTTATAAGTGGTGAAAATTGCTTCCTAAAATAGGGGAGAGTTGAGTGTTAGATTTGGCAGCTCTTGTTTCTCACTTAAAAAGCATGCTTCTCAGAATTGTCCAAAATATCTTTTTACTTTTATAAAAATGTGTGTGTATGTGTGTGTGCATTTATATGTAAAAAGAGAGAAAAGAGCCAGTTATGTGTAGATGTGAAATCCATAGTCCAGCTAGAATAATGTAATCTTAATATCCTAGTTTAAAATGTATTTTAATGAAATTACAATTTAAAGAGGGAAATTTTAATGGTAAAATACACTAATTGTGATTTTATTTTTAAACTATAGAGTTAAAACTATTTTTTATATTGCTCCTAAAATAAACTTTTTACTGTACTCTGAAAGAAGCTGAGTTGCTCGTCCAGCCTTTACAACTTTTGGAAGCATTTTAAAGTAAGCTTTATTTGGAAAGTATGTTTGTTCTTTGTAAGCTGCTAAGTTTTCTCTTTCAAATGTTCTGTTTTTCAGGGAAGCACACAACCATTATTATCCCATGTTGCACTAGCAGTTGCAAGTAAACTCACTTCTGCTTTATTTAATGCTGCCAGGTAATTACTTAACAATTAAATAAAAAATATCTCATTTGTATCTAGCTTGCTTTTAACTTATAATTTGATAGTCTGCACTTTAAAACCCTGAAAGCTCAATTTTATTCTAAGTTTTCTTTCTTTTCAGTGGTTGGCTTGGTTGGAAGAGTAAGCACGAAGAAGAAGCTGTCCAAAAGCAAAAGCCGAAGGTTGAGCCAGCTACCCCATTAGCTGTAAGGCAAGTCTGTCATGCTTCCCAGATTTTAGTCCTTTTAGAAAGGTACTGTTAAATGTGTGGTTTTTCTGCGTGCTTGGTTGATTTGCTGATCTCGTAAGTCTTTGGAACTTCTGAAAGCCATTGCAGTGGAATTTTTTTCCCCACTAGAATGTAAAACTCCATGTGAAGAGTGATTCTTACCTGTTTGATTCACAGCTCTATCCTTGTTATATACTAGGTATTCAAGATGTATTTCTTGAGTGTGCTTTTTAACAAATAAACTTAGCTTGGTCTAATGTAGGAGAATTAGTTTAGTGATAACTGTTGCATTTCTTTTAAAGTTTAGATAGTTTGTTACTAAGTTGTGTAAACTTTTTAAAAAATGTAATCCTAGTAGATTACGGTGGCTCACGTCTGTAATCCTAGCACTTTGGGAGGCCCAGGCGGGCAGATCTCTTGAGGTCAGGAGTTTGACACCAGCCTGCTCAACATGGTGAAACCTCGTCTCTACTAAAAATACAAAAATTAGTTAGGCATGATGGCACGTGCCTGTAATCCCAGCTACCCAGGAGGCCGAGGCAGGAGAATCGCTCAAACCCGGGAGGCAGAGGTTGCAGTGAGCCGAGATTACACCATTGCACTCCAGCCTGGGAGACAAGAGCGAAAAACTCCATCTCAAAAAAAAAAAAAAAAGTAAAAGCAGGAGTCCTGTATTCAGGCACACTTTAGACAGACTCCTGGCCTGTGCTTCCTTGTTTACTTCAGTAGTGCTTTAGAATGTGTTAGTGTATTTGTGAGATTTTTTTTTGGTGGAGGGAGCATGATTTTTTTTTTTCCATTATTATTTTTTAGACAGAAGCATTTTTTCTAATGTTTGGTTTTGTTTAAAAATCATTTTTTATTACCTAATATAAAGTACCACCATGAAGGGAAATAGAACACCTCCTCTTTATAGATGTTCTTCACCTAAAGAGAGCCAACTAATTATTAAAATTTATCAAAGTATATCTTCTAAGTTTTTTTTTTTTATCTTTTTAAAAAATACATTGTAACATACCACGTTTCCTAATATCAAGAGTCAAGAAATTAGCCAAATGGCCCTGTGCATCTCAAATAGATGTAACAAAGACTGAGCACCTTTGTTTCAGGGACTTTTCTCTAAGTGAGCTTTCCTAGCTCTCTTTTAGTACCTTTTTACTTTTATTTTACTCACAATTCTAATGAGGTTGATTATAGACCAACAGCAGTTTAGAGATAACTATTTAGAAAAAGGAAGGTTTTTGCTTCGGGCAGATTGGTATCAGCAGGATGTGATATCTTCCAAAAAAGAGAAAGATTAAGAAGAAGAACTTAAAATAGACAAAAGATGCCTATGTGGGAGCAAATTCTAAAATTTAGTTGACGGTGAGGACTTTGTTTCCTGTGACATGCCTTTTAATCAAATATAGTTATACTTTATATTCTCTAAAGTAATAGGATTGTGAGTATCTATTGAAAACCTACATAAGACTGTGGTTTTATTTCTTTTATGTATTTTATATTACAAATGTCAGTTGTGAATAATAAATTAACTATTATTCCAGGCAAAATTCATATTTCTTTATATAAAAACAGATTCAGCCTATTTCATTTATGCATTTCATTATTCTGTTATATGTTTCTGAATTGGAATGTGATTTGAGCTTTTTATTTTCTTTTAAATATCAGATTTGGACTTCCAGATTCCAGACGCCATGGTGAAAGCATATGTCTGTCTCCGTGTAACACACTGGCAGCAGTAACAGATGATTTCGGCAGAGTTATTTTATTGGATGTAGCTAGAGGAATTGCAATACGCATGTGGAAAGGTACTTCTTACAAAAATCCAGAAAAACAATTAATTCACTTTTTACCCCGATAGTTGAGCAATGTTGTCATGCTTCAGCTTCTGGTTGATAACTGTTTAATTCTTTATGTTTATATTTTCTTTTTTTGACATGAACTCAGATCAGCAACCACTTGATCCAGTAGTCAGCTGATACATCTTTTAGGTTTGATCATGTTTAACCTTTATCTTATGTACTTTCTTTCAGTTCTCACTGTTAGTGTAAATTTCTGAGTTCAGTTTCTTGCCCCTGCTACATCTATTCCCCTTCACAAAGCCATTCTTGAGCCAAATGTTCTCCCCAAATCTGTAATGCCAAGTCTTTCAGATTTAAGATAGCAAAACCCATCTTCACTAACTTGACTTTTATATCCATATGCTTGGGTCAATCCACCTGATGTGTCAATAAGTATGTCACTTAGGAGTTTCATTCAGCTATTAGTAACAGACCCGAGTAACAGACCACAGTATCTTCAGGAACCCAGTCTTCTTCCTTGTAGCTTCCCCACTCAAGGTTCTCATAGACAGCCCTCTTACCTGCATTCTGGGAAGGAAGCAGAAAGGAAGAAGGCTTCTCCTGGCAACTGAGTCAATCTACTTTGAAGATATTCCCCCAAAGTCCCTTCAACCATTATCTACATTAGTCAGAACTTAGTGACATGGCCTCATCTAACTATAAGGGAGACTTGAAAATATCTTTTAACTAGGCACATTGTGAATAATATCTCCCTGACAAAGAAAGCATGATTACATTATTTAGAATCATCTGGAATAGTAACATGTCAGCATAGACCACAATTTATGGCGCCATCTTGTCTGTCCTTTAAAATGTGAGGAATAATGGATTGAGGTCATTAAATTACTCTGGACCAGACTGAAGCCACTATCACCTTCTTGCCAAAGAACTCCTGCAGTGACAGACAGAGGCAGTCTTTACCTACTACATGTCTAACTATCTGTAGAAATAGTTTTAGTACTGCAGATACATCATTTCTCCTTGGTGTTTGTCTCCTGAAACAATATCAAAGGTATGTTCTCAGCAAGACTTCTAAAATACAGAAGACAAAGCTGTACTGACTGCTCCAAATCCACTATAGCAATCTTATTCCTTGCATCATTGCCTGCCTTTCTGCAGCTGGTACAGCCAGTTTTCCTTTCCATTGTATCCTTGGAAAGAAGGATTAATTGCCTATGTGAGGGACCACCCTAAAATAGAAAACAGCGTCAGCTACTTCTCCTATGCAAGAGCTTCCTCCCATCACCCTGTAACCCATATTTTCTATCTGCATGTCGCCAAAAGGCTTGGATGGGAAGGGAAGGGAATGACAGCAGGAAGGGTAATCAGGTGGCTTCAATTATATCTATAATCTTTTTTCTTATTTTTTGAGGGAGTTTCACTCTTGTTGTCCAGGCTAGAGTTCAGTGGCACGATCTCGGCTCACTGCAACCTCCATCTCCCGGGTTCAAGCGATTCTCCTGCCTCAGCCTCCCAAGTAGCTGGGATTACAGGCATGTGCCACCACATCCACCTAATTTTTTGTACTTAGTAGAGACAGGGTTTCACCATGTTGGTCAGGCTGGTCTCGAACTCCTGACCTCAGGTTATCCACCCGCCTCAGCTTCCCAAAGTGCTGGAATTACAGGCGTGAGCCACTGTGCCCAGCCAATATTTTCATTTTAAAGAGAAAAAGTGATCAGAAGTAAATATAGCAAAATACTAAGATTTGATAAGGCTTGGTGATAAACTGGTTATTATTTATTATCATTTTTTATTTAAGATATTCCATAATAAAAATATACTTTCATAGCTTTTCTTACCCCACCCCCACCCCCACTATTCCAGAGTACTTCAGGTGGCTACTATGGAACCTAGACTAAGTAATTAACTTCCCTTTCCCTCTGTCTCTAAGGGTACCGCGATGCACAAATTGGATGGATTCAAATTGTAGAGGATCTTCATGAAAGAATACCAGAAAAGGCGGATTTTTCCCCCTTTGGAAATTCTCAGGGTCCAAGTCGAGTAGCTCAATTCCTTGTGATCTATGCACCAAGAAGGGGAATTTTAGAAGTGTGGAGCACACAGCAGGGACCTAGAGTAGGAGCTTTCAATGTGGGGAAGCACTGCAGGTAAGCTGCAAATGCTGGCATTGTGCTGGTTACAAAATGAAATATAGGAATGCTTTTATTAAAATAAAGCTTTTACTAAAGCTGCTTATTAGATTACAAGTTTGAGAATTACAGTATTCTTTATTGTGGTTTTTCCTGTGAGTGTCTGATATATACTTAAGTATTTAATAACCAAAAAAAATTGAAAATGCCATGATACACTGCTGAATTAAAGTTAGCTTGTTGCTGATGTTTGTCCCTTACGTATGCTGTGAAGACTCAAAAGGAAAGGTTCCTTCAGCTTGCCCTAGTCATAAGTGAGGTGAATGCTTTTTTTGCCATTGAAACGTGGGCCTGATTGTGTTCAACAAGGGAGAACTCTGCTAGCTTTACTTATGTATTTGCTATCAGTATTTAGTTGCCTTATTAATGCCCCTAAATTGATAATAATGTTGGGTTTCCTAGCTATAATAAAAGCACCTTTTGGCATTTCTCCTTGTTCTAATGTTTTTACCATATTGGGATGTGATTTCTTTAGGCTGCTGTATCCTGGCTATAAAATAATGGGCTTAAATAATGTTACCAGTCAGAGTTGGCAGCCACAGACTTATCAGATCTGTCTTGTTGATCCAGTGTCCGGAAGTGTGAAAACAGTGAACGTTCCCTTCCATTTAGCACTGAGGTAAGGTGTATCCGGTGTTGCTGACTGACGCTCCTCTGCTAACTTTTCCTAGTTCCTAGGTTTGTTGTACTCTCTTTTGTTGTTGCTGTTTTGTTGTTTCCTTTGTCTTTAGACTGATATCTTTAAATAGAAAAAATTTAAAGAAAAAAAAGTTGGAGTGTGTCAGAATTAGAAAGAAAATAATTTCACATTCTGTAGTAATTTGTTATATTTATTGATTTAGCGATAAGAAGAGTGAACGAGCCAAGGATATGCACCTAGTGAAGAAACTAGCAGCCTTACTGAAAACAAAATCTCCCAATCTTGGTAGGTATTCTGTCATACAAATAATGAAGCATATTGTTCTATCATCTTTTAAATCAATAAACTATTCTGAATGGAGCAATCAAAATGATGCATGGATGAGCTTATTGGAATTGCTCTGTAAGGCTGAAGTGTGCCATCTAGAGGGTGTTATAATTCATAACAAGAAAACATTAATGTGAGAGAACCCAAAAACCCTTTAGACTCAACTGGTAGTACAGATATGTTCATTTTCTTTCAGTATAATGTTTCACTGTTATAAAAATTAAAATTTTACTTTAATTTTTTCTTTATAGATTTGGTTGAAACAGAAATAAAGGAATTAATTCTTGATATTAAATACCCTGCAACCAAAAAACAAGTAAGTATATATAATACACGAAGTTTTCTGCTAGTAGCTATAATACAGCCTTGTTAAGAAAATCTTTGTTTTCCTATTTCCCCCAAACATGACAGGCTGAAGTCTTCTTTTCACGTTTTTATTGTTTATCCCTTTCTGTATTTTCATGTGGAAGTTCCTGTTGTCTCTTTTTAAAAAAAAAAAAAAAAATTAATATTCATGCCTGTAATCCCAGCACTTTGGGAGGCTGAGGCGGGTGGATCACGAGGTCAGTAGTTCGAAACCAGCTGGTCAACATGGTGAAACCCCGTCTCTACTAAAAATACAAAAAAATTAGCTGGGTGTGTTGGCGGGTGCCTGTAATCCCAGCTACTCAGGAGGCTGAGGCAGGAGAATCGTTTGAATCTGGAAGGCCGAGGTTGCAGTGAGCTGAGATCGCACTGTTGTACTCCAGCCTGGGCAACAGGGCAAGACTCCGTCTCAAAAAAAAAAAAAAAAATTAGTATTACTATACATCTGAGTGTGTTTTATATACACACGTAAACATCCCTACATTATATATATTACGTATATAATATATATGTAATAGTAAATATGTGTGTATGACCACCTACCTTAGGAAATACAATCTTACCAGGAACTCTAAAGAGCCCTGAGTGTCCCCCCTCAGTCCCATTCCCTCCTCCCATCCTTAAGGTAACCATAATTTAGAATTTTGTGGTTCTTTTCTTTTTCTTTGCTTTATAGTTACATCATTCCTGTGTGACTCCTTTGAAACCTGTTCATGCATTTCCTGTCTTTTCAAACTTTACATAAATGGAGTCATGCCCTATGTCTTCGGTGACTTTAGTTTTTCCTTCAGGATTATGTTTCTGTGTCATTCATATTGGTGTAGGTAGCTATAGTTATAATTGATTCATTTACTATGCCATACAAATTCCGCTCACTGACTAGAATTTATTTACACTCTTGTCAGTGAATGGTTAGGTTGTTTCCAGATTTTTGACATTACAAACAATGATGCTGTGCTTATCCATGTACATATTTCCTCATTCACATATGCAAGAGTTTTTCTGGCATTTATACCTAAGAGTGGAATTGCTAGGGTGTGAACTTCTTCAGCTGTACTAGTTGATGGCAAATTGCTTCTCAAAATAGTTGTACTAATTTATATTCCCACTTGTTCTGTATGAGTCCCTGTTACTCCACAGCCTCAGCATTCCATGGTATTGCCAGACCTTTACTTTTTGCCAGGCTCGTGGTTATAATACAGCCACCATTGGTGATTTCTTTTACTCCCACTCTTCCTATCCAAACCCCTCATAATGCTATTCAAGTCCTAACTCCATAAATTCTTACATAATGCTTCGATCCCCATGGATAACTCTGAACTCCTACTCTACTTTCAATCAAAACTGGATAGTTAATGACTGTTTTCTGATTATTTTGTGTATGTTAATCATAGCTCCCCCAACTTTTTTTTTTTTTAGGTCTTATAAGCTCCTTCAAGTAGGAACTTTACCAAATACTTGATTTTTATAATTCACAGCATCTAAAATAATGCTACTGTGAAAATGTGAAAAAAACTGTATCACAGGTTTTTTCTTTTCTCTTACACAGTCACTCAACACTTCTGCCACTAGATGTAGGGTTTTTTTTTTCCCCACACACCAGTGAATTTCTTTGGCAGATTCTCCAGCTAACACCAGCTGGTTATTCTCTAATTCAGTTCAATTCTGACACCATCTACCTGGAGATAGCATGAGATCATCAGCACAGGTTAAGAGCTCTGTCCCGCAAGACTTCTACCTGCTTCAGATACCAGTCACAAGTAGTTGGTCATCAGCTATATTTCTGACTGACTGGCTATAAATTAGGGTTACTATGACCCCCTCTTTGCAGGTGATAAATTTGCTAGACCAGCTCACAGAACTCAGGGAAACATTTTACTTGAACGTTTACCCATTTATTATAAAGGATATTACAGAGGGTAGAGATGAACAGCCAGGTGGAAGAGATGCATAGAGTAAATCATATGGGAAGGGTTGCAGAGCTTCCATTCCCTCTCCTGGCAAGCCACCATTCAGGAACCTCTACGTGTTCAGCTATCCAGAAGCTCTTCCAACCCTTATCCTTTTGGGTGTTGTTGGAAGCTTCATTATATAAGCATGATTGATTACATCATTGGCCATTGGTGATCAACTCAGTCTTCAGCCCCTCTTGGCTCCCCAGAGGTCAGGGGTTGGGCTAAAAGTTCCACTGGTAACCAACCCCTTATTATGAAGCTTTGTAGGAGCCTGCCATGAGTGGCCTCATTAGAAGAAAAGATGCTCCTATCACCCAGGAAATTACAGAGGTCTTAGAATCTCCTCATCAGAAACTGGGGGTCAAGGACCAAATGTTAGAACAAAATGTTCTCCTAACACCTCTGTCTACAAAGGGATTAAGAGCGCTGACTGATGAACTAGGGCAGAGACTAAACATTGGAACAAAAGAAACTCCTAGCACCCCCATTGTTCAGGAAATTATAGGAACTCTGTGTCAGGTACTGGGGCCATAGACCAACGTGTATATTTCTTATTATTTTATAGCTACATACATGGGAGAATTTAGTGAATAGTGATACGTGGGAGAACTTAGTGCAGAGTGATTCTGCTGCAGTCCACTTTTAAAACACTTTTTATTGTGTTATTGTAGAACAGAAAAACCTTTGTGACTTTTAATTGTGTTTTCCATTCTACTGACAATGCTAATTGGCTCTCATTTTCCTTAGAGCAAAGTCTCCATTATTAGAGATGACATAATGATGACAAAGTGGGCATCTAGAGAGGCAGTTTGAGAAATCTGTAGTAGAAAGGGTCATAACCCACACAGTTCTTCTCATTTTGATGCCATCTTTCTTCTTATCTTAAATCACAGAACAACAAAATTGGGAAACTAGCATAATGCAAAATGTCTTCTTGATTTTCTTTTTTTTAAATAATACTTCTGAATCATGTATGAAGCTGTGAATTTTATAAAAAATACTAGAAAACCCAATAACAAAAGTTATATCTTGGAGGACTGACTAAAGGGAGGGAAGAAACCAGTTTAGGCTTTGGGAGACTGAATAATGGGGAAGAAAGTAAGCTAGCTGCTAGCCTGTGTAATCACAGGCAGAACAGGAGCAGGTTACACTTGTCCTGGGTTCTTGCCTCTTATAGTCACTTTCTTTATTGCTTCCTGGTAGTTGCTTCATTATAGGCCTGAGCAACATCTTGAGCCACCCTCTAAGCCCATTTCTCCTCCACAAACACACAGAAGTTTTGTGTTGATTGGATATTTGTCTTACCCTACATTCTCAGCCTACTTTTTAAACTATGTAATCTCATTAATTGAAACCCAATTTAATGTGATAATATGAAAGGATAAATATGACCTTTAACTGCTATGTCTGACTCACTGATGTTTCCGATAGTTGCTACTTTAGGCATGAAGAGATATTTTGGGATTGGTTATAAAGAATCTTAAATATCTATGGGGGTAGGGAGAGGGAGGTAGGGAAGGGTGGTTACTATATCTATCTAGCAGGGCCTATAGATTCTGCCTGCCATGCACAAATGCAGTTATTAAGCTATAACTAAGTTATTAGCAGCTTTTGTTATTGACATGACAATAACCACTGCTTTTCATTTATTCCTAGATAGCATAGGCATATTCAAACACTTCTTATTGGTAAATAGCTTTATCTTTGTTTCTGTTTTGATTGGGCTATTCTCTTAAGTAGCAGTTGCCTTCTAGTTGTTTTATTCTCAGCCTGGATTTTTGTCATTTATATCATATTTGGCATGACATAAAGTTGATTGAATATTACTTAACAGTGCAACTTGAGATTTAAGATACGTACACTAAAACATCTTAAATATAGAGCTTCTCTTTGAAATTTGGGGTAGTAAGGCCGGGCGCGGTGGCTCAAGCCTGTAATCCCAGCACTTTGGGAGGCCGAGGCGGGTGGATCACGAGGTCAGGAGATCGAGACCATCCTGGCTAACATGGTGAAACCCCGTCTCTACTAAAAATACAAAAAACTAGCCGGGTGTGGTGGCGGGCGCCTGTAGTCCCAGCTACTCGGAGGCTGAGGCAGGAGAATGGCGTGAACCTGAGAGGCGGAGCTTGCAGTGAGCCGAGATCGCGCCACTGCACTCCAGCCTGGGTGACACAGCGCGAGACTCTGTCTCAAAAAAAAAAAAAAAAAAGAAATTTGGGGTAGTAAAAGTTTGGGCATAAATATAAGATTTAAAAAATAAAATCATTGCCTTATAATTACTAGAACTGTTCAATATCTTTTTTCTAGGCTTTGGAAAGCATTTTGGCAAGTGAACGTTTACCATTTTCTTGCCTTAGAAACATCACTCAGACTTTAATGGACACTTTGAAAAATCAAGGTAATAGGGTTTGTACTGATTGGAGGTTACGTTCTTAACTCAAATTTTGTAACTGATTATAGAAAGTTATTGACTTTGTGATACCATCATGTTACTTTAATGTGGAAATAATATGTATATAAGAAATTAAGAATCTTATTTATTCCCTATTTAATATATGTAGTTGATCTTCATCTAAACTGTCTTTGAATGTATTGAGTGTTTGTTATTGGGAAGTTGTTTTTAATTGTGAGGAAAGAGGTCAGGATAGAATGATAAGTGGTTATTCTGATATAGCTGTAGAACATTAAGGAAAGCATTGGAATGAAGAAGTTATCTGGTGGTATGGGAAAACAACCAAGCTCTCTCGCTGCCATTGTCTTTTCTTTAGCTTCACAAGAGGAGACAAATTTCTCTAGGGGGGCACATAATGTCATTTTGACCAAGATAATAATAAAACATATTTGTACTTTGTATTAATGTTTTATTAGTGTATCACTTTCCCATCAGTTTCCCTCATGAACAGAGTTAAGGACGTCCAAAATCACAGACGACAATCAGATTATTTTTTCTGGTCATTTTTTGATGTTCAAAATTTGTACTATCACATTGTTCTTTAAAATCAGTCAGCCCGTCAAAATGTATTTGTCTGAAAAAGGATTACACTTGAAACTGTGGGGTTGTAACACCATATTCCATCCAACTGAACTAGTAAAAATTCACTTTATTCTGAATTCCTAACATCAGTTAAATTGTAGTGTGCAGTGGACTGGTGTTATCTAGTTGTGACTTTTGTTTGTCCTATTAATTATGTAAAACCAACTTTGTGTTTTAATTATGTGTAAGCCAGCTTAAAGTGGCTTAATAAACAAATTATAATTTGTTCTTTCAGGGCTTCAAACATGCTAATTTTGAGACTCTTTTTCAACCTTTTTTTTAACAGATACATGAAACTGACTGGCAAATGGTGAACTCCTTTAGTGTACACCACTTGTCAGAAATAAATACCTCTTTTAAAAAGCATGGTATACTTATAAAGCCCTCCCACCCCTCAAGGCATTAACAAAATCCCAAAATTTATTAAATGAAAAGTTATCTTTCACTGACCTGGTAGTAAAGCAAACACCATTGTTGGAGTTCTATAAAATCATCAGTTTCAAGTTCTACATAAAAATAAGATTCCTAAAATCTAATTATTTTGTATGGTCAGTTTTATTAAGGCTATAAGAACTTGAACAAAATTCCATGATACTGTATTTCAAATAAGATTTTGGGGGGATTATCATTGTCTCCCTTTTTAAAGAATAAATATTTGTTTTATATTAGATATAAATATTCATACGGTATTCCAGATAATTTCTTTAAATTTTAAGTATTAGATGAAGATATTTCCACTTTCTTTTTTGTCACCCTACTTTTAGAGCATCTTATTTTATTTAAAAATTAGACATTTTGTCATGACAGAAAAATTATTTTTGCTTTCAAAATCTGATATATCTTAAGCATCTCAATATTTAATACATCAGAGCATCAGGGAATTATGTAATGTTGAGAGATTTAATGAAAGAAAAGCCTGTTTATGAGTCTGTTAAATATATCTCTTATATATACTTTTCCTTCTGCCTTTTAGAACTTGAGTCGGTTGATGAAGGATTGCTACAGTTTTGTGCCAATAAACTAAAATTGCTGCAACTCTATGAGTCGGTCAGTCAACTAAATTCCCTTGATTTTCGTTTAGATACACCATTCTCTGATAATGTGAGTAATACCACATTTTATATTATATAAAATAATCTATCTGGTTGCTTTTACTTTTTAAAATCTAACAAAGTAGAAAATTAAGAATTTTTTTAAAGCTTTAAAGGTATATTTTGCTTACCAAGCCCCCTGCTAGCTCTCTGTGCCTTGCTGCTAAATTTATATTATTTATACAAGTGCTGAGATTATAGGCATAAACCATTATGCCCAGCCACAATATGTTTTTGTACGTATAGTATATAAAAATAGTTTGAAAGCCTAACAGGTTGTATCCCTGAGAGCCACATACAGGACTTATATGTGGATACAATGAGAATTGTTTTTCTATGTTTTATTTTATAGTGTTTATGCTGGTTAATAATTAAGCATTTAAATTCAAATATTTAGTTTCCTCAGAATGGTAAGAGTTGCATTTGACACCCTTTTAAATTTTTTTCTGATTATACAGTAGAACATGTTTATTAAAATTCTAGCATTTGCCAGGGCATAGTGGCTTGCACCTGTAATCCCAACACTTTGGGAAGCTGAGGTGTGAGGATCACTTGAGCCCAGGAGTTCGAGACCAGCCTGGGCAACATAGTGGGGCCCTGTGTCTACAAAAACAACTTTTTAAATTAGCTGGATGTGGTGGTGCACACTTGTGGTCCCAGCTACTCAGGTGGCTGAGGCAGGAGGATTGCTTGAACCCAAGAAGTCAAGGCTGCTGTGAACCATGATCTTGCTGTGCCAAGGTACTCTAACCTGGGTAACAAAGTGAGACCCTGTCTTGAAAAAAAAAAATGCTAACATTCTAGAAGATAATAAAGTACCCTCAAGAAATATGCTAAAATGGTACTTTTAGTAGTATGTAGTGTTCAAGATTATAGTTTATTTAAATAAACTCCTACTCATGAAATGTGACTTGTAAGCAAAGTTTTAAGCAGAATACATGATAGCTATTATATTAATTAAAAAGTCAACTTTTGCTTACAATCTTGAATTTCAGTTCAGATAATGTGGTCGATAGATGTGGAATGTTGTTTTGGTTTTCTATTTTAAAGGACTTGGCTGTGTTACTAAGGCTTGATGAAAAAGAACTACTTAAGCTCCAGGCATTACTAGAGAAGTATAAGCAAGAGAACACCAGGACAAATGTTCGATTTTCTGATGATAAAGATGGTGTGTTTCCTGTAAAAACATTCTTGGAATATTTAGAATATGAAAAGGATGTGCTCAATGTAAAGAAGATAAGTGAAGAAGAGTATGTGGCTTTAGGTAGGTAAAATAATACACTGGTCTTTGTATCCGTCTTCTTTTAGAAGAAAACATGGTAGGAACATATAGCATCTCAGGAGATTCTGTTTGTTTTGAAATTTAAATAATGAAAGTATTTAATGTACTGTATTTTTTGGCCAACAAAAGACACTCTGGTCGATAGGTTGTTTTAATAAGTATACTAAAGAGACAATATTAGATCATGATTTGCTTTCTGCTTTAATAAATCAAGCAAATTGAACGATTACTTTCTCTTCCTTCATAATGTTTTGTTTCTCTGGAATTCCAGATTGTGATTCAATAAGATTGTTAGTCCAAATGGTAAGTAGTCATTGATTAATGTGCTTTGTTTTTGTTCTACCAGGTAGTTTCTTTTTTTGGAAGTGTTTGCATGGAGAAAGCTCCACTGAGGATATGTGTCACACTTTGGAGTCGGCTGGACTTAGCCCTCAGCTGTTGTTGGTAAGGTGTTTTTGGTTGCTGGTTGCTGTTCTTCCTTGTGAATGTCACCCAGAAGTGTCAATCTTCTTTTTTTTTTTTTTTTAACTGTTGTCTTTTAGGTTATCATAGAATGTCCATGAAAACTTTCTAAAAATGATCAAAGAAATTTTTAATCACCATATTTAATAGAGTAATATTATTTTATTTTTCTTATACCCTGTAAATTTTTTTTCTTTTTCTTTTACTTTGAGAGAGAAAGTGTCTTGCTCTGTCACCCAGGCTGGAGTACAGTGGTGTGATCGTAGCTCACTGTGGCCCCAACCTCCTGGGCTCAAGCCGTCCTCTCATCTCAGCCTTCTGAGTAGCTGAGGCTACAGGCGCATGCCATTGTGCTGGCCAATTTTTTTTTTTTTACTTTTGTAGAGATGGGGGTCTCGCTATGTTGCCCAGGCTGTCTGAAACTCCTGGCTGAAGCAATCCTCCCTGCTTGACCACTCAAAGCTTTTGGATTACAGACAAGAACCACCGTGCCTGGCCAATTTTCTATAAATGTTAACAAGCATATTCTATAGTTGGCCTAAGATAAGTTTAGAATCTGCATGCACACATCTATATGCATGCATTTACAATAGAATTGGATCATCAGTAAAAAACTGTCATGTTACAATGGAAAAGATCTTAAAAACAAAATAAACTTCCTTTAAAGCAATGTGGAATTGTTATCAAACATTTTCAAACTTTGAATATATATTATAATGTAACCTCAATTATAACAAATATAAAACAAAAGAATCATCCAAGGAGAAGATACAACACTAGATTTTTGCCCTTTCTGAAAAAAATCAAGGAAAGTTACCCCATCTTCCTTGTTCTTCTTTGTTCTTACCTATCCCCTACACATGCATGCATACACAGCTGTCCCTCAGCACCCATGAAAGATTGGTTCCAGGAACCTCCCCCTCCAATACCAAAATCCATGGATACAGAAGGTCCTGATATAAAATGGTGTAATAAAAAATTAGCCAAGCATGGTGGCATGTCCCTGTATTCCCAGCTACTCAAGAGGCTGAGGCATAAGGATCCCTTGAATCAGGGAGGTCAAGGATGCGCTGATTGCACCTCTGCACTCCAGCCTAGGTGACAGAGTGAGACCCTGTCTCTAAAAAAACAAAAAAGTGGTAATTGCATGTAACCTGTGCACATCTCCCGTATACCTTAAATCATATCTAGATAACTTTTAATACCTTATGCAATGTAAATGCTGTGTAAATTATTGTTAAACCTACTGAGGGAATAATGACAAGAAAAAGTCTGTATGTGTTCAGTATAGATGGAACTGTCCATCTTTTTTTTTCTGAATACTTTTGACTCACAGTTGATTAAATCCACAGATGTGGAATGCATGGATACAGAGGGCCAACTGCATACTCTTTCACACACCCCCATTCACATGTTATATTTTGGCCAGGATTTGGGCATCCTACCTCTGTGAGCTTGTTGACGGTTTAATGTGTTGTATTTATTTTGTATGTGTCTGATTTTGGTATCTGGGTAATGCTGGCCTCATAGAATGAGTTTGGAAGTATTCCCTCCTCTTCAGTGTTGTGAAATAGTTTGAGTATAATTGATATTAGTTCTTTGAATGTTTGAAAGAATTCAGCAGGAAATTCATTAGATCTGGGCTTTTCTGTTATGGGAGACTTTTATGACTGATTCCATCTCATTACTTATTACTGGTTTGTTGAGGTTTTCTGTTTCTCTACGGCTGGTTGGCATAAAGCTGTTCATAATAGTCTCTAATGATCTGTGTTTCTAATGATGTGTTTCTGTGGTATCAATTGTAATGTTTTCTTTTTTTCTCTGATTTTATTTATTTGAGTCTTTTCTCTTTTTTTCCTTAGTCTAACTAAAGGTTTATTGATTTTGTTCATCTTTTTTAATAAAAAACTTTTTTGATCTTTTGTAATTTTTTTAGTCTCAATTTCATTTATTTCTGCTTGATCTTTTTACTTCTTTTACTAATTTTTAGGTCGGTTCTTTTCTAGTTTCTTGAGGTGCCTTGTTAGATTGTTTATTTGGAGTCTTTTGTTGAGGTGTTTATTGTCTATAGACTTCCCTTTTTTTTTTGTTTTTTTTTTTTTGAGACTCTGTCACCAGGCTCGCTCTGTCACCAGGCTGGAGTGCAGTGATGTGATCTTGGCTCACTGCAACTTCCGCCTCCTGGGTTCAAGCAATTCTCCTACCTCAGCCTCCTGAGTAGCTGGGACTACAGGCATGCGCCACCCCTAGCTAATTTTTGTATTTTTAGTAGAGATAGGGTTTCACAGTGTTGGCCAGGATGGTCTCAATCTCTTGACCTCGTGATCTGCCTGCCTCGGCCTCCCAAAGTGCTGGGATTACAGGCGTGAGCCACTACACCTGACCAACTTCCCTCTTAGCACTCCTTTTGCTGCATCCCATTTTTATTTTTTTCAAGAAATTTTTAAATTTTATTTTTAGTTGCTTCCTTGCCTCTTGACTGTTCAGGAGCATGTTGTTTAATATCTGTATTTGTGCAGTTTCCAAAGTCCCTCTTGTTACTGATTTCTAGTTTTATTCTATTGTCAGATAAATACTTCATATGATTTTGACTTTTTAAAATTTGTTGAGAATTGTTTTGTGGCTAACATATGGTCTGTCCTGGAGAATGTTTTATGTGCTGATGAAAAGAATGTGTGTTCTGCAGCAGCAAACGAAATGTTCTATAAATGTCTATTAGGTCTATATGGTCTAGTATGTAGTTTAACTCTGATCTTTCTTTGTTGATGTTCTACCTGGAAGATCTGTCCATTCCTGAAAGTGAGGTCAAAGACCTCTGTTATTACTGAATTGAAGTCTGTCTCTCCCTTTAGATCTATTAATATTTGCTTTATATATTTGAGTGCTCCATTGTTGGGTGCATATGTACTTACTATTGTTAGATCTGGCTGATTTGACTCTTGACTCTTTTATCACTGTATAATTACCATCTTTGTCTCTCTTTTTTTTTTTTTTTTTGAGACAGAGTCTCACTGTTGCCCAGGTGGGAGTGTAGTGTCATGATCTCGGCTCACTGCAACATCTACCTCCCAGGTTCAAGTTATTATCTTGCCTCAGCCTCCCCTTCGTCTCTTTTTATAGTTTTCAACTTAAAATGTATTCTATCTGATATATGTGCAGCGTCTCCTGCTCTTTTTTGGTTTTAATTTTTATGGAATATCTTTTTCCATTCCTTCACTCTCAGTCTATGTTTGGCTTTATAGGTGAAGTGAGCTTCTTGTATGCGGTATACATTTGTATGTTGTTTTTTAATCCATTCAGTCCCTCTATGTCTTTTTTTAATTGTTATTCCTGGGCCTAAGCGATTCTCTCATCTCAGCCTTCCAGTCAGCCAGGACTATAGGTGCATACCACTGTGCCCAGCTCACTCTGTGTCTTTTAATTGGAGAATTCAGACCACTTACATTCAGTGTTGTTATTGATTGGTAAGGTCTTACTACTGCCATTTTGTTACTTGTTTATTAGTTGCTGTGTAACTCCTCTCTTTTTTCTGTCTTTTATGGTTAAGTGATTTCCTCTTATAGTATGTTTCAATTCATTGCTTTTGATTTTAGTGTATCTATTGTAGGCTTTGCACTGTGATTACCATGAGGCTTACAAAAAAAAATCTAGTTACAACAAGAATTTGATACCAACTTAACTTTAATTGCAAAACAGCAAAACCAACAAACCATAAAAAGAAAACCTATACACATTAACTCTCTTCTCCCCCCATTTTAGCATTTTTGATGTCATCATTTTATGTTATTTATGTTGTCTCTTAATAAATTGTCCTTTTTTTGGTAGTTTTTTCTTTTAGTCTTCTTACTAAAGATATACGCGGTTTAAACACCACGATTACAATATTAGTACAACAACCACATTAGCATAATTTTCTTTCAGTTTGGAGAACTCCCTTTAGTGTCTAAGAAATCACACATTTCTTACAGGATAGGTCTGATAGCAATACATTCCCTTAGCTTTCGTTTGTCTCGGGAAATCTTTTATTTCCCTTTTTCATTTTTGAGGAATAACTTTGCCACATACAGTATTTTTAGGTGGCAGTTTTTTTCCTTCAACATTCTGAACATATTGTCCCACTCCCTCTTGGCCTGTGAGGTTTCTGTTGAGAAATCTGCTACCAAGCATATTGGATCTGTCTTATACATTATTTGCTTCTATTCTCTTGCTGTTTTCTAAATTCTCTCTGTCTTTGACCTTTATGAGTTTGTAAATTAGAGTGTTCTTGTTTGAGTTAACTCGGATTGGTGACCCTTGACCTTCCTGTACCTGTATATTCTGGTTTGGAAACTTTTCTGTTATTACTTATTTGAGTAAACTTTCTACTCCTTTGTCTTTCTCAGTTCTCTCTTTAACTCCAATAACCCCAATATTTGCTCTTTTGAGGTTGTTTTATAGATTCTATAGGTGTTGTTCATTCTTTTTTATTCATTTCATTTCTTTCTTCTCCTCTAGCTATGTATTTTCAAATAGTCTATCAACGAATTCACTGATTCTTTCTTCTGTTTGATCAATTCTGCTATTGATGTTCTCTATTGCATTTTTCATTTTATTTATTTTTCAGCTCCAACATTTCTGTTTGATTTTTTTCATTCGTATTTCAGTCTTTTAAAAATTTCTCTGATAAATTTTTGAATAGATTGTGTGTATTTTCTTAAAATTTGTTGAGCTTCCTTAAACAGCTATTTTGAATTCTTTGTTAGAGATATCACGCATCTCCCTCATTTTAGGTTCTGTCTCTGGTGCCTTACTTTGTCCATTTGGTGACGTCATGTTTCCCTGAATGTTCTTGATGCTTGTGGAAGTACAATGGTATTGTACATTGATATATTAGGTATCTACTTTAGTCTTCACAGTCTGGCTTTGTTTGTACTTGACCTTCCTCAGAGGGCCTTCCAGGGATTCTAAGCTGGCTGACTGTTTTGTTCCCTGAGCTTGTGACCCTTGCAGCACTAGACAACACTCTAAGCCTAGGCTTGCTGCAGGTCTCTCAAGAGTTCTGAGGTTTATGTGGCTTTCCAGCCTTCATGGACTGGGGAAAGACCTAAGGAGGGTGCTGAGGCTATGTGGGAATGCTGGCCAGGGACCTGGGTCCAGAAGACTGTCCTGGTGGCCCAGACAGGTGTGCATCCCAGCAGGTCTCTGCACAGGTGGATGGGTCTCCAGCTGCAGTGAGAGGGAGTAGAAGTGAGACTGGACCTCTTTAGGATGTGTGAAAAGGAGGTTTGCAGGCCTGTTTTGTTGGCCCAGATGGTTATGTGTTGCCCAGCAGGTTCCTGCACAAGTGAGATAATTCCTCAACTGCAACAGGAGGGGCTTGAGCTGAGACTGGGCCCTCTCGGGATCAGCTGTGGGAATGGAGGCTGAAGTGTCTCATGTTGGCTCAGAGAGGCATGTGTCTTCAGCAAGTTCCTGTGCAGATAGGATAGTTCTCCAGCTGCAGTGAGGGGGCCCTGAGGGGGATCTGCTGAGACAGAGGCTGGTGAGCCTGTCAGGGAGGCTCTGAGTCCTGGGCTGAGAGATATGGGTGAGTCTCCCTCTGGGTCCTTATGCAAGCAACTCTAAGCTGGGACCTCAGCTAAGGAAGGTGAGGGCAGCACTGCAAGGCTACTTTCCAGCCCACTGCTGAGACCAGAGCTAGCGGGCAGACTAGCCTTTCTGCCAAAACACTAGTGTAAGCAGTTCCTTCTGGACCCCATGGCAAATGGTTTTGGTGGCAGGATCATGGGCAAACAGGGAAGTAGCCAGTCCCCTTGTGGGGATTGAGCTGTTTCTGGGCTTCAGTCTGGAAGTCAGTTCAGGGGGACAGATCAAACACCTTATTGTGAGAGAATGTAAGTAGGTTACCTTCTCTTCTGCCATCTTGGTGGCCTCAAGGTTTCTGTTACTCAAAATCTATCATTTAGACATCATCTGGTTATATGTCAATATACAACATTTTTATATATGAGATAATGGTAACATTTTAATATGTGAATTCATAAATATATTATGAATAATGTAATGTGGCATTCTTTGTTGTGACTGTTGGAATATTTTCTTTTGCATTTACTAATTATGGAGGTAGTTACCTTTATACACTAGACTGTCTTCTCCTGTTTTATGTGTCCATATATGTGTTTCTATGTGGTAACTTAATTTATCTCTGTATTCACTTCTTTATTTTTCTTCTTTCATCTTAATGTTTCCTGCAGTTTAAAATATCTTTATATTGCTTGTAAGTGATTCTAAAATTGTATCATTATATTCTGATAGTTTCTTTGGCATCCTCTATTTTATACTGATATCCTATATACAAACAAAAGCTTGACTGTTTGGAATGTTTAATGTTTACAGAAAACAGGAAAAACACACTCTCGGAGATAAACAGAGATTACCTGGAGGGTGAGAAATAGAAGGAGGTAACCTAGGGAGAAATAAGAAGGAAATTTAAGCAGAACAGGTTTTTTGTTTGTTTCAGAATTTTATTACAAGTGATGTTGGGTAGAGAAGAGGTTGGTTGGAGAGAAAAGCAGAATTCATAGTGTGAAGAGAAGTCCAAGGCATGGCATTTAGGTTTTTTGGCTGCCTTAATCTAAAATAACCTTCTGACTGCCAATTTTGATGAGCATTTTGAAACTTTGTTGTTGATGGGGAAATGAACAAAGCTTTAAGAGGCATTAAATCTATAGGTATGTTTAGAAATCTGGTATACTGGCTGGGCGCGGTGGCTCACACCTGTAATTCTAGCACTTTGGGAGGCCAAGGTGGGCGAATCAGGTCAGGAGTTCTAGACCAGCCTGGCCAACATGGTGAAACCCTGCTCTACTAAAAATACAAAAATTAGCTGGGCATGGTGGCTCGCGCCTGTAATCCAAGCTACTCGGAAGGCTGAGGCAGGAGAACCACTTGAATCTGGGAGGCGGAGGTTGTCGTGAGCCAAGATCGTGCCACTGCACTCCAGCCTGGATCACAGAGGGAGACTCCATCTCAAAAAAAAGAAAAGAAAAGAAATCTGATGCCCTTTAATAATAGACCCAGATCATACATTTTGTACGTAAAATTTATCAAAGTGAATCTAGTGGCAACTTAATGGTGAGCCTAAAATGTAAAATAAATTCTGCCCTCCCCCCACGTTTCTTTTCCATCTGCTTCCCAGTATACATGCACATAAAACAGCGAGACAGAGTTATTTTTGATTGAGTATAGAGTGTCTTTGTTAACTATATAGGCAACCATTTTTTTAGCCTACCTAGTGGTGAAAAGCATTAGGTTATGGAGGTTAAGGGGAAGTCTAGCAGAGAGGAGATTCCCCCGATAAATAAACTAAGGTCATGCTGAATTTTGTTGGTTAAACAGGATATTGGGTTGCAAGTGGAAGGAACATGGTGTAATATGATCCCATTGTTGTGACAGTAAATCCCCGTTATCCTCCCTCGAACATACTCTATATGTATCTGTACATATAAAGCTGTTAATGACTTGGAGCATAGTAACCTTTATATAACCATTAGCATTTATTGTTAACATTGTCATTATTTATGAGCATGGAAGATATATTTTTTTAAAAAAGGTTTCTAATGGGTACAAAAAATAGAATGAGTAAGACCTATTTGATAGCACAACAGGGTGACTGTAGACAGTAATAACTGTACATCTTAAAATAGCTTAAAGAATGTAATTGGGTTGTGTGCAACTCAGTGGGTAAATGCTTGAGGAGATGGATACCCCATTGTTCATGATATGCTTATTTCATGTTGCATTACTTGTATCAAAACATATCATGTACCCCATACAAATATACACCCACCTACTATGTACCTACAAAAAGTTTTTTAAAGGTTGTCTGTGTGGGATGAGGTTAAAAGGGAGCTGGTATGAAGAGGCCCTTGGAAGGAAAATTAGACCAAAAAAGGGAAAAAAATAGAAGGCATTGAAGAGTGTGTGTGTGTATATATATATGTGTGGTTTCATATGTGTAAAAATTAAATGTATGTATAAATTTATATATACATGTATATATCCTTATACACATGAACATTTTTAAAGGGGGAGAAAAGAAAATATGCATGTTATTAATAGAATCAGGCAGGTTTATTTTCAAATTTTAGTTCTTTTTTTTTTTTTTTGTAAATTTACCTGAGATCTGATAAACATGGATCCAATTTTAGTTCTTTTCTTTTTTTCTTTTTGAAAAGAAAGACTGGAGTGCAGTGGCACAATCTCATCTCACTGCAACCTCTGCCTCCTGGGTTCAGGTGATTCTCCTGCCTTAGCCTCCCAAGTAGCTGGGACTACAGGCACCTGCTACCACGCCCAGCTAATTTTGTGTATTTTTAGTAGAGATGGGGTTTCACCATGTTAGCCAGGATGGTCTCGATCTCCTGACCTCATGATCTGCCGCCTCGGCCTCCCAAAGTGCAAGGATTACAGGCGTGTCAATTTTAGTTCTAACTCATTAACTGTAGTGCTGGACAAGTTAGTTTTCCCATATGAGCTTATTTCATCATTTCTGAAATCTGGATCATCATCCCTGCCACAGAAGTTGTTAGGATAAAATGAGGTGATGTGCATGTCACGTACTTATCACAGCTCCTGGCCCTGAGTTGTCCTCATAAATTCACTTCCTTCATGAGCTTCTTCTCCTTCAACTCTTTACCCTCCTTAATTTTTGAAAACTATTTGAAATAATTCGTTTAAACTAACAGTCTTTTAATTTAGAGCTATTTTCACATAAAAGTATTGCAGTATTATAATTAATCAAGGCCTTTCAGAGGTACCAGTACTAACAGATGTAACACTATTTCATTAAACTTCATTAGCCCAGAATTGTCTGTGAACCAATTTTATAAATCTTAAAAAAATTTCAGCTTCAAGTAGGTATGCTATGCTGGTTTACAGCCATTTTAAAAGTCACTTATGTTGACTTAAGTTTTTTGTTTAAAGTCTGTTTTTTCATAACTTATTAGTGATTTAAAAATTGGAGTTTGATACTTTTATATATTGTTCCTCACTGCCACGTCTGCAATACCTTTGTACGGCCAAGGCAAGGCTAAGATCCACAGCTCCAGATCCTACCTCTCTCCTGTCAAAACCTACAGCCAAGTGATACCTCGTTAATCAACAGCAAATCTATGCTCACGTAGTAGTAACTCCTATCTGGTAATGTGCTCCTTAATAGAGATTTGGATTGGAAGGCAATGCTTAACCCAAAGAAGAGCTGGAAACAGTGAAGTTTAAATATACAACAGGTTATAGAGAATCTCCTAGGTAGACAAGGGACCTCATTCTCCCTCTCACATTACATGATACAGCAAGCAACTGCTTATTTTTTCACCTCAAGAAGCTGCATCATCCATATGCATGCATCTGCTGTCTAGGAAAGTGTAAGATTTTTCTATGTTAAATTTTTTTTTAGACTGAAAAAGATTTAAATTTGATTTCAGTCTCTGCTCCTGAGTGTTTGGCTTTCGAAGGAAAAGGATATTTTGGATAAACCACAGTCAGTCTGCTGTCTTCATACCATGCTGTCCCTCCTGAGCAAGATGAAAGGTAAACAAAGTTTGTTGCTCCTGTAAACAAAGTTTCATGTTTGAAATGTCACAAAAAGATGGGAGAGTAGATAGGATCCCTTAATAGAAAGAGTCTATAGTGTACAAAACATTTCACCATAGAGATTCTTTTATGTATTAATAGAATACTTTTAATGCATTTGACTTATGCTTTAATTTATGAAATTTTATATTTTGTATCATCATAAAAAAACATGATTTGAACAATACATGTTAACTCAGTAAGGCAAATGGAAATGGTCTTAGGGGAGGTAATGTTTTTCTTGTTATTTTTTGTATGATTGTCAGAATATTAATCTATTAAAATATTCAATAGTTTTCAATAATGATGAAATATTCCAAATAAAGATTTAATATTGATTGAGAACAAAGATGACTAAAAGCGCATAAATAAATGGAATAGAAATGTTCTGAATAAAATAGAGTGTTAGACTTCCACTTCACTGAGAAATATAAAAATATATCAGTAGGGAACTTAGTTTTACATTATGTTTAACATAAATGGTTAGTCCCAAAAAATTGACAGGGTAAGAGTTTATTTTTCAGTTTTCTCCTATCCCCCTATCCCTATAGTGGCCATCGATGAGACCTGGGATTCTCAGTCTGTGTCCCCATGGTGGCAGCAGATGCGCACAGCCTGCATTCAGTCTGAGAACAATGGAGCTGCTCTGTTGTCTGCACATGTTGGGCATTCTGTTGCTGCGCAGATATCAAACAACATGACAGAGAAAAAAGTAAGTGGGTAAAGGTATGGTTTTGATCTGTACACATCCAGTAGGCTAAGGGGATGCTTTCCTTTTCTGGGGTTTTTTAGGGGGTTTTTTGGAGCGGGGAGAGGGATGAGAGGTGCTCCCCTTAATTTGTTTATTCAGAATGATGCCATGGATACTTGAATTTAGCAGTTGCCACATGACAGTATCCTACTGTGTTTTTTTCTCATCTCTTGAGGACTCACATTTCCTTTACAGCTTATGGTAGATCTAATAATTTTTTCCAGGGGGTGTTACATTAATTTGGATGAGACACCAAATAGGTCTGTGGAGATTCACAAGTCACTGTTGTTTATAGGCTAAATTTAATATTGCCTGCTTGCAATGTTCATTATGATGGAGAGAGATGAAATTTCAGATTTTTTTTTAGGTTGAAGAGTGCATTCTGAAGAGATACAAGTTTTTTGATGGTAGTGCTAGACAAAACTGTGGCCTTTGCCAAAGATGGCCCAGAAAACTTTGAAATGTACACTGGTTGAATCAAGGCCATTAGTGCAGGACTCCTTATAAATATCTGAACTCACCATCCTTGCCTATGAGTTTCTAGTCTACTCCTGACCCTCATGTTTCATCCAGCCAAGTAGTAATATTTGGGAAATAGCATTTATGTGTTGCTTTGTGATGTATCCTCAGTATCCATCAGCTTTCAAGTTAAAAGCTCATTCAAGTTAATATTGATTCAGAATCTTTGGCAGAGAATCACCAGTGCATTTTTTATTAGTTTTCTCAAACAGTTTTGGGTGCTGATTCAGAGGCCCTCACTGATTCCTGGGAGGCACTTTCTCTTGACACTGAGTACTGGAAACTCCTTCTGAAACAGCTGGAGGATTGTCTCATACTTCAGACTCTGCTTCACAGCAAAGGGAACACTCAGACCTCCAAAGTATCATCACTGCAGGCTGAGCCACTTCCAAGGCTTTCTGTTAAAAAGTTATTAGAAGGAGGAAAAGGTAAGCTGAAGTTTATTTGAGCATTTACATCCATATTGTTATGTTACGAGGGTTTCTTTTAATAGAAACGATGGAAAGAATAGAGAAAGAAAAATACACTCAGATTTAAAAAATAACAATAACCTTCTGTATACTTCCTCTAAATTAATTTTCTCTAAAGTCTCATTTGGTCAGTTCCATGCTCAGGAACCGCTAGGTGCTTCCCTCTGCCTAAGAAAATTGGCAGTGATTCTCAAAGAGTGGTCAGAGGACCTCAGGAGTCCTCCTTTTTTCACTTACATGTCTGTATGAGGCCAGATTTTTTTTATTTATTTATTTATTTATTTATTTATTTATTTATTTATTATACTTTAAGTTCTGGGATATATGTGCAGAACATGCAGGTTTGTTACATAGGTATACATGTGCCATGGTGGTTTGCTGCACCCATCAACCTGTCATCTACATTAGGTATTTCTCCTAATGCTGTCCCTTCCCTAGCCCCCCACCCCACCACAGGCCCTGGTGTGTGATGTTCCCCTCCCTGTGTCCATGTGTTCTCATTGTTCAACTCCCACTTATGAGTGAGAACATGCAGTGTTTGGTTTCCTGTTCCTATGTTAGTTTGCTGAGAATGATGGTTTCCAGCTTCATCCATGTCCCTGCAAAGGACATGAACTCATCCTTTTTTGTGGTTGCATAGTATTCCATGGCATGTATGTGCCACATTTTCTTTATCCAGTCTATCATTGATAGACATTGGGGTTGGTTCCAAGTCTTTGCTATTGTGAATAATGCTGCAATAAACATACGTGTGCATGTGTCTTTATAGTAAAATGATTTATAATCCTTTGGGTATATACCCAGTAATGGGATTACTGGTCAAATGTAATTGTTTTCATAAAATATTAGCATGTAATTAGTTTATTATTTTCATTTCAAAATGGACTAATAAAATATTTTTTATTTATCAGTTTTAATTTTTAGTGCCATAAAGACTGACAGCTGTAACTCATAAACCAAAGTTCTTTGGGATTGCCAGTAATTTTAAGGGGATCGTGAGATAGTGAGTTCAAGAATTGCCTGAACAAAGCATAAACTCTTAAACTTACTCTCCAATAACTTTTGACTTTGAATCCGACTGATTTTTCTATTTCTTTCTCATTTGCTTCCTAGACTTTAGTTAAAATGAAGCATCCATGTGCTTCCTGTCTTAGATCTGGGCCTATCCTCTTCCCTTTCCCTGCCTCTCTCACTCATGGATATCAAAATCTTACTCATCTTTCAAGGTCCAGCTCAAATGCTTCTCCTCCAGGAAACCTTTCACGATTCACTAACTGCAGATTTTCTCTTCTTCCTCCTAATATCCACAGAATGTTATTCCTCTGTTGTGAAGCATCACTTTCTGCTGTCTGGAGTCATTTGGGTTCCTGTGCTGATATCTTGCAGGAACATAAACATCTTACATTTTTCGTTGTCTTTGGGGGCTCACACTTGTATCAGCAGCTCTTTTAGGCATTTGATACTGGAAGGACTGTATGTGAGGTTTATAAATACCCACATATTTATAGATTTTTAGTTTACTTGTTTTCTCATTCTGTATAAAACTCAGGACCATTTTTTTATTGCAAACTCACCACACTTCATGTTGCCACCTAGTGAAGGGGTAAGGATGCCGTTTGAATATTAACCTAAGCAATGGAATCAGGGGCTTAATTCTGGAATGAGAATTTTCCAATGATTTAGAAGCCAAACATAAGAAATTAGATCACCCAGCATATTGCTCACATTTATTTTCACTGACAATTGTGAATTTACTGTGAGGCATTCTTTTTGTGGAAAGGTTTTTATCTGAATCAAAAGATGAGGAAAGACTGAGAAAGTTTTGGTAAACAATAGAAGCATAATTTGTTTTCGATAATAAACAGTGCTCTTTAAACATCTGGAACATTTTTCAGCATGTGTTTACAATTTTTTGTACTATATTGATGACTGAAACATGATATAGTATAATGCTGTTGAGTAGCTATGGCTAAATTAGGCCCATAAATATTGCATATAGGCAAATTAGTTGATTATTAAAAGTAATAGGGCTGGGCATGGTGGCACATGCCTGTAATCCCAGCACTTTGGGAGGCTGAGGCAGGTGGATCACCTGATGTCAAGAGTTCATGACCAGTTTGACTAACATGGTGAAACCCTGTCTCTACTAAATACAAAAAATTTAGCCAGGTATGGTGGCACATGCCTGTAATCCAAGCTACTTGGGAGGCCGAGACAGGAGAATCCCTTGTACCTGGGAGGTGGAGGATGCAGTGAGCTGAGATTGCGCCATCGCACCCCAGCCTGGACAACAAGAGCAAAACTCTGTCTCCAAAAAAAAAAAAAAGTATTATTTATCGGGTACGGTGGCTCATGCCTGTAATCCTAGCACTTTGGGAGTCCAAGGCAGGCGGATCACCTGAGGTCAGAAGCTCGAGACCAGCCAGGCCAACATGGCGAAACCCCATCTCTACTAAAAATACAAAAAAATTACCTGGGCGTGGTGGCATGTGCCTGTAATCCCAGCTGCTTGGGAGGCTGAGGCAGGAGAAACGCTTGAACCTGGGAAGCGGAGGTTGCAGTGAGCCGAGATCGCACCACTACACTATAGCCTAGGCAACAAAGCATGACTCCATCTCAAAAAAAAAAAAAAAAGTAATATTATATTGGTCTTAGGAGCCTAGACAAGTGTCATTCTAACCAATCTATTTTCACTTATAATTGAAGTAAAAGTGTTTTAAGGATATATTAATTTTTTTGTCTCCTGTAAAGTGTATTTTAAATTTTTGAACATAGAAAGCAAATGGTATACAGACATATGCTTGTGCATTTATATTTATCTAACATTTTCTGAGAGTATAAGGATGCCCTGACATCGTAAATATCCCGCTTGTTGCCCTCACAAGTTGCGTGGTAGGTAGGAACACTGCTGTAAATCTCAGGGCTTTTTTGGGTCACCTTCAGGCTCAGAAATAAATGTGTCGCTTAGATCTCTTCATAAGGAAATTGGCTCCCATTGGCAAACACTGCCGTGTGTGTTGTAAATTTTTATTTTCTTCCTTGTCTCCAAACTATAGGTGGCATTGCAGACAGTGTAGCCAAGTGGATATTTAAACAGGACTTCAGCCCTGAAGTATTAAAACTGGCTAATGAAGAAAGAGATGCAGAAAACCCAGATGAACCCAAAGAAGGTGTTAACAGAGGTTTCCTTGAGGTATCAGAGGTGGAGATGGACTTAGGAGCCATACCAGGTGATACACCAATAATGAGAAACTTGAAATCCAGAGAGGAAAGATGTGGCCAAGTGTTCATTAAGGAAAAAAATAACATCACTGCTTTCTTCTGACTTCCAGACTTACTGCATTTAGCCTATGAGCAATTTCCTTGTAGCCTTGAGCTCGATGTGTTGCACGCACATTGCTGCTGGGAGTATGTTGTTCAGTGGAATAAAGATCCAGAGGTGAGATTCTCGTTGCCTCTTTCATGTTATTTCTGCTTCTGTGTTCATGCTATTCATATGTGGGGACTAATTAAATAGCTTATGATAAACACTGGCTTTTTCCCCATTGTAATGCCTCTGTGATAAACACTGGCTTTTTCCCCATTGTAATGCCTTTCACATATTTCCTCTTATAATCCTCCCAGTAAACCTGTGAAGTATAGATACTGTCATTATCCCTGCTCTAAAGAAGAAAATACTAGGGCTCAGAGAAGTTAAGTTTCTTCCCTGCAGACACACAGCTAAGTAAGTGTCAGGATTTAAACGTAGGGTTCTCTTTATCTAAAACCAGTGTCCTTTGCCCTACTCCCTAGTTAGGTTGTGACAAGTATATTGTTTATTTCCTTCTGAATTCCTACATGAAATGGCATCAACCTAACAGAATATTCTTAATATTATGGTCATCATGATAAAAGTCAAGAGTGAAGGTCCGGAGATTAACCTAGTGTCTGATTGTTCAAATATGTATTTATCTGTTACTTCTGTTTGCCTTAGAAGAACAAAGAGGCAGATTGTGCCCAGGGTTGACTCTAGTCCAAGGTTAGCCTTGCTGCCCTCTCAGCTCTCTGCTCAGGCGTCATTTTCTATTGCTTTTGGTAGCCACTGTTTCTACCAGGGCATTCGCAGTCTAGAAGCAGCATGGGGGGAGGCCCCAAGCTTGGAGGCAGAAGGCAGAGATTTGGATCCCAGCTCAATTGCTGACAAGCTTCTGGCTCAAGAGAGCCACTGAATCTCTGGCCTGTTATTTTCTACCTCCTTCTCCCTCCTTTTTAAAATGAAGGTGCCATGATCAAATAAGATCTAAAAACATATTGTAAATATTCCTCTTTGCCAATCAGTCCTTCACTTAGACTTCCCTAGTCAGTGCCCTGGTAAATTATTCCTCTCAAATCAAAATTCTTACCTTTATCATCCTTATGTGAGATTGTACTATTGTAGAGAACTCTCACAGATGAACTAATTCATGCTAATAGATTAATGGAAACGATACTCTTCCTTCCTCCAAAAAACTGTAATCACATATATTAAAGGAAGACATTATGAAAGTAAGTGATTTAAATAAAGGAATAGTCTTTGATCAATTAAACCTTGACCAAAAAATGATTTTAGGACAGAGGATCCTCTTAATGCCCTTCAAATCATCCTCTTCAGTTGACTACAACCTGAATGGCGATCATATATAGGCTCTCTACTTAACTGTGTTACTTTTCCATTTTATTAAAAAGGAATATTATGTCTAGGATGAGAACATAATAATTTCTAAAATCTGAATGAATTAATTTCAAATTCAAGTCTAAAAAAGTGGCATTTAAGAAGAAAATTCTGCTTTGTAGTATTTGTTTATAAACCAAAAGCAGCTTGCAGAGGGGGCATAGACAAAGCTGATGTCAAGCCCCATGGCTGCTGCATAGAGCTTATAATCATCATAGCACACAGTTTCTGAACTGTTTGTTTCAACATTCTCCTAAAATGAAGGCTGTAATAGTAGTTATCTCAAAAGGTTATTGCGTATTTTGAGAAAATGAATGCATAGTGCCTAACATTTTGACTAGTGTTATCAGTATCATTAGTGTTGCTTACATTTAAAAGAAGTTGTTGTTTTACTAGTTTGTTTTTACCATTAAATATTCATCTTGTCCCATCCAACCACAGTCTCAGCTCCACCATTTGACACACATAATTTTATAAGGCTCAAAACAATAATATTACCTTCGGAGAAATTTCAACACAATATGTATTGGCAATGGATATGCTTGATGATGATGTACAAGCTACAAAATTATTTAGCAGAGATCTGAATGATTTAATCAGTGTTGCATTCTGTATTTGAGTTTTAATATGTAAACTTCTTTGATTAGAAAGAGTTGAATTTCAAACATCCCATCTGATATTTCATATTTCCTTCCTGCTTTAATTGTTTTCTCTTTGGCACTTAACATACTAAATATAATATATTTACTTATGTTTATTATGTAGGTTCCTCACTAGAATTTAAACTCAATGAAGGCAAGACTTTGGGTCTGTTTTGTTCATTATGGAATCCAGCATGCTTCAAATAGGGCTTGGTGCATACTAGATACTCAATAAATATTTGTTGAATGATGAATGAATGAACTGTATCTACAAAAGTAAGCTTATTGTTTTTACATCTATATGAAATTCAGGTATTTATTGGAGAGAATATTGCTATGATATTCAAACCACAGCAAATTTGAATCCAGATGTTAGCCCATATGACCAAGGAGCTTCTAGGAATTAATCACTGTAATAGGTAATGTGAGTTGAAGAGGGACAGTTTAAGTTATCAAAAGTTATTTCTTACCCAATAATTTCATGTTATTATTGCAACATTCTTAGGTAGCTTTATGCAGAAATGTATGTAAGAAGTCTCCATTGATAATGGTAAAACCTATTAAATGATACCTCTTTTTCTTTCTCTTTTTTTTCTCCCTGTATGTAAGGAAGCACGTTTTTTTGTTAGGTCAATAGAACACTTGAAGCACATTTTTAATGCACATGTTCAAAATGGTAAGTAAACAGATGTTAGAAACATCACTGGTTGATCTAAAAGAGGCTTCCTGATTTAACAGGATGTGAATTTAAAGATTCACAACCTGTTACATTTTTATTTGATTATCCTGCAACCTAACGTATTACTGTGTATTATTGGCTGAGGTGCAAGGGTCTCTTGAGCCCAGTAGTTCAAGGCTGCAGTGAGCTGTGATCACACCACTGCATCCAGCCTGGGTGACAGAGTAAGACCCTGTCTCTAAAAAAAAAATAAAATAAATAGTACTGGCCATTTTAACTACTTGGAAAAGTGCTATTTATAAAAGGGCAAAACAACTGGTAGTAATCACCACTTCTGTTCCCCAAGCTGACTACTATTCCTGGGTGTAATTAAGACAGCTGTTCTGCATCTAGTTTTCCAAGGAAAGAGGAAATCAATGATAGAGGCAGAACAGCTGCCTTCATTACACCCTTCACAGATCGTGAAGGAAAGAGGGATGGATTTCTCAGGACTGTAATTCTTAATAAAAAATCTTGATAGCCAAAAGCCTAATAAGATTAGACTGTAGCAACTATCTTTTGCTTCTTATAATGGATGTGAATATTCTCCATTAGCTGCCAGACCTTGGCAACTACTGATGTCTCCTTGAAAAAATATTGAACTTATAAACAGATTCCATTTAATAGATAGATGGGTTTCATTAAGGGAATTGAGGATATCAGCACTAAGCTAGTTAGTAATCTTAGTATGTGATGAGACTTGGTGTTAGGCTGAGTAAGAGGAGATACCAACTTATGTCTCTGTGATAAATTCTGGAGAAGCTATGTATTTTTCACCTCTATCACATTCTTGCAGGTGATACGAAATCCAGTTGCAGAAATTGTAAAATGTCCCATTTTACTTGAAGAGAACTTGAAAATTACTTATTCATCTCTTAGATCTTACCTTCATCCCATACATATATATATATTTACCTTGACTGATTTGGAAAATATCATATTTAGATTATTCTATCCTTATTGATAAAATTAAGTTACTGACTTCAGACTAGTATTTCTTCAAGTCAGGCCTTTACCTATTTGTATCTTTACCCACTGAGTAAGGTTCCTGGCTTCTCAAAGCCTGTGAGGGGCCCTACTCATAGACGGACTCAGCTACAAGGGTAGTAATAACAGCATGTGAAATGCCATGTTTACACTGCCTAATCGACAACTGTTTCAGAAATTTAATTTTAATACCACAGCTCAGTGAGTAGTGATAGGGTCTTGCTTTGTTACCCCAGCTGGGGTATAGTGGCGCAGTCATAGCTCACAATAGTCTTGAACTCCTGAGCTCAAGCTGTCCTATCACCTCAGCCTCCGAGTGGGACTATAGCCATGCGCCACCATGCCGAATTTGTTAAACATTTTTTCATAGAGATGGGTTCTGACCATGTTGCCCAGACTGTTTTATTATTATTATTATTATTTTGCTTTTAATACTTTGTTATATATTACTTTAGTTTGTAGTTATAGATGAAAAAAATCAATTGGCAGACATTGGGATTGTTTCTAGTGTTTGGCTGTTGGGAATAAAACTGTTCCCAACAATCTCATACATATATGTTCTGTATTCATTCCTCTAGTGTATATACCCAGCAGAATTGTTGGGTGATAGAGTAGACACATGTTTAGCTTCAGTAGCTACCCCCCAGCAGTTTTCCCTGTGGTTTTACTAAGTTATTGTACCAGCAGTAATGCATGAGTGTTCCATTGGTTCCATATCCTAATACTTGTTATTATAATTTCAGCATTGTTTTTAGCCTTTTTGGTGGTTAGGCAATGCTGTCTCACTGTGACATTGTATTTCTCTCATAACTAATGATGTAACTCTTTTCTTCATGCTTAGTGGCAATTTAGACATACTCTTACACAGCCCCGTTCTGATTCTTATTAAATCAGATTTTAAATGAAGTTAAAGATTTCAAGAACTTTATAAATATTACATAAGATATAAAAAATGGAATAAAAGCAGTCCATATAGTTTAATAAGCTTAAGAAAGACAGTAATTTGTTATGTGTAATAAAAGTGAGAATATATAAGCATTCTGTTTACTACTTCTGCTTGCTATCTAGGCATTGCACTGATGATGTGGAATACGTTCTTAGTTAAAAGATTTTCTGCTGCTACATACTTAATGGATAAGGTAAGGTAGTTTCATGTATTGACTTCTTATTTATTTGGTTCTCTTAATTGACTAATATTAGAAAGATTGCTCACATTAAGCTTTGTTAGACTATTTTTTAATTTGATAATTAGATTTTACTCATACTCAGTTAAATGTAATGCCCAGTACTGGCATTTTAATGACATGAAGAAGAGCTCTAAATCCTCATAAAGAGACTAACATAAAAGCCTCTTAACTAAAGAGATTAGGACTGGTAGTTGATTCAAGCAAGGATTTGCATTTTATTTTAAATTAAAATGTACAAATTCACACTTACCAATCTTTGATATAAGGCCAAGATATTTTCTTTGAATGGAGTTGATTGCAATTCTCCTTTGGTTTTCTTGCATAAACCTCACCCATAATGTATTGCCTATCATGGCTAGATCTTATTTTTTTAAAGTTGCTATGTAATCTGAGTCCAAACTTTTAGATTTCTATAATTTTTGTAGTTGCTCCCTCTGTATCAAATCCAAAAGGCCTAGGAGTTATTCTCCTCCATAAATCTTTGCAAAGCATTCAACATAGCATTCATGTAAATAGCTGCCCCTTTTTTCTCATTCATATTTCATCAGTTATTGAATTAAATTACATAATTACAGTGACATGTACAACTAGCATGAGTAGCTTTGGGAACAAGCATAACAAGTAAGCATAGAACTCAACTAGTGGGAGCAGAAGCTGCTAGCATGCCGAGAATACCAGCCTAGTCTCCAGCTGAGTGGCCAGGGGCACTAGTTAGTATGTTTTACAGGCCACTCAACAATGTAGATCAGTGTGGCATCAGATGAGTGGATGCTAAGAGAATTACCACTGTAAAGATAACATATTATTTTAAATGTATAGTCACAGTCATTCCTGCATCATGAATAGCACCACAGCCAAGACCACTGCTGCCCTTGAAATTGCTCTCTTTGATGTTATTGCTAACATTTTTCTAGTTAAATCTAACCCTTCTTTCCTCTGTGCTCATCTTCCTTGACTGCTTAACTTCTTTCTTGGAACTTGCATCTTTTGGCCTTTATGATGTTGTTCACCTGTTCAGCTTCACCTCTTACCCCCTCGTCTTTTGAGAGAATAACAACAAAATGTAATTTATGTGTGTGTTACAATTTGTAGTTTCACAGCATTCTCACATCCACAATCACATTTGATCTTCACTACTTTGATTGGGGTGAAAATAGTCCTAAACCAGGAAGTAGGAAATTTGTGATCGGATAAGTCTTTATTATAATGTGTTATCTCTCATGTGCCAAGACTATGCCGGGTTCTGTGGTTGAACCAATGGAAGTTACGGTCCTGGCCCTCAAAGAGCTCACAGTTTGAACACCAGGTAAACAGACAATAGGAGCTCAGAAGAGGAGGAAATAAATAGCAAAACAAGGGGAAGACTTCTGACTTAAATTTTGGTGGATGGCTATATATGAACCAGTAAAAAGTAGGTGAGAAGAAAGTGTATCCCAGCAGTCCTGGAGATACAAGGCAACTTGTTGGATTCAGAGAACTGTAAGTAGCTTCGTATGGCTGGAACATAGGCTATATTAGAAGAAAAGAAAAGCTAAGATTGAAGAATTTCCTGTGCAGGCTGTGGATTTGGATTTTCTAGTAGTATGTGTAAGCTTAGCACAGCGTCTGGCACATGTGGTAAGGGCTCACTAGATGGTAGCTATTATTTTATACTGAAGACACTGAGGCAGTTTTAAGCAGAGGAATTATATATTCAAATTTGTGTTTAAAAAGATGATTCTGGCAACGGACAAAATAGCTTGGGGTTGGGGTTGGCTGAGCTTGGTTGTTCCAAGGCTGTCGTAGTAATCCCAGCAAGTGGTAGTGAGGCGATGTTTTTTCCCACTGTCTCCTGTGAGTTTCCTCTCATATCAAGTAGTATTTCTGAGGGCAGAACTTTTACCTCCCACTTACTACACTGTAGAGAAATACAGTAGAATCGTAGTAAGTACTTATTGCTTAAGGAAATTTTTCTGAGCTGGGAATAGAACTCCCATGTGCTGTTGAGTGTTTTTCCTTTCTTTCTATTTCAAACAATTGTGTCTTTATCAACAAGCTGAATTCTTAGGTGTTCTTGATTAGTAGCCCTGAATTAGGCTCTGGGTTGTTTGTTTGTTTGTTTGTTTGGTTTGGTTTTTTCCCAGTTTTTCTTTGGTGGGAGTGGGATGGAGTCTCACTCTGTTGCCCAGGCTGGAGTGCAGTGGCACGATCTTGGCTCACTACAACCTCCACCTCCTGGGTTCAAGTGATTCCCCTGCCTCAGCCTCCTGAGTAGCTAGGACTACAGGTGTACGCCACTACACCCAGCTAATTTTTATATTTTTAGTAGAGACGGGGTTTCACCATGTTGGCCAGGCTGGTCTCAAACTCCTGACCTCAGGTGATCAGTTCACCTTGGCCCCCCAAGTGCTGGGATTACAGGCGCGAGCCACCACACCCGGCCTAGGCTCTGGGTTTTTAGGCAACACAGTTATTTGACTATGCAAAGTGAGGGCCAGATTTTTAAAGTTTTTACTTATTTAATAGTTCAGAAATATGTAATTTATATTTGAAAAGGATTATTCTTGAACCCAGTGTGAGATTAAGTTTCACCACAAATTTAATTGCATCTCCTGTTGGTAGAATCAACAGCTAATTAATGAAGCTGCCACATGTATTTATAGCTGCATTTATAGTTTTTAATTTTGGTTACTTTTTATTATTTGTGCCATAGTGATGTCTTTGTAAATTATTAAATGTTACAACATTTTGTCATTTTATTTTAGGTTGGAAAATCACCAAAGGATAGGTTATGCCGAAGGGTAAGTGAATCTCCCATAACTAGAATTATAGTTGTTAATTCCACACTTTATGTAGTACTTTATTAACTGTAGGGGTGAACTTTGCCTTTTACCATTGTGATGACGTATCAGGAGGAGATAAGAAAAATGAAAAGAGAATACTGCATTAAGGAAACTGGTCATGAACTATGGCCAATTTTAATTTACTTTTCCAGATTGTTAGATAGCATATTAAACTAGGTTTTTATAAGATGTGTTCAGCTTTGGACTGTGAACAGGATAACATGCTACCATTGCTGCATATTTTTGCTGTAATTCCGATTCAACATTTATAATGGAGGCATCCAACATCAAATTGAAGCAAGTTCATATGAAGTAGTTAATTTGATCTACATATATATATATATATATATAAAATAACATAAGTATACAAATACAACATTAGTCTTAACTACTATTCTAATCCATGGATACGGGACTTGTATTTGACCTGAGAAATTACTAGTACTAGCTTCCATTGTTGAAGACTTTTTCTGGTGTGTTGTTGAGAATGGTTGTATGACTAGAGTTTATGTGTGTGCATATACCAGAAATACTGAATTATTTGCTTTGGGGATGTGAGGAAATTATAGATTGTTGCTTTTAAAAAGAGTATACGGCCAGGCGCGGTGGCTCACGCCTGTAATCCTAGCATTTTGGAAAGGCGAGGCTGGTGGATCACCTGAGGTCAGGACTTTGAGACCAGCCTGACCAACAAGGTGAAACCCCGTCTCTACTGAAAATACAAAAACTAGCCAGGTGTGGTGGTGGACGCCTGTAATCCCAGCTACTCGGGAGGCTGAGGCAGGATAATTGCTTGAACCAGGAGGTGGAGGTTGCAGTGAGCCGAGATCGTGCCACTGTACTCCAGTCTGGGCAACAGAAGTGAAACTCCGTATCAAAAAAAGAGATTATACACAAATGCAGTGGTCCCTTGGACAGGCCCTTTAAAGGAGTCATTGAGAGTCATCTGTTGCTCACAGCATGAATCTGTTATTTAGTTCTCAAGCTTGAGGATTCTAGTTTTGCTCAGAGGGTTGGGTTTAGTCTCTAAAAGACACTCTGAAAGCAGATCAGGCTGTTTTCTTGGAACTCTTCAGGTTAGATTCTCATGTGTGCATCTTCCGTCTACCACAATTATTTGGCTACCAGATGCCTTAGCAAGCTGAACAGTGAGCTCAGAAGTGCCACCATCTATAGTAACTGATGAGACTGTGTCTTTACAGTACACAAAGAACACTACTTGTTTTAAAAGTCAGTATTTGTACCACTTTGTAAAGCTTGACTTTAAAATTGGTTGACAGTAAATAAAAGAAGGAACTTAAATATGCTGATGCCTTGACTTTCAAATTCTTGCCGCCTATTCAGTGTGGAAAGTCAGCCGAACAGGCGTAGTGTATCCTCGTTCTTGTTTTGCTGATAGTAACTACAGCAGTTTTCCTGCAGGGCCTAATTATGTTCCTTTTTCAAAAACAGGATGTGGGAATGAGTGACACAGCAATGACATCTTTCCTTGGCTCCTGTTTGGATCTTCTTCAGATCTTAATGGAGGTAAAAGAGGTGTATTTTCATTCTGAACTGCTCCTAAGATATTAAATATTCTGCAAACCATTGCATTTAATAAATGACTATTTTAATGAGGTTGTTTTTCATTCCCTCATTTCTAAATTTTGACTTAAGCCTAAAAGGTAGTGATATTTTCTTACTAAATCCTTCTTGAAATTAGACTTTGTGTTTATTACAATTTGGGACAGTGTGCAATATGAGTTTGCACTTTGCTGCTAATAAACTCATTAGGATATTTGTAAGCTATTATTTTTCCATTGCTAAACACAGTCCTCCATTCTTAAAACCCTTAGGCAGATGTTAGCAGGGATGAAATACAGGTGCCTGTGCTGGATACTGAGGATGCGTGGCTCTCCGTGGAAGGACCCATCTCCATAGTGGAACTGGCCCTTGAACAGAAGCACATCCACTACCCACTGGTGGAGCACCACTCCATCCTGTGCTCCATCTTGTATGCAGTCATGAGGTTTTCTCTGAAGACCGTGAAGCCACTGTCACTTTTTGACAGTAAGGTAAGTACCTCAAAGGATTTCAGAGCTATTTTGGAGTTGCAGGCTTAGCAGACACATGGATTTTCATATTTAATAGAAGCTGTCCAGTACTTTTGTGACTTGTGTCATTTGGTGTGAGGTTCCAACTCCCTCATTCCCTGCTTGATTCCGTTCTTTTTATTTACCTTCTGTACTGCTCCCCTTGGAGTTTTGCCCTCTCAGCTGTCTGCTCTTCTCGTTCTCCATATTATTCCTGGACAGACTCATTTTCTCCCTCTTGTATATCTCTAGGCCTGACCAATCCCTAGAGTTGGAGGCATGCATTTCAATTGAACTTCTCTCTTTGAGTGTCTTAGAGGGCTTCAAACACCTCATATCTAAAATATACCTGCAAACCTATACCCCCATCCTGCCCCTAACTTAAATTTGCTGTTCCTTCTGAATTCCCTGGCTTGGTTATTTTATTAATGATGTCATCATTTTTGCCCTGGCAAAAACTAGAAACTTTGAAGTTATCTCACCAATTCCTTACTTCAAGCCAATTTTCTTCATTGTAAATTCATTCTTACAAATTCTTCCATAGATCATACCTGTCCATTTCTCTCTATGACTATACCCCTAGTTCAGGCACAATCCTCTTTCCCTTGGCTATTACAACAGCCCTTTCCTAATCACCTGCCTCCAGTTTCTCTCTCTCCAGTCCCATGCTGCAAGAGCTGTCTTCCTAGGAGACAGGTTTAATTGTGTTAGTTCTATACCTAAGATTTTTTTGGCTCCTCTGCAGGATCGAGTCCAAACTTGTGAGTAGAATATGTTTTTACATATTATATTGTAACTTGCACAGTTTAGCTGCAGTAGATAGTAAAATCCTTTCCTTCCCCATGCAGCTGTCAAATTTTGAGAGACAGGACACAAACTGTTGGAGATCAAAATGTCAACTTTATTACTTAGCTTTTTACTCATAGAAGCTGGGTTAGAGAACACAGCTTACGCTTGTGGGAAAATGGGTTTATTATTTCACCCTTAAATAAGAGACTCCCGGACAGGCGTGGTGGCTCACGCCTGTAATCCCAGCACTTTGGGAGGCCAAGGTGGGCGGATCACTTAAGGTCAGGAGTTTGAGACCAGCCTGGCCTACATGGTGAAACCCTGTCACTAGTAAAAATACAAAAACTAGCCGGGCATGGTGGCGCATGCCTGTAATCCCAGCTACTTGGGAGGCTGAGGCAGGATAATCGCTGGAACCTGGGAGGCAGAGGTTGCAGTGAGCCGAGATCACGCCACTGCACTTCAGCCTGGGCCACAGAGTGAGACTCTGTCTCAAAAAAAAAAAAAAAGTATAGATTTTGAAAAAAAAAAAGGTTACTATATCTTTGAGATTATAAAGGATAAGGGTACTTAAAGGTTAAAACAGAGAAAGAAATACCAAAATAAAGTGCCCAGCTCAGTATTCCCCTCAGAAAAGGTCTTTGTGAACCAGAACATACCCAGAATTGGACGAGCACAGTAATGTTTAGTTTCAACCCATGTCATGCCAAGACTACCTGAGACAGCTGGGTGACACTCATCTGCAGAGAGCTAGTACGGTTGAGTGGCTAGTGAAACAATGCCAGTGCTACCATTTGCTAACTAGAATTATTTAGATTTTCTTACTCTCAGTTTTCTCATTCAGAAAGTAGCAATGACTCCCAGCGCCAACCTCATGGTTGTTGTGAGGGTTCCTTGTATTCAACATGAAGTACGTAGTGTCTGGAATGTAGTAAATACTGGTACTATTATAGATGCTTATAGCTAGGACCACCAGGTGGGAACTATCGAGTAACAGATTGTGAATGTGTGCTAAATCTTTAAATACTTCTATCAGTGATGCCCAAAATGCCATGGGTTGCCCTGTAAGTCTGGTTTTTCTTATCACTAAAGGATGAGTAGCTTTAATCTGCTTGGCAGTCACAATAGATGACCTAGAATCACAGATGATCAGGTATGGAAGGCACGTTGGAAGATGTACTTGCAGGATGTATCCTTGCTAGGATGACCTGCATGCAGAAGAAGAAACAGTAACCCAAGATTGGGGGTCAGTTACCCAAGGCAACCTGGTTGGAAGTGGTGAGCCTCAGACTAGACCCAGGTCTTTCAACTCAAAGGCCAGTGCTCTTTGCTCTGTATTACATTTCCTTCCAAGGAACTTCTGAAATCCTGTTTCCTGATATTCTGTTTTTACTCTTTAGACACACATCTGTTCTTTTAAATAAGGTGTTTTTAAACAATTCAACATGTGTTTTTAAAAGGATTCAGCGGCTGGGCGCAGTGGCTCATGCCTGTCATCCCAGCACTTTGGGAGGCCGAGGCGGGCAGATCACCTGAGGTCAGGAGTTTGAGACCTGCCTCGCCAACATGCTGAAACCCCGTCTCTACTAAAAATACAAAAAAATTAGCCTGGGCTTGATAGTACATGCCTGTAGTCCCAGCTACTTGGGAGGCTGAGGTCAGAATCGCTTGAACCAGGAAGGTGAAGGCTGCAGTGAGCATTCCAGCCTAGGCAACAGAGTGAGACCCTGTCTCAAAAAAAAAAAAAAAAGATTCAGGGTACATATATGTATTACTTAGCTATTACTGCAGAGCAAATCATCCCAAAGCTTGGCTGAAAATACCAAACATTTATTATCTCACAGTTGCTGTGGGTCAGTAATCTGTGTTCTCCTTATCTAGGTGCCTCTGGCTTAGTCTCTCATGAAACTGTAGTTAACGTGCTGCATCTGAGAGCTCAGCTGGGATGGGGAAAGGGTGATTCACTTCCAAGCACAATTGTTGGCAAGATTCATTTATGCCACATGTGCGTGTCCATACAGCAGCTCACAACATGGAACCTGGCTTCCTGCAGAACAAGTGAGAGCGAATATGAGTGCCTCAAGGCAGAAGCAGCCTTTGGAACGTGGTCTTGGAAGTAACATGCCATCACCTCTACCTACTTCTGTTTGCTAGCAGCAAGTCACCAGCCTACATGCAAGGAGAGGAGACTATAGGAAACATGAATACCAGGAGGAGGGGATCACTGGGGATCATCTTAAAGGCTGTCTACTCCATACTAGATACTTGTTATAAAAATTAAAGGAAGAATTCTAAAATCTTTCTGTTCAAGGAGAAATGAAAATCAACCATTAAGTGACTTAAGTTTTAAACAGATCTTTCTCCCTTTCCCCCCTTCATAATCCACACTCATCAGTTTTCTTGCTGTCTTTCTCTTTAGGGAAAAAATGCATTTTTCAAAGACCTAACTTCAATTCAGTTATTACCTAGTGGGGAAATGGATCCAAATTTTATTTCTGTACGACAACAGGTAAATTACAGCTATTGGATTTTGTTTTTGTTTCTTGGAAAAAAAAAACAGTAAAGGAAAAATCTAGCTTGCTTTTGAAAAGAATGACCACTTTCTATCGCAAGGACAGAAAACCAAACACCACATGTTCTCACTCATAGGTGGGAATTGAACAATGAGGTCACTTGGACACAGGAAGGGGAGCATCACACACAGGGGCCTATCGTGAGGTGGGGGGAGGGGGAAGGGATAGCATTAGGAGATATACCTAATGTAAATGATGAGTTAATGGGTGCAGCACACCAACATGGCACATGTATACATATGTAACAAACCTGCATGTTGTGCACATGTACCCTAGAACTTAAAGTATAATAAATAAATAAATAAAATTTTAAAAAATGACCACTTTCAAAGTATTCTTGAAAGCTAGTTGTTTACCTTTAAATGATGTGTTCCTTTTTTGATAATTAAACAATTTCATGGAAAAGCCACTGTAAGTGACAAAAAAGCTAACAATACTTTGATTTAGGTATTTTAAAATGAAACAGTAACAATATATTGCTGTATCTCTTTTTCCATTTTCAAGTTCTTATTGAAAGTTGTCAGTGCAGCTGTCCAGGCCCAACATTCAGCCACAAAGGTCAAAGATCCCACAGAAGAGGCCACACCCACTCCTTTTGGGAAAGACCAAGATTGGCCAGCTCTAGCTTTGGATTTAGCCCATCACCTTCAAGTTAGTGAAGATGTTGTTAGAAGGCATTATGTTGGGGAGCTATACAACTATGGAGTTGACCACTTAGGAGAAGAGGTAACATGACCCTTTGAATGTTAATTGGGCTCAAGTTATAAAATTGATAGTTGGAATAAAGACTCTCCAATGAAGCCTTTTGCTCTTCCTTTTGTTGGAACATCTAGGTACAAAAATAGAACAATATACTATTTTTTAAAACATAAAATTGTAATCAAATAATTCCTACAGTGTGCCAGGCCTGCCCTATGCACAGGGATATAGCAGTAAACAAAACAGACAAGGTTCCTTCCTCATGAACTTGATAGTCTGCTGGTAGGAGCAGAAAAGCAGGCTAAATTTTGCATTGATTGGTAGGTGCTATGAAGAAAATAAAGAGGGCCGGGTGTTGTGGCTCACACCTGTAATCCCAGCACTTTGGAAGGCTCAGGCGGCAGATCACTTGAGCCCAGAAGCTCGAGACCAGTCTGGGCAATATAGCGAGACCCCATCTCTAAAAAGGAAAAAGAAACAGGATCATATGAATAAACAAGGAGCCACTACAGTAGAGTGGGCAGAGAATGTGACATTTGAACCGAGCCCCTAAGGAGAAGCAGCAGCCAGCTACTCAGAAACTGGGGGAACAGTGCTTGAGACAAGAATTACAAAGGCCCTGAGGTGGGGACTAGAATGACTAGGTCCAGGACTAGAAAGGCCAGTACGGCTGACCAAACATAGTAAGCAAGGAGTAAAGAAGTGTGGCATGAGGTAGGGAGGCTGGCCCAGGCCATGGCTGTATCCTACGTCTCGGAGCCCATGGTTATTCTAAGTGTATTCAGAAGCCATTAGAGGGGCTGGGCGTGGTGGCTCACGCCTGCAATCTCAGCACTTAGGGAGGCCGAGGTGGGTGGATCACTTGAGGTCAGGAGTTCAAGACCAGCCTGGGCAACATGGTGAAACCCGGTCTCTACTAAAAATACAAAAAATTAGCTGGGCGTGGTGGCGCACGCCTGTAATCCGAGCTACTTGGGAGGCTGAAGCAGGAGAATCGCTTGAACCCAGGAGGTAGAGACTGCAGTGAGCTGAAATTGCACCGCTGCACTCCAGCTTGGGTGGCAGAGTGAGACTCCATCTCAAAAAAAAAAAAAAGAAAAAAAAAGAAGCCATTAGAGGGCTTCAAATAGACATGACATGAAACTCCCTTTATTTGCCAAAAGTTTGAAAACAACACACTGAGTAGCCATATTGAATTGAAAGATTTAGTGATGAGAAAAAAAAATTAACCAAGGAGCAGAAATTTGGGTTTAAATGCTGTTTGATTTGGATTTATCTTTGGTTGTATATAATCAAAAGATAAATGGTCACAGTTCAAAAATCAACTAGAATGTCTTCACTGGCAACCTCATTCCTATAGAAGAAACACATCTGCTCACTCTGACTGTATTATTTCTCCATGTTCCCATCTTCAGGCCATTCTACAGGTTCATGACAAAGAGGTCCTTGCCTCTCAGCTGCTGGTGCTGACGGGGCAAAGGCTGGCTCATGCGCTTCTCCACACCCAGACAAAAGAAGGAATGGAGCTGCTTGCCAGACTTCCACCCACACTGTGTACTTGGCTGAAAGCAATGGTCAGTACAATAGATCGAGATCAGGCAAAAGGTCATTTTCTTGAGTGCCTAGTTAATAAGTTATGAAGAAATTTGACAAATGTAATTCACCTACTTACAAAGAAAAGCATTTTTATGTAATAACTCTTAAGTCAGTAACAATTATTGTTTAGTTGTCTATAATAGGTTATTTTTGTGTCCCATTTGCAGGACCCCCAGGACCTTCAAAACACTGAAGTGCCAATTGCAACAACAGCTAAACTAGTAAATAAAGTAATCGAGCTTTTACCAGAAAAACATGGGCAGTATGGTCTAGCCTTACACCTCGTTGAAGCTGTGGAAGCCGTATCTCTTCCTTCTTTATGACACTTATCTACTGGAAATAGTCTAAAATTATGATTATAACATGAAGTAGTGCATGGTTATTTTATATAGTAAGACCTGGAATTTTATGGGGAAAGTATGTCTTTTTTTTTTTTCCTTTTGTAAAATAAATAAAAGTATGTACAACTTTTAAAAAAGTACAACCCTGGCTAAATTCCACTCCTTTGGTTAATATTGAGGACAAAATATAAACAACTATCAACTCTGTTATAATTAATACAGATGTTTTACTGTTTATTTCTAATTCAAACACTTAAATAGCTTTATTGTTAACCTTTGCTATTTAAAATTGATTATAATTTAGATTATGTTCTTATAAGATTCTATATTTCCTATCGAAAATGTTGTTGTAATTCAATTTAAATGTGTTCATGTACGGTCCCCATCAGTAGAGTATAGAAACACCCCACTCTCCTTTAGTACATGTTGAGAAAATGCCTTTGTTGTCATGCTCCAAATCCCACATGGGCTGCCACCTGGGAGCTCTGGATACTGAAAGCTTCCTTTCCCAGAGGTTCTGCTGTTGCCATCAGAGGAGGATGACCATGCTTGAGGAGGAAGAATGGGTTCAAGATCATCATATTCATCAGAAGGGGACACTAAATAGAACCCTTAACCTGTTGTACTTGCCAAAATTGAGAATAAGAGGTATGTACAATGCAGCAAATTAATTATAATGTAAGTTAAGATTTGCTTTTTGCAAGTTGCAAAGTTGTATCCACATCAGGTCACTGTAAAAATGTATTATCTTGTAAAACTTATGTAAAAAAAAAAAAAAAAAAGGCAAAGATACTAAAAATTTTAAGTCCAACTTTATTTTTCCTACAAGTGTTTAGAAATGCTTCTGGGATTTGCTAATTGTTATCTTGGGAACAGTATTGAAAAAACTGCTTAGTGATATTACAGCTTTAGCAAACCTACCTCACAGCTGGGATGAGAGGATAAAATACAACTAATTTTGTACCCTATAGTGCCTAGAGCAGTCCAAGTGCTAAATATTTACTGACTAAAACCAAACTATAGCTACTCGGGAGGCTGCAGGACGATCGCTTGAGCCCAGGAGTTTGAGGCCATCCTGGGCAATATAGCCAGACCCTGTCTTGGGGAAAAAAAAAAAAAAAAAAGAAAAAACCAAACTAACCAAAACTCTGTAAAAGAGTGCTTTGAGCTCTACAAATACCAAGTATTTATTATGGTATATTTTTAGAATGTAGCCCTACAGTGTAATTATGGGTATGTGTCATGGATCACAATTATTATTCATAGTAAGTCATTGTGATACAGAAGTTTGTTTCTTCACTTCCCCTTAAGAAGCCAACTATAGTAATCATGCAAAGTTGAGGAGTATGTCCTTCAGGGATATAAAGAAAAACAAATCTTGTTTTTTGAGCTAAAAGAGCACATCCAAACAAGAATTTAACTGGCTAAAATTTAGTAATTACTGTTAAGTAACTATCAGACTTAAAAACTTACAAGATAAATGGTTAAGATGTCTTGAGTATTTGGGATGGGGGCCTGTGAGTCTGACTGAGACATACATTTTATAGAGTAGCAGCATTGGAAAGGGCTAGTCCAACCTCCCAGCCTCTGCTTGGGTCTCCACTGTCCCAGCCAGACACATCCTAGAATTCTTGTAAACATATCCGGCTCTGTATTAACAGTCCCTTGTTATATGTGTTCTAAGAGATTAGTTCTTCCTGTGATTTTTCCAAGTACGCTGAAAGCAGTATGAACTTAAGGAGGCTAGTCAAAGAAATTTGGAGTTATAGGTATTTTTAAAGACTAAATCCTCAATTCCATCATCACTTGGAGGGGAGGGGGCACTTATGAAGCATTTTAGATAATAAAACTGGTTAAGCTTACTCTAGTAGAACAGACAATCAAATTTGGGGATTGCTGAGAACAATAATAAGCTGAAGTATGGCTCACAGAATCCTGATACAAACCATTAAGTCTCTAGTTAGATTTGTTATCCTAAAATTTTTCATAGAATTTTAAAATTGAATTCTGACTTGTATGGTTAACAAAAGCAGTTAAATATTTTATTACTTATCAAGGGCTTTTAAAATAAATCTGATAGGAAGAAAGGCAAATAAATACCTATGTAGACATTCTATAATAACAAAGAGCCATAGATGATAAAGGAATTAGATTTTAATGTAGAACAGGTGGTTTCTGAAACAAAGGTGTGTGGCACTTATTGTAGTTATTGATGAGACGCCAATAACCAGTAGTGTTTCCCTAGATATATGCCTACCCTCACACAACTTTCTCCATTAATGTGAAATATGCATTTTTATCTTATTAATTATATAAAGCTGAAGGAAAACAAAGTGTTCAAATAATCATAACTTCTACATTACAGGTTCTGTTTAGATGTAGAACTAGAGGGGCCAGGGTAAATGTAGATAAAGAGATATATAGCACCATGCTTCTAAATGCGTCATACTTTTGCAAACAGAAAAAAAGTTTTAACTTTATTATAAAAATTCGTCTGTGGGTCAAAGTAAACACTGTTACATTTAAATTGCTTTTTAAAAACAATTGCGATCTAAAGTCAAAAATCTGAAATTTAATAATATGAGACTTACACTGAATGTAATGTTCATTCAGAAGTTGCTGTGGTCCATTTCATTTATAAGGGACAAATATTTTTACAGTACACTATAGCAACAGCGAAAGCCCTCTCACCCTGATAGGAATGGGTTTGCTGGGTGTCCACCAAGTTAGATTCCTGCTGAATAGAATTAGGCATCCTTAAAAGATTTTAATCCAATACTGAATTGTTTATAAAATGCTTTCTCTATTGTAATGTACTGTAAGTAGTGAAATTCTGTATATATTGCTATTTTCTGTCCATTGTTGTGAACTTATGTATATTAGTGAAATAAATTTTCAGCTTTCATGTTGTTTCCTAAACATTCATAAGTATTAAGAGATTTCTTCCTCTCTTGAGTAACATATGTGGTGATTATTTTCTTTCTAATCCAACCCCAAAAACTAGCTATTCTGAAAAGGTTGATGTTCACTAACAGGAAGAATGATATGACCCTTCACCTCTTAAGGGAAACACGCCTTCGCCATTCCCTTTCAAAACTCTACTTCTTTTACTTGCTATTGACAACTTCTGCACCAACATCAGTCAGTACTTTTCCAGAATGCCTTTATTTTCAGTGTGATAGAATTTAAATACTGAGTCAAAAGATTTATAAAATATAAAACATTTTCTGCTCGGCCATATTTGAAGACAAGCTGAATACATATCTATGTTCTGAATAAGTCCATTATGGATATATATAGGAAGATATATATATATCCATCCACAGATACACACACACACATATATATATTTCTGCATATATATATACATAATTCTTTCTATAGTTACAGGAAATACTTCTTTTATAATTCTGATTTTGACCATCCTCCACCATTTACTCATCCACTCATTACCTAAATCTTGGCTTTCTTTCCAATATTGTAAATAATCCATCTAAACTTCTAGCCAGTACTGTCAGGAGGGTTCTTGCTCAAGTGAGCTGTTAATACTATTTTCCACTAACAACTTCTGCACATCGAGGACAGAGTGTATCTGAAGACTCCGCTGTATACTTCCAACAACGAGGGCATTTTTCTTTCGTAGTCGGCATGACAATTACTTTATAGGAAGACTCTTCACGAATATCACCACCTATAAAAAAATACATGAAGAGAATTTCTGATAGGCATTCAACTTGTAACACTGTTTCTTAATTGGTTTAGCAGAGGCTTCTTTTTCAGTCTTCTGTCCTGCCTTGGTAAAGCTTGTTAGACACTTCCCCATTTGCCCCATTACATATATAGCCAAGATAATGGGATCATACAACTCGACAACTGAAGAGAGCTGAGGAATTAGAGACCCCGTGACTCTGAGATTAACTGACATCTCCCAAGTCACCGAGTTCTACATCTACTCAGGCAGAGGAAACTTTCTAGCTGTTAAATCTGGATATAGTTCTGATGAATGACACTGCCTCTCCAGCTACATACATGACTAAGAATTTTTAAAATTATAGTGACAACTATGGCGTCCTCACTCAAAATTTCTCATGGGACAGAAGGAACCAAAAATATCTCCACAATTAATACTCTTAGACTTCGGACTGATAAAAATATAAAAGTAATCTAGTCATTGTACAAAGAGTATATTAACATTACATGGCTGGGCACGGTAGCTCACGCCTGTAATCCCAGCACTTTGGGGGGCCGAGGCAGGTGGATCACCTGAGGTCAGGAGTTCGAGACCAGCCTGACCAACATGGTGAAACCCTGTCTCTACTAAAAATACAAAAATTGGCCGGGTGTGGTGGTGGGCGCCTGTAATCTCAGCTACTTGGGAGGCTGAGGCAGAAGAATCGCTTGAACCTGGGAGGCGGAGGTTGCCGTGAGCCAAGATTGCGCCATTGTACTCCAGCCTGGGTGACAAGAGCAAAACTCTGTCTCAAAAAAAAAGGAAAGAAAAAATTATACAAAGTAAATTTAGCCAGAACTTTTACTACATGGTCTATGCTGCCAAGCCCAAATTTGAACTGCTGCCTGTAAGTTAGCTTCCCATCTCCTGGTACCAAAAAGCTATGAAAAACACAAGCAGCATAACCTTTGCCAAGATACCTGCTTATTTTTCTTTTTTTTTTTTTTTTTGAGACGGAGTCTCGCTCTGTTGCCCAGCCTGGAGTGCAGTGGTGTGATCTCGGCTCACTGCAAGCTCCGCCTCCCAGGTTCACGCCATTCTCCTACCTCAGCCTCGCTGGGAGTACAGGCGCATGCCGCCACGTACAGCTAATTTTTTGTATTTTTAGTAGAGATGGGGTTTCACCAAGTTAGCCAGGATGGTCTCAATCTCCTGACCTCACAATCCACCTTGCCTCGGCCTCCCAAAGTGCTGGAATTACAGGAGTGAGCCACCGCACCCGGCCTATTTTTCTTTATTAATGCAGCTCCACCTCCACCAATGAAGATGAACCAGGTTGACTTTTAAAATCTTCTATAAAACAAATATTGACAAAATGCTTGCTTATGAGATACCATCATTAGAATGAGCTCAATAAAACTTCCTCCTTAATCCCTCACAAGAATGGCTAAATATTTTAATCTGGGGTACACATAATAGGAAATTTTAGAATCAACACTGGGGAACAGTGGGCAGGACTGGGCCAGTACTGGGGTACTAAGTATCAAAGCAGGGGGACACAAAAGGGAATGGGAGCAAGTCAGACTAACATAAACTTCATATAAAATGACCATTATTTATTTAAAGGACAGAAAGAAAATCTCTCTCCCTCTTCAGTCCCTAGCCCTCAGTTCCCAAGATCATCAGGCAAGATACTTTTAACAGCGGGCTTAGAAACTTGGCAATTGTTTATATTATTTCCACAGAAAGACGTATTCCAAGTACATATCTACCTTTAGAATCAATCTAGTCCATGGGAAGTTGGAGATGACCCAGAGTTATTCAATTCTCCAGATGTTACTTGTTACTTTCACCTCCTTCTTACCTTCTAAGTTGATGAGGAATTTCCCTTTAAGCTCAATTACATCTGCAGTCATCTCTCGTGGTTCCTGAGCCAGTAAAGTTGACTCAGAAGCCATCATTAATTCATTCAACTGAGAGGTGCTGGAAGTCTCTTCAGACTGCAGCATCTGTAAGAAAGCATGTGAAAGTTACAGTTTATGTTAAATTTTTACCACAAACTGAGGTTATAAAAAGAGACACTATAAATTCTCATGTTTAGAGAGGAACCTTTTGGTATACCATTGCATCCTGAGCAAATACCATTAAATGCATCAATCCTAATTAGTATAAAAGGTTTTAACTAAAAATGCCCATCAACAGTATTTATTGAGAATGCCAGGCACTTCACTTTGCTAGATCCTATAATGTCTCTTATTTCTAATTGTTGCATACACACAAAAAAAACCTATATGGTGTTTATTATCCTCACTTTACAAATGAAGAAACAAGCAAAGAGAGGTTAACTTGCCCAAGATTCTCAACCAGTAAGTGGTGGAACTGCAGGTCAAGCCCAGGTCTGCCAGCCTCAAAGCCTTTTTTTTTTTTTCATGTATCATTGGGTGAGGAGCTAAAATACTATCTCAACAGGTACCTGCTTTTAGTAATGTACACTGATCGTGGCAATCTGAACAACACACAGAACGCTTCTGAAGTAGACTGAATTTGTCTGATGAACACACTTTACTCTGTAATTTTGATCTTCAAAGTGAGTTTTTAAGCTAACCAACACAGACATTCCTTTAAAAATGAGAGTCCATGAGAAACAGGAGACTCAAAGAGATGAATTCGGTTTTAACAAGTTTATACAATTAGTAACGGATGGAACCAGGACTCCATCTGACAGCTACTTGGTATGATTCCTAAGGAAAACACATTCATGTTTTTGAAAATCCCAAAGTATTTTTTCCAATAAAGATTGATCCAAACAAGCTGTTCTTTTCAGTTTATTACTTAGAAAGACTGAAGTCAAAGGAAACATAGTATGCAGGAAAAAAGGCCAGGACTAGGCTGTGTTACCCTGGCTAGGTCATAGCTTCAGCAGTCCTTACTTCCTCGCTTGTAAAATGAACAGCTTCCCAAGTTTTAAATTTTAAAATGTGAACATCTCATCTATTATACCTACTAGCTATTTCAAGCTCAAATCTTAATCACGCTAATCACATCATTAAAAATTTAAATTGAGCTTACCATACAAAATGAGATGGGTATTTTTTAGAAAACTGACACTAATAAAACTTTTTAAAAATGGCTCTTTCCACCATCTTTCTGCACTGCCACGATGGTGCACATGAATGTCCTGGCTGATGCTCTCGAGAGCACCAACAGTGCCGAAAGAGAGGCAAAAGCCAGGCTTTAGGCCACGCTCCAAAGTCATCATCCAGTTTCTCACTGTGATGATGAAGCATGGTTACATTGGCAAATCTGAAATCACTGATGATCACAGAGCTGGGAAAACTGTTGTGAACCTCACAGGCAGGCTAAACAAGTATGGAGTGATCAGCCCCAGATTTGATGTGCAACTCAAAGATCTAGAAAAATGGCAAAATAATTCTGCTTCCATCCCGCCAGTTTGGTTTCATTGTACCGACAACCTCAGCTGGCATCATGGACCATGAAGAAGCAAGATGAAAACGCACAGGAGGGAAAATCCTGGGATTCTTTTTCTAGGGATGTAATACATATATTTACAAATAAAATGCCTCATGGAAAAAAAAAATTATATTCATTGACAATTCTCTTCTTAAGCATTTAGACTGGAGAAAAATCACATCATTATGTGAAGCTATAAACCAATCTGGCCAATCAACCCTAAAGATCCCAAGAAGAAAATTCTCATGGCCCTTCTGGAAATAAAAACAGGATAAATGCTTTGAAATATATGTGGTAACTTGCTGGATAAAATGAATTTTCTCCAGATTTCACAAAATAAAAATGGAAACTCTTTTTGGGTTTGTTTTGAATCTGGTCCAGATGGATGAAATTCTCAGGAAACCGGACCTTTAATACAAAACTCCCAATTTTTATACATTCGAAGGCAATCATGATGAATTTATATGTCATCTGTCTTCTAAATAGTCCTGAGGCCTTTGATTTGAAACAGAACTTTATTTATTCCTTCCCTGTCCCTACACAGTAACATATACGTGTTACATGCATAGAACATGTTTTACAAGACATGGAAAAGAACATGGTGAAGTAGGAAACAAAGAATCAGTGATAATATCAGGATCAGAAGACAAACCCTAATTTCTAAATTAATTTTTTTTTAATGTAGACACATTTTAAAAGCAAATTTCAGGCAAAGCTCTATGATACTAACACCATTTCAAAAGGGACATATTGCTGCATACCTCTATTATCTCGAAAAGCAGTCCAGGTTCTATCACTATGATAACCTTGTACTCAGCTGCATTTTTGCCAGGGATGCTTCCGAGAAATGAATCTCGCATTGCACACGCACTCTCCACAGCTTCTTCCAACCCGGGCTTCTTCCAGATAGAACTAGTACTAATCCACCCAGTACGGAAAACACTCTTGGGCTCTTCAGAAGAACAAAAACAGTAAACTGCTTTACAAACATCCTAAGCTGTATATGAAGCTCTAACCATTAAATATTTACCATTAATGGGAAATAAGAATTGTTATTTACGGTAATCAAGTGATGAAATATTATGGAGCCATCCTAATTATTTACAAAACATTTCTATCAGCACTGGAAAATATTTGCTACCTTTAAACAAAAGAGAAAATATATAATAAGAGCTCAAAGAAAAAAAAGGATGCTTAGAAAAAAATAATATAGAAATATCCCAATATTAACAGCTATCAGTAGTAAGATTATAAGTGACTTCCCCCTCTTTCTACAACTATCACATAATACTCACTAAAAGCACTATATTTTGTTTTAATATAACCTAAAATATATTTCAGAACTTTCTTTTTTTTTTTCAGGAGTCTTGCGCTGTCACCAAGGCTGAAGTACAGTGGCATGATCTTGGCTCACAGCAATTTCCATCTCCTGAGTTCAAGCAATTCTCCTACCTCAGCCTCCCAAGTAGCTGGGACTATAGGCGCCCGCCACCACCATGCCCGGCTCATTTCAGTAGAGATGGGGTTTCGCCATGTTGGCCTGGCTAGTTTTGAACTCCTGACCTCAAGCGATCCACCCACCTCAGCCTCCAAAAGTGCGGGGATTACAGGCGTCAGCCACCACACCTGGCCATTTCAGAACATTTATAAAGGTATTTAAGGAAAAAAGTGATTTCTCAACACAGTCAAGCTGCTAATACATTTCAGAAAACACAGAATTCTGAAATTTACCCTACTCCTCTACAAATAGTGCAGAAACAAATACATGACCAAGATATACTGTCACAGAGCAGTCACTGTAAATGGATAAGTGCCCCTTTTATGAAGCAGATAAAATTAGAAGGTGCACCTTTATCAGGGCTCTTTCTCATTAAGAGAATAAACAAAGTGGTCCTTACCTTTAATATAAGGTATGTGCTGGAACACCTCTTCAGCCAGGTGAGGAAGAATGGGAGCAAAAGAACGAACTATTACATCCAAAATTTCAACTAATGCAGTCTGACAAGAGCGTCGTCTGGGGTCATTTTCCTTTTCACAATAGAGCCTGAACAAGAACAACTTACTCAGCAGTTGACAATACTTTACACATGATGGTCACCAAAATAGGACCTGCCTCAGGTTGAGTTTATTCCTAGTGGCTAATCTTATGGTTCTAATCATCTTCTACTTAAAGAATACGATACACTCTCCTACAATTTCACTCCGTCCAGGTGTACCCACCCCCTCGAAAGCACTCATGGCTAGCTATCTCATTCTGTCTCTCAGGTGGATGACAAGCAGAGTCTAGACTACCATATTAAAGGACTATGAATAAGTTAGTTGACAGTATTTCACATGTGGCTCCTACCCACTACAATGCTATTAGTGTTTTAAGGGAAGGAGTAGGAGTTAGAATCCCTATGTGCAAGGTCCTTGGGGTGCTGACAGGCTGAGGCTAACACCTCAGACTGGACTCATTATCATAAAGATAGGACCATCACCTGCCCACTGGAGCAACAGATGAAGACTTGGCATCCAGCCCTCTTCTACAAGGATACTGCTAATATTATATACTGTTACCATATAATTGCACATACATATCTCTCTCTTCCCCTCAGGATCTGAGAACGCCTGAGAACAAGTATTATGTTCATCATCTGATACTAGCAGTGATGATTTTTTGAACACTTTATCAAGCACAGCGTTAAGCACCTTATTGCTTTTCCTTCTCGATCACGAGGTAAGTATTATTATACTCATTTTACAGATGAAGAAACAGATTACAGAATAAGTTGCCCCAAATCAGAAAGCTAGTAAGCGGGAGGGCAAACCTTTATACTCAGGCTTGACTCCGGAACCCAGTCTTAATAACTGCACAACACTGCCCGTCGTGCTCATCACTGAATCCCCGACGGTTGCCAAACACAAGTAGACACTCAAAAAATAGTTGCCGAGGTTTTGTTGTTGTTGTTTTCTGAGACGACGTCTTGCTCTGTAGCCCAGGCTGGAGTGCAGCGGCACAATCTCCGCTCATTGCAACCTCCGCCTCCCAAGTTCAAGCGATTCCCGTGCCTCGGTCTCCTGAGTAGCTTGGATTACAGGCATGTACCACCATGCCCAGTTATTTTTTGTATTTTTAGTAGACACAAGGTTTTGCCATGTTTGCCAGGCTGGTCTCGAACTCCTGGCCTCATGTGATCCACCCGCCTCGGCCTCCCAAAGTGCTGGGATTACAGGCATGAGTCACCACGCCTGGCCATTGTTAAGCATTTTAATATTTAGTCATACATACCTATCTTTGATTATACTGAAATAAAAGTGAGAGAGCTCTCTGGTATAAAATGTCCGTAACAGCCGAACAACTTTTCCAAAATCATATTGTTTGTATAATTCGGTAATCTAGGGAACAAAGTCAAAATAAATTCGGAAGCTGAGACAGGCAAATGAAAATGTTAAGTCATCACAAGCAAAATATGCTCATTTCAAAAATATATTTCAAAGAGACAAATACAAAACAGGCAATATGCAAGAACTCCTGGGAATCTTCAAAATGTCATTTCTGGAAAACACATTTGACTACACTCAGAAAATACTATTTTACTCTGAGAACTACGAAAGAACATTAATCAAGGAAAGAATGAGATTGTAAATAATAAAATCACACCAGTTTTACAACAGCAAACAGTGGAAGTTACCAACAATTCATTAGTGTTCCTTCACTGATGCCTCATTTATTTTTGATTGGGCAAAACTGGTATGTACACTCTGACTTAAGGGTGCACTAATGCAAATACATTTCCAATTGTGAGAAAACACCATTTTGGTTTTTTTTTTTTTTAAAGACAGGGTCTCACTCTGTCAATCAGGCTGGAGTGCAATGGCACAATCACAGCTCACTGCAGCTCAAAACCCTGAGCTCAAGCGATCCTCCTGCCTCAGCCTCCCAAGGAGCTGGGACTACATGCACTCACTAACACGCCTGGCTAATTTTTAAAACTTTTGTAGAGATGGGTTCCCGCTCTGTTGCCCAGGCTGGTCTTGAACTCCCGGCCTTAAGGAATCCTCCCACCTTGGCCACCCAAAGTGGTAGGATTTATAGGTGTAAGCTTCTGCGCCTAGCCAGAAAACACAAATTACTTAAGTCTATATAAAAATGAGCAAATATCTTATGAGACAAATAGGAATAGTCATTTTGGTTATTTCTGTACTTTATTACGAGAAGCACATCTGCAGATAAATAAAGTATAACTCCACTTTATTCCTTCTTGTTGGAGAAATAGAGCTAATTGTAAGAGAAAAATCTGGTCTGGACATATTTCTCTAATCTTTTAAGAAACTCAAAAGATATGATAACACTTTATACCTAAGGCCAACCTGGGAATGTGTGGAATTTAGCAAGCATAACCTTTTCAAGAGTGCTATAGTTACTATTTCCAGCAAGGTCTGTTCCACTGAGATAAAACTAAAATTTTAACCTAAAATAGTGCTGATATTTCTAGTTTACAGAAGTTTATTAATTTACATTTACCTTGTTTGCCAAATCCTGCAGTAAATGTAGCATATACTGGTCTATGACATACATATCGTTAACAGGGATGGAATCTGCTTCTGGGTTGAAATCAGCCACATTTCCCAAAAGAAAGCGGAGTGTATTCCTAAGCTATTCATAGGAGGAAAATATATGCAGTTAAAAAAATTTAATGATGCCTTCAATGTTCACTGAAAAGTTATGCTTTTACTCTGTAATTAAGTTGGATTCATCCAACTCTTGTCATTTTCTTAATGGGGTATTTTTACTATCATTCCAAATAACACTACAAATGTAAAAAAATAAAAGACAAAAAGTACACAACAAACTCTTATTCCAATAGCCCAGTTACAGAAACAACCACAGGATTTTTATGCCTAACGACTGAATTTTCATTACATTTCTTTATTACGTTAGGACGAATCACCTTTCAGTAGCCCAGTTTATTCATGTGTGTGGGTCAGAATAATGTTATTTCACTTGCTTCACAGGTGAAAATAAAGATACATGGAAAAATGTGAAAGGTTGAGTACATAAATATATAAAATTAATATAATCTATACTATGCTATACTACATTTTATATATTATATTAATAAAATATAAAGGATATTATATACAAATTATATAAAGTTACTGGTATTACTACCAATGTTTTGAAACAAATTAACACAAGACTTTTTTTTTTTTTTTTTTTTGAGACGAGGTCTCACGCTGTCACCAGGCTGGAGTCCAGTGGTGGGATCTTAGGTCACTGCAACCTCCACCTCCTGGGTTCAAGCGATTCTCCTGCCTCAGCCTCCCAAGTAGCTGGGACTACAGGCATGCGCCACCACGCCCAGTTAATTTTTTATTTTTAGTAGAGGCGGGGTTTCACTATGTTGGCCAGGCTGGTCTCGAACTCCTGACCTCGTGATCCACCCACCTCGGCCTCCCAAAGTGCTGGGATTACAGGCATGGGCCACCATGCCCGGCCAACACAGGAGATTTTTAAAAGCTCATAATATATGGAGAACTCATTTTCATTCAGTTTTTTCAGGGCCAAACAAAATGTGTCTCATTTTTTAAAACACAGATTTGGCAAACCTGTCCTTTAGAAATAGGAAGAATAATGGTTCTAACCTTGCTAATATCATCTCTGGCAGCATTGAGCACGGATGGGCCGATTGCAACTTCGGTGAAGACATTGGAATCAGCTACCCACCAGCGAAGGACATCAGCGCCATAGGGAGGCTCTTTGCTCTGATCCTTTTCATTGAGAAAAAATATATAAACACAATGGCTTTCAATTCCAATTAGCTGAACAGATGTTTTAGGTAAAGCTCCTATTCAGAAATTTTTGAGCACAATACAAATATAAACTATATTAGCATTGTAATGAAATGCAGGCTAACAATCTCAAATTAGGCTGTATCTACAAAAAAAAAAACTGGAAAAAGAAAGAGGGTGCTCTGCAATTTTGTTCAACGCACAGATGCTCATACCTAATCTCTTCCCTGGTCATATCTGTTTCCATGTATTACAGCTGGCAGTTAGACACACAGCAATGCCAGGGAGGTCTCTACAATAAGGGAGGGGAAGAGGAAGGCCTGCTTTTCCTTTCACTATTTCCTAGCAACTCTGTATACAAAACAATGAATGGTTACAGGATGTTAGGAGGGCAGTAAAAAGCCACAGGAGTTAAAAAATAAAAAATTTAAAAAACAGACAAACGATTTATTTCACAAAAGCAGCTCCAAAACCCCCCCCAAATTATCAGCAACCTCAGATTTGATGTACATTTAGGACCTGCTTTAAAATGTATAATTTTCAACAACATAATAATGAAATGTGCACTTAGAAGTTGTAATCTCATTTTTTCTTTTATCATTTCCATTTAACTATACAATTACACTTTGCACATTTTTTTTTCCACTTCAGACAGTAATGTGCCAACACTGTAACAAGGTTTGAGGGAGGCATACCTCACACAACAGTGTGAAAACCCAATCATCACACTTACGAATCACAAAAGGATCTATACATTTTAAAGGCTCTTAGACAATTAAAAAAGGCCAGGTGCAGTGGTTCACACCTGTAATCCCAGCACTTTGGGAGGCCGAGGCGGGCGGATCACGAGGTCAGGAGATCAAGACCATCCTGGCTAACACGGTGAAACCCCGTCTCTACTAAAAATACAAAAAATTAGTCGGGCGTGGTGGCGGGAGCCTGCAGTCCCAGCTATTCGGGAGACTGAGGCAGGAGAATGGCGTGCACCCGGGAGGCAGAGCTTGCAGTGAGCTGAAGTCGCACCACTGCACTCCAGCCTGGGCGACAGAGCGAGACTCTGTCTCAAAGAAAAAAAAGAAGAAGAAGAAGGAACAGCATGGTTTGGGACCTAACTAGAGAGTCAGGCCTGAAATGAGGTAAAAGGACCACAATCCCAGTCTCTGCCTTTTTCATTAAAATCATGTGTTATTTGAGAATATAAAAGATAGTTTTTATTTTTATATTGAAGTAACTATCTTAAGGGCTTTGGCTGCCAATTTAAGATCCTTAAAACGAAAATAAAATACATTTTAGAGAATCACCTACTTGTCCTCCATTAACGACAACATCAGGATGAATGACATTCCCAAGAGACTTGGACATCTTTTCTCCCTTTTCTCCAAGGGTAAATCCATGAACAATCACTGTCCTAAAGGGACAAACCAGCTATGTTAATGATAAACACAATTATAATTATCTTTTTGAAGATTACGTATAGCTAAAAAGAGTATCTAAGTTTGACACAAAAATATGATTTTTCTTGACTGATTATGAATGAAAACTTTTCTTTTTCTTTTTTTTTTTTTTTTTGAGATGGAGTCTCACTCTTGTCACCCAGGCTGGAGTACAGTGGCCTGATCTCAGCTCACTGCAACCTCCACCTCCCAAGTTCAAGAGATTCTCCTACCTACTCCTGACCTCAGGGGATCCACTTAACTCGGCCTCCCAAAGTGCTGGGATCACAGGTATGAGCCACCCTGCCCGGTCGAAACCTTTCCTTAAAAGTCAAATTCAGCTGGGTGCAGTGGCTCACGCCTGTAATCCCAACACTCTGGGAGGCCAAGGCAGGCAGATCAATTGAGGCCAGGAGTTTGAGGCCAGCCTGGCCAACATGGTGAAACCCCGTCTCCACTACAAATACAAAAATTAGCCGGGTATGGTGGCGTGTGCCTGTAGTCCCAGATACTCGGGAGGCTGAGGCATGAGAATCACTTGAACCCAGGAGGCGGAGACTGCAGTGAGCTGAGATCGTCCCACTGCACTCCAGACTGGGAGACAGAGTAAGACTCCATCTCAAAAAAAAAAATCATTCTTAGCTCATGTATCACAATGGTTAGTGAACTCTCGACTTACACAAAGGAAAACTTTAGATATTTTCATCACTAAACAGATTATTTTCTGAGCTTCTGCTGTGTACTGATTTTATCATTAAAGCTAACCAGTTTAGAAATAGCAAACTACAGAGACAGCAAGATCAGTGGTTGCCAGGGGCCCTAGGGTGGGAGTGGAGATTAGCCACAAATGGGCATGAGAAAACTTTTTAGTGTGTTGGAAATGTTATAAAACCTTTTGTGGTGATAGCGGAAAAACTATATAATTCACTAAAAATCAAAAAAAAAAATTTAATGAAAAAATAAAACCAAGAAAAAGGGCTGGTCGCAGTGGTTCACGCCTGTAATCCCAGCACTTTGGGAAGCCGAGACGGGTGGATCATGAGGTCAGGAGATCAAGACCATCCTCACTAAGATGATAAAACCCCGTCTCTACTAAAAATACAAAACAATTAGCCAGGTGCGGTGTTGGGTGCCTGTAGTCCCAGCTACTCAGGAGGCTGAGGCAGGAGAATGGCGTGAATCCGGGAGGCAGAGGTTGCAGTGAGCTGAGATCGCGCCACTGCACTCCAGGTTGGGCGAAAGAGTGAGATTCGGTCTCAAAAAAAAAAAAAAACAGGAAAAAGTATGTCTTAAAAGAGCAGATTATCGTCTCAAAATTATTTTCAAAAGACAATTTGAAAAAAATAGGATCCGCCCTTCTAATGGTCTTTAAAACACATGTTAAGAAACAAAAACATGTAAAAGGGCCAGGCATGGTGGCTCACACCTGTAATCTCAGCACTTTGGGAGGCTCAGGAGCATGGATCACTTGAGATCAGGAGTTCGAGACCAGTCTGGCCAACATGGTGAAACCCTGTCTCTACTAAAAATACAAAAATTAGCCAGGCATGGTGGCATGTGCCTGTAATTCCAGCTACTCGAGAAGCTGAGGCAGGAGAATCGCTTGAACCCGGTAGGCAAAGGTTGCAGTGAGCCAAGATCGCGCCACTGCACTCCAGCCTAGGCGACAGAGCAAGGCTGCGTCTCAAAAAAAAAGCAACATGCAAAACGTTCTGGGATGGATTTTTATCCTAAGAGAGCCACAGTCTTAAGCTAAGCTATTTAGGAATCTTTCTGATTAGTATTTTCACCCACATGTTTGAAAAAGTAATTATGTGTACTAAATGAGAATACCTAATTTAATAAAATTCACGAAAGCAATGTTTCAGCTCACTAGCCACTGTGGATATTACAAATATAAAGGACATCTGCACTCAGGCTGTCTTCTCTCAACCTCGAATATCCTTCCCTACATTTCTCCTGGTCAAGTTTTACCATAGATCAAGATCTAGTTCTAGGCCAGGCATGGTGGCTCATGCCTATAATCCTACCACTTTGGGAGGCCAAGGCAGGAGGACTGCTTCAGGCCAGGAGTTTGGGACCAGCATGGGCAATGGGAGGAGAATGCATCTCTAAAAAAAAAGTTACAAATTAGCCAGGTGTGGTGGTGCATGTCTGTAGTCCCAGCTACTCAGGAGGCTGAGGCAGGAGGATTGCTTGAGCCTAGGAGATGGAGGCTGCAGCAAGCTCTGACCACACCATTGCACTCCAGCCTGGGTGACTGAATGAGGTCCTTTCTCAAAAACAAACAAACAAACAAACAAAAAAAGAACTACATAAGTTCCCCCAACTACTCCAGTCAATGCTGACTTTTTCTTCAAGGAGTTACGATCTGCATCACACTCACAAGACACGTTGGTGTTGTCTCCTGTGTCCTTTCTCTTTTTTTTACTTCAAATTCTTACAGGACACTGTAAGCAATCAAGGGTGGTGCCTTATCATCTCTATAGTACTCAGCATAGTGCTTCACACACTGGCAGGTACTCAGCAGGTTGGCTCAGGTATAAATACTTACTTATAAGGTGCTTTCTTCCTTGTGGCCACACTTGTTAATAAGGATGACTGAAACCAACCCCCGAGCTGGTCTTTTCCTTCCAAGTACAAATCTGCTCTTTGGTCAGGACCTCAAAATTAAATATTGAAAGAAAAAGACACCCAGAAATTTAAGTAAATTAAAATAGAAAAAGAAGACACTTATTAATTAATAACAATTAGTGGGGAGGAAGGGAAGCAACTTTACAATAGAGGAAACTGGTAGACGCCACCTTAACCAAGAAAGTGACCAAAGTTACATATCACCAGTAATAACAGGACAGAGATATATCATGTGACTTCTGAAATGATGTATAGAAATAAACACAGTATCCTTTCTGCGATATTCCTACCTAAAATGCATAACGTGAATCTAATCATGACAATGCATCCCACAAACCCGGAGAGACCATCTACAAAATAAACCTGTACTACATGAATGTCAAGGTCATGAAAGACACAGAACAAGAACTAGAGAGACATGACAATCAAATGTGACATGTGATCTCAGATTAGATCTTGGGTCCTTTTTTTATCCTCTTTCCACATAGGAGTGTGGTAAAATTAATAAGTTCTACAGACAGTTAACAGTATGGAATCAATGTTAATTCCCTAATTTTGATGTCTGTGTTGGTTACGTTAAGAGATCATCTGTGTTTTGGGGAAATATATATTAAAGTATTGAGATAAAAGATGCATCTTTTCCTCTACATATACATACATAGAGAGGACACATAAAGCAAATGTAGTAGAATGTTAATGTTAACATTGGAAAATCTAGATGAAGAAGAGCATGCTGTAATTCTTTATAATACTTTATGACTTTTCAAAATAAAAGGGTTTTCAAAAAAAGTAACATGAGGTCTTTGATGAAGATTACATCCATATTTTAAATCTAAACTCATAACTCTCAAAGCCCCCATAATCCCTTTTATTTATAAAATTATGATTTGTCCTTATATCCTAAGATTGAAGATTTAGTGTTGCAAACTTTATGTAAGAAAGATTACCTGAGTGGAGGTGGGGAAACAAAATTTAAATAACTGAATCAAACCAATTCAATTACACCAATATTACTGAGCACTTGTTACATAGCAGGCATTGTGTTAGATCCTGGGGAAATCTGGACTCTGCTTCTTGGAGCTGACATCTAGTAGGGTAGATTTTATGTTAAACAAGAAGTAACTGTGATGGGGCCGGGTGTGGTGTCTCACGCTTGTAATCCCAGTACTTTGGGAGGTGGAGGCTGTCAAATCCTGAGGTCAGGAGTTCAAGACCAGCTTGACCAACATGGCGAAACCCCATCTCTAAAAATACAAAAATTACCTGGGCATGGTGATGGGCGCCTGTAATCCCAGCTACTTGGGAGGCTGAGGCAGGAGAATCACTTGAACCCAGGAGGCAGAGGATGCAGTGAGCAGAGATTGTGCCACTGAACTCCAGCCTGGGCGACAGAGTGAGACTCTGTCTCAAAAAAAAAAAAAACAAAAGAAATAACTGTGATGGGTGTTACCAAGGAGAAAATAAAGGGTTTAACCTAGTCTGTGCAGCCAGGAAAGTCTGAGATAATGTAAGAAAGTAAATGCATATGCAGTGAAAAAAAATCTCTAGCTAGACTGAGAAAATAGAAAAGAAGATCCAAATAAACAAAACCAGAAGTGAAAAAGGAGACATGGGGCCGGGCGCCGTGGTGCACACCTATAATCCCAGAACTTTGGAAGGCAGAGGCGGGTGGATCACAAGGTCAGGAGTTCAAGACCAGCCTGGTCAAGATGGTGAACCCCCATCTCTACTAAAAATGCAAACATTAGCCAGGCATGGTGACAGGCACCTGTAACCCCAGTTACTTGGGAGGAATGAGGCAGAGAATTGCTTGAACCTAGGAGGTGGAGTTTGCAGTGCGACGAGATCAGGCCACTGCACTCCAGTCTAGGCGACAGAGCAAGACTCCATCTCCAAAAGAAAAAAAAAAAGATAAAGGAGACATATAACAGACAACAGAGAAATACAAAGGATCATCAGAGACTACTATAAACAAATGTACACTAACGCATAGGAAAACCTGGAGGAAATGGATAAACCCCTGGACACATACAACCTACCAAGATTAAACCGGGAAGAAACAGAACAGTAAGGAGTAACTGGACTGAATAAGCAACACAAAGTCTCCCAACAAAGAAAAGTCTAGGACAAGATGGCTTTACTGCTGAATTCTACCAAATATATAAAGAACAACAGCAATTCTGCTCAAACTACTCCAAAGAATCCAAGAAGAGGAAACTCTTCTTAAATCACTGTACAAAGCCAGCATTACCCTGATACCAAAACCAGGCAAAGACACAACAAAAAAGAAAACTACAGGCCAATATCTCTGTTGAACAAAGACACAAAAATCCTCAACAGGTTGGGTGCGGTGACTCACACCTGTAATCCCAACACTTTGGGAGACCGAGGCAGGTGGATCATGAAGTCAGGAGGTCGAGACCATCCTGGCTAACATGGTGAAACCCATCGCTACTAAAAATACAAAAAATTAGCCAGGCGTGGTGGTGGGTGCCTGTAGTCCCAGCTACTGGGGAGGCTGAGGCAGAAGAATTGCTTGAACCTGGGAGGCAGTGGTCGCAGTGAGCTGAGATCGTGTTACTGCACTCCAGTCTGGGCGACAGAGCAAGATTCTGTCTCAAAAAAAAAAAAAAAAAAAAATTCAACGTGGCCAGGCATCGTGGCTCATGCCTGTAATTCCAGCACTTTGGGAGGCCAAGGGGCACTGATCATTTGAGGACAGGAGTTTGAGACCAGCCTGGCCAACATGGTGAAACCCCATCTCTATTAAAAATATAAAATTGCTGGGCACAGTGGCTCGTGCCTGTAATCCCAGCACTTTGGGAGGCTGAGGCGGGTGGATCACCTGAGGTGGGGAGTTCGATTCCAGCCTGACAAACATGGAGAAACCCCATCTCAACTAAAAATACAAAATAAGCCGGGCGTGGTGGCACATGCCTGTAGTCCCAGCTACTTGGGAAGCTGAGGCAGGAGAATCGCTTGAACCCGAGGGGTGGAGGTTGCAGTGAGCCTAGGTTGTGCCATTGCACTCCAGTCTGGGCAACAAGAGTGAGACTCCATTTCAAAAAAATAAATAAATAAATAAATAAAAATTAACCAGGTGTGGTGGCACATGCCTATAATCCCAGCTACTCAGGAGGCTCAGGCAGAAGAATCACTAGAACTCGGGAGGCGGAGGTTGCAGTGAGCCGAGATTGTGCCACTGCATTCCAGCCTGGGCGACAGAGCGAGACTCCATCTCAAATAAATAAATAAATAAAGATTCAATGCAATTCCATGCATTGAAGAAAGGAAGGAAGAAAGGAAGGAAGGAAGGAAGGAAGGAAGGAAGGAAGGAAGGAAGGAAGNTTGAAGAAAGGAAGGAAGGAAGGAAGGAAGGAAGGAAGGAAGGAAGGAAGGAAGGAAAGAAAGAAAGAAAGAAAGAAAGAAAGAAAGAAAGAAAGAAAGAAAGAAAGAAAGAAAGAAAATAGACCCCTACCTCTCATCATATACAAAAATCAACTCAAAAGAGAGACTTAAATCTAAGGTCCCCAACTATGAAACTACTAGAGGAAAACATAGGAGAAATCCTCTAGGACATCGGTCTAGGCAAAACTGTTATGGCTAAGACTTCAAAAGCACAAGTAAAGGAACAAAAACAGACAAATGGGACTATATTAAGAAAAAGTTGTAGCACAATGAAGGAAACAATCAACACAGTGAAGAGACAAACTGTAGAATGGGAGAAAATATTTGCAAACTATTTGTCTGACAAGGGACTAATATTCAGATTATAAAGGAATTCAAGTAAAGAAACAGCAAAAACAAGAAACAACAAAAAAAACTCACTGCAAAGTGGGCAAAGGGTCTGAACAGACATTTCTCAACGGATGTCATATAAATGGAAAACAGGTATATGAAAAAATGTTCAACATCACTAATCATCAGGGAAGTGCAAATCAAAAACACAGTGACATATCATCTTACCCCAGTTAGCCCAGAATGGCTATTATGAAAAAGAAAGTAACAAATGATGGCAAGGATGTAGAGAGAACAGAACTATTATACACTGTTGGTGGGAATGTAAATTAGTACAGCCATTATAAAAAACATTATCAAGGTTTCTTTTCAAAAAACTAAAAACAGAACTATCACATGATCCAGCAATCCCACTACTAGGTATTTATGCAAAGGAAATAAAATCAGCATATCAACCGGATACTTACATCTCCATGTTTATTACAACGCTACTCACAATAGCCAAGATATGGAATCGGTCTAAGTATCCATCAAAGATGAATGGATAAAGAAAATGTGATAAATATATACAATGGAATACTATTCAGCCATAAAAAAGAATGAAATCCTGTCATTAGCAGCAACATGGATGGAACTGGAGGTCATGATGTTAAATGAAATAAGCCAAGCATAGAAAGACAAATACTCTATAATCTCACTCACATGTGGGAGTTAAAAAAGTTGATCTTATGGAGGTAGAAAGTAGAATGATAGTTACCAGAGGCTGGGAAGGGTGAGAGGCAGGGATGAAGAGAGTTTGGTTAATGGGGATAGAAAAGGAGTTACATATACGGGATAAATTCTAGTGTTTAATACAATAGGGTAAATATAGTAACAATTTATTGCATATTTCAAAATAACTAGAAGAGAAGATATAAAATGTTCCCACCACAAAGAAATGGTAAATGTTTGGGTAAATGTTTAAATACCCTCATTTGATCATTACATATTGAATGCACCTAGCAAAACACTACAAGTACTCAATATGTACAATTATTATGAATTAATTTAAAATTTTTCTGTTGCAGTGAAAATTATTTGGTTAAGAATATTACACTCTGGCCGGGTGCGGTGGCTCACATTTGTAATCCCAGCACTTTGGGAGGTTGAGGCAGGTGAATCACTTGAGGCCAGGAGTTTGAGACCAGCCTGGCCAACACAGTGAAACCCCTTCTCTACTAAAAATACAAAAATTAGCTGGGCATGGTGGCACATGCCTGTAATCCCAGCTACTCAGGAGGCAGAGGCAGGAGAGTCACTTGAACTCAGGAGGTGAAGGCTGCAGTGAGCTGAGATCGTACCACTGCACTCCATCCTGAGCAACAGAGTGAGACACTGTCTCAAAAACAAAAACCAAAAAAAAAAAAAAATCACACTCTAGAAGTATTATGACTAAACTCTATCAGATAGGCTTTTATGACCGTTTTCATGGATTTTAAACCACTCGACGGCGCCAAATATAACATGCACTCACTGCACTTGGTAATGTAAAAATGATTTCAGAAACTGAAAAGCAACAACGGTAGTACCATTACTTCTCACAAAGCCTAAAGCAGTGAATAAACTTTGAAATACACTATACCTCACGGTTTCACAATTGGCATACTCTTTTCTGAAATTCAGAATGCTGCCCAAAATGTGCCAGCAGGAAACTCTTCTTCCTACTACCTTAAGTAGTGGTATTGACCTGCATTTTCAATACAGAGTCATGCATTGCTTAACAATAGAGATATACTCTGAGAAATGTGCCCTTAGGTGATTTCATCATTGTGTGAACATCATAGAGTGTACTTACACAAACCTCAATGGGATAGCTGACTCTACATCTAGCCAACATGGCACAGTGTATTGCTCCTAGGCTACAAACCTGCACAGCATGTTACTGTACTGAATACTGCAGGCAATGTCAGCACATGGTACGTATTTGTGTATCTAAACATATCTAAACACAGAAAAGGTACAGTAAAAATACAGTAGTCATCCCTTGATATATGCAGAGGATTGGTTCTAGGACCCAGCAACCCCCCAGCCCCCTACCCCTACATGTACCAAAATCTGTGAATACTCAAATACAGCAGTCCCAAAGCTGGCCCTGCTGAACCTGCATATATGAAAAGTCAGCCCTCCCTTTCTATATGTGAGTTTCAAAATCCTGAGAATACTATATTTTCCATCTGTATTTCATTGAAAAAAATTGCATATAAGTAGACCTGTGCAGTCAGAACCCTGTTGTTCAGCAGTCAAATTTATTATCATCTTGTGGGGCCATCATCATGTATGCAGTCTGCTACTGACTGCAATATCATTATGTAACACATAACTGTAATTTAGGGAAGCAAAGTACCAAAACTCGCAGTATTTTCCCTCAAATATGCTGGGAGAAAATTATGAAATAATAATTCTAAAAATCACCAAAAAAAAATTATAAAAATATGTAACTTATATTTGGCCATTATTATTAGGCACGTTTTATCTGTAATAGAGAGAAAACATGAATTTACATGCATTTTGTTTTTCAAATTTCCTAAGCTGAAACAGATCCACCTACTAGGAATCCCATTGTGCGATTCGTAGATAAGCTACTTTTCCCACATACCCTTACTCCAGAAAGCAAACAGGGTCTCTCGGGCCAAAGCTGGCCCTTAGTAAGAGTGTGAGAACTGTGTGATCCATCACTGCTTCCGTGACATCTCATCCCTGTCTCCAACTTCACAGTGATAACAATCCCTGTTCTTCATTTGAACTCTATCTTTTCACTTAGTTGCCTTAAAAATATTTCTTCTCAAGCATCTAAACATATCCTCTGACACGTGCCTTCTCCTACTACTCCTTTCTAAGTCCTGCCCAGTGTCTCTCCTTTCTCTTTATCCAATCAGTCAAAAACATTCCCTAATTATCAGTAAGTATAAAAGTTAGTCGGCTGTTTGTACAGAGAGGAGAAAAAGCCACAAAAAGCAATGTAGTATAGAAGATGAGAACTGAAAATCAGGGTACTTGAGTTCCAGTTTGACACTATTAAGCTATGTGACCATCAACTAACTTGGCTCTAAGTCAATTTCATTTTCTCTTCTGAAAAATGATGAGGTCAGACTATTTCAGTGACTTTGTTTTACAAAACTGGGTGCCTTGGGGTTGCCAAGTGGCCAAGGAGAATGAACTGGTTGAAAGGAGGAAAAATATTCCCATTTTTAACTATTTTCTGTATTGTAAATTCTAAATGAAATTTCATCTAGAAAAACAGAAAAAGGTTTAGAAATCATTGGATTGAGTAAACTCTAAGGGTCCTTCCAGGTCTAAAATATAGCAGATCTCTAAATAAAGCACACACACAAAAAAAGGTTTTGATCATAGATCCCTTCTAAATACCAATTCCATATTTTCAAAACGTCTTGATCAGCATATATCTATTTTTTAAAATTACCTGGAAGAACATGAGACCATGAAGTTCCACTATCAAACCAGATGTCCAAAATATCCTGACCTGGAACATATTCCAAGGCATCAGGGCCACCAAACTAGTAAGATAATGTAAAAGCATGTTAGGTACACAAAGATCACAATACAGACAACAAATACTGTACCCCAAAAGTCTTCAGAAATGAAATGCAACCATTAAGTTCACATTTTTAGATGAAATTTACAGTATTTTTAAGCATTTCACAGTTAAGTACAACTCCCTCCATTCACATTTAAAAGTATCTGTGGCCACTGAATTACACATTTACCAATGTAATATGAATTGGTTTCTATTTTCTTGAAATTAACTTTAAATTTGGATATTTTAATGTGTGATACAATCAGCTAACTCTACTACAGATCCTACAAAGGCCTGATGTAACATTAGGCACTGTTCTCTCACAGTAAATTACATGAGCTTAGTTAACATTAATCAATCCTGGCCTTCAATGAGGTAACAATTGACCCTCGCATTCCACTACTTTATTAAATACTACACTTTTTTTTTTTTTTTTTTGAGACAGGGTCTCACTCTGTCGCCCAGCTTGAAGTGCAATGGCACAATCTTGGCTCACTGCAATCTCCGTCTCCTGGGTTCAAGCAATTCTTCTGCCTCAGCCTCCTGAGTAGCTGGGACTCAAGGCATGTTGCGCCACCATGCCTGGCTGATTTTTTGTTTTATCTTTTCTTTTTTTTTTTTGAGACAGAGTTTCACTCTGTTGCCCAGGCTACAGTGCAGTGGTGCAATCTCTGCTCACTGCAAGCTCTGCCTCCCGGGTTCACGCCATTCTCCCACCTCAGCCTCCCGAGTAGCTGGGACTACAGGGGCTCACCATCACGCCCAGCTAATTTTTTGTATTTTTAGTAGAAATGGGGTTTCACCGTGTTAGCCAGGATAGTCTTGATCTCCTGACCTCATAATCCACCCACCTCGGCCTCCCAAAGCGCTGGGATTACAGACGTGAGCCACCCCGCCCTGCCTTTTTTTTTTTTTTTTTTTTTTTTTTTAGCAGCGATGAGGTTTCACCATGTTGGCCAGGCTGGTTTTGAATTCCTGACCTCAGGTGATCCGCCCGTCTCGGCTTCCCACACTGCTGGGATTACAGGTGTGCACCACTGCGCCCGACCTAATACTACACTTTGTTTTGGGGGGACGGGCTCTCACTCTGTAACCCAGGCTGCAGTGCAGTGGTGCAGTCTCTGCTCGCTGCAACCTGTCTTCCAGGCTCAAGCCATCCTCCCACCTCAACCTCCCGAGTAGTTGGGGCTACAGGCGCATGCCACAATGCCTAGCTAATTTATATATATATATATTTTTTTTTGTAGAGACAGGGTTTTGCCATGTTAACAGCCCAGGCTGGTCTCAAACTTATGGACTCAAGCTATCTGCTTGCCTCAGCCTTTCAAAGTGCTGGGATTACAGCACTTAAATACTACACATCACACCCAGCCTTAAATACTACAGTTCTATAGTTAAACAAAATATCTACTTTCAAACTGCATTAGCTTCTAATTTACAGTAAATAAATTTGTTAACTTTACATAAGATGCCTTTTTAACTCTCAAGAATTTCCCTTGTTGTCATCAAGTCCTGTAATACACACAAAAGCTGTTAAATACAAACAGAAATTTACCTCAGATAAGACTTCTTTTGGAAGAAGTTGCTCAGGGGGAAGAGTCCACCAGACATCACTGCCGTGCTGTTCCACTAGTTTAACAATATGCTCAATGGTTTGGCTATTTCAGGGGGGACATGGCAGAATTATTCAATTAACTATTGTGATGAATAACAAACAATTTAAAATTAACAAATAGTGATTTCTTTTCCTATCTTTTTCCTCAAACCTTAGTTTGAAAAGCTGCTATCATTTTAAATTCAATATAAGTAAAAAATTGATTATACATATCCTTAAAAAGAAAAAAAAAAAAGAACTTCTTCTGACCACCCTGTTTCCATTACTGATTTACTTATTTCTTACTAATCTATTTTCTATACAGGTACTTATACTCGAAACCTCCTAATTATCTTTCCTCTTCTGATTTCTGCCTAAATTAAACCAACACATTCTCTCAGTTCTACCTTTGAAAGTTTACAGTGGTTCCCACTCACACTCTATCAGTCCAACCTCATTCCCTGAAAACTAAACTGATGCAATCAATGGTCTGAAAGCACTTCCCCCTACCCTCATCCCTTTACTTTACAAAACAGACCTTGAAATAGATGCATTCCTAAACTGCTTTTATCACACTAATTCTCTGCTTGAAAACTTTCCAGGACTCCCTCCCTGCTTACAGGCATCTGCATAAGATGCAATGCCATACTAGAGCAGAGACTGTGATGACAGATATCCAGGCTTATATTCTGACTGTCACTTTGTATTTATGATCATGCACAAGTACTAAAACTTCTTTAAGACCTAGCTTTCCCTTCTGTTAAGAACAATCTAATTCATTGTTCAGAAACTACTGAACACCTCCAGCGACTTGGGTACGGGCACTAGAGATACAGCAGTTGGCAAAATACGCAAGACCCTCCCCTGATGAAACTTAACATTGTAGTAATCCTAGACACTTCCCTCGAACAACTACAAACTAAATGAGACTATACATGTAAAACTTACTACAGTACCTAACACATGACAGAAAGCCAATCAAACCCTATCAAATAAACAACAGAACTGGTCATATCTTTGGGAAGATAGACAGTAATAAATTATTTGAAAATTAAACTCAAGGAAATAAAAGCATACTATAGTTTCTCACAAAAATAACATTTTTAATTTATTAGAATATTGACTTTATTATTGCAGCTTTGGTGCTATTACAGCTTCCTCTAGTTGCTTTTCATTTAGTCACAGTACATATAATGGCCAAGAGCATGGATCCTGCCAGCAGGGGGCTTTGGCTTAATTTCTAGCTCCACGACTTGAATCTGGGCAAGGCACTTAACATTTCTGTGCCTCAGTTTCCTCATTTGTAAAACACAAATAGTAAAAGCATCATTAAGAGACTTCCTATGAATATTAACTGAGTTAATAAATATAAAACACATAGAACAATATCTGGCACATTTGAATAAATATTATGTACGCATTATTCAGACTGATTATTTGACGTCAGGTCTGGGCCTGATAATTCACAGATAAATGAAGTGTTTACCAAAAATTGTTGTGGAAGGCAAAATCAAATGAGTATAAATTAAATATGCTCTACAGGCCGGGCACAGTGGCTCACGCCTGTAATCCCGGCACTTTGGGAGGCCAAGGCGGGTGGATCACGAGGTCAGGAGATTGAGACCATTCCGGCTAACATGGTGAAACCCCATCTCTATTAAATACAAAAAAATTAGCCGAGCATGGTGGCAGGTGCCTGTAGTCCCAGCTACTGGGGAGGCTGAGGCAGGAGAATGGCGTGAACCCAGGAGGCAGAGCTTGCGGTGAGCCGAGATCACGCCACTGCACTCTAGCCTGGGCAACAGAGCGAGACTCCGTCTCAAAAAAAAACAATAAATAAACAAATAAATATGCTCTACAAATTTAAATTTGAAATACCTTATAAAAGCTGGATATCACTAAGTTGGTATTCTATGAAGGATAGATTTTAAAAGTATAACGCTACCATCATGTACTTTGAAGAACTTACAATGAGAAAGGAAAATGGGCATAAATGCATGTTTCTAAGACACTGAATCATTTTAGATGGACTTTAACAGTAAAGATAAACTTTTATGTTATCAGACCATAAAAACCTTATGTAATAACTACCTAGTTATATGACAATAGTATTTAGTTACATATTACTATCTTACATAGTTTGTCCAGAACATTTTCAGTTAAGAAAATATGAACATAGTATAACAGAAAAACCTGAATAAATCTAAAGACCAAAAGAAAAAAAAAAACCAAAAGATTACAACCACAAAAGAGAGATACTAGTAAAGTACATTTACACGCAAATATATGCACAATTACAGTACATAATACTTCATACTAATGAAATTCTCATTAAAAAATAATAATTCTAAAAATGGGTGTCATTTGCCTTTCTTTTTTAAAATGTTATCATTAGACTGCCAAGTTTAGGTAAAGAGTAAAATAAAACAGTAAATGTGTTGGAAAAACACATAAAAATAATATCAAAGTAAAAGTAAATGTCTCAAATTTCATATTAATTTAGCAAATACAGTAGAAATGTTAGGATAAAGAATATTAACCAGAAGCATGTATACATATACCACGTATCTTTTTCAAAGCACTTTACAAGCACTTGCTAACTGGATTCACAGAAATACACGGTGGGTCTTGACAGATGATTTGTTCTGCACCTCAGGGTTCCTTAAATTATGAGGCTAAGCAAGTAACAGTCAAAATCAGGACTTGATTTGTGTTTCCTAAATCATATATAGTTTGGTGTGCTGTTTTTACTTCTTTATTCTGCCTCTCTAACTCATCTATAAAGACAACACTGTAACTGAATTCACACTCGTACTCTCTGTAGTTTGCTAAGCAATGGCAGAAAGGCTCTTTTACCCAGGTATAGAGTGACGACTGCGTATCAGAGATGAAGTGAGAAGCTAGGCAGTCCCAGGAGATTAGTATGTTGACACAGCAAGTACTAAGTCCAAAAACCAGACTCTACCTGTGATTTACCGGAAAATGACAGGAATAAATCATATTATTTTTTGAGTTTCAGTTTCTATAAACACTGGAAAAAGTTGTGAAGAAGAAGACTAGGTGAAAATTTTTATTCTTAAAAGAAAAAGTCCTAATAACTAAAGAAAAGTGAGTAACTTTATGACTATAGATGAAACATACACATTTTATTTTAATTAATTACGTAAATTTTTTTGAGACAAGGTGTCACTTGGTGGCCCAAGTTGGATTACAGTGGCATGATCATAGCTCACTTGAAGCCTTGAACTCCTGTGTCATGTAATTCTCCCACCTCAGCCTCCCGAGTAGCTGGGACTACAGGCCCATGCCAAGATGCCCTGCTTTTTTTTTTTTTTCCTTCGCCCGTCTAGAGATGGGAATCTCGCTTTGTTGCTCAGGCTGGTCTCGAACGCCTGGCCTCATGCAATCCTCCAGTCTTAGCCTCCCAAAATGCTGGGATTATGGGTTGGGAGCCACCACACCCAGCTCCACATCCATATTTGAGAAACCTAAATTCAACTTTAATAAAACTAAGCTCTTTTTCATATTCTTGGCCTGGCACGGTGGCTCATGACTACAATCCTAGCACTTTGGGAGGCCAAGGCAAGAGGATCACTTGAGCCCAAGAGTTCAAGACCAGCCTGGGTAACATAGTAAAGACCCCACATCTATTTTAAAAAAATAAAAATGAGTTCTTTTTCATATTCCTAAATATCAGAAAATTCAGTGACATTTTAAATGTTATTTAACTATATTCAAGTAACCTACTAAGTATATAACTAAAAGCATTAAGAAAGAAATATTCCAATTTTGCTGTTGGCATGTTATTAAAGCAACCATAAAATCCTACCAAGTTTAGTCAGATACCTCTAATCTAAAATTCATTTTAATTGCTACATTTTTTATAACGATATTAGTAATTTAGTTAGATATAGAACATATTTTAATATAAGAAATGTAATTTTGTGTTTTATATATACTTTATTTGCAAATTTAAAAAACTTTTTAAAAAACTAACAAAAGTCTCTTAGTGAGGAAGAAAAGTTTTTCCTTTAGCTTACCTAATTACACTTACGAGAAACAACGTAACTACACATTAGCTACACCAATGAAAAGCAATCCTGCAATCATTTTTAAAAATTCAATTTCAGAAAGGCTATTGTAAATAAAACAACATACTTCAGACTTTTTTTCCTTGTTACATATGTATAGGAATCAGAACAAAAGAAAAATTTGTTCAATGTATCCAAAAGAAACATGAAACATTTTTAAGGGAAGAAGCTTTATCTCATTAAGATAGCAAGTCTCACTAATATTTAGAGAGCAAGACTTCCTTCCTTCCTTTATATTGTGAATTATGAAAACATCACGTTCTAAATGAAGTCTACTAAATGTACTTTAGTAAGCATTATGTTCTATAATTAGGTTCTATTTTGAGATTCTAGATAAATTATTTATATTTTTAAAACAATAAAGTTAATTTTAAAATGAGAGAGTAAAGAAAAACCCAACAAATATATGTTAATTAGCTAGATTTAGACATTCCACAATGCATACATATTTCAAAACATGTTGTACATCATATATGCAATTTTTGTCAATTGAGTAAATTAATTTTGGGTGGGCACGGTGGTTCACACCTGCAATCCTAGCACTTTGGAAGGCTGAGGTAGGTCAATCACTTGAGCTAAGGACTTCAAGACCAGCCTGGGCAACAAGGCAAAACCCAGTCTCTACAAAAATACAAAAATTAGCCAGGTATGGTGGTGCGTGACTGTAGTCTCAGCTACTTGGGGGGAGGATCACTTGAACTCGGGAGGTAGAGGTTGCAGTGAGCTGAGATTGCGCCAATGTACTCCAGCCTGGCAATAGAGCGAGACTCCGTCTCAAAAAAAAAAAAAAAAGGCCAGGCGCGGTGACTCACGCCTGTAATCCCAGCACTTTCGGAGGCCGAAGCCGGCGGATCACGAGGTCAGGAGCTCGAGACCATCCTGGCTAACACGGTGAAACTCCCTCTCTACTAAAAATACAAAAAATCAGCCAGGTGAGGTGGCGGGCACCTGTAGTCCCAGCTACTCGGGAGGCTGAGGCAGGAGAATGGCCTGAACCCGGGAGGTGGAGCTTACAGGGAGCCGAGATCGTGCCACTGCACTCCAGCCTGGGCCACAGAGCGAGATTCCATCTCAAAACAAACAAAACAAAACAAAGAAAGTGTGACAGAGAGTTTTGAGGCCAGGTGCGGTGGCTTACTCCTGTAATCTCAGCACTTTGGGAGGCCGAGGAGGGCAGATCACCTGAGGTGGGGAGTTCGAGACCAGCCTGACCTACATGGAGAAACCCCATCTCTACTAAAAATACAAAAATTAGCCAGGCATGGTGGCGCATGCCTGTAATCCCAGCTACTTGAAAGAATGAAACAGGAGAATCACTTGAACCCGGGAAGCAGAGGTTGCAGTGAGCCAAGATCCCGCCATTGCACTCCAGCCTGGGGAACAAGAGCAAGACTCCGTCTCAAAAAAAAAAAAAAAAGTGTGACAAAGAGTTTTGAAAACAAAAATTGCAATAAAAATAAACAGACATATAACCCACAAACTTGAGCTAGGTATAATGATGATAAAAACAAAGATAAATTTAATGTTCAAACAAAATATAAAAAGATAATTTGAAAAAAGTATATAAAGTTAACTGTGAACAAGTGCTGAAAAGATACTCATTATAGAGATGTGACAAACATCTAACAAAATCCGAATGTTGGATATGTTATGTTCATTTGCTTTTCATACACAAGGAACTAGGCAACCGTTAAGAGCTAAGCTGACATTTTTAACAGGTGCATATTCATTCTTCTAAAACTAATTAAATTACATCTTCTTTTGTATATCATTATGTTCCTTTATAAACAACTGTATTGGACATCTTAATACACTTCACACAAGAGGTATTAGTCCTACTTCCTTTGGGTAAATACTTACAGGTGGAATTTTTTTATAATGAAACCAAGATAATACTTAAAAGATTTTTTAAACAATTTTCTGTTTCCTAAAAAAATTTTTAAACAATTTTCTATTTCTTTGTGATATTTAATATTCTTCAGAAAAAAATACAATAAAAATTCTAATTTATCTGAAATTTAAGAATTCTCCCTTTATTTCTTTAATATCCTATACTTAACACAAACTCATAGTTAACCTATAACCCAAAGATCAGTATAAATGACTGCTGATAAAAGTGGGTGAAACCACTTATCAGTATGTAATCTATATGCTTCCACCTTAGTGCTTTATTTCATAAAGTAATAAATCTATCATAAAACCTTGTACTTTACTCAAAGGCCTTATCTCAGCACAAGCATTATGTGTCCCTTCTTAGGTTTCAAACTGAGAAAATCCACTAGGTAGCATGAGCAACTATGATACCAGCCAATCACTCTGAACTTCGATATCAACTGGAATGAGGCTTATTTAGCGTGTTACGGACATTAAGCAGCATTAAGATTACTAAGCAACAAAGAAACTACGGCTGTCATCCCACTGTCTTCTGTGTTTTGTCTTTATAAGCAAAAATATTAAGGATTATTAAGACAACTTTTCTTCTGTAACTTACTGGGAGAAGAATGAGGTAAGAGGCTAAATGTTTCACATTTGTTTACTAAATTTAATTCTAGAACAAAGTTAAATTTGGGAGGGGAAATTCTATTTTTAATTTAATCCTAGATTTATGTTTTAAAGGTGACAGAAAATCATTTTGGAGAAATTTTTCTTTAATGAACATAAATTTTTTGAACAAAAGGTTTATTATTGTTAATTGAGAAAAAAATTGAGGTAGCTAAAGTTAACACTCAAATTATATTGGAAATTCCTTGGCTATTTTTACTAAATTTCTCATGATTTCCAGAAGTTAGGGGCTAAGTTTCCCTATGTTAATCATAGCATTAATAGCATGAAAGTGATTATAACTGTCTGAAATGATGAAAGAAATTTAACCAACTTCTTTTCCTTCCCAGGTAGCCAGTGTTTCTAAATTTTATCTGATTTATGCTAAAAATTATTTCTTCTGTTTTTATTGACTAGTAACAGATTTCAACCTAAATTCTAATGGCATTATATCACAGATTCAAAAAATGACCAATTTCAGTAAAGTCAGAAATTGAATTATTTCTTGAGAAAATACAAATATGATCTAAAATGCAAATGACACTATTAATTCAAATCAAAATAAAACATCAGCATTTCAAATCTACCAGTCCCTAAACTGATTCAGAACATGAATGTTGACTTTCTTCTGTGAAACAAGTATACTTAGAGATAATGTACAGATCCCATGATGAGCAAAAGGAATCTCCTTATATGTTTAATGGTGTTATCAAGTGTAACAGCAACTCCATGTGGACTGTGTACCAATTTCCAGTGGAGATGCTGTTACTTTTGATGGTTACCAACTTGACACAATATAAAGGTATAATAAAGAAAGACAGAAAATTGTGGTCACTTGGACTCTCATTTGATTCTGGTGGAAAAAAAGATAAACTTTCAGCCTGTTTTACAAAATTAACAAGTAATAAGAATTAATATCAATTTTCTTAAATTCAAGTTTTGCAACACCAAAAAGATCCAATAATGGAAGAGGATTAAAGTCATCATTCAGAAATGGTATACAGGAAAATGACCTATGAATTGACAGACACTATAGCTGAGTTTGTCTGTCATTTCTTTAGGCCAATATTCTGTATGACTGTGCTACTTCAGTATCAGAAGTCGACGAACACCATGCAACCAACGCAATGACAGGTACGCAGAAGATAATCTGTAACACTATCATGTAGATGTCTTGAATAATTAAAACATAAATATACCTAATGAAAACTTGTTTGTGTTTTTCTGACAAACCTCATATTTATTTAACCTAACAGTCAACCTATGTACCATTTATTTATCAGAATGTATCAATTAAACCAGTTTGCTATATTTACTAATACATACATATGATCCACCTCAGAGTCCAGAGGGCTGTTTCACCAAGGAATTCCCACCCACCTCAATCACTTCAATGAAATTCCCTAGACATCTTGCTCTCCAAATAATAAAAAGAAGAGTAGCCAGGTACAGTGGCTCCTGCCTGTAATCCCAGCACTTTGGGAGGCCGAGGCAGGCGGATCACTTGAGGTCGGGAGTTTGAGACCAGCCTGACCAACATGGAGAAACCCCGTCTCTACTAAAAAAGAAAAAAGAAAAGAAAAAAATATATATATATATAAAAAAAATTAGCCGGGCGTGGTGGCACATGCCTCTAATCCCAGCTACTCGGGAGGCTGAGGCAGGAGAATCACTTGAACCTGGGAGGTGGAGGTTGCAGTGAGCCGAGATCACGCCATTGCATTCCAGCCTAGGCAACAAGAGTAAAACTCTGTCTCAAAAAAAAAAAAAAAAAGAGGAGACAATGACATGGCTTATAAAACTTTGCAAAACAAAACCAGAAGTGTGAAATTTTAAACAAATGCTTGTGGAAATTCATCTCAGCTATAATCACTTTAATTCTTTTTCTTTTAAACTGAGTTTGAGGCTGGGCATGGTGGCTCATGCCTGTAATCTCAGCACTCTGGGAGGCAGAGGCAGATGGATCCTTTGTGGCTAGGAGTTCAAGACCAGCTTCGTCAACATGGCAAGAGCCCATCTCTACTAAAAATACAAGAATTAGCCAGGTCAGTGGCGTGTGCCTGTAGTCCCAGCTACTCAGGAGGCTGAGGAGGGAGAATCACTTGAACCTGGGAGGCGGAGGTCGTAGTGAGCCAAGATCACACCACTGAACTCCAGCTTGGGTGACAAAGTGAGACTGTATCAAAAATAAAATAAAATAATCTGAACTGGACAGAATTTACATTAATTCTTAATATGGGTATTAAGATATTAGTAGTTTACATCTGACTAAGCTCTATAAGATCAACACAGCAACAATATTTAGATTATTCATAGAGTCTTACCTCAGCTCCAACTTATAATAATATTGAAATAGCTTTCCAATGATTTTCCGGGCTCTAGCCACTACTTTCTTTTCCTAAAACATACTCTTACTCCTCAAGTCTACTTAAAAGTTTAAACTCCTTAACAGCATAACTTAGAAAAAATTCCATTCACCAAATTAAAAGAAATTGCTCAAAGAAAATGAAAATCGAGAATGTGTTCCTAAAAGGAATAATTAACATCCCCCTCTCCACATCTGTGAAAAACAGTAACAACACTCAAAGCCTCCGTAATAGTACTAGAAGATAAACTAGCTAGACTATTATCTCATTAAAAACAGGGGCCACGTCAGTCTTGTTCACTGTAGCTACTAGCAGTTCCTAGCACGGACACATACTAAGTGCTTAACAATGTGTTCTGTTTTGTTTCGTTCTGAAGAGACAGTGTCTTGCTCTGTCAGCCAGGCTAGAGTGCAGTGGCATGATCATAGCTCACTATAACCTCAAACTCCTGCACTTGAGCGATCCTCTCGCCTGAGCCTCCCAAGGAGCTGGGACTACAGGCCCACACCACTACACCAGCTAATTTTTAAATTTTTCTGTAGAGATGGGGTCTCACTGTTGCCCAACTGTGAACTGCTAGCTTCAAGCAATCCTGCTGCCTTGGCCTCCCAAAGTGCTGGGATTACAGGCGTGAGCCACCACGCCCACATAACAATGTTTCTCGAGTGAATACATGAACGGCGCATCATCTATGGCATACTGTGCTTTACACGAAGTAGTCTGCATTTATTATTTAGTATTCATAACAGTCTACCTGCAACCATTGCTTTTCCTATTTTATAGAGGAGCCAGAGGTTAAGTAAATTCCTCAGTCTCACACACAGTGAATGGCAAAGCCTGAGTTCAAATTCAGTTGCCATTCTCCAAAGCTCATAGATTTCCAAGCAACTTCTCTTTCAAAAAGCACAAAAGGGAACTCTTTAGGATAAAAGAATTATTCTAAGACACAATTGTGATAGTGGCTGTTAACTGAATAAATTTAGTATAAATCACTTTAATAAATTTTTTTCTTTTTTAATTTTTTTGAGACAGAGTCTCGCTCTGTCGCCCAGGCTGGAGTCCAGTGACGTGATCTTGGTTCACTGCAGCCTCCGCCCCCCAGGTTCAAGCAATTCTCTGCCTGACCCTCCCGAGTACCTGAGATTACAAGTGCCCGCCACCACGCCTGGCTAATTTTTTATTTTCAGTAGAGACGGGGTTTCACCATCTTGGCCAGGCTGGTCTTGAACTCCTGACCTCATGACCTACCCGCCTTGGCCTCCCAAAGTGCTGGGATTACAGGCAAGAGCCACCGTGCCCAGTCATGAATTTTACAGTATGTAAAGTATGCCTTAATAAAGTTTAAGAATGAGGCAGATCTATGTGTAGTGATTTGGAATAAACTATAACACATAAAGTGAAAAAAATCTAGGCACAGAGCAGAAGATAGAGATACTCCCTTTTGTATAAACATATGTATATGCTGACAGAAGAATTCATTTTTTTCTGGAAAGATTCAGAAATAACTGTAAACAATGACTGCCTCAAGAAAAGGTTCTGGGTACCTGGAGTAGGAAAAAGCCTACTTTTCAGTGTACAAGCTTTTCTACTATGAATTGTTCATTATGTCCCTCTATTATCTTTCCAAATTAAAAAAAAAAAAAGAAAAGAAAGAAGAACTGGGAATATAATGATCAGTGTAATCATGTGCATTTAACTATATTATAATTTCTTAAATTTTAAGTATCTATATAATGACATAGTCCTATTTGCACTTAAAAGGAAAGTAGATTCAGAATATGAGACTGAATATTTTTCCTGAAGAAAAATTACATTTCAGGCTCCCCTGCTAAACATTGTCCATCTTTGGATCCATGATACCTTAATACAGCCCAATAAATTCTCACAGAAAAAAAAAAAATCAGAGCCTTTACTTCTAGGTATCAATATTTAAGAAAATCTAGTTTTTAATATTTTAACTGTATGATAGAATCTTTTTAAGTTTATATTTTAGTTCCCCAAAAGACTATTTTAGCATATTTTATTTAACATATATAAACAGTTCTCAATCGTCCACATTATTTTTCGATTTTTGAAGAAAAAATAATTTGCTTTAAAACACTAAAAAATTTTAGAAAGCATTCTACCTGTTGATCAAGTATTCATCCTTTGTCTTATGATGAAACACAGGAATTGGAACACCCCAAACTCTTTGCCTTGATATACACCAATATGGCCGCCTGTCCATCATTTCAACCATGCCATTCAGTGCTGATCCAGGAATAAATTTCACCTTTTTTAACAATTCCTGCAATTAATTCATAAATCAAGTCTTGTGAGAGAAAGCAGAACAAGTATTCTAGAACAGTCAATTTTCCAAATGCATTTCTTTCTTTTGGATGTTTGTAGCCATTCACATGCCTCCCTTACCCTCCCCTCAAAAAAACAACTAAAAAAACTAAAAGATTTCAGAGCAAATAAGCCAAAGTAAAAATGGAGCCACAAAGAACTTAGTAAATAATATCAGGAGCAGTGATAATATCAGGAGCATTGTTGTATTTTTTAACAATGTTACAAAAGATTTCATACCAATTTCTAATTTACACCAACCCTAGATCAAAACTGGTAATAAAAGCTTTCACAGAACTATTATTCTTCACTAAACTATAGTTAAAATCAATTCAAACTTGATTTCCACCATTTTTTAGAACACTTAAGAAATAAATTACTATCTTAGGCTGCCAAAAAAGATTGTAATATACCTAATTTTACATAATGTAGTTTACACTATAGAAAACACTTTCTCAAAATAAGCCCAAGCATGTGGCTCAAACCTGTAATCCCAGCATTTTGGGAGGCTGAGGTGGGAGGATCACTTGAGCCCAAGAGTTCAAAGTTGCAGTGAGCAAGGAGCATGGCACTACACTCCAGCCTGGGCAACAGAGCAAGAGCCTGTCTCTAAACTAAATAAGTATATATCTCTCTCTCTATCAACAAATGGATAACAGTTATTTCCTCTCAAGAAAGCTCCCTTCCTCCACTTCCACAATAAGGTTGAAAACTACTACCATTTATTTGTCAATTAGCAAAAGATTAATTGTACAGCAAAAATGTTTAACAGGCTCCAAAAAGGTCAAAATGCTAACTTCATTTTAAAAAATTTTTCTATCCATTAATAAAACCATTTTTACATTTTCGGAGAAGGTTTAAATGGTTTCCTCACTCACCATAACTACCAGAAGTTCCCTCCCCCAAAGCTCTCTGTAGCACCACCTATTGGCAGAATGACAAAATCTCTACAAATCAATTTGATTAATGCTATACTTGGTTTAAAAGTCTAAGAAATGTGAATATTGACTAGATATTTGATTTTGCTAAGGAATAAATATTACTTTTTTAAAGGTAGTGATACTGGCATGGGAATTATGCTTTAAAGAGTCTGGCCGGGCATGGTGGCTCACACCTGTAATTCCAGCACTTTGGGATGCCGAGGTGGGCATATCACCTGAGGTCAGGAATTCGAGACCAGCCCGACCAACATGGAGAAACCCTATCTCTAATAAAAATATAAAATTAGCCGGGTGTAGTTGTGCATGCCTGTAATCCCAGCTACTCAGGAGGTTGACGCAGGAGAATAACTTGAACCCAGGAAGTGGGGGTTGCTGTGAGCCAAGATGGCGCCATTGCATTCCAGCCTGGGCAATAAGAGTGAAACTCCATCTCAAAAAAATAAATAAATACAGAATTTATCTTTGGCTCATGCCTGTAATCCCAGCACTCTGGGAGGCCGAAGCAGGTGGACTGCTTGAGCTTAGGAGTTCGAGAACAACCTGGGCAACTTGACAAAACCCTATCTCTAGAAAAAATACAAAAATGGCCGGGTGCGGTGGTTCACGCCTGTAATCCCAGTACTTTGGGAGGCCGAGGCGGGTGGTTCACGAGGTCAGGAGATCGAGACCATCCTGTCTAACACGGTGAAACCCCCTCTCTACTAAAAATACAAAAAATTAGCCAGGCGTGGTGGCGTGCACCTGTAGTCCCAGCTACTCAGGAGGCTGAGGCTGGAGAATGGTGTGAACCCAGGAGGCAGAGCTTGCAGTGAGCCAAGATCATGCCACTGCACTCCAGCCGAGGCGACAGAGTGAGACTCCGTCTCACAAAAAAAAAAAAAAGAAAAAATACAAAAATACAAAAATTACCCAGGCATGGTGGCACAGGCCTGTAGTCCCAGCTACTCAGGAGGCTGAGGTGGCTGAGGTGGGAGGATCAATTGAGTTCAGGAGGTAGAGGTTGCAGTGAGCTGAGATCACACCACTGCACTCCAGCCTATGTGACAGAGCAAGACCCTGTTTCAAAAGAAAAAAAAAAAAAAAGAGAGTTTATCTTTCAAATATATGTGCTAAAATATTGCCGGGACAACATATAATATGGAAGAAATAATGCCTGGAGTTTGCTTCAAAAAAATCCAATTGTTAAAGGGTAAAAAGTGGGTGGTCGGAGGGGTGTAGATAAAAACAAAATTAACAAAAGTTGATTATTGTTGACACTGAGTGATGGGAATATGACAATACATTATCCTATTCTCACTACTTCTGCAAAGAACAATTTTTAACTTTACAAAAAGTAAAAAAAAAATAAATAAACTTGGCTTAAATATATTGTGTCAGACTTAGACGTTCTACAACCAAAAATCGGTGCAGAGCTGCAATTTACAAATTTTAACATTGGCAAATAAGGGAGAAAAAAACAAAACGCACTATATATTACAGTTGTCCACATTACACAAGTATAGAAAGTACAAACTGCTATAAAAAGCTTTGGCAAGGACCCCAGATTGCCAGGTCAATAAATGAACCAGCTAAATACAGTAGTATCTTTCAACTGTAAAGCAAAACACCTATATATTGAACCTGGTTAACACATATATATTTAAGCTCTTTCATTAAATAGACTCAAGTTGTGAGAGATGTTTACACACACACACACACACACATATATATACATACGCCCACATAGAAAGATACATATTAAATGAAAGGGCTCAAATATATATTATTTAGAATACCAGTTATAAGTATTTGTAACCTCGAAGCAATAACTTTGTATATTTTTCTTTTTTTTTTCTTTTTGTTGTTGTTTTTTTTTTGAGACGGAGTCTCGCTCTGTCGCCCAGGCTGCAGTGCAGTGACCGGATCGCAGCTCACTGCAAGCTCCGCCTCCCGGGTTTACGCCATTCTCCTGCCTCAGCCTCCCGAGTAGCTGGGACTACAGGCACCCGCCACCTCGCCCGGCTAGTTTTTCGTATTTTCAGTAGAGACGGGGTTTCACCGTGTTAGCCAGGATGGTCTCGATCTCCTGACCTCGTGATCCGCCCGTCTCGGCCTCCCAAAGTGCTGGGATTACAGGCTTGAGCCACCGCGCCCGGCCAACTTTGTATATTTTTCATATTGTTAGTTTTTCTTTTTAATATGCTTTCTTTGTAACTAGAATAATAACTGTTTTAATTCATTGCAATTTCAATCTTAAGGAAGCAAAGCATTTAAAAAAGTTTTACTGACTGCTCATTATACATCAGACTATCTTCTGGAAACTTGTATTTCCTTACTCCATGAGATAAGCATTATTATCACTTTATATCGATGAGGTTAAACTAGGTAACACAGTTCTGCCAAATTCTATGCAACTTTGACTACACTGGGCAAGAAAGTCTATCTAGTAACTGTGTGATTTGGACAAATCACTTAACCTCTTTATGCCTCATTTCCCACACATGTATAATGAAAACATGGAAGTCCGAGGTCCTTCCAGATCTAAAATTCTACAATTTTATGAAACTAAACCATAATAGCAGCAATCCCTATAACTCCTGAAACCCTACGTCAACCTCACATGCATACCCTTTATACTGAGGGAATGATATGCCCAACCCCTTATAACAGGATGCTTTTTATACCTTGGCTGCAATCTTAATATCTGCAATGTTTATAAACCACTGCTTGCTGGCACGAATAACCACGGGTTTCTTGGTCCTCCAGTCATAGGGATAGCTGTGCACCAATTTTTCTTCTTTCAACAAATTCTTTGCAGTCTGAAGCATCTTTATAACTTTAAAAAAAAAACAAAAAACAAATTATATTAGACATAAAAAGTACTGTGAAAATGCTAAAAAAGCTCTAAACTTCCAGCAAGTACTAAATCTGCAGCAACAGGTGGCAATAGAGTAGTCAACCTGCCGGCCGCAGTGGCTCACATCTGTAATCCCAGCACTTTCGGAGGCCGAGGCAGGCAGATCACGAGGTCAGGAGTTCAAGACCTGCCTGACCAACATGGTGAAATCTCGTCTCTACTAAAAATACAAAAATTAGCCAGGCGTGGTGGCGTGTGCCTGTAATCCCAGCTACTCAGGAGACTAAGACAGGAGAATCGCTTGAACCTGGGAGGCGGAGGTTGCAGTGAGCCGAGATCGCGCCACGGCACTCCAGCCTGGGTGACAGAGCAAGACTCCATCTCAAAAAAAAAAAAGAGTAGTCACTTTGGTTGGGTGTGGTGGCTCACACCTGTAATCCCAACAATTTGGGAGGCAGAGACAAGAGGATCACTTGAGGTCAGGAGTTGAAGACCAGCCTGGCCTGCATGGTGAAACCCCATCTCTATTAAAAATACAAAAAAATTAGCAGGGTGTTATGGTGCACGCCTGTAATTCCAGCTACTTGGGAGGCTGAGGTTGGAGAATCATTTGAACCTAGGAGGCAGAGGCTGCAGTGAACCAAGACTGCGCCACTGCACTCCAGTCTGGGCAACAAAGCAAGACCCTGTCTCACAAAAAAATAAAATAAAATAAAAAAGAGTAGTCAGCTTCCAGGTATCAAAGGCATGCTCTGGGATTCTCCTGGAAAAAAAAGCAGGGACTATAAAATATTAATCAGACTCCAAATTATGCCACTTTCACCTCTTTTCACGTCAAAGAGAAGATGAACAGATTATATCTAGAATTCTAGATTTGAAGTTTAGAGCCATAATCTTTCATACCATGAACCTTAAAATGGTCTCCAATAATCTGGAAGAAACCAGGTGCAGTGGGTTGAACTGTGTCCCCAAGATCTAACCCCCAGCACTAGTGAATGTGACCTTACTTGGAAATTAGGCCTCTGCAGATGTAATCAAGTTTAGATGAGGTCACACTGCATTAGGGAGCACTGGTGTTCTTAGAAGAGGACAGAAAGAAGATTATGTTTTTGCCACTGATTCAGCCATGTGAAACTCATCTAATTACCCTTTTCCGGGTATGAAGCTGCTGTCTCTAAAAGTGCCATCTCATTGTGCTTAGTATCAGTCAATGCTAGAGAAATTCTGAACAGCTGATGTACAAAACTTTTTAAAATTTTTGTATTATTTTGAAACTTTGCTTCTTTGGGTTTGTGGCACCCTGGCCACCCAATTTAACTGTGACAGCCATTTACAGTCCGTGGGCTGGCAGTTTTGTTTTTTGTTTTTTTGTTTTTTGAGATGGAGTCTCGCTCTATTGCCCAGGTTGGAGTACAATGGTGCGGTCTTGGCTCACTGCAACCTCTGCCTCCCGGGGTCAAGTGATTCTCCTGCCTCACCCTCCCGAGTAGCTGGGATTACAGGCACCTACCACCACACCTGGCTAATTTTTTGTATTTTTAGTAGAGACAGTGTTTCACCATGTTGGCAAGGCTGGTCTTGAACTCCTCTCCTGACCTCGTGATCCGTCCGCTTCGGCCTCCCAAAGCGCTGGGATTACAGGCCTGAGCCACCACTCCCGGCCGGGCTAGCAGTATGCTGATCTTTTAAAGTTTCTTTCTCTACCCAATCCCCACTTTCTGGTAAGGTTTCTGTAAAGTCTGTCAGGTGTACATCCTGCAGCTTACTAGCTTAAAACGTACTGTCCTTTGATGTAGTCTCTTTGGGGCCCATTGGGAGAAACAGAAATCAATAGTCCACCTGTTTTGATAATGAATATTGACAAGTGTCTTTTTGAAATAAAGAACCAGTCCCTCCAATAAAACAAAAAAGAGAGAAGAGAAAGGATTCACAGAGAGACATATAAGACCTAAAGAAGGTGGCCGGGTGTGGTGGCTCACACCTGTAATCCCAACACTTTGGGAGGCCTAGGCAGGTGGATCACTTGAGGCCAGGAGTTCAAGACCAGCCTGGCCAACATGGTGAAACTCTGTCTCTATTAAAAATAAAAAATAGGCTGGGAGCAGTGGCTCACGCCTGTAATCCCAGCACTTTGGGAGGCTGAGGCAGGTGGCTCACGAGGTCAGGAGATCGAGACCATCCTGGCTAACACGGTGAAACCCCCTCTCTACTAAAAACACAAAAAATTAGCCAGGCGTGGTGGCGGGCACCTGTAGTCCCAGCTACTCGGGAGGCTGAGGCAGGAGAATGGCATGACCCCAGGAGGCGGAGCTTGCAGTGAGCCAAAATCATGCCACTGCACTCCAGCCTGGGCGACAGAGCAAGACTCAGTCTCAAAAAAATAAAATAAAATAAAATTATGGCCTGACATGGTGGGGGCTCACGCCTGTAATCCCAGCACTCTGGGAGGCCAAGGCAGGCAGATCACCTGAGGTCAGGAGTTCAAGACCAGCTTGGCCAACATGGTGAAACCCCATCTCTACCAAAAATACAAAAATTAGCCAGGAGTGGTGGTGTGTGTCGGTAATCCCAGCTACTTGGGCGGGTGAGGCAAGAGAATTGCTTGAACCCAGGTGGCAGAGGTTGCAGTGAGCTGAGATTGCACCACTGCACTACAGCCTGGGTAACAGAATGAGACTGTGTCTCAAAAAAAAAAAATTAACTGGGTGTGGTGGCGTGTGCCTGTAATCCCATCTGCTCGGGAGGCTAAGGCATGAGAATCACTTGAACCCAGGACACAGAGGTGGCAGTGAGCTGAGAGCATGCCACCTTGGGTGAGGAAGTGAGCCTCTGTCTTGAAAAAACAAGTAAGATCTAAAGAAGGTCATGTGACAAGAGAGGCAGAGAGTGGAGTAATGCAGTTATAAACCAAGGAATGCCAAGGATTTCCAGGAGCCACCAAAAGTTAGAAAGAGGCAAGTAAGGATTCTCCCATAGAACCTTCAGGAAAACATGATCCTGCCAATACCATGAGTTTAGACTTCTACCTCCCAGCACTTGAGAGAATAAATTTCTGTTGTTTTAAACCACCAAGTTTATGGTGACTTTTTACAGTAGCCCTAGAAAAGTAATATATCAGGTCTAATTAGTCTTAGTCTTAGGGTGGGCAAAGAAAGGTTTTCATAGCACCTGGTCTCTGAATCTATAAAGAAAGACAGAAAGACAATTCAAGGCTGGAGGATTCCCAAGATTCTAACACATAAACCATGCCATATAGGTCAGTTATTTACAAGGGTTAAAAAGTGAGTGGGGAATGTGTAATTTACAGTCAACATCCAGCCCTGATCTTGATTTTATCCTTCCACAAAAGTAATACTACTGATTATTATCTCCATAGCCCTAAAATAACTTCACTCCCTGTTGACTGCCCTGACTTGCTTAAATAAAGCAGCTTCAAAGCAAAAGATGAAAAAGTCGCAAACTCCATTTTAAAACATGTGGCAAAACAAGACATAATTTATTCTTTTGTTTCTGTTAAAGTATAAGAAGGGAAAACAGGTAGTAAAGGTTACTGCTAGCTACTTTTCAGAAAATATGTATGATATCAACAGATATGATGCTCACCCACATCAGTTCCCTCTTCAAGGACAGCCTTGTTTTGAAGTTCAGGACCTGCAACATCCGTGAAAACTCCATCTTCATCCACTAAACAATCCTATAAAGTATCATTTTGAACAATTAAAATATCAAGACATTTTCTCTTATGACAATATCTGGCAAAACAATAGATATAAAACATCTCAGTATAGCCTAGTCTTTTTCTACATTGAAACTCTAGGTACTTGGCCAGGCGTGGTGCTCAGGCCTGTAATCCCAGCACTTTGGAAGGTCGAGGTGGGCGGATTGCTTGAGGTCAGGAGATCGAGACAATCCTGGCCAACATGGTGAAACCCCATTTCCACTAAAAATACAAAACTTAGCCAGGCGTGGTGGTGTGCACCTGTAGTCCCAGCTACTCGGGAGGCTGAGGCAGGAGAATCGCTTGAACCCTGGAGGTAGAGGTTGCAGTGAGCCAAGATCATACCACTGCACTCCAGCTTGGGCGACAGAGCAAGACTCCATCTCAAAAAAAAAACAAAAAAGAAAAAGAAATAGGAATTTGTGAATTTTATACATTTAAATCACCAAAGCCATAATGTGTTATTGAAGCATATACATAAAACTTTAATAATAAAAGTAACGAAATATATTAAAACATCTTTGAGTGGTCTCTATTGTTTCCAAATCTATGCCTATGTACACAGTCGTTCCCGTTCAGACTCACCTTTTAACTAAATGGAAATACTTACTAAGTAACTGAAGTATGTAAAGTAAATGGAGAGAGGACTGTTTAGCTAAAACAAACAAACAGGCTTTTTCAGGGAGTAAAAGTAATCTGTCTATGTAACTTAATACTAGAATGAAAGTATTTTAAAAGTGCCCCATGATATATATTCTTCAATTCTAATGTGATAATTTTCTCCTAATTCTGGGAAATCTTTTTCAATTAGTATGAATTAATGAAACTTTAGAGTACTACACAAAGCTAAGCATTTCACAATTATGATGACAAAAGTCATCATTTTAAAAAAATAAAGATGTTGGTTAGAATTTATCATTTCCTTTTATTAAGATGAATAATTAAAAATGAAAAAAGAGGAACAGTACCATGGGCAGGTTGTGCTGAGACGCTACACCATAATCTTCCATACCATGAGCTGGGGCTGTGTGAACCAATCCTGTTCCTTTTGCCATGGTCACATGATTTGCAGGTAAAAGAGGAGAGGCTTTATCAGGAATTAACGGATGACTACAAGTACCATTTTCCAAATCTACACCTGTAGGGAAAGAAATCCATTATTAAGAATCATTTTATACGGCAAGTCTATGTCCTTAAGCTTAGCAACAGAATATCAGGTTAAATGTACCGAATCTAGAACAATACTGGCTAGGCTTAAAGTCCAGCTTCCCTTTTGACTTGTTCTGTGACCTTCTGGAATCTACAAAATTGAGATAATTATGGTTCCCACCTGAGAGGGTTGCTGTGAGAATAAACAGAGTTAATGTAGTTTAAGTGTTTTGATACTTACTCTATCTATCACTTAATACTCTCCCTCACCACCCTCCCAAAAAGATCTCTAAGTAATTAATAAGAAATCATTCATTTTTTTCTGGAAAGAAAACCTACCCCATACAAATCACTTCATTTTTAGCTCTTCAACATTCCTATTACTTTAATAAGTAGTAAGCTACGTGACACCAGCTTATTTTGACAAGGATAAGAAATATACATACTCCTCCACAATATGGTGACTCAAAGAACAACTCAATAATTATCTGATAATAAGAATTTGAAACAATTATGCTATCTAGACAAACGATCTTTAAATTTGACTTGAACATTTTCAAAAATCTTGTGATTTTTAGTTTCTATGATAACATATAACTTGACAATGAAGTCTTTAATATCCTCTGCATTTATAAAAGGGCAGGGGGCTGGGTGCAGTAGCTCATGTCTGTAATTGCAACACTTCGGGAGGCTGAGGTGGGAAGATTGCTTGAGGCCAGCAGTTTGAAACAAGGCTGGGCAACACAGTGAGAGAGGGTGTGGAGTAAATTATTATTTTGGTTTGTATTTTTATTATCCTATTGCACCAAAGAGGACCAAATGGTCTTAAAAATTCTTAAGCTCCTTTCCTGCCTCTGACATAAAAATCTTTTTATTTTTGTTAAGGCTGTTTTTAAACTTCGCATTGGCTTGTATCTGAACCGATTAATTCAGAGGGCTTTCCTATTTCGCTAGGGGGTCTTTCTAGGCAGCTTTTGTATCTTTATTAATGTGATTGATTTTTTAAGCAAGAAATTAAAAGATATGTCATACCTAAGGATCAAAGATAATTTTAGGCTAGGCACGGTGGCTCACGTCCATAATCCTAGCACTTTGGGAGGCAGAGGCAGGAGGAACACTTGAGCTCAGGAGTTCAAGACCTGCCTGGGCAACATAGTGAGACCTCATCTCTTTAAAAAAATAAAATAAAATAAAATTTTAGTCCAGGCACAGTGGCTCATGCCCATAATCCCAGCACTTTCGAAGACCAAGGCAAGAGGATCACTTGAGGCCAGGAGTTCAAGACCAGCCTGGGCAATGTAGCAAGACCTCATCTCTACCGAAATAAATTAAAAATTAGCCCAGCATGGTGGCATGCACTTGTAGTCCCAGCTACTCAAGAGGCTGAGGAGGGAAGATCACTTGAGCCTAGGACCCAAAGGCTGTAGTGAGCCAAGATGGCACCACTGCACTCCAGCCTGGGCAACAGAGCAAGACCACATCTCAAAACAAAACAAAACAAAAACAACAACAAAAAGCTAATTTTAAACTTCCCTAGACTTCCATAATTATATTTCAAAAGCAGTCACTACCTCAAAAGTCCTAAATTATAGCTCACCAAGAATTATGTTGGGCTAGGCAGAGTGGCTCACGCCTTTAATCCCAGCACTTTGGCAGGCCAAGGCAGGCAGATCACCAGAGTCCAGGAATTCCAGACCAGCCTGGGCTACACAACAAGAATTCATCTCTGTAAAACATTTTTTCAAAATTAGCCGACTGTGGTGGCATGTGCCTATAGTCCCAGCTACTTGGATGGTCAGGGTGGGAAGATTCCTTGAGCCCAGGAGTTTGAGGCTGCAATGAGATGACTGGGCCACTGCATTCCACCTTGGGCAACAGCCTGAGACCCTGTCTCTTTAAAAAATAAAATAAAATAAAATTCCTTTGATAGAAGAACTGCTTTCCGAATAATTTTCAGAATTTATTCAATTCTTTATTAAAATTATATATCGAAAAATAAGCACATTCATTTCCTTTCTTGCTACTTTTATTAAAACAGATAAAAACAATTTTAAAAATTAATTTTGCATAAAATTTTACCAAGTAACTATTGGATACTGCCAGAAACTTGTTTTATCTGTTGTACATTTATCAATATTCATATTTTTCTGTACTCCTATCATGCATAATGTATATTCTCCTTTAGTGTAATCAATGTAAAATGTATTCTAGAAAGGTAGAGGCCTTATCTGTTTCAATTCACAATAGGCAGTTCAGCAAAGTAGTAAATTCAAGTCAGCCCAATACTTTGATGACTATGTTGTCAGATATCTAAAAATCTTCACCTGAAAATGTTGAAATAGTCTCAAATGCTGTTTCCAAAGTAGAAGCAACAGTTTCTACTTTATCTGCAGCCAGTACGTAGAGGTCTCCAGACTTAGAACATTTCACAACAGCATACCTAACATAAAATTTTAGGAGAGAATTAATACTAATGAAACAAGAAAAGCCACAGATATCATTTTAATTTTTAAGTATCATTTTAGAAAAAACTGACTTCAGGCCGGGCACAGTGGCTCACGCCTATAATCCCAGCACTTAGGGAGGCTGAGGCGGGCGGATCACCTGAGGCTGGGAGTTTGTGACCAGCCTCACCAACATAGAGAAACCTCGTCTCTACTAAAAATACAAAATTAGCTGGGTGTGGTGGTGCATGCCTGTAATCCCATAATCCCAGCTACTCGGGAGGCTGAGGCAGGAGAATTGCTTGAACCCGGGAGGCAGAGGTTGTGGTAAGCCAAGATCACGCCATTGCACTCCAGTTTGGGCAACAAAAGGTGAAACTCGGTCTCAAAAAACAAAAAAGAAAAAAGAAAAAACTGACTTCAAGATCAAACTATACTATTTTCAAAACACTTCGTAACTTATACTTCTACTTCATTTTCCCAAAAAGCCAGATAAGGTCTTAAAAAGGATCACCTAAAGGTTAATAAAATCTATATGAACCTAATAACTAAGTTATAATTCATTAAATTTTAAAGTAATAAAGAGGATAAAATAAATTCAAAATAATGTTAATGATGGAATAGATTCTATCTGTGTATTAAAAAAATGCAATAATATACCCACTTTGATTCAGGCATATAGCAAACAGCTTCATTGGCTGGAATCGTCCAAGGTTGTGTGGTCCAGACCAAAAAACTAACAGGAGATGAACCATCTGTGAAGATAAAATTGTAAATATGTTAGCAAATGGGATAATTCTATAACTTTAGTACACTCAAGCTATGAATAAATCTTACCTATAAGAGATGCCAATTTAGGAGAAGGTTTCAAGAGAGGAAATTTTACATATATTGAACGACTGACATGCTCAGGATTATACTCAAGTTCTGCTTCAGCCAATGCAGTCCTAAGGTTTAAAAACATTAAACATAAATATTTCGAAGACTCACAAATTTCTCCCTTTCAATTACCAAAAAATGCATATATACCTAGATGAGGGAGACCAAAACACAGGTTTGTAAGATCGATAAACCAAGCCCTATAAACGACAAAAATATGAAGTTAAAGGTAGAATTTTGTAACACATACTTCAACCTACTCAAAGAGAAAAAATACTTCTTTACCTTATCATACATTTGGTAAAAAGTTCTCAACTGTTTGGCTTCATACTTTCCATCAAATGTATAGTAGCAATTATTCCAATCTGCCATTATTCCCCAACGAATAAATGCTGATTTCTGCTTCTCAATGGCTGCTTTAGCAAATGATCTAGCTAAAAGAAACAAACAAAAAAAACACACAGAAAAAAAGCTTTTAAAAACCAACGAATTTGAATTCTTAAACATGGTTTAGCATGTATCTCTCTAATGCAAATGCTGTAGACAGTTTAGAATATAAAAAAAATTTTTTTTGAGATGGAGTCTCACTCTGTTGCCCAGGCTGGAGTGCAGTGGTGCGATCTCAGCTCACTGCAACCTCTGCCACCCAGGTTCAAGCGATTCTCGTGCCTCAGCCTCCCTAGTAGCTGGGACTACAGGCGTGCATCACCATGTCTGGCTAACTATTTGGTATTTTTAGTAGAGACGGGGTTTTGCCATGTTGGCCAGGATGGTCTCAAACTCCTGACCTCAGGTGATCCACCTGCTTCAGCCTCCCAAAGTGCTAGGATTACAGGCATGAGCCACTGCACCCAGCCTATAAAATTTTTTAATAGAAAAATAATTTGAAGGTCAACAGTGTTCAGAAGATACCTACAACAAATTCTAAAATTAACTGAAATTGCAAAAGTCAAAATTTTATTACTGTCTTCTGTATTTTCCAGACTTTATACAATCACTTCACTGGAAAAAATAAACTGGAAAAATTATTCCTTATTGTTTCTTAATTTAAGAAAAGGTCAGATAATAATTTTCATTTCATTATACACAAAAAATTAATCAGAATATCAAATGTAAGCCAATGATTATAGGTTTCACAAGGAAGTAAAAAAATCTTCACAGTTATATCCAAATGTACAATAGTACAACATATAAGAAAAGGAGAGTCCTCCCTGGCCCAGTCGACTGAAGAAAAAGGATCAAATAAGAGATTAATGTAAAATATATGTATTTTAGAATTTAATTGTGGCTTAACACCTGAAATAAGTCAACAAGCCCCCTTGAGGAAAGTAAAAAAAAGAACATACCAAAAAATAATTTTATAAAATATAAACATTAAGAAACTGAGAACGCAATTAGAAATGCTCACAAAGTCTTTCCTTCAATATCCAAACATAAGTTCTTACAAAAATCCATGAAATAAAATCTGAATTTTCTGTGACAGAAAGGCATTTCCAATAGATCTCATTATAACCAAACCAAACAAAAACAAAAGGTTCCTTTGGTAAAACTCTGACTTTTCCAAGGACCCTAAGTGTTTACAAATATCAGTTTAAAACAGAAACAGAGATTATTTACCTTTCTCTCTAATTTCCATAGCTGAAAGATTCTGAGCTTCTCTACCAAGTTCTGATAATACTTTTATTTCAATGGGCAACCCATGACAATCCCAGCCAGGCACAAAATGTACTTTGGAGCCACTCATCATATGGAATCGATTGGCTATGTCTTTCAAAATCTGCAAAGATAAAATGATAATTATCATTCATACATAAAACATTTGGCCTACAATTTATGTTCTTTTTTTACACTTAATACCATTTTTAAAACTGCAATTTGAAAGGAAATGTACAAATTAACTCATAAAAAAACTATTAACACAAATAGTCTAATATTATTTATATTGAGCAAAGAAATATCATCAAACCATCGCAGAACTTATAGTGTACTCAAAGAATGGAATATTGTGGTTAACTCTGTCACTGACAAAACCCTTACTAAAACAGTAGACCTCTCCATTAGGTATAGTTCTAGAACTAATTTACCTTTTCAAGTTCATTTTAGATACTAGAGGGCAGCAGAGCCTTTTAAAAAATGTATTACCATAGTAGAATGGGGGAATCAAAGGCAAAGGATAGATTTGCCTCCAAGCTCAATTTCTTTCTTCCCAAAAGGAAACAGTGCTCTGACCACTAGCCCAGTAGTCCAGAAAACAATTTCCTCCTGTCCATATCTATCAAAAGTAGAAAAGATATTACATTCTCCTCCCATCCCTTCCCCCCTTTAAAAACTCTAATTTCAAACTGTTTACTAATGAACAGGAAGGAGACTTGTGATCTGAGTGGTTGTCATATTTAAAAAAAAAAAAAAATTCATCTAGCTATACATACTTAAGATTGGTACACTTTACTCTGGGTATATTATTTAAATCAATCATCATATAAATAACCTCCTTTCTACTTACCTCTTTGGAAATGGTTTACTTATTTTTTTGTCTCTTCCCTGTAAAACATAAACTCCATGAAATCAGAGAGCTCATCTGTCCTCTTCACCTGTGAATTCCAGCCTTTTGAATGGCTTCTGGCACTAGTCTATATTTATCAAATACATGAATACATGGATGCATATATGCTCTAAACGATGGTATCTTATACAGTAGCCACTGGCCACATGTGATTTTTGGTGCTAGTCCGAATTCAGATTTGATGTAAATTATGAAATATATACCTGACTTCAAACGTGTTACAAAAATGTGATATATCTCAAAAATTTTTTACATTGACTGTATGTTGAAATGATACTTTAGATATCTTGAGTTTAATATAATGTTAAAATTAATTTTGCTTGTATCTTTTCATTATTTTCTGGGGCCACTAGAAAAATTTTAACTTACCTATATGGCACAAATTTGTAGCTTGCATTATATTTCTTTCTTTTATTTTTTCTTTATTGAAACAGAGTCTCGCTCTGTCACCCAGGCTGGAGTACGGTGGTGCAATCTCGGCTCATTGCAACCTCTGCCTCCCAGGTTCAAGTGATTCTCCTGCCTCAGCTTCCTGAGTAGCTGGATTACAGGTGCGCACCACCATGCCCAGCGAATTTTTTTGTATTTTCAGTAGAGAGGGAGGTTTCACCATGTTGGTCAGGCTGGTCTCGAACTCCTGACCTGATGATCTGCCCGCCTCAGCCTCCCAAAGTGCTGGGATTACAGGTGTGACTCACCGCGCCCAGCCGCTTGCATTGTATTTCTACTGAATAGTGTTGCTCTCAGTCTTATGAACAGGATGAAATCAATCACTTGAACTAATAATTAATAGTGTACCTAATAAGGATTCTAAAATGTAATAATAAAATATAATATATGAAGCCTCTAGTGAAAAGAATAGTAGCAATATAATAGGAATATTTTACTAACTCCTCAGTATCACCACCATCCTCCTTCTCCCCAGAAAAAGTTCCTCCATACTTGAGTCACTTATCTCTGTTCCTTTCATTTTTCTAATATTCATATATTGCTTTGTTTGACAGATAAATATCTGAATGCCTACTATATGTCAAGAATATGGTACCTAGAATATGGTAGTAAACCAAAAAAAACATATATTCTGTGTTCTCACGGAGGAACACAGAATATATACCAACATATCACACACTATGGAGAAAAAAGCAAATTACAGGGTTAGAAAATGACATTTAGTGGCTGAGGGTGGTACCATTTTAGAGGGAAGTCAGGAAAGCCTGATGAGATGACATTAGAACAGAACCTGGAAGAAATGAGAAGGTGACCCATGTGAATATTCTGGTGATGCATTCTAGGAAGAGGAAAAAGCAAGCAAGACTATAATTAGCATGTGTGAGGAAGGGCAAGAATTGGTCCCCTCCTAGTTCCAAAGTGCCCATGCTCTTCGTTAAGGCTTCAAGAAGCCATCTCTTTATATGAGAGAGAGTTTTGTAAGATGCCACTGTTTTGGCCGGGCGTGGTGGCTCACGCCTGTAATCCCAGCACTTTGGGAGGTTCAGGCAGGTGGATCACGAAGTCAGGAGATTGAGAACATCCTGGCTAACACGGTAAAACCCCATCTCCACTAAAAATACAAAAAATTAGCCGGGTGTGGTGGCGAGCGCCTGTAGTACCAGCTACTCAGGAGGCTCAGGCAGGAGAATGGCGTGAACCCGAGAGGCGGAGCTTGCAGTGAGCTGAGATCGTGCCACCGCACTCCAGCCTGGGTGACAGAGCGAGACTCTGTCTCAAAGGGAAAAAAAAAAAAAAGATGCCAATTATTCCTTTGCCCTCAATCCACATGGAGCTGGCTCCCTCTGCTCCAGCTCCAAGAGTAAAACACATGATCCATTGTAGTTATTAACATATTCTATCCCCAAGTCTGCAATGACTGATTCAGAGATGGATGTGTGACCCAAATCAGGCCAATGAGATTCAATTCCAGGACTTTTATAAGAATTGTTGGGGGCCGGGTGCACGACTGTAATCCCAGCACTTTGGGAGGCCAAGGTGGGTGGATCACGAGGTCAGGAGATAAGAGACCATCCCAGCTAACATGGTGAAAACCCATCTCTACTAAAAATACAAAAAATTAGCCGGGCGTGGTGGCGGGCACCTGTAGTCCCAGCTACTTGGGAGGTTGAGGCAGGAGAATGGCATGAATCTGGGAGGCGGAGCTTGCAGTGAGTCAAGATTGTGCCACTGCACTCCAGCCTGGGCGACTAAGCGAGACTCTGTCTCAAAAAAAAAACAAAAAAAAACTGTTGGGAAAGAGGAGGTAGATTAATGTAAGCCTGAAACTGCTGGGAAATGTGCTGGGGGTCTGGGGCAGGGCGGTCACCAAAAGTAGAAAGCCTACCAAAGAGTGAAAGACAGAGAGAAACCAATTCTTAATTTTATTTGAGTTCCTGATCCAGCCATGCAGGTGGCTAAAACTATCTGGACTCTACAGTTAAAATTGCCAGTAAATTCTCTCTCTTTTTGCTTAATCCAGTTAGAGTTGGCTCTTCTACTCCTTGCAGAAAGGTCTGAAATACTAAGAGTTTTATTCTGTATTTATATTACAAAACATGATCTTACTGTGTATATTTAAAACTATAGCTGGCCAGGCGCAGTGGCTCATACCTGTAATGCCAGCACTGTGGGAGGTCAAGGCAGGCAGATCATGAGGTCAGGAGTTCGAGACCAGCCTGGCTAACATGGTGAAACCCTGTCTCTACTAAAAACACAAAAATTAGCCAGGCGTGGTAGTGCGTGCCTGTAATCCCAGCTTCTCATGAGGGCGAGGCAGGAGAATCGCTTGAACCCAGGAGGTGGAGGTTGCAGTAAGCTGAGATCGCGCCACCACCACACTCTGGGCGACAGAGCAAGACTCCATCTCAAAAAAAAAAAAAGAAAAGATAATTATTTTTCTCAAATTAATGTCTTTACTCTTTGAATACATGCAGCAGAAAGTTTCAGAAGCAACATGGATAAGAGAAATGAGGAGCCTTACATAATTTAAATAGAGGTAAAGACATAACAGCAATAATTTTAAAGCAAAGATAATATCTGCTGAAGCTTCTAAGTGGTAAATAGTAAGAGTATATTGGACTAGACAAGAGTAAGCCAGACTAATCTATTTAGTTTTATTCATCAGCACCAGAACTAGACTGCTTCAATACTGTAGTATATTCCTCTCTGGTACAGCAAGTCATTCTTCATCTTTCTCTAAATTTTCTTAAATATTCAAACCCATTTACTTTCCAGATGTACGTTTTAGCTATTAAGCTCATTTTTTGTTTGTATTTATATTTGTTGTTTGTGATTACAAGAGTAATACAGCTTCCTTGTTTCAAAAAATGTCAAGCCTGGCACAGGAGCATGCACCTGTAGTCCTAGCTACTCAGGAGGCTGGGGCAGAAAGACTGCTTGAGCCCAGGGTTTGGGGCTAGCCTGGGCAAGATAGTGAGATTCTGTGGAAAAAAATTAAAAAAAAATTCAAGTGTTATAAAAATAATCAATATTGGCTGGGCACAGTGGCTCATGCCTGTAATCCCAGCACTTTGGGAGGCCAAAGTATGCGGATCACGAGGTCAGGAGTTCGAGACCAGCTTGGCCAACATGGTGCAACCCTATCTCTACTAAAAATACAAAAAAATTTAGCTGGGCGTGGTGGCGGGCACCTGTAATCGCAGCTATCTGGGAGGCTGAGGCAGAAGAATCGCTTGAATCCGGGAGGCGGAGGTTGCAGTAAGCCAAGATTGTACCATTGCACTCCAGTCCAGGCAACAGTGTAAGACTCCATCCCAAAAATAAATAAATAAAATAAAATAATAATAATAATAAATATTGACTGGGTGCAGTGGCTCATGCCTGTAATCACAGCACTTTGGGAGGTCGAGGTGGGTGGATCACCTGAGGTCAGGAGTTCGAGACCAGCCTGGCCAACAAGGTGAAACCCTATCTCTACTGAAAATATAAAAATTAGCTGGGTGTGGTAGCGTGTACCTGTAATCCCAGCTACTCAGGAGGCTGAGGCATGAGAATCACTTGAACCCAGAAGCCGGAGGTTGCAGTGAGCCAAGATCACGCCACTGCACTCCAGCTTGGGGGATAGAGTGAGACTCTGTCTCCAAAAAAATAATAATAATAATTAAGTTTTTTAAATTTTTATAAAAGTAGATGTTAATATAATACAGTTTTAAAACGTATTTTTCTACTCTCATTTAATACATGTTTTATGTCAGTGCATGTAGATCTACCTCATCCCTTTTAAGATTATATAGTACTTCATTACCAAGCTGTATTTAAGCCCCACTGTAGCCATCCAAAATGAGCTACTACTGTAATTCAAGATTAAAACAGGTTAGTTAACATTTCTTTTACCTAAAGCGCAGCCACTTTTTCTAACAAAATTTCCAAAATTTCAACTAGCCAAAGCATCAAAAGAATAGAGTTCAATTATCAGAACAAAGATAGCCCTAAAATGTATCTAATATGTATGACTACAAAAGGCTCAGAGAACCATAGCAATGGAATAGTGCTGAAAGAACACATTTGCTGTTTGGAAAAAAAAATCAATTTAGATACTCAACTTATGACATCAACCCCAAAAAAGTCCAAATAAAGAATTAGACATTTATCATCATAAATCAATGCGAAAATCAAAGCACACAGAAATCACAGATAGCCAAATTAAAACATTTAAATATTACATTTGGCCTGTCAAATTAGCAATATATACTCAAGTTAGCAATAATGTTCAATGTTAGTTGTATATAATAAGGTAAGTCTCTCAAGTTTGGTTGTAGTATTAAAAGTGATATAACCAGCCAGGCACAGTGACTCATGCCTGTAATTCCAGCACTTTGGAAGGCCGAGGTGGGTGGATCACAAGGTCAAGAGATTGAGATCATCCTGGCCAACATGGTGAAACCCCATCTCTATTAACAATACAAAAATTAGCCGGGCGTGATGGCTTGCGCCTGTAGTCCCAGCTCCTTGGGAGGCTGAGGCAGGAGAATTGCTTGAGCCTGAGAGGAGGAGGTTGCCGTGAGCAGAGATCATGCCACTGCACTCCGGCCTGGCGACAGAATAAGACTCCATCTCAAAAAAAAAAAAAGAAAAAGTGATATAACCTATTGAAAAGCAGTTTAGCACTAAGTATCCGGTAATTTCTGTGTAGTAATATACCTCAAAGAAATAATCTGAATTTTTCAAAAAGTTATAGGTAGTAAAATATTCATTATATCATACTGTTATACAGTCATTAAAACACCTAAGTAAGGTATAACAATGTGGGAAATTATTTATGTTAAAAACATTAGGAGGGCCGGGCACAGTGGCTCACGCCTGTAATCCCAGCACTTTGGGAGGCCAAGGCAGGTGGATCACCTGAGGTCAGGAGTTCAAAACCAGCCTGGTCAATGTGGCGAAACCCTGTCTCTACTAAAATACAAAAATTAGCTGAGTGTGGTGGCGTAGGCCTGTAATCCCAGCTACTCGGGAAGCTCAGGCACGAGAATCGCTTAAACCCAGGAGGCAGGGGTTGCAGTGAGCCGAGATCACGCCACTGCACTCCAGCCTAGGTGACAGAGCAAGACTCCATCTCAAAAAATAAAAATAAAATAAAATAAAATAAATAAAAACTTTAGGAGAAAAGGGAAGACACAAAAACAACATAAACTTTTTTTTTTCTTGAGATAGGGTCTTGTTCTGTCAACCAAGCTACAGTGCAGTGATACGATCACAACTCACTATAGCCTCCACTTCCCAGACCCAAGTGATCCTTCCACCTTAGCCTCCCAAGTAGCTGGAACCACAGGCTCATGCCACCACATCTGGCTTAATATTTTTTTTTTTTTTTGTAGGGGCAGGGTCTCCCGATGTTGCCCAGGCTGGTCTCGAACTCCTAGGCTCAGGCAATCCTCCCGCCTTGGCCTCCCAAAGTGCTGGTATTACAGGTATGAGCCACTGTGGCTGGCCCACAACTTTTTCTAACATTAAAAATACTAAGGAGTCCAGACTGGGTGCGGTGGCTCATACCTGCAATCCCAGCACTTTGGGAGGCCGAGGCAGGCGGATCACGAGGTCAGGAGATCAAGACCATCCTGGCTAACACAGTGAAACCCCATCTCTACTAAAAATACAAAAAATTAGCCGGGCATAGTGGCGGGCACCTATAGTCCCAGCTACTTAGGAGGCTGAGGCAGGAGAACGGCGTGAACCTGGGAGGTGGTGCTTGTAGTGAGCTGGGATCGCACCACTGCACTCCAGCCTGGGCGACAGAGTGAGACTCCGTCTCAAAAAATATATGTATATAAAAAATAAAAAATAAAAATACTAAAGAGTCCCAATCACTCGGGAGGATGAGGCCAGAGAATCACTTGAGCCCACAAGTTCAATGTGCCAGCCTCAGCAACATAGTGAGACCCAGTCTCTAAAAAATACTAAGAAACTAGCCTAAATTATTAATAGTGCTTACGTCTGGCTGGTAGGATTAGAGTAATTTTAATTTTCTTTTTGTTTTTTTCTTTGAGACAGGGTCTCAGGGTCTCGCTCTGTCACCCAGGCTGGAGTGCAGTGGCGCAATCTTGGCGATTCTCATGCCTGCCGAGTAGCTGGGATTACAGGTGCACGCTAGTACGCTATTTTTTATGTGTTTAGTAGAAACAGGGTTTCACCATGTTGCCCAGGCTGGTCTCAAACTCCTGGGCTCAAGCAATCCACCCACCCCACCCTCCCAAAGTGCTGGGATTACACGTGTAAGCCACTGTGCTGACCAATTTTAATTTTCTTCTTTCAATTTTCTTGTGTTTTCCAAATCTACCTTTATAATCAGAAAACAAAAAAAAAAAAGTTAACTTTTTTAGAAGTTTCAAAATAGGCCGGGTGCGGCAGCTCACGCCTGTAATCCCAGCACTTTGGGAGGCCAAGGTGGGTGGATCACCTGAGGTACAGAGTTCGAGACCAGCCTGGCCAACATGGTGAAACCCCATCTCTACTAAAAATACAAAAATTAGCCGGACATGGTGGCACATGCCTGTAATCCCAGCTACTCAGGAGGTTGAGGCAGGAGAATTGCCTGAACCCAGGAGACAGAGGTTGCAGCGAGCCAATATGGTCCCACTGCACTCCAGCCTGGGTGACAGAGTGAAATTCTGTCTCAGAAAAAAAAAAAAAAAGGTTCAAAACAGACTTTCTGCTTCTGGGAAGATGGAATAGAAAAACATTCCCCTACTCCTTCAATTAAATATAATTTTATCATTTTTTTCTTTATAAAAAAATTCTGAATCATATATTGACTAAAAAATTAAATATAATTTTTAAAAATCATGGATGTTGTATATTTAAATAGCACGAAAAGACTCTAAAAGAGGCTGGGCACGGTGGCTCATGCCTGTAATCCCAGCACTTTGAGAGGCCAAGGCGGGCGGATCATGAGGTCAAGAGATTGAGATCCTCCTGGTCAACATGATGAAACCCCGTCTCTACTAAAAATACAAAAATTAGCTGGGCATGGGGGCACATGACTATAGTCCCAGCTACTTGGGAGGCCAAGACAGGAGAAGTGCTTGAACCTGGGAGGCGGAGGTTGAGGAAAAAAAAAAAAAAGAAAAGACTCTAAAAGCAGAAGACTGTCTCAGGACCTTAGGACCCAGGAACAACATAGTGGCGAGCTTCCTGGGTTTTCTTTTTGCCTTATTATATGCCCTAGACAGGCTAAAGAAGCCAGCCACCTGGAAACAACAACAGGTACAGATCAAAAGAAGCCAAAACAAAAGCCTGTTCTCTCTGGGCCAAAAGAACAACAACCCAAAAACAAAAAAAACCAAAAAACAGGAGAGGGGAACCTAGCAAGACAGGAAACTAAAACGACAGCTCTCACTCTGCTCTAACCAACTACCACAGAAAAAATGCAGCCTCACCCACACCCCTTTGAACAAAAGCGGAGAGGGAAGCCTAGACATCTATCCTCAGCAATGTATCACAAGGCACCCTAACCCCTTCTCCTCCACCAGGGTGGTACAAGAAAGCCAAGTAGGGAGTGAAGATTTCATTCCCACCAGGTAGTAACGAGAACACCTCTGCAGTGTCAGTGAAGACCCGGCGGGGAGCCTGGACTTCCACTCCCACGGAGCAATGAGGAGGCATCCCTCCCTGTTTCCAATGGGTGGTGTCAGAGGAGGATGAATGCAGAGTCAGGACTTTCACCATTGCCCAGTGGAGAGAATACCAGTCTACTCCTGCCAAGGTGTCAGCAGAGGTCAGGCAGAACGCAGTAAGAAGGCACACTAACTAAAACCTTCTAGCCAGGATGGTATCAGGGAAAGCCTAGGGGGAGGCGGAACTCCTACCCTTCCCTGCAGCAATGAGAAGCCCCTTTCTTCAGTGTCAAGAAAGGCTGAGTGGAGAGTCCAGACTTCTGTATCCACCAGCTGTAGCCAGGCAGTGATCCCTGTCTACTGTCAGAGCGGGGTCAGAGAAGCCAGCTAACACAGAACATTTAAATAAGCTTCAGAATCTCACAATACACAAAATGTTTCAACTAAAAGAACCACTCATCATACTAAGAACCAGGAGGATTTGAAACTACGTGAAAAAAGACAACCAATGGATAACCAACATTGAGATGACAGGCAAGTTAGCCTTAGCTGACAAACACTGTAAAGCAGCCATGATAAAAACACACTTGAAAAACATGAAAGAGTAGAAAGCCTAAGCAAAGAAACAAAGTTTCAGCAAAGAAATAGAAGATACCAAGAAAAATTAAATGAAAATTTTTATAAATGAAAAATAGTGAAAATAAAAAGCTCAGTGAGTAGGCTCAAATATGAAATGGAGGGGACAATGGAAAGAACCACTGAAATTTAAGATAGATGAATAGAAATTACCCAGTCTAAAAAGCAGGGAAAAGGCCAGCCACGGTGGCTCATGCCTGTAATCTCAGCACTTTGGGAGGCTGAGGCGGGTGGATCATGAGGTCAGGAGTTTGAGGACAGCCTGGCCAACATGGTGAAACCCCATCTTTAGTAGTAAAGATACAAAATGTTAGCCAGGGGTGGTGGCATGCGCTGGTAATCCCAGCGACTCAGGAGGCGGCTGAGGCAGGAAAATCACTTGAACCCAGAAGGCGGATGTTGAAGTGAGCCTAGATCGCACCACCGCACTCCAGCCTGGGTGACAGGGTGAGACACTGTCTCAAAGAAAAAAAAAAAAGGCGGTGATAAAACAGACTGGAAAAAACAAAAACCAAAACAAAACAAATCAGGAACCTGTGGTCCTATAGCAAAAGATCTAACATTCATATTATGGGTGTTCTGAAAGAAGACTTTTTCAGAGTTGAGAAAATACAGAATAAATAATAGCCCAAAACATCCCAGATTTAACAGGAGATATAAACCTATAAATTCAAAAAGCTGAACAAACTCCAAACACGCTAAATTCAAAGAAATCCATGCCAAAGTATATCATAATTAAACTTCTGGAAATGAAAGACAAAGTATCTTGAAAGCGGTCACAGAAAAATGGCCTCTTACCTATAAGGGGAAAGTAATTCAAATGACAGTAGATTTCTTATCAGAAAACACGGAGGCCAGAAGGAAGTGGCACAGTACTTTTCAAGTGCTGAAAAAGAAGAATCATCAATCCCGAATGCTACAGACAACAAAAACATACTTCAAGAATGAAAGAGAAATCAAGACATTCTCAGATAAAGGAAATAGATTTGTGATCAGCAGATTTACACTAAAAGAATGGCTAAAGCACAATTTCCTAAAGGGGAAAAACAAGAAAAAAAAAAATAAAGCAGGACCTGGAACATCAGGAAGGACTAAAAAACAGTAAGCAAAAATATGGGTAAATATAAAAAACTTTGTTTAGTCGTATCACAAATTATGTTTCACAGTTGAAAAAATAACTGTCAAACACTGTCTTATGTGGACAGAAATGCATGTAGAGGAAATATGTAAACCAAATCACAAACAGGGATGGGTAAAGGGATATAAAAGGACACGTGCTTCTATACTTCACTTGAAATGGTGAAATAGTAATACCAGTAGACTGTGATAAATGTATTCAAATATATGATATATACACATAAACATGATACACATGACATATATGTATATATGTATATGTGTATACATATGCATGTGTGATAACATACACAGGTATCTATAATACACATATATATATACACATATGAAATATATCAACCACTAAAAGAGCTAAAAAAAATACACTCATAAACAATATAGGTAAATCAAAATGTAATATTAAAAAAAAAGTTCAAGTAACCCATAGAAAGACAAGAAAAAGCAGATGGAAAAACAAAAAAACAGAAAAAACAAAAAACAAAAAAATTAAATGGTAGCCTTAAGCCTTAATATTATCAATAATTATGTTAAGTGTAAGCAGCCTAAACAAGCCAATTAAAATATAGAAACTGGTGACCAGGCACGGTGGCTCATGCCTGTAATCCTAGCACTTTGGAAGGCTGAGGTGGGCAGATCACGAGGTCAGGAGATCAAGACCATCCTGGCTAACATGGTGAAACCCCGTCTCTACTAAAAATACAAAAAAAATTAGCCGGGTGTGGTGGCGGGTGCCTGTCATCCCAGCTACTCAGGAGGCTGAGGCAGAAGAATCACTTGAACCTGGGAGGCAAAGGTTGCAGTGAGTGAGACAGCGCCACTGCACTCCAGCCTGGGCGACAGAGTGAGACTCTGTCTCAAAAAAAAAAAAAGAAAAAAATATATATGTATATAGAAACTGGTAGCATGAACTTTAAAAATATGACCCTATTATATGCTATCCACCAAAAAAAAAAAAAAAAAAAAAACACTTTTAATATAACAATACAGGCAAATTGAAAGAAAAAGGATACAGAAAGACAAATCATGCAAACAATTTTAAAACAAAAAGCATGTGCTCTACTAATATCAGATACAACAGACTTCAGGCCAGGAGCCGTGGCTCACTCCTGTAAGACCAGCATTTTGGGAGGCCAAGGCGAGCAGATCACTTGAGCTTAGGAGTTCAAGACCAGCCTGGGTAACGTGGCAAAACCCTGTCTCTACAAAAAAAATACAAATATTAGCCAGGTGTGGTGGCATGCACCTGTAGTCCCAACTACTTGGGGGGTTGACGCAGCAAGATTGTTTGGGCTCGGGAAGTCAAGACTGTCATGAGCCGTGAAAGACTTGAGAACAAAGAAAATTACCAGAGACAGAGAACTACATAACGATAAAAGGTTCAATCCACAAAGAAAACATAGCAATCCTAAATATGTATGCACCAAAAATCAGAGGTGTAAAATACGTAAAGCAAAAACTTACAGAACTTAAAGAAGAAACAGACAATGCACAATTATAAGTAGAGACTTTAATTCTCTCAACAACTGATAGACCTAAACCAAAAATCAGCAAGGTTATATATGAACTCAACAATACATTAACCAACAGGATGTAAAGAACATTACAAACGACTACACCCAACAAAAGAAAATGTACATTTCTATTATGTGTCAACAAAGCAAAAAGTACAACAAACCATATCTTGGGCCATAAAAATAAAACTCAACAAATTTAAAAAATTTTAAATCAGGCCAGGTGCAGTGGCTCATGCCTGTAATCTCAGCACTTTGAGAGGTCAAGGCGGGCAAATCATCTGAGGTCGGGAGTTCAAGACCAGCCTGACCAACATGGAGAAACCCCGTCTCTACTAAAAATACAAAATTAGCCAGGTGTGGTGGCGCACACCTGTAATCCCAGCTGTTCCAGAGGCTGAGGCAGGATCCAGGAGGCAGAGGTTGTGGTGAGCCAAGATCATGCCACTGCACTCCAGCACGGGCAACAGTGCAAGACCCCATCTCAAAAAAAAAAAAAAAAAATGAACTGAAATCATAGAATATGCTCTTCATCCATAATGGATTCAAATATAAATGAATCAACGAAATATAACAGAAAGATCTTCAAACACCTAAAAACTAAACAACTCACATGTGAGGCCAGACACAGCGGCTCACACCTGTAATCCCAAAATTTGTGAGGTCAAGGGCAAGAGGATCACTTGAGGCTGGGAGTTCGAGACCAGCCTGGTTAATACAGCAAGAACTTGTCTCTGCAAAAAATTAAAAATAAATAAATAAAAACCTATAAACAGCACACATGTGAAAAAATCACGAATCAGAAAGGAATTCTCAAGGAAAATTTTTGTTTTAGTTGTTGAAACAGGGTCTCGCTCTGTCGCCAGTCTGAAGTGCAGCAATGCGATTGTGGCTCATTGCAGCTTTTGACTGCCCAGGCTCAGGTGATTCTCCCACCTCAGCTTCCCAAGTAGCTGACACTACAGGCGCGTGCCACCATGCCCAGCTAATTTTTGTATTTTCAGTAGATACAGGATTTCACCATGTTGCCCAGGCTGGTCTTGAACTCCTGGCCTCAAATGATCTGCCTGCCTCGGCCTCACAAAGTGCTGAGAATACAGGCATGAGCCACTGCACCTGTCCTCAAGGAAAATTTTAAAAACGGCTGTAGTCCCAGCTATTCGTGAGGCTGAGGCATGAGAATCACTTGAACCCAGGAGGCAGAAGTTGCAGTGAGCCAAGATTGCGCCACTGCACTCCAGCCCAGGCGACAGAGCAAGACTCTGTCTCAAAAATAAATAAATAAATAAAATAAAAATAAATAAAGAAGCAGAAATCAGTGAAATTAAAAACAGAAAAAAAAAAAACTAAAACAATGAAACAAAGTCTGACTTCAGGAATGATAGCATGAGGAGTTATGTGCATCTGTTTCCTAGTAAAATTGGTAAAAATTATCTTTAAAAACAACCATTTGAAGCCCCTGGAATTGATCCTAAAGATATATACCAAACGCAGAAACATCTATGTAAGACAAATCTTCAAAACTAGGTAAGAAAAGTGAGCGTCTATGGTATTTGACCTAAGACCACTCCCTCTCTCCTCACTACCAGTTAGTTCAAGGAGGCCAAGACTACTCCCCCCAATTCTGCTGCAGCCTAGAACACGAGGATCCCTATTTTCCCAGCTCCCAGTCAAGGGCTACCTTTCCCAGGAAGGGCAGGACATCAAAATGTCTCATCCTTCCCCAGCTACCTATTGCTGAGGCTAAGTTCTGGGCAAGTGTGGTCAAAAGGCAGAAGCTCCCTTTCTTCACTCAGCCCCCACTCACAGAAGAGTGTAGGTCTGCTGGGAATACTGGGAGTCCGATTACCCTTGTCCTCACTCATAAGATGGTGGTTCCATACCAGGAGAGGCTGCTTAAGAGGACCTTATGGTACTGCCCACCCCATGAACATCTGACTCCTAAAGTGGGGGTATCCCTCACAGACGTGTACAGTGGTTCCTACTCCAGAGACCTGACTGGAAGATGTTGCCGGGCTGGAAGAGAAGCAGGCAGTAAAATGGATAGTTCCCAAACTCTTCCCATTAATAGAGCATTGAGCAGTTCAGGCCTAATGGGGCTCTCAGAAACAGTAAAGGCCATAGGAAAAGGCAGTTTAGAAGATCCACAGGTTCAAGATGATACAGGCTAAACTATAGGCCACATAGCTTGGAGGAGAGAACCAGGGGGAGAAACAGCTGAGAGAAGCCCTCTTGCAATCAGAACAAATATCAGACACTGACATTAAGAACAAATCCTTCAAAAGACCTCCACTTTGATTAGATTAGTCTACAGAGCAATTTATGCCCCAGGGAATTACTGAAAACAATAGAGTCAAGAGCCGGAAAATCTCACAGCTAAATAAATCGGTGTTGTCAGGGAAAGACAGGATAGGAGCTCTGCCAAAATCACCGTCAACCCAGGGTGACTGTGGACATACCCAAAGCTATGCCTCCCTAAGAATCAGAGGCTTAACACAAGGGAAGAATGGGAGGAGGCAAAAACAGACTTCATGAAAATAATCCAGTCGGTCACAAGTAAATAACAATTACAAGCTCTCAGAGGTGCTAGAGGCCATTATTCATTTACTACATCAAAAATGCCCAATTTTCAACAAAAAAAATTACAAGACATACAAAGAAATACAAAGTATGATGCACACACTGGGAAATAAAGCAGAAAATAGAAACTACCTATAAAAGTAATCAGATGTCAAATGTGACAGGAAAAGACTGCAAAAGTGACATAAATGTTCAAAGAACTAACAGAATCCATGATTAAAGAGGTAAAGGAAGGTATGATGATAATGTCACATCTAACAGAGAATATCACTAAAGAAATAGATATTTTGCCAGGCAGTGGCGCATACCTGTAATCTCAGCACTTTGGGAGGCTGAGGTGGGTGGACCACCTGAGGTCAGGAGTTCGAGACTAACCTGACCAACATGGTGAAACCCTGTCTCTACTAAATACATAAATCAGCCAGGCATGGTGGCGGGCGCTTGTAATCCCAGCTACTTGGGAGGCTGAGGCAGGAGAATTGCTTGAACGTGGGAGGCGGAGGTTGGAGTGAGCCGAGATTGTGCCACTGCACTCCAGCCTGGGCAACAAGGGCAAAACTCCATCTCAAAAAAAAAAAAAAGAAAGAAAGAAAGAAAGAAACAGATGTTTTTTAAAAAAAGACCCAAAATTAAAAATTCAGTGGAGCGGTTCAACAGTAGATATAAACTAGCAGAAGAAAAAATAAACTTAAAGATAGATCAATAAAGATTGTATAATCCAAAGAAAAATAACAAAACTAAACAGAGCCTCAGAGCCATCATTACACACACCATTCAGCATACCAACAAATGCATAATGAGAGTTTCAGAGGAAAGGAGAGAAGCACGGGCAGAAAAATATCCGAAGAAACAATAACTGAAAATTTCTCGGCCGGGCACGGTGGCTCAAGCCTGTAATCCCAGCACTTTGGGAGGCCGAGACGGGCAGATCATGAGGTCAGGAGATCGAGACCATCCCGGCTAACATGGTGAAACCCCGTCTCTACAAAAAAATACAAAAAACTAGCCAGGTGAGGTGGTGGGCGCTTGTAGTTCCAGCTACTCGGGAGGCTGAGGCAGGAGAACGGCCTAAACCTGGGAGGCGGAGCTTGCAATGAGCTGAGATCCAGCCACTGCACCCCAGCCCGGGTGACAGAGCGAGACTCCGTCTCAAAAAAAAAAGAAAAAAAGAAAAAAAAAAGAAAATGTCTCAAATGTATTGAAGAACACCAATACCAACCCATACATCCAGAAAGTTCAATGAACTCCAAGAAGGAAAAAACACAAAGAGATCAAAAAAAGATATCACAGTAAAAAAGATATCACAGTAAAAAGGTTAGAGACAAAGGGAAAATCTTGAAAGCCACAAGAGAAAAAGTTATCATCACCTACAAGGGAAGCCTAATAAAACTAGCAGCTGACTTCTCAGGAAAAACAAGGGAGGGCAGAAAGTAATGGGATAACACATTCAATGTGCTCAAAGGAAAAAAAAACCTATCAACCAAGAATTTGATATCTACCAAAGTTATCTTTCGAAAATGAAAGAAAAATAAAGCCATTCCTATATTTAGAAAATAAAAGAGAGAGAATTTGTTGCTAGCAGGCCCACTTCACAAGAAATATAAAAGGAAGTTCTCTAGGCTAAAAGGAAAGGACCACAAGTGGTAATTCAAATCCACAGAAACAAACAAAAAGGATCAGTAAAGGTAATTAAGTAGTTATAAATAACAGTAATAAGTCCATTTTTTCTACTTTCTTAACTGATGTAAAAGTCAAAGGAGGCTGGGCCTGGTGGCTCACACCTGTAATCCCAGCACTTTGAGAGGCCAAGGTGGGCGATCACCTGAGGTCAGGAGTTTGAGACCAGCCTGACCAACATGGCAAAACCCCATATCCATTAAAAAATATATATACACAAAAAAATTAGCCAGGTGTGGTGGTGGGCGCCTGTAATCCCAACTACTCAGAAGCCAGAGGCAGGAGAATCACTTGAGCCTGGAAGGCAGAGGTTGCAGTGAACCACGACCGCGCCACTACACTTCAGCCTGTGCGACACAGCAAGACTCCATCTCAAAAAAAAAGGCAAAATAATAATTATAACAATGTAATGCAAGGTTTGTAACATAAATAGATGTAATATGCATAACAACAAAACCACAAGAAGGGAGAAAAGAGAGTATGAGTAACATTTCTATATTGTACTTAAACTAAGCCAGCATAAACCTGAAGCTGATTCTGTTAAAATGTACATGGTAAGCTCTAGGGCAACCACAAATAAACTATCTCAAAAAACACACTAAAAATGTCATTAAAGACATCTAAAAAATTCATTAAAGAAATTTAAATGCAGCTGGGCATAGTGGCTCACACCTATAATCATGATACTTTGGGAGGTTGAAGCAGGAGGATCACTTGAGGCTAGGAGTTTGATACCAGCCTGGGCAATGTAACGAAATCCTATCTCTACAATAAATAAAAGAAACTAGCCAAGTGTGGAGGTGCGTGCCTGTTGTCCCAGCTACTTAGGAGATTGAGGCAGGAGGAATGCCTGAGTCCAAGACTTCAAGGCTGCAGTCAGCTATGATCACATGACCAGACTCCAGCCTAGGAGACAAAATAAGACAGTGTCTCTAAAAAAAATAAAAAATAAACTTACATGCTTCGTTACAAAATATTCACTCAATGTAAAAGATAGCAGTAAAGAAGAAATAGAGAAACAAAAAAGATATTCAAGAAGGTCACAGGATACAAAATTTAAAATTATATTTTATATACTAGCCATGAACATATAGACATAAAAATTTAAAATACAGGTTGAGTACCCTTCTCCAAAATGCTTGGGACTAGAATATTCCAGATTTTGGAGTTTTTCAGACTTTAGAATATTCGCACATACATAATACGATATCTTGGGCACGGGACCCAACTCTAAACACGAAATTCACTTATGTGTCATAAATACCTTATCCACATAGCCTGAAGGTAATTTTATATAATATTTTAAACAATTCTGTGCATGAAACAGTATTCACTGCATCTGTCATGTAAGGTCAGGTATAAAATTTTCCACTTGTGGCATCATGTCAGTGCTCAAAAAGTTTCTAATTTTGCAGTACTTCCAATTTCAAATTTTCAGATTAGGAATGTTCAACCTGTATAATATCATTTACAATCACTTAAAAAAAAAGAAACAGAAAACATGTTACCAGATTATATGCTGAAATTACAAAACACTGATGAAAGAATCAAAGACCTAAATAAACGGAAAGATATACCATGCTCATAGATTGGAAGAGTCAACATAATAAAGATGTCAACTCCCCGCAAACTAACATATGGGTTTTAATATATCCCTATAAAAATCCCAGCAAAAGTTTTTGTGTGTGTGGCAACAGAAAAGATTATTTCAAAATTTATATAGAAAAGCAAAGGAACTAAAACAGCTAAAGCAATTTTGAAAAGGAATAATATAAGAGGAATCAGTCTACCCAATTTCAATACTTATTCTGTAGCTACAATAATCAAAACCGTGGTATTCACAAAGAAATGGACACATAGATCATTGGAACAGAACAGAGCATCCAGAAATAAATCCACACAAATATGCCCAACTAATTTCTGACAGTGGTACAAAAGCAATTCATTGTGGAAAGACAGCCTTTTCAACAAATGATACCAAACCAACTAGACATCCATATGGGAAAAAAATAAACCATGACCTAAGTCTTATACATTATAAAACAATTAACTCAAAATGGATCACAGACTTAAATATAAAATGTAAAACGTTTAGAAAAAATATATGAGAAAGGCCAGGCGCAGTGGTTCACACCTGTAATCCTAACAGTTTGAGAGGCTGAGGCGGGTGGATCACGAGGTCAGGAGATCAAGACCATCCTGGCTAACACAGGATGTTACTAAAAATACAAAAAATTAGCTGAGCATGGCGGCATGCGCCTGTAGTCCCAGCTGCTGGGGAGGCTGAGGCAGGAGAATGGTGTGAACCTGGGAGGCAGAGCTTGCAGTGAGCGAGATAGTGCCCCTGCACTCCAGCCTGGGTGACAGAGCAAGACTCCGTCTAAAAAACAAAAAAAAATATCTATATACACAATAAAAAAAATGTATGAGAAAATCTTCAGGCTCTAGGGTTAGGCAAAGAATTATCTTCGATATGACACTAAAAGTATGATTCATAAAAGAATAAAATGACAAACTGAACTTCATCAAAATTAAAAAATTTTACTATGCAACAGACTCTGATAAAAGAATGAAAAGAAAAACTACAGATTGAGAGAAAATAGTTGCAAATCACATATCTGAAAAAAGGTTTATTACCTAGAATATATAAAGAACTATCAAAACTTAACAGTAAAAAGAAAAAAAAATCCAATTAAGAAATGGACAAAAGACATAAAGAGACATTTCACCAAAGAGATTCAACCCATGGTAAATGAATATATGGAAAGGCTTACAACATCATTAGCCAATATGAAAATGCAAATTAAAAGCAAAATGATACATCACTACGCACCTGTTAGAATGGCTAAAATTTAAAATAGTCACAACACCCAAATGCTAGCAGGAATGCAGAGAAACCAGACCATTCATACACTGCTAAATAAGCATGTAAAATGGGGCCAAGCATGGTGGCTCACACCTGTAACCCCAGCACTTTGGGAGGCAGAAGCGGGTGAATCACTCGAGGTCAGGAGTTCAACACCGGCCTGGCCAACATGGCAAAACCCATCTCTACTAAAAATATAAAAATTAGCCAGGCATGGTGGTGGACACCTGTAATGCCAGCTACTTGGGAGACTGAAGCAGAAGAATCACTTGAACCTGGGAGCTGAAGGTTGCAGTGAACCAAGATTGTACCCCTGCAATCCAGCCTGGGCAAAAGAGCAAGACTCCATCTCAAAAAAAAAAAAAAGAAAAGAAAAATGTAAAATGGTACAGCCATTCTGGAAACCAGTCTGGCATTTTCTTAAAAAAATAAACATGCAACTACCATACAACCCAGGAACTGCAATCTTGGGCATTTATCCCAGAGAAATGAAAATTCACAGCCAGGCACAATGGCTCACACTTGTAATCCCAGCACTTTGGGAGGCCGAAGCAGGTGAACTGCTTGAGTCCAGGAGTTCAAGACCCACCTGAGCAACATGGCAAAACACTATCTCTACAAAAAATATAAAAATTAGCCAGGCATGGTGGCCTACACCTGTGATCTCAGCTACTTGGGAGGCTGAGATGAGAGGATTGCTTGAGCCCAGGTGGTTGAGGCTGCAGTGAGCTGTGATTGCGCCACTGCATTCCAGCCTGGGTGAGAGAAAGAGCCTGTTTCACAAAAAAAAAAAAAAAAAATTACATTCACATAAAACCTGTACATGAATGTTTTTAGCACCTTTATTCATAATAGCCAGAAACTGTAAACAACCCAGTTGTACTTCAACAGGTTCATGGGTAAACAAACAGTGATACATCCACACCATAGAATACCACTCAGCAATGAAAAAATAAAACTACTAAAAAGCTTGGATGACTCTCAAGGGATTCATGCTGAGTGAAAAAAAGTCAACCCCAAAAGGTTATAAACTATGTTTTCATTTGCATAGTATTCTTGAAATAACAAAAATATAGAAATGGAGAATATATTCGTGGTTGAAAGGAATTCAATGGAGGGTGCAACAAAAGGAAGATGACTTGGCTATAAAAGGGCAACATGAGGGATTCATATAGTAAAGTTCAGCATCTTAACTGTATCAATGTTAATACCCTAGTTGTAATATACTATAGTTTTGCAAGATGTCATCATTGCGGAAAACTGAGTAAGATGTACAAGATATCTGTATTCTTAAAATTTCATTTAAATCTACAGCTCAAATATCAAGTTTAACAAAAATAAAATTTTAATGAAATTGATATCAAATAGCATGTACCAAAATAAAATCAAGCACGTCAGTTTTGTCCACTGAAAGAAGTAAATGCTTATTTTTACCATCTGATATAATATGTCTAAAAATTTGAAAGTGAACTATAAAGCAGTAGAGCATAGTTTGGCTTCTGTGGAAGTCACTAATACTGAGAAATATGCAAGATGTATAACATGTCTCAAATGTTTCAGAAGTTTTCAATATAATTTATGGCATAACATGCAATGTATATCACAATATATAGTAATACTACTTTAATAGCAGTTTGTGTTTTTTTTTTTTACTTTGAGACAGTCTTGCTCTGTCACCCAGGCTGCAGTGCAGTGGCATGAACTCAGCTCACTACAATTTCCATTCCCCCACCCCGGGGTTCAAATGATTCTCCTGCCTTAGCCTCCTAAGTAGCTGGGATTACACGCATGCACAACCACACCCAGCTAATTTTTGTACTTTTAGTAGAGACAGGGTTTTGCCATGTTGGCCAGGCTGGTCTCGAACTCCTGACATCAAGTGATCTACCCACCTCAGCCTTCCAAAGTGCTGGGATTACAGGCGTAAGCCACTGCGCCTGGTCTCTAATAGCACTATTGACCCATTCAGTGACCAAATTCCTGGAATCTAGAACAATGTCTCGCACAATAATTATGTACTGAATAAGATGATGCTTACTAATATAACATCAACCTCAAAGCAAATACCACCAATGCTTTTTTCATGCAGTACTAAAATGGTATACTGCTTTCTATGAAAATGTTTTAGTTTTATGTGCAAATGTAAATTTACATAATTATCATATAATTAAAATATACTTTTATAAAAAGTATTTACATAAACACTTTCTTTCAAGTGTCATAACCTAAATTATAGTTACCTTATTTAAAGCATGTCCAACATGAGGGTCACCATTTGCATAAGGAGGTCCATCATGAAGGCAAAATTCTGTCTTTGCTTTTCTTTCTCTTTGCCATGAATAAAGTTCTGAAAATCCACATTTCTGTTTAAAAAGAACAACGATATCTAAACATCATATAAATACATACTGCTGAGTCTAACCATAAATAACAGCCAACACTTGCTTATTTCCATTCCAATCCATTCCATTCCAATCTACTCAACTTTGAAACACAAGGTGAGGTTTCTGAAATGCGTGTCTAAGTACACATCTCTTAAAATCTTTCAGTAGTTTCCCCATACACCTCAGATTGAAGTCTAAACTCTATATGATATGCAGGACCCCACAAAGGTTTAGTTCCACTAAGTTCTCGGGCATTCTCTCATCACTCCCCAGGCTTCACTCCTCATCCCCGCCATGTTGAAGGACCTGCAGATTCCCGACACACATATTCTTGCTATTCTTTGGCTGCAATGCTCGCCATTCCCCAAATCTGGGAACAACGTGCATGGCAGTCTCACTTCCCTTCCCTCACTTGCTGTGATCTTGGCCAAGTTACTGTGCACTTATGGGTCTGCTTTCTCATCTGAAAAAAAAAAAAAAGCGTTAATATCCCTCGTACAGGGCTGGTGTGAAGATCAAACGAGAAAACATTTGAAACTGTCACTCTTTCTGGCATACAGAAGGTACTAAAAAGCCTTTAAAAAACTAGATGAACTCTTATAACTGTCAGAATATTTAGGCTAAGCATATTTACCTAACCAATATCCCAAGAATATCAGGGATTTTTAAAGACTAGAATTACAGAAACTAACAAGAGGAATCTCTGCCCTTAGAAAGTTCAGTCTAGGCTGGGCACAGTGGCTCACGCCTGTAATCCCAGCACTTTGGGAGGCCGAGGCGGGAGGATCACTTGAGGTCAGGAATTTGAGACCACTCTGGCCAACATGGTGAGACCCCATCTCTACTAAAAATATAAAAATTAGCCGGGAGTGGTGGTGCGCACCTGTAATCCCAGTGACTCGGGAGGCTAAGGCAGGAGAATCGCTTGAACCCGGGAGGCGGGGGTTGTAGTGAGCCGAGATCGCGCCATTGCACTCTGGCCTGGGCGAGAGAGCAAGACTCTGTCTCCGGAAAAAAAAAAAAGCTCAGTCTAAAACAGGAGACAGACACATACAGACACATAGTCTATAAAGGGGACTCAGCAGAGGAAGTACTGCTACTATATATTTCAAACGAGTCATAATTCCAACTAGAGATCTAAAAGATCCAAAAAGTGGGCTTCAACTTCCCCTTCATTCATCATAATTGAGGTTTTTAAGGTTTTTTTTAAGGATGGGGGCGGTGAGGCTGTCCAGCCAATATGGTCTCGAACTCTTGGCTCAAGAGATTCTCCTGCCTTGGCCTTTCAAAGTGCTGGGATTACAGGCGTGAGCTACCGCGCCCAGCCTGGGTTTTTATTTACATGTGGACACGTGAATTTGCTTTTTACAAGGCACTGGAAAAGTGCCCTAAGTCGATCTTTTTTGCCTACGACAGAAATGGGGCATACGTGCGATACATGCTGGTATCTGGGCATCACTAGTGACCCCTTAATTTCCCGCTCCGGAACCTGCTACAAAGGAGGGATTCATCTAGAGATTTCTTCACTTAGGTTTTCAGCCCACAAAATCTGTGCGAAGCAGATGAATGCCGTCGATCTGGTCACACCCCCGCCCACCCGCACCCGCGTGGAGCACAGAGGTGTGGCTCCTGCCGAGCGCCCTGTGCCCGCGGCCGGATCGGGTCTCTCCGAAGGCCCTGCGCCGAGGCGGGGCCCGTACCTGCTGGATCTCCAGCTCCTTGTCCGGCTGCTGGCGGCCCAGCAGCTTCATGGGGAAGCTGGTCTGCGGCAGCAGCACCGTGTCCCGGTATCTGCCAGTATTCGAGTTCGGCTGGTGGTTACTGGCCCCGGAGACCGACCGCACCAGAAGTCTCTTCGTCGCCCCTTGCCATCCAGGGCTGCAGGGAAGGCGGGGCGTCCCCCACAAACTTCGGGCAGTGGCCAGGGCGGCCGCCTCCGGCCCGCGAGGGCGCAGCCCCCAACGCATTGTCTGGCAACCCCTGAGCGCGGGGTCCTCTGCTCCCGCCCCAGCTCAAAGGGGCAGGACCCCAGGAAACCTAGGAGAGCCGAATAAGAGGGCGCACGCGCCCGGGGAACGGAAGAGGCGGGAAGGGAGCGGCGGGGAGGGGCGGGGCGGCGGACACCGCCTTCCCGAAGTCCGCGGAGACTGAGCCACCTCCGGGTCCTCCTTGCAGCCGCCGAGGGGCGGGCTCAGATTCACGGGGGCGGGGAAAGGTGGGGCTCATAGTCCAATCACTGTGCCCTGCTTTTTAAAAATATATATATTTTTAATTTAACACAACAGAGCTGTGATTGTATCACTTTAACATGTAGCCAATAAAAAGTAAGATATTTTACATATTCTCTTATACGAAGCCTTTGAAATTTGACATGTACTTTGCACATACTGCACATCTCAATCTGGACTAAACTCATGGCAAGGCCTCAACAGGCACACTTGGGTAATGACTACCATTGCGGGCAGCACAAAGTTCAGCGAAAATATTGTAAAATAATAAAATTTCAGCAAATCGAGTTTTAAAGATCTAATTGGCTATCATTAGATATTCCTAAACCTTTCTACAAAATAGAAAGGATCTCTGATGAGCTGAGGGGACAGGGTGAGGTTTATACGCAGAAAAGGTTGAAGAAAGCAGAAACAGGGAAGGAAAAGCAGACGCCATTTGGCTTAATGGATTTGGCTATCATCTCTCCTGATTTCCTGGAACGCAGACCTTACAAGCAAATAGACTAGTGCAGGAGCTCAGTCCAAATCAATGACTTCCCATAAATTTTAACAATATTATAAAACAATCTAACCTTTTTTTTTAAGATTCCCTAAATCCCTGTTATATCCCACTCATAGAATAGTTTGGTATGTATAGCAACTTCTGCTCCTGTTTCTGACAGATTCTGCTCTATTTGGTTGTCCAATTCATAGTAGTTCACAACTGTTACCATTTCATTGTAGAGTATACATCTTGGGAATAGTCTTCCTAATCATAAAACACAACATCCAGAACATTTAGTTCACATAAATAAGAGGGACAGATTTTCTACAAATATGAAAATATGTATAGACCAAAAAAAGATACCAGAAAGTGAGAAACCAAGTGACAAATAGAAAGCACTCAAACAATATCAGCCTTTCACCAGGCAATGACTCCAGCTCTGTACCTGAATTAACTCATTTAATCTTCAAGACCAGATGAGATGAAGACACAGCATACCAAAAAACCATGTGCGATAGGAACTATGAGTATTTTCATTTCATAGATACGGAAACTAAGGCACATACAGTTATGTAACTTGCTCAAGATGATACAACTAAGTAGCACAGCTGGAATTCAAACCCAGACAGTTAGATTCCAGTGTGTGTGCATAGCCACCATCTTATGTTGCCTTCCCTACACTATACTGTGGAAGAAAGTATTTGCTACACATTAAAAAATAATAATATGCAAAATGCATAAAGAGCTGCTACAGATCAAAAAGATAAATGTAAACAACCCAATTTAAAAAAAAAAGAATAAAAGAAGCTGGACACAGTAGCTCATGCCTATAATCCCAGCACTTTGGGAGTTTGAAGTGGAAATATCACTTGAGCCCAGGAGTTTGAGACAACCCTGGGCAACATAGGGAGACCCCTGTCTCTAAAATAATTTTTAAAATTAGCTGGATGTGGTGGCATGTGCTTGTGGTCCCAGCTGCTTGAGAGGCTGTGGTGAAAGGAACGCTTTAGCCCAGGAGGTCAAGGTTGCAAGTGGACCATGATTGCACCACTGCATTCCTGCCTGGGCAACACAGTGAGAGCCTGTCTCAAAAAAATAAATAAATAAAACCATATATATATGGTTAAAGTGATATAATTTAAGTTATGTATATTTTGCCACTTCCCAAAAAGTGTCTACTTAACTCACAGAGTTACTGTGAACATCAAATGAAGAAGTAAAAGCCTTTTTAGGCTAGGTGCGGTGGCTCACACCTGTAATCCCAGCACTTTGGGAGGTCGAGGTGAGCGGATCACCTGGGGTCAGAAGTTCAAGACTAGCCTGGCCAATATGATGAAACCCCGTCTCTACTTAAAAAACAAACAAACAAACAAAATTAGTCCGGCGTGGTGGCGCGCTTGTGGTCCTAGCTACTTGGGAGGCTAAGGCGGAAGGATCGCTTGAACCCAGGAAGCGGAGGTTGTAGTGAGCCTAAACTGTGCCACCGCACTCCAGCCTGGGCGACAGGGTGAGAAACTGCCCCCTCCCCCAACCACGCCCCCCAAAAAGATCCCATCTGTACAAAAAAAACTTTTAATTAGCCGGGTGTGGTGGCGCGCACCTGTACCGGTAGTCCCAGCTACACGGGAGGCTGAGGCGGGAGGATGGCTTGAGCCTAGAATTGGGAAGGCAGCAGTGAGCCGTAATCGACTCTGGGCGATAGAGCAAGCTATCTGTCTCTTAAATATATATATGTTTATTTTATTTATTTTTATATACTTTATATATATATTAATATTTTATATATATTTATGTATATATAAATACACACACATATATATTTTTAAGAGACAGATAGCTTGCTCTGTCGCCCAGAGTCGATAACGGCTCACTGCTGCCTTCCCAAAATACACATATATGTGTATATATACACATATGTATAAAATGTATATATATTTATATATATAAAAATATATGTGTATATATACATACACACACACATATATGTGTATATATACACACATATGCAAGCATCTTTAACACAATTCTGATAAAGTTGCTTTGTTGTTGTGTGGGGTTTGGGAGGTGGAGGTGTGTGTGGTGGACCTGCTGAAGCCTGTCCACGGACCGCTACGGGTTCTAAGTTAAATAGCCGCAGAGCGATATCACTAATCCAGTGAACATTTTAAAACAGTGAACTCTACAAAGTGGGCTGGAAGACAGGTGAAATCAAAACCAATTTTTTTTTTCAACACACTGTTGCTGCCTTAATGTTTTATTTCCTTCTTCTTGTTTTCTTTTCTTTCTTTTTTCTTTTCTTTTTTTTTTTTGAGCCAATCTTTGAAAGTTGGAACACCTTTCGCTTTTATTTAATACAATAGGTGACTTGCACCTACGGAGAGCTTGGAGAAAACACGGACAAGTGGTATTTTCCCGCGGATCAGGAGTCGAAAGACGCAGTGTTAAATCCCTGGTGTGCGCTTGCGCGGAGTTTCCCGCATGCTCACTAGCTGAGGAAGGGCTGCCATCCATCGCGAAAGATTTATTGACAGTGCCAAAGCTCGGTACTGGACACGACGAGGGACCTGGATTTACGATAACGCGCTTTTGCTGCTCCTGAAGTGTCTTTGGTCCAACGTTGTTCCAGGTTTGTCACCGTAAATTACTCTCCTGCCGGTCAGGGCAAGAGCCAGGTAGATAGGATTTATGTTAAATAAAATAAAATAAAAAAGGTTTATGTGAATCAGATTGCTTCTCCACATATTCTAATTTCGGACTTGGACTCTTGAGTGTCAATATTTTAATTGTTTATCTGTGCTTTTATTTTCGTGATCCGGAAGGTTTTTATAGCCATATATTGTAGAAATAACAAGACAAACCTAGATACTGAGTTCGTTGGTGCACGCAAATTTAGAAACTGCTTGGCACCTAAAAGTAAATTTATTTAAATAGCAAATATTCGTCCAACTGCCATTTCTACATATTTGTAGGTTTGTGTGATTTATTTGGATTTCTCTGGAAATATAATTGCTGGTTCAAAAGATATGTATGTTACACTTTATTAAGGTTCTCAAAGCTCTCCCAAGAGGGTTCACCACTTTGCCAACAATGCTCAGGAACATGTTCTTTCACACCCTTGCAAACTGGACAAAGGACAAACTCCTCTTTCTTTCTTTCTTTCTTTCTTTCTTTCTTTCTTTCTTTCTTTCTTCCTTTCTTCCTTTCTTCCTTTCTTCCTTTCTTCCTTTCTTCCTTTCTCTGCTTCTGCTTCTGCTTCTTCCTTCTTTCTTCTTCCCCCTTCTTCTTCCTCCTTCTTCCTTCTTCCTCTTTCTTTCTTTTTCTTCTCCTTTCCTTTTTTTTTTTTTTTTTTTTTTTCCAGGCAGGGTCTTGCTCTGTAGCCCAGACTGGAGTACAGTGGTGCCATTATGTCTCACTGCAACCTCGACCTCCCAGGGTCTGGTGATTCTCCCACCTCAGCCTCCCGAGTAGCTGGAACTACAGGCCTGACTGAAAAAATTAGGCGTGGTGATGCGTGCCTGTAGTGCCAGCTCTCAGGTGTATGAGGCAGGAGAATCGCTTGAACTCTAGGGAGTGAAAGTGAGTGGAGATCAGCCACTGCACTCCAGCCTGGGCTACAGAGCAAGACTACATACCAAAAAAAAAAAAAGTATTTAAAAGTTTAGCAACTGCCCTGCCATTTATGCAAAATTAAATTTCCCCCATGATTTGAAACACTACCTTTAGTGTGTTCGGTTCTATTTCTGCAATTTATTTCCTTAATTTGTCTCACTAGCCAAACGTTTATATCATATTTTGATTAAATCATACTTTATCATATTTTGATAATTGATAAGGGGAGTACCTCTGTTCATTGTTCTTCTTCCAGAATTTGCTCCATTATGCTTACATTTTTATTTTTTCAGATGACCCTTGAACATTATCATCAGGCCAAGTTCCAAAGTATAAATAATTTTAGTATTTTGATCTGGAACTCATCATTTTTAGATCCTAATCCTCATATGATCACAATCTGTATATGAGAAGAAACTAATGTTTGATTCCTATTGTTTTTCCATCCTTCTGAACTAGCCCTTTGGCAGTTGTAAAGATTTCTCAAATGGATAGGTGTTAGGTCGATGGCCTTAAGTGCTATACAGCTTTTTTTCTTGTCTACTCCAAGCCTCAGGCCCAGAATGTTATGAAGAGAAGCCTGTACTACACTCTGAGGGTCATGTTGATTATCATTTTGTATTCTCAAGGTCAGAATACTGTTGGAGAAACCACATGAACTCTTTACCCTTAACACTACCCTAATGTCCCTCCCTGCAAAATAACCAAAATAAGGACAATCATAATAATGGTTAGCCAGTATATTTGGTGTTTACCTTGTGCCAGGGACAGGTGTTTTCTTTACATGTGTTACTAATTTAATAAGTACAACAGCCCTATACTATAAGTACTATTGTCTCTATTTTACAGATTGAGGTACAGAAAATTTAAGTGGTTTTCTCAAAGTCCACAGCTGAGCCAGGATTTGAACACAGGTAATTGGCTCCAGAGCCTGTGCCCTTAACCGCTATCCTGTTTTAGATTAGGCTTTCGGAAAGACACCTTCACAAGAGTGTTTAAAACACTTAAAGGCCCAAAGATGTAAAACTGGTAGAGAAGGAAGTACAATGGTGTTATTTGAACTGCTTTAAGAAAGTTAACTTGCCTGTAGCTAGTTTAGGCCTTGCTCTTGATCTACCTGTATCATCAAAAGGTAAATCTTATTATAGTATAGGAGGGGGCATAATTAAAAAGGCTAAAAGGGACCTCTTGTATAGATTTTGTGCTTTGATAATTTGACTATTTATTTTTTCTTTTTTTTTTAACCAAGAACCAAAATTGTATTCATCTGTTTAAAAAATACGTAAGAAAACGATTAAGGCTAGGGCATAGTACTATTTCATTACTAATTCAGTTTGGACCAGAGAAGTACTTCAAAGAAGAATGGTAAAATATTTTCCTATTTGCCAATTAAAAGCGATTTGTGGAATCTCTTTATAAATCATTGTGTGTTTTACATCAACATTATTTTTCCCATTTTTATTTTCTTCTATTATTTTTCCCATTCTTATATTTTATAAGCTGATGTTAGCTTTAATTGGTGGTTATTATATATAATATCATTTTGTGATGAAATTAGTAGACAGACAATGCCTGAAAGTTTTTCCTTGGAAGAAAACACCATGGACTTGGCAAATACAAGGGTAAGTAGTTGAGTCATTTATGGAGCCTGATAAGGCTCAAATGGTTGCTTAACTCGTTCAAAGGTAAATGATATCTATGAAAAGTTATAACAACACCCTACAGTGAGGGAAGGTGATCATCCTATTACAAAAGAATTCTTACATAACATGGGAATTGAAGGAGCATATGAACACATAATTAAAATATGGTCAAGACATCTGGGTAGAACAAAACAGTTGCACAAAGACCACATTTCTGGTGCAGAATAAATCAGATATATGCCTGGATATGGATATAAAGGAATAGAAATAAGAGCGACAAAGTATTTACTAAATTATTTGTTTTCTTTTCTTTTTCTTTTTTTTTTCTTTTTTTTTTTTTGAGACAAAGTCTCTCTCTGTCGCCCAGGCTGGAGTGCGGTGGCGCGATCTCGGCTCACTGCAACCTCCACCTCCCAGATTCACGCCATTCTCCTGCCTCAGGCTCTGGAGTAGCTGGGACTACAGGTGCCCACCACTATGCCCAGCTAATTTTTTGTATTTTTAGTAGAGACCGGGTTTCACTGTGTTAGCCATGATGGTCTCAATCTCTTGACCTCGTGATCTGCCGGCCTCCCAAAGTGCTGGGATTACAGGTGTGAGCCACCGCACCCAGCCCCATTTCTCTGTTTTCTATCTGAAGTTCTCCTGAATTAGTAGTAATTGTAACTGGTTTATTCCACATGTAACTCCTAGTATGCCAAGAAAATTAATCTAGCCTGATTATGGTATCATAAAACAAACACTTTATATAGAGTCATCCCTCAGTATGTGAGGGAGGTTGATTCCCTGAGAATCAACTGAGAACCCCTGGGAATATTGAAATCTGCACATACTCAAGTCCCACAGTTGACCCTCCAAAACACTCATAGATGAAAACTCAGTTTTAACAGATCATAGACTCTCTTGAAAATAAAATAAAAATATATTTTAAAAAGTCAGCCTTTCCTGTCTACAGGTTTTACATACCTTTTCTGTCCGCATTTGGTTGGAAAAAATCCACAAAGTGAACCGGTTCAGTTCGAGCCCATGTTGTTCAAGTGTCAGCTGCAGTTAGAAACCCGTTATATTGGCTGAGCGTGGTGGCTCACTCACGCCTGTAATCCCAGCACTTTGGGAGGCTGAGGCAGGTGGATGACAAGGTCAGGAGATGAAGACCATCCTGGCTAACATGGTGAAACCCCGTCTCTACTAAAAATACAAAAAATTACCCAGGCACGGTCGCAGGCGCTTGAAGTCCCGGCTACTCAGGAGGTTGAGGCAGGAGAATGGTGTGAACCTGGGAGGCAGAGTTTGCAGTGAGCTGAGATCGTGCCACTGCACTCTAGCCTGGGCAACAGAGCGAGACTCCGTTTCAGAAATGAAACCCTTTTCATTTTCATCTTAATTTCCAGATAGCTATTGGTCACAGTATGGTATTCATTACCTTACATAAATTTCTTTTTTTTTTTTTGAGATGGAGTCTTGCTCTGTCGCTCAGGCTGGAGTGCACTGGCACGGTCTTGGCTCACTGCAAGCTCCACCTTCTGGGTTCATGTGATTCTCCTGCCTCAGCCTCCTGAGTATCTGGGATTACAGGTGTGTGCCACTATGCCCGGCTAATTTTTGTATTTTTAGTAGACACAGGGTTTCGCCATGTTGGTCAGGCTGGTCTCGAACTCCTGACCTCGTGATCCACCCGCCTCGGCCTCCCAAAGTGCTGGGATTACAGGCGTGAGCCACCGTGCCCGGCCATAAATTTCAATTCCATCTTCCTTCTGAAGAGTTTCAAACACTTCACTTATTGTTTCAGTTAGGTTCGTAATTCCTGTCAATAGAATGTGGATGGTAGAAACAAGATGTAAAGAAGGCTGGGTACAGTGCCTTACACCTGTAATCCCAGGATTTTGGGAGGCTGAGGCAGGCGGATCTCCTGAGGTCAGGAGTTCAAGACCAGCCTGGCCAACATGGTGAATCCCCGTCTCTACTAACAATACAAAAATTAGCCGGGCATGGTGTCAGCTGCCTGTGATCTCAGCTACTCGGGAGGCTGAGGCGTGAGAATCACTTGAGCCCGGGAGGCAGAGATTGCAGTGAGCCAAGATTGCGCCACTGCACTCCAGCCTGTGTGATGGAGTGAGACTACATCTCAGAAAAAAAAAGAAAAAAGAAAAAAAATGTTAAAGGGGTTATAACGCACGTCAAATCAAATATTCAGTCAGAAATTTGTGGTAGAATAATGACTATTGCTGAATGGAGATTTATAATGTCCTTTATAGTCACAGGGCTAAGCGTGGTGGCTCAGGCATGTAATCCCAGCACTTTGGGAGGCCAAAGTGGGCAGAACACTTGAGCTCAAGAGTTCAAAACCAGCCTGGCCAACATGGTGAAACCCTGTCTTTACTAAAAATGCAAAAATTAGCCAACCATGGTAGCAGGCGCCTGTAATCCCAGCTACTCAGGAGGCTGAGGCAGGAGAATCGCTTGAACCCAGGAGGCAGTTTGCAGTGAGCTGAGATTGCACCACTATACTCCAGCCTGGGCAACAGAGTGAGACTCCATCTCAAAAAAAAGAAATTTAAAAAAAACTATATATAAATAGAGACACACCATATATATATATAAAATAGTCCTTTTGTCTAGGGAACAATCATGTGTTCCCTTATTGCGATGAAATAATGTTGATTTCATTTAGAGATGGGAAGTTTTTGTCATAGGTTGATTCCCCATAAAACTGTAAGACAGAGATAAAGTGGAAGAGGTTTATTAGGGAGTGCTTTTGGGATCATTTGTGGGAGGGAAGGGGAGGAAGGGAAGAATATAGGAGAAGGCATCTTGGGCTGTGATGCAGTCTCAGCTAAGGCCTCAGTCGACCCCATAGGGTATTCTGGAAGCTGGATGGCCCTTCAGTGCTGGGGTGGCAGCCCACTTGGGGTAGGAAATGGCCTTTAAATCTCCCTATTGTGACATTTCAGATGAAGTGATCCTTCTCAGCAGATATACTCCCAGAGAAAGATGGCAGCTAAGGGCCTTCTGTTGAGAGCTGTCTCAGCAAGTGGGGAAATAAGCTCTTCAATCCTGAAGGGAATGTGGGTGGTACATCCAGAACAGTCACTAAAATTTCAGGATTTGAATTCATATTTTCTTTCTTTTTTTTTTTATTTGAGATGGAGTCTCGCTCTGTTACCCAGGCTAGGGTGCAATGGTGCGATCTCGGCTCACTGCAATCTCCGCCTCCCAGGTTCAAGTGATTCTCCTGCCTCAGCCTCCTGAGTAGCTGGGATTACAGGTGTGCGCCACCATGCCCGGCTAATTTTTGTGTTTTTAGTAGAGATGAGGTTTCACCATGTTGGTCAGGCTGATCTCGAACTCCTGACTTCAGGTGATCTGCCCACCTTGGCCTCCCAAAATGCTGGGATTACAGGTGTGAGCCACCGTGCCTGGCCAGAATTCATATTTTCAAAGGAATGTACAGGCCGGGCACAGTGGCTCATGCCTGTAATCTAAGCACTTGAGAGGCTGAGGCAGGTGGATCACGAGGTCAGGAGTTCAAGACCAGCCTGGCCAAGATGATGCAACCCTGTGTCCACTAAAAATACAAAAATTAGCCAAGTGTGGTGGAGGCCACCTGTAATCCCAGCTACTTGGGAGGCTGAGGCAGAAAACTGCTTGAACCCAGGAGGCAGAGGTTGCAGTGAGCTGAGATGGCGTCACTGCAATCCAGCCTGGGCAACAGAGCGAGACTCCGTCTCAAAAAAAAAAAAAAAAAAAAGCAATGTGCTTAATTCTAAAGGCTGTTTTTTCTATTTATTTTATTGGAGCTAGAGACTTCTCTGACATGCCTTACTTTTCCAGGTGATTGGTCTTCATTATAATTTGTTATGTTGCTTGTTCTCTTTATTTGGCTACTGACAAAGATGGAGGTAAATAATAGCGGAGAATATTCATTGATTTTCAGAAAATAATTGTAGTTATATGCAATCCCTCTGATGTGGTGAGGCTTTGTTTCCCCACCCAAATCTCATCTTAAATTGTAATCCCCATAATCCCCACTGTCAAGGGAGAGACCAGGTGGAGGTAATCGAATCATGGGGGCAGTTTTCCCCTATGCTGTTCTCGTGATAGTGAGTGAGTTCTCATGAGATCTAATGGTTTTTAAGGGTCTCTTCCCCCTTTGCTTGGCACTTCTTCCTGCCACCTTGTGAAGAAGGTGTCTTGCTTCCCCTTTGTCTTCTGCCAGGATTGTCAGTTTCCTTAGGCCTTCCCAGTCATGCTGAACTGTGAGTCAATTCAACCTCTTTCCTTTATATTAGGTTGGTGCAAAAGTAATTGTGGTTCTTGGCATTGGAAGTAATAAACTACCCAGTCTTGGGTCATTCTTTATAGCCGTATGAAAACAGACTAATACACCCTCCCTTTTTAATTACGCCCTACACACCTACATCCCTTATACTATTCATACCTCTTTTGGCACTTCCTAGTTTTATGCTATAGACATTAGGTTACATTATTTTATCTACAGCTCACCAAAATATTACCTCCTCAAACAAAAATCTTACATCTCATATTTTTAGCCTCCAAAGCACCTTCCACATACTTTGCACATTACCCACCACCTCATACACAAACTTTTTCACATGCTCAGCATCCTGGGCCAGTTTCTCCTATGCTTTGACATGCCTCATCTGCAGACAAACGTAAAAAATACAGAACTTATTGAGAGAGTTAATGCCCAAATGGAGTTTTTTCCAAGTCTCTTTTAGTAAATATATATTAAAGAATTTACTCAGTTAATGGGAGCAATCCCAAGTTAGCGCTCAATTAATATGTGCTGAGTTGGATTTAAGTAAATAAAACCAGTAGTCGACTTTGAAACTAACAAAACATTTTTCTTGATCTCTTTTTAGAGTTTATCATGGCTTCCAGTAACACTGTGTTGATGCGGTTGGTAGCCTCAGCATATTCTATTGCTCAAAAGGCAGGAATGATAGTCAGACGTGTTATTGCTGAAGGAGACCTGGGTATCGTGGAGAAGGTACTCAAACTCTCATATCATTTCATACCAACTTTATTTTTGTTCTTGAGGTTGAGCTAAATGATGTAAAAATGTGGACAGACTTTATCAGTTAAAATAATTGATGGCTCCCTTAGGGAGACTACAAGACCCTTGTTCAAAAGGGTTCGATCTCTGCTTTGAAAATGACTCCAAAGTCGGGTATGGTGGCTCACGCCTGTAATCCCAGTACTTTGGGAGACCGAGGAAGGCGGATGACAAGATCAGGAGTTTGAGACCAGCCTGGCTAAAATGGTGAAATCCCATCTCTACTAAAGATACAAAAAATTAGCCAGATGTGGTAGCGAGCGCCTGTAATCCCAGCTACTTGGGAGGCTGAGGCAGGAGAATCGCTTGAACCCGGGAGGCAGAGGTTGCAGTGAGCCGAGATCGTGCCATTGCACTCCAGCCTGGGCAACAGAGCAAGACTCCGCCTCAAAAAAAAAAAAAGAAAAAGACTCCAGACTTTCTATATCCAAGATCTTTGTTTATATGTCTGAGTCTTCTGAACCATATCCATCCCCAAGGCATTGTAACCAGGCTTCAAATACTAGAGTAATCTATTACATGCAACGCCATGTAATCCTTAGTCAACATGTTCGGTAAAATCTGGCATTTACATAACTGTTTGTTATAATCAAAGTGATACATATTTTTCTTCCTCATGGAAAAGAAACTCAAAACAAGGGTGTTTTTCCCAGTATAGTAATTACAAACTTAAATAGATTATCAGAAAGTTTATAGTCATAGTTAATTCTTAAAAGAAATACCACCATACTTGTGTTCCAGTTTAAAATACAATCTTCTGGCTGGGCATGGTGGCTCACGCCTATAATCCCAGCACTTTGGGAGGCTGAGGCAGGTGGATCACGAAGTCAGGAGTTTGAGACCAGCCTGACCAACATGATGAAACCCCATCTCTACTAAAAATACAAAAATTAGTCAGGCATGGTGGTACACACCTATAATCACAGCTACTCAGGAGACTGAGGCAGGAGAATTACTTGAACCCGGGAGGCAGAGGTTGCAGTGAGCCGAGATCGCACTATTGCACTCCAGCCTGGGCAACAAAAGCGAGACTCCATCTCAAAAAATATGTGTGTGTATATATGTATATATATACACATACATATAATAAAGAATTTAAGGATTAAAAGTCAATATATGAAATACATTATCAGAAAGTTTATAGTGATAGTCAATTCTTAAAAGAAATACCACCATACTTGTGTTCCAGTTTAAAATACAATGAAATCTTAATGAAATCTATTAAAAGTCAATATATGAAACCTTATGTGTAAAATTTGTAATGTGAGGTAATAACCAAATCCCAAGGAAGATTTGTGTGTGTGTGTATATATATATGTATGTGTATATATATGTCTGTGTATATATGTGTATATATATTTCATATATTGACACATATATATATACAAGTTTGTATATATATACACACATACAAGTTTGTATATATATATATACATACAAGTTTGTATATCTTCCTTGGGATTTGCTACATATATATACACGTATATATATACACACACCTGTACTCACACTCTTGTGTATGTGTGTATATATATAGGGAAGATTTGTGTGTGTGTATATATATAGTATGTATATATATACACAAGGAAGATTTGTGTGTATATATATAGTGTGTGTGTATATTATATATATAAATCTTTCCATATATATACACACAAGGGTGTGAGTACAGGCATATATATGTGTGTGTATATATATGTATATATGTACCAAATCCCAAGGAAGATTGTGTGTGTATATATATACACACGTGTATATATATACACACGTGTATATATATACGTATATATATACACACATGTAGATTTGTGTATATGTATATAATATATACACGTGTGTATATATTACATATATAATATATATACACGTATATATACACACACGTGTATATACATATACACAAATCTTCCTTGGGATTTGGTACATATATATACACATATATACATATACACACATACACACACATATATATACACAGAAATCTTCCTTGGAACTTGGTTATTACCTCATATTACAAATTTCACACGTAAGTTTTCATATATTGACTTTTAATCCTTAAATTCTTTATTATAATCTTTTTTTTTTTTTTAAAGAGACAATGTCTCACTTTGTCGCCCAAGGCTAGAGTGCAGTGGCATAGTCCTACTGATAGCTTGTTGCAGCCTCAAGTTCTGGGCTCAAAGGACCCTCTTGGCTTAGCCTCCTGAGTAGCTAGGACTACAGGCAAGCGCCACGACACCCAGCTAATGTTTTTATTTTGTGGAGATGGAGTTTCAGTATGTTGCCCAGGCTGGTCTCAAACTCTTGGCTTCAAGTGATCCACCCACCTCAGACTCCTAAGGTGCTGAGATTATGGGTGTGGGTACAGGTATGAGCCACTACACTTCACCTAAATCTTTCTTTATTATGGTCTTTGAGGAAAATTGTATTGTAATTTCTTCCAAGTGAGAACATTAATAGGATATGATTTGGCTGGGCGCGGTGGCTCAAGCCTGTAATCCCAGCACTTTGGGAGGCTGAGGCGGGTGGATCACGAGGTCAGGAGATCGAGACTATCCTGGCTAACATGGTGAAACCCCGTCTCTACTAAAAATACAAAAAACTAGCCGGGCGTGGTGGCGGGCACCTGTAGTCTCAGCTACTTGGGAGGCTGAGGCGGGAGAATGGCGTGAACCCGGGAGGTGGAGCTTGCAGTGAGCCGAGATCACGCCACTGCACTCCAGCCTGGGAGCACAGCAAGACTCCGTCTCAAAAAAAAAAAAAAAAAAAAAAACATCAGATGGTTGTAGATGTGTGGTATTATTTCTGAGGGGTCTGTTCTGTTCCGTTGGTCTATATCTCTGTTTTGGTACCAGTACCATGCTGTTTTGGTTACTGTAGCCTTGTAGTATAGTTTGAAGTCAGAGAGTGTGATGCCTCCAGCTTTGTTCTTTTGGCTTAGGATTGTCTTGGCAATGTGGGCTCTTTTTTGGTTCCATATGAACCCCCATCAAAAAGTGGGCAAAGGATACTAACAGACACTTCTCAAAAGAAGACATTTATGCAGCCAACAGACACATGAAAAAATGCTCATCATCACTAGCCATCAGAGAAATGCAAATCAAAACCACAGTGAGATACCATCTCACACCAGTTAGAATGGCAATCATTAAAAAGTCAGGAAACAATAGGTGCTGGAGAGGATGTGGAGAAATAGGAACACTTTTACACTGTTGGTGGGACTGTAAACTATTTCAACCATTGTAGAAGACAGTGTGACGATTCCTCAAGAATCTAGAACTAGAAATACCATTTGACCCAGTCATCCCATTACTGGGTATATACCCAAAGGATTATAAATCATGCTGCTATAAAGACACATGCACACGTATGTTTATTGTGGCACTGTTCACAATAGCAAAGACTTGGAACCAACCCAAATGTCCATCAATGACAGACTGGATTAAGAAAATGTGGCACATATACACCATGGAATACTATGCAGCCATAAAAAAGGATGAGTTTGTGTCCTTTGTAGGTGCATGGATGCAGCTGGAAACCATCAGCAAACTCGCAAGAACAGAAAGCCAAACACCACATGTTCTCACTCATAGGTGGGAATTGAACAATGAGGTCACTTGGACACAGGAAGGGGAACTGTTGTGGGGTAGGAGGAGGGGGGAGGGATAGCATTAGGAGATATACCTAATGTAAATGACGAGTTAATGAGTGCAGCACACCAACATGGCACATGTATACATATGTAACAAACCTGCACATTGTGCACATGTACCCTAGAACATAAAGTATAATAATAAAAAAAAAGAAAAAAAGATGAAATGGAAAAATAAATAAAAAATAATAAAATAGATTGAGTTAAGTCACTCACTTATAAGTGATACATCTATCTAGCACTGTTACCATAAGAAAAAGTGAGATATATGAATAAAAAACAACTTAGAAAAAAGTTGACATGAGTTCATTATAAAACATTCAACGTAATTGCTTTTAAAAAATAAACATAAAAATCAGCGTGGGCAACATAGCAAGACCCCGTCCGGCATGGTGGGACATGCTTATAGTCCTAGCTACTTGGGAAGCTGAAATGGGATTATTGCTTGAGCTCAGGAGTTTGAGGCTGCAGTGATCTGTGATCCCACAACTGTACTCCAGCCTGGGCAACAGAGTAAAACCCTGTCTCTAAAATAAATAAATAAATAATATTAAAAACAAACAAAAACAAAAACTCGTAAGAACAAATGAAATAAATCTCATTTGCTTTTTTGTTAGATTTATGGGCCTACTCATAGAGGAAATAGAGGGTATCTTGATTTAAGCAAAACATTTGTTATAGTCTGTCATTTTCTATTTAAGAAAATATTCAAGCTATTTTTAGTTATGTAGATGACATCTCCCATCCTGAGCCACGGTTAGATGTATTCATAACTGGATGAATAACATTATCCACAAATTTAAATTAATGAGTCATTTTCATCCTAGAAAAGGATCACCGCTGGCTGATCACAGGACTCTGCTCCTGACATTGTACTGTTCTCTTTAATTATTAAATAACATACAGTTTTAAAAAAAAACCTAATGTGTTATCTGAAGTGGAAGAAGATGATATAGAAAACATACTTATCAAATTTGCCAATAAGGTAAAGCTGAGCAGTCTAGTTAATACATTTGATCACAGAATAAGCATTCAAAATAGTTGCAACCTCTGAGAAAAGTGGACCAAATTCAACAGGATATTGTAACAGGAATAATATAAAGTGCTGTATTCATGTTCAAGTTATGTCAGATAAATCTGATTCAAATTTGTTTGAAAAAGAGACTTTAGTTGACCACAGACATGCTTGGTAATAATCAACAAAATAATACTGCTGCTTTCAGGGGGCTGCTAATCTTATTATTATTATTATTATTTATTTATTTATTTATTTTTAGATGGAGTTTCACTCTTGTTGCCCAGGCTGGAGTGCAATGGCGTGATCTCAGCTCACCGCAACCTCTGCCTTCCAGGTTCAAGCGATTCTCCTGCGTCAGCCTCCTGGATAGCTGGGATTTTACAGGCATGCGCCACCACACCCAGTTAATTTTGTATTTTTAGTAGAGGCAGGATTTCTCCATGTTGGTCAGGCTGGTCTCGAACTCCTGACCTCGTGATCCGCCTGCCTCGGCCTCCCAAAGTGCTGCGATTACAGGCATGAACCACTGCGTCTGGCCCCAATCTCATTTTTTACAAAGTTTTTTCTATTACGAAAAGTAGGAAATGGAGAAAAATGCCAAAAAGTAAACAAAAATCATCCATCATCCCACCATTGCTAATATTTTGAATTATTTCCTTTCAGATCCTTTTCCTTAACATCACTTATTTTCAGTTGATCTTATGTTGAGATTATATTAGACAAACAACTTTGAAACCCAGGTAGCTAAAAAGGAACAGAGATGTAGTGCCAAGTCAGGAAAAAAAGTAATATTCTCATTGTCTTCTGTACTGCTCAGGCATTTCTAGTACTTTAGAGGTCCAGAGCTATGTTGATAGAGTAGGAAATATTTATCTTAGAGAGGGAAAGAGAATTGCTTTCCTCAGATAGAGGAATGACTTTCAATATATATTTTTTTTCTCTAAAGCAGTGGTGTACAAACTTGATTGATATATAACTGATCTTCAAACTGAACAATTCTTTTGAGTAGGTTCATTCAAAAGATACTTATAGAGCACCTACTATATGCTGGACACAATTCTTTAAGGAATAAAATCCTTTTGTGGAGCTTACATTCTAGCAGAATAGTACTTTGCATTGAGATATATAGCAAATCTCAGTGAGGCATAAAGCAGTTTGCTTTTCATGATGACTCTTTATCTCGTTGCAAAGTATTGTTAAAATTCTACTAAGATGAGGCGGGGTGCAGTGGCTCACGCCTGTAATCCCAGCACTTTGGGAGGCCGAGGTGGGTGGATCACAAGGTCAGGAGTTTGAGACCAGCCTGGCCAATATGGTGAAACCCTGTTTCTACTAAAAATACAAAAATTAGCCGGCCGTGGTGGGGGGCACCTGTAGTCCCAGCTACTCGGGAGGCTGAGACAGGAGAATTGCTTGAAGCCAAGGGACAAAGTTTGCAGTGAGCCAAGATCACGCCACTGCACTCCAGCCTGGGCGACAGAGTGAGACTCCATCTCAAAACAAACAAACAAATTCTACTAAGATGATATAATCTGTAAATCTACTTAACCAGGCATATATCAATTGCAACATATCATAATTCTCTGAAAGCAAAGTAACAAAGGAGGTTGTGGTTGTCACTTGCAAAACTTTTCTCTTTCACTAGCATGATTATCTGACATAGTGATTGAGTGAGGGTACCACAGGTGAGCTATATGTTAAATATTACAGCAGTTCATATTAGTGTTTTTCAGATTTTCAGAAACAGAATTTCTTAGGCTGGGTGCAGTGACTCATGCCTGTAATCTCAGCATTTTGGGAGGTCAAGGCAGGCAGATCACAAGGTCAGGAGGTCAAGACCATCCTGGCCAACTTGATGAAACCCCGTCTCTACTAAGATACAAAAAATTAGCCGGGCATGGTGGCAGGAGCCTACAGTCCCAGCTGCTCGGGAGGTAGGGGAATTGCTTGAACCTAGGAGGCAGAGATTGCAGTGAGCCAAGATCACGCCACTGTACTCCAGCCAGCGACAGCGCAAGACTCCGTCTCAAAAACAAAATAAAACAAAACAAAAACAAATAGGATTTCTTACTCTATACCTGTGAATCAACTTGAGGACCTGTTGAAGTATTATGATTAGGATTAGTGTGGAAGTTATAGAAGGATCCAAGGAACACTTTTTCGAATAACTATTACCTTTGCCTTGAAAAGTGATACATTTCCTATCTCTGAACCTATTTAAGCAAAAGGTTGATGTCTAGAGATAAGGAATTTCTAAACTAGAGAAGAAAATGTTCTAGATTATTTAAAAGCTCCTTTCCAAACTTTAACCACTATTAATCCTTTGAGAAAAACCAAGGCAGGAAACTAGTTAACTCATTTGGTGTTAAGTTCTATGACTCTAAAAACTGACAGTGTAATCTAAATTATGTAGGCACTCATGCACAGGGAATCAGAGGACAACTTATTTCTCGTTAGCTCTGCTAAACTTTGCATTCTTTGTTATAGACCTGTGCCACAGACCTGCAGACCAAAGCTGACCGATTGGCACAGATGAGCATATGTTCTTCATTGGCCCGGAAATTTCCCAAACTCACAATTATAGGGGAAGAGGTAAGAGTTGTCAGAGACATTTTTTTAAAATCCCTGTTTACCAAGTGTACTTATAACTGATGCTTTAATGATTTATGTACCACTCTTATAATTTCAAGCATTATATTTATTGTTTTAAACACAAAAATAATTATTGTATTCCTTGGACTTGGGGGAAATATCTGATTTTAAGACATTTTGGTCTATTTCTAAGCCAGATGTCTTAATTATCGACCATAAAAGATATGGTTACTGTTATACCCAGCATACAAACTGTAAGATGGGCAGAGATCTAGAACTTAGGAATAAAATGGGTTTTGTTGTTGTTTGTTTTTAAACTTAGGCTTATTTGCGTACTTATCCAAAGACTATAACACTTTGAAAGTGAGGGAAGTAGGTCGGGCGCGGCAGCTCACGCCTGTAATTCCAGCACTTTGGGAGGCCAAGGCGGGCAGATCACGAGGTCAGGAGTTCAAGACCAGCCTGACCAACATGATGAAACTGAATCCCATCTCTACTAAAAATACAAAAAGTAGCCAGGCGTGGTGGTGAACACCTGTAATCTCAGCTACTCAGGAGGCTGAGGAAGGAGAACTGCTTGACCCCAGGAGGGGGAGGTTGCAGTGAGCCGAGATGGTGCCCCTGCACTCCAGCCTGGGCAATAGAGCAAGACTCCGTCTCAAAAAAAAAAAAGAAAGTGAGGAACTTGACATCTAATGTAATATAGGGGAACTATCTGCTGTCAGAGACACTTGTTTAAATGAGTGTATAATACTTAAAGAATCTTTTATTTTTAAACTCTGTTCAAGATAATGACATTGCAACCATTTAGTCAATTTTGATGAGCCACATATGGTTGTTTTTGCAAATTTTTAAGGTTTGCTTTAAAAGTTCGAAATATAAATGGTAAACCAGAAGAACTAGCGAAAACTGTGATGCTGCATTTCTTCTGTTAATGAGACAAAGCATACTCTGTAAACGCTAAATGGCTTCAATAACCATTAGGGTTATCTCTGCTTCAGGATCTGCCTTCTGAGGAAGTGGATCAAGAGCTCATCGAAGACAGTCAGTGGGAGGAAATACTGAAGCAACCATGCCCATCGCAGTACAGTTCTATTAAAGAAGAAGATGTATGATCCCTATTTATACTCAACTCTCTATTAACCTGGTCTTTTTGCCATAGTAAAGGAAATACAATTTGCCTGTAAGATGAAAAATCGGTAGTTATAAAATAGGGGCAACCAGAAACTGGATATATTTCAGAGCCAACATGGAAGTATCAGGCAACCATGTGGATTTAGAGTTCAGTTTCTCATCCTATGGGTTTCCTTTCCACTCTAAAACCGTTATTTAAAATACTTTTAGGGCCAGGCATGGTGGTTCACACCTGTAATCCCAGCACTTTGGGAGGCCAAGGTGGTTGGATTGCTTGAGTCTAGGAGTTCGAGACCAGACTGGGCAACATAGTGAAACTCTGTCTCTACAAAAAATACAAAAACTAGCTAGGTATGGTGCCACACACTTGTAGTCTCAGCTATTTGGGAGGTTGAGGTGGGAGGATCACCTGAGCCCATGGAGGTTAAGGCTACAACCAGCACCATCTCTTTTTTTTTTGAAATGATGTCTCTCTCTGTTGCCAGGCTGGAGTGCAGGGCTGCAATCTTGGCTCACTGCAACTTCCACCTCCTGGGTTCAAGCGATTCTCCTGCCTCAGCCTCCCAAGTAGCCGGGACTACAGGCTCACACTACCACACCCAGCTAATTGTTTTTGTATTTTTAGTAGAGATGAGGTTTCACCATGTTGGCCAGGATAGTCTCTATCTCTTGACCTCGTGATCCACCCACCTTGGCCTCCCAAAGTGCTAGGATTACAGGCTTGAGCCACCTCGCCTGGCCCCAGCACCATCTCTTAAAGAGATGATTTTTTTCCCAGTTGAATGGCCTTGGCACACTTGTGAAAAATCAGCAGGCCATAGATGTATGGGTTTCATGCCAGTCGCGGTGGCTCATGTCTGTAATCCCAACGCTTTGGGAGGCTGAGGCAGGTGGATTACCTGAGGTCGAGAGTTTGAGACCAGCCTGACCAACATGGAGAACTCCGTCTCTACTAAAAATACAAAATTAGCTGGGCGTGGTGGCGCATGCCTATAATCCCAGTTACTCAGGAGGCTGAGGCAGGAGAATCGCTTGAACCTGGGAGGCGGAGGTTGCAGTAAGCCGAGATTGTGCCATTGCACTCCAACCTGGGCGACAAGAGCAAAACTTTGTCTCAAAAAAAAAAAAGAAAAAAGAAAAGAAATAGATGTATGGGTTTCATTCTGGACTCTCAGTTATATTCCATTGGTCTATATGTCTATCCTTATGCCAGTAGCACACTTTCTTGCTTTGTATTAAGTTTTGCAATTGGGAAGTGTGAGTTGTCCTACTTTGTTCCTACCTTGCACAGTTTTACACATACCCTCAGCCTGGACAGCAGAGTGAGACCCTGTCTCATTAAAAAAAAATAATACTTTTAGGAAGAAAATCTAATTTGTATTTAGTAGATATTTAGTAGATTTGATAGTAAAACATTCATTGGTAACTGGGGACAGAAGGCTATGAAACAGATTACTACCTTTTATTTTTAAAAGACCATAAATATCATCCTGCTTGCTTTTCATAGTTGTTTCAGTTAAATCTGTGACTTCAGATACCCACCATAACGTCTTTAGTTTTCCAATTTTTAATTATTTAATGCATGTTGGAGACTTACTATGAGTAAGACACTTTGCTCTGTGGTATGGAGGAAACAAAGAAAATGTGACATGGTGTCCTCCATCAGAAACATGCCCTCACTCAGAAATTCACATAATGTTATCATTGTAGTGGTTAAAGGCAGCATATCCTGAATCATATTAAATGTCCTAAACAGAAGGAATTTTCCTTTTAAATCTGCTGCCAGTTTTATTATTCATTTTTCTTTGGATTGTGTGGACTGTGTCCTTGAGATAATCAGACTGTTGTTTTTTTTAAATCAGCGCTTACATATAAAAATGAGTAGCAACTATGCATGTTCAAAACATTTTTTATGCCACTTTACAAGTTTTCTCTGTACCATGATCTAGAGAGTGTGCTTAGTGTCCAAATGAAACAAACTTTTATCAGTTAAGCATTTCATGTTGAAAATCCTTTTTTTTTTTTGAAACAGAGTTTTGCTCTTGTTGCCCAGGCTGGAGTGTAATGGCACGATGTCGGCTTACTGCAACCTCCACCTCCTGAGTTCAAGTGATTCTCCTGCTTCAGCCTACTGAGTAGCTGGGATTACAGCCCCCCACCACCACACCAGCTAATTTTGTATTTTTAGTAGAGGTGGGGTTTCACCACTTTGGCCAGGCTGGTCTCGAACTCCTGACCTCAGGTGGTCCACCCACCTCGGCCTCCCAAAATACTGGGATTACAGGTGTGAGCCACCGTGCCTGGCCTGAAAATTCTTAAATCAGACTTTTCTCTTATTCAAATGAACTTTTTCCATGATTACAAAAGAATAAGGTATTTGTACTATCTCAAAACAGATGACATTAACTCAGGCCATCCATAATATAATTTCAAACAGGGAAAAAAGGTAGTTTTAATCTATTTAAATCTATTTTTAGAATTTTGTATGCTTGATTTAGCTATTTTCCTTCTCTCTTTTTAATTTTAGCTCGTGGTCTGGGTGGATCCTCTGGATGGAACCAAGGAATATACTGAAGGTTGATACCTCTTTTGTATTCATATTTGACAGCAGTGGGACAAGGATATGATGTTAGTTGTAAATATTTGATATTTTGTATGTTGTATGGAAAGCTAGTATCATGTGTTATGTTTTCCCCTAAAGCTATATTTGTGCTCATGGTTCTTATACATCATTGATTGTCAAGACAGGAGAATAAAATTCATCTCCTTCAAATACCACCCCCCACATACTCTACCAGCCCCACACTTCCAATGTCTCCCAGATGAGAATAACTAACATATTAAACCGGTGCTACCAAAATGACTATGCTGAACCCCCAGTTATTGGGGTAGAAAAACGATAATGAGTACAACTATGTAGCTCTTGCTCTGCCAGCACCACCATCCCATGCCCTCCCCATTCACTCTCCCCTAATCTGTAAACTGCTTTCACATTTCACGGCCTCACCTTCTAAAGGTGGGTTTTGAAACACAGTACAATATTTCTCCTTATCTAAGATGAGAACAATTAGCAACAAATTAAAATAAAATTGGCCATATAAATGTAGGAATGAACAGGCTCAGAGCCAGAGTTTTAGTTTTAGGTTTTTTTTTTTTTTTTTTTTAGACAGTCTTGCTCGTTGCCCGGGCTAGAGTGCAGTGGCACGATCTCAGCTCACTGCAACCTCTGCCTCTCAGGTTCAAGCTATTCTCCTGCCTCACCTCCCAAGTAGCTGTGATTACAGGCACCCACCACCATGCCCAGCTAATTTTTGTATTTTTAGGAGAATGGAGTTTCACCATATTGGTCAGGTTGGTCTTGAACTCCTGACCTCAGGTGATCTGCTTGCCTGGGCCTCCCAAAGTGCTGGGATTACAGGTGTGAGCCACCGCGCCTGGCAAGTTTTGGGTTTTAAGCTTAGAGTTTTATTTTTAAAATTAAAATCTAGGCCAGGCGCGGTGGCTCATGCCTGTAATCCCAGCACTTTGGGAGGCCAAGGTGGGCAGATAATTAGGTCAGAAGTTTGAGACTAGCCTGGCCAACGTGGTGAAACCCCTTCTCTCCTAAAAATAGAAAAATTAGCTGGGCCTGGTGGCACACGTCTGTAATCCCAGCTACTTGTGGGGCGGAGGCAGAATTGCTTGAACTCGGAAGACAGAGTTTGCAGTGAGCTAAGATCTCGCCACTGCACTCCAGCCTGGGTGACAGAGAAGGACTCCGTTTCAAAAAAAGAAAATAATAATGATGATGATGATAAAATTAAGATCTACATAAGTTTTCTTGTATTGGCTCTCAGGACATGGCTTTAAAAATTTATCATAATTACTAGAAAAAAACTATTTTATTGTTCTTGAATGAGACATCTCTATAATGAGTGAATCACAGTGTGTGTGTACATGTGTATGTCTGTGTGGGTGCTGAAAACATCTGTAGAACCCATTGTGAAATAAGGAAGCTCTAGACTACTTTAATGTGTATAAAAGCACCTAGAAAGCTTATTTCGGTCTTGTTCCCCACTCCCAGATTTTGATTCACTAGTTCTGGGAAGGAGCCTGAGAAGATCTGTGTTATAAAAAGTATGCCAGTTAATTCTAATGCTGCTTGATAGTCCTTGGGCCTCCCTTTGAGAAACTCTGCTTTAAAGGCTTGAAATACAAGTCTAGATGTAATCCAGGAATATAAAGTGATTCAGCAGGTAAGGATGAGTTGAATGATGGTGGAAGAGGCATAGAGTAATCTGATGATGATAGCTGCAGAGTTATGGCTGCTTTATTTAGTTGGTTTACACACTGTACTAATGAGACCATGATTACCAATTCAATTAAGTGGCCATAGATCCTATTGCTGTTTCTAGCCAGCTCGCTTATCATTTATGCATTTTGCTGTAAATAGGATTGATCATGGATGAATCATTGCAAATTCCATACCTTAACTGCAAAACTAACTTGGAGCAATTGATGCAGTAATGATGAGTCATAACATGAGTAAGTTATATAACTGATATTTATTTCTTCTTTGCAGGTCTTCTTGACAATGTAACAGTTCTTATTGGAATTGCTTATGAAGGAAAAGCCATAGCAGGAGTTATTAACCAGCCATATTACAACTATGAGGTATTACTATAAGTGATACAAAGTAATTTCGTTAGATAAATAATGGTAGTGTTATATGATTCTTTGTGTTATCTAAGTGAGAGGTTTTTAGCTTGGTTGCACATGCAACCATCTGGAGAACTTTTCATTTTTAAAATTGTATTTATTTATTTAACTTTTTTTTTTAGCTGTGCTATTAACTGATGAGGAACTTTTAAGAATATGGATTCCCAGCCCGTACCCCAGACCTATTGAATCAAAATCGCTGGGGGCATTGGTATTGGGTGTGTATATATATGTATGTGTATGTACACAGACACACTGTATGCATTATATATTTTTAAATTTATGCCTTATGATTCAAATATAAATGTCAGAGAATTACTGATAGGGTTCTTGATTACCTTGGGCATCAAGACACCTGATTTACGATTGGTTCCTGAAGCATATTCAAGAAATGAACCATTTCAATCAAGAAAAGATGCTAGGCATGTTGTTTTCCAGGGAACGCTGTGTAATGCCTAAATTGCAGTCAGTGTTGGTAACAGAACTTATTATGCTCTTGCACTCTTTTTTCTTGTCTCTTCTAATCTGCTTTGATTTTCTGTTATACATCAGAGAAATTGTCTTCTATAGAAATAAGAGACCAGTGTAATTTCAAAGCAAGAATGTCCATTAAATTGCATTAAATTTTATAGGAAATCGTGGAGATAAAGTAGTTAAAGTATTTATATTAATGTGACCTTGATAGAACTTTAGAGAAACAAAATAATCAGAGTGGGCAATATTACTTCTGAATTTCCACTCTGCGTTAAAAGCAAGGTTAATCTTTATTTCTAATATAAATTCATTTTTTCCTGCTGTTTGTATGATTATAAATTTTATTAAGAATCATGTGTTTCTTAAGATTTACCAAAATAGTGATATGTTATGGAGAAAGTTTCTTGGGTTAAATCGCCTATGTCTATTAATTCTTTAAATATGATTTTAATGTTCATACTGTTATATGCAGACACAAGTTTGTGGTTTTGTATGTAAACTTTGAGTTAATACTATTACTTTCAAAAGGGGCATTTAATTCATATAAAGCATTGTAATACATGGTACCTTTCATCAGGAAAAAATCTAAGTGCTTAGGATTTAACAATTTTCACCACTTCTTGCTGAGATTAGAAAAATCGTATCCATTTTCCACAGAACAACGAAAAGCAGCAGTTAAGGGAACACAGGAATGAAGCAAAGGTGAAAAAAATAGCTAGGCTTTTGGCTCCACTAGTACGTAGAAAAGAGGTAGGGAACTTGTGGTACCCCAGGTGGCCATTGTGCATCCCATGTACCAGTTCATTTTCTGCTGTTCTGCTTCTCTTCATTACCTCTCTCTGTACCACTTCCCCTCTGGACACTCTGTTTATCCTTTCTTTTGCTTCTCTTGCTTATGCCTTAAAATTCGTTACCACAAATGGAAGTAGAAAAGTTGCTCAGCTGTGTTGGTAGTATTCAGGCTAAAGATTCAATTTTAAATAATAATCCATCATCACCATAATAACTAAAATTAAGACTTTACTGTATGCTGCCAGGTTCGAGGGTTTCAAATATATCCTTTCATTGAATACTCACCACAGGCCTTTAAGGAAACTGTTATCTCCATTTTAAAGAGGAAACTGAGGCAATTAACTTTCCTGTGATCACCCAGTTGGTAAATGGCAGAATTGGGATTCAAACTCAAATCCAAACCTTGCTACTGTATTACTTTATATTGCCCTCCTGAGCCAGAGAAAAGACTTAGAAATTCAAACTTTATTATTGCTTCCAGCGTATACTGAAACTGGTAGACACTTAAAGGAAATAGCATGAAGAAACTCAGTCTATCTTTATACTAAAGCCAGTTTCTTCACCATTGAAGCTTAATTGTCAGAAAATTTTCGCCTTTATTACCCTCCCAAAATTGGTGTGGAGCCTTTGAAAGAGAAAGACAATGTGAGAGCCTGAGAGTCAGGAGCACAGAGGAAGGTAAGCTGGTTGCATCATGGGATTGCGTTGACCACATCAAAACACTAGAGTCCTTGATCCCATCCTTTTTGCCTAGATGTTCATTTACAGAAGGAATATGACCTTGTAGGGCCCAAAATATTTGTGTCTACTGTTTTATTTCCTTTATTTTTTTTCCAGAATAACTGGAGAGCTGCATTAATAAATAGGTCTCTTGGCCAGGCATGGTGGCTCACGCCTGTAATCCCAGCACTTTGGGAGGCCAAGGCAGGTGGATCATGAGGTCAGAAGTTCGAGACCAGCCTGACCAATATGGTGAAACCCCGTCTCTACTAAAAAAATACAAAAATTAGCCGGACGTGGTGGCACGCACCTGTAATCCCAGCTACTCAGGAGGCTGAGGCTAGAGAATTGCTTGAACCCAGGAGGCAGAGTTTGCAGTGAGCTGAGATCATGCCACTGAACTCCAGCCTGGGTGACACAGTGAGACTCTGTCTCAAAAAAATAAAAATAAAAATAAAGTAAATAGCTTCCTTAGACTCCAAACCTCTCCTGTAGTGCAAACTCAGATGGGAACAGAGGAAGCACATTAACATATACCGAGCACCCAGTGCTTGTTCTTTGGCTCCTTTGTTGCCCTATTTGCCATCAGACTCTTGTGGGATTGCCCTACCAATGGAGAGCTGTCTCACCCAGGACCACACCTCTTCCCAATGCAGTCCATTTCCAGTGACTGATTATTGTAGGAGTTTAAAAACCTGACATCTCATCCCAATTTGGGACTACTCTGAAACACTATTGTAGCTCCAGACTCCCTGCATAGGAACAGCTCCCCATAGGGTCAGCTCTTGTTGTACCTGCATCACAGCTTATTTCATCCCTCTGCCCATGCCCTCCTCCTCCTTCCACAGGTGTTGATACCAAGCACACTTCCCAACAAACATACCACCTGCCTCAGAGTCTGCTTCCCAGGGAACCCAGCCTGCAACCTAAGTATATTTCAGAATAACAACACCCAGGGTACTGCTCTAGGACAAATAAGATGATGTGTGTGAAAACATTTTGACAGGTAAACTTAGGCAGTCTAATTTAGTGTTTAAGAATATCATCTTTGAAGACAGATGAGCCAATCTTTGGTTATGAACTTCTTAGAGCCTCTAGTCAGGTTACTTAATGATTCCACATTTCATTTTTCTCATCTTTAAATTAAGGATGAGAATACCTACTTCATGGGGTTACTTTGAGGATTGAAAGAGAGATAATACATGTAAAGCACTTAGAATGGTGCCTGGTACATGTTTAGTGTTCAGTACAATATGTATATCTCTATAATATATGCCTACTATATTAATATAATTGTATTTTGATGACTTTGCATCAATCATTTTATGTATCAATTTTACTTTCCATGAAATACAGATTTTTTTCTATGTCGAGTATATAGTTATAACAATGTGGTTGAAATTGAGTTCTGCAAAGGAAAATACAGATTCTAAGATTGCATTATCATTGTCATTTTGCTACTACAATTGTCAGCAAAATCTTAACTCTGATCCCATTATCCACAACTACTCTTCAATATTGTATTGGCCTATTCAGTTACCCTATCTCCATAGCAGCCAAATACATTGTCATAATTACCTATTCCTGTAGCAACATGATTTTTAATATTTCTTGGAAAATGAAAAGTAGTTATCAATACATGGTATTTCATTTCTTGGGGATCTTAGTACTTTATGAAAATGGTCATTTTCAAATACAACAAAGAGATCATTAGATAATTCAGAAAAACAGTAATCAGTTTATGATGTTTCAGTACATTATAAACAGAAATCAGTTTATAAAGATTCCAGGGAATAACCAAAATTTCTTTGAAACTGTTAACCAGAAGAGTAATGATAATTTTTTTTTTTTTTTTGAGACGGTGTCTCGCTCTGTGGCCCAGGCTGGAGTGCAGTGGCCAGGTCTCAGCTCACTGCAAGCTCCGCCTCCTGGGTTTACGCCATTCTCCTGCCTCAGCCTCCCGAGTAGCTGGGACTACCCACCTCGCCCGGCTAGTTTTTTGTATTTTTTTTAGTAGAGACGGGGTTTCACCGTGTTAGCCAGGATGGTCTCGATCTCCTGACCTCGTGATCCGCCCGTCTCGGCCTCCCAAAGTGCTGGGATTACAGGCTTGAGCCACCGCGCCCGGCCAAGAGTAATGATAATAATCAGCAGATTCTCTCAGGAAAAGTTCTTCGTCAGTGATACTGTTCTTGTGCTTTATAATATTATCATGTTTTTATTTTTTTAATCATGATGCTAATATAACTGAATATTCCATATATGGACTAACGTTCTTCTCCAAATAATCACAAGTCTTGCTGTTTCACTTGTTTACACAGGCAGGACCAGATGCTGTGTTGGGGAGGACAATCTGGGGAGTTTTAGGTTTAGGTGCCTTTGGGTTTCAGCTGAAAGAAGTCCCTGCTGGGAAACACATTATCACAACTACTCGATCCCATAGCAACAAGTTGGTTACTGACTGTGTTACTGCTATGAACCCCGATGCTGTGCTGCGAGTAGGCGGAGCAGGAAATAAGGTATGAAAAAGGTCTGTCATCTGCTCTGAAATGCAAGTGAATCATTGAAATACTCAACTTTTAAAAACACGAAATAAGAGTTTAAAGAGCTGGGAGTAAATAATATAATTTGTACATTTCAGCAGTATTTACATTTTAAAAATAAATTTAAGAGTCAAGGTTTTTTGTTTGTTTGTTTTATTATCTGAGAGAATTCAATGTTTTTTTTTTTTTGAGACGGAGTCTCGCTCTGTCGCCCGGGCTGGAGTGCAGTGGCCGGATCTCAGCTCACTGCAAGCTCCGCCTCCCGGGTTCACGCCATTCTCTTGCCTCAGCCTCCGGAGTAGCTGGGACTACAGGCGCCCGCCACCTCGCCCGGCTAGTGTTTTTTTTTGTATTTTTAATAGAGATGGGGTTTCACCGTGTTAGCCAGGATGGTCTCCATCTCCTGACCTCGTGATCCGCCCATCTCGGCCTCCCAAAGTGCTGGGATTACAGGCTTGAGCCACCGCGCCCGGCCGAGAATTCCATGTTCATGGAAGTCATCAGGGTAAGGCTCCATGCTTCTTGCCAAAGACCTTATTTTGCCAAGGACCCTCTTAGATTATCTCCTCTACCTTCTACAGACTCTAAGATCGGGCCCGCCTGCCCGCTTCTTGTCTGTTTCCCCCATTCTTTCATCCAGGTTTCCAACCTGCTGAGAGAATTATGAAATGGGACACAAATTGATCTACATCCTTAGCCCTGATCTCTTGTCATCTGATTGTCCCCTAGATATCATTATGATGACATCCCTCAGGTATCTCAAATTCAGCGTGTCCAATTTGAGTTCATCCTCTTTCTACCCACCTCTGGATGTGTTTCTCTGCCTGTTTTACTGTCCGGCTAATGGCACCACCGTTTTTCTAACTGATCCAGCCAAACACCTGAAAGTCATCTTAGACTCCTTCCTGCCTCACATTGTATCAATCTGGTCCTACTTATATATCTTCTGAATAGTTTTTGTTTGTTTGTTTGTTTGTTTTTTCGAGACTGAGTCTTGCTCTGTTGCCCAGGCTGGAGTACGATGGTGTGATTTCAGCTCACTGCAACCTCTGCCTCCCCGGGTTCAAGTGATTCTCCTGCCTCAGCTTCCTAAGTAGCTGGGATTACAGGCCACCATGCCTGCCTAATTTTTGTATTTTTAGTGGAGTCTGAGTTTTATAATAATTAATTTACACTATAACCAAAAAAAGTCAATTGACTAATGAAAGCTTGATAGCAAGTTACCATTTAGAGTCACGCAAGTTCTAGCAGTGATCTCAGTTGTGTATCAGTATTAGAGGAATTGTTAGGATGACTCTATGAAACTTTGTATTTTGTGGCGCTGCAAAGCTGTTCTTTGTGGGGAAAAATCTGCATCTGTAAAGAATCTCTGTTAACATAGCTAACTCTTTTTCTTTCAGACCCTCCAAATCCTAAAGAGATTAACTAAAATCTGATTTTTTTTTTATTTTTATTTTATTTTTTTTTTTTGAGACAGAGTTTCACTCTTGTTGCCCAGGCTGGAGTGCAATGGCATGATCTCGGCTCACCACAGCCTCCGCCTCTCAGGCTCAAGTAATTCTCCCACCTCAGCCTCCCAAGTAGCTGGGATTACAGGGGCCTGCCACCACACCTGGCTAATTTTGTATTTTTTTTAGTAGAGACGTGGTTTCTCTATGTTGGTCAGGCTGGTCTCTAACCCCCAACCTCAGGTGATCCGCCCACCTCGGCCTCCCAAAGTGCTGGGATTACAGGCATGAGCCACTGCACCTGGCCTGAACATTCCCTTTCTATAGATCCTGGGTCTTTAAACAAACCCAACCAATTGTCAATCAGAAAATACTTAAATTCACCTATATCCTGGAAGCCTCCTTGCCCCCACTGCTTTGAGTTGTTCCACCTTTCTGGACCAAATGAATGTATTTTTTAAATCAGTCTCATGCCTCTCTAAAATGTATACAACCAAGGTGCTCCCAATTGCCTTGGGCATATGTTCTCAAGACTTCCTGAGGGCTGTGTCACGGGCGATGGTCACTCATATTTGGCTTAGAATAAATCTCCTCAAATATTTAAAAAAAAAAAAAGTTTGTATTTTGGTAGTGAAATGGGAATACGTGTGATCCCAAGACTTACGAAAGTACTTGTTAGACTAGTCACATTGCACATCTGTTAGGATCTATTACAATTTATACATTATTGTACTGCTTGATACTTCTCTGTCCTTTATTTAATAATGGTCAGGGGTTTTTGTTTTTGTTTTTGTTTTTGGTTGGGGGGCTGTTTGTTTGAGACAGAGTCTCACTCTGTCGTCCAGGCTGGAGTGAAGTGGTGCAGTCTTGGCTCACTACAACCTCCACCTCCCAGGTTCAAGCAATTCTCCTGCCTCAGCCTCCCAAGTAGCTAGGATTACAGGCATGCACCACCACACCCAGCTAATTTTTTGTATTTTTAGTAGAGATGGGTTTTGCTATGTTGGCCAGGCTGGTCTCAAACTCCTGGCTGCAAGTGATCCACCTGCTCAGCCTCCCAAAGTGCTGGGATTACAGGAGTGGGCCACCATGTGCAGCCCTCTAATAAATGGTCAGTTTTTTAGATGTTGAAAAAGACTTTAATTCTGCAGTAAATGTATATTGCTTTTACGCTAAAAAAGAAAAACAACGTCAATAAAAGAAACGTGTTACTTTATGTAACTTGGAATGTGGAGACAGTTCAGATATCCTCTTTGTAGCTTTTTTGACCATTATTTTTTCTTCATATCACTATATTATTATGCATTTATTCTATGTATTTCTTCATAATACTGGTATAATTTAAACCTGCTAAAAGTTTTAAGTTGAGTTTAACAGAGGAACTGATTAAATATCCTTGATAGAAATAAGCGGTTTTTCTTATCTGTACCTCAATCTTTTCATGACTTTCAATTATTCTTCCTATTATCAAAGGATAATTCTTATTTTTACCCTTACAGATTATTCAGCTGATTGAAGGCAAAGCCTCTGCTTATGTATTTGCAAGTCCTGGTTGTAAGAAGTGGGATACTTGTGCTCCAGAAGTTATTTTACATGCTGTGGGAGGTTAGTCTGTTTTATTTTGGGAAATTCATAGTTTTTCTACAATTATATCATGCTATGACATAATATTTCAGTAATATTATTTTATTTAGACTGTTATGATATAAAAGGTAGAAGGAAGCTTAGAGATTATCCAGTCCAAACCCCTCATATGATCGATGGATAAAGAGTAGATTTTCAGCAAGTTTTACTTTAGTTATAGTCTCCTTTTTTGAACTTTGATCTGCATACAGTTAATTTAATTTAGCCCTTATTTATAGCCTTTTTTTTTTTTTTTTGACACAAGGTCTCTGTTGTCCAGGCTGGAATTCAGTGGTGCAGTCGTGGCTCACTGCAGCCTTGAACTCCTGGGCTTGTAGTAAACCAAGGTTGTAGTAACTAAGATCACGCCACTGCATTCCAGCCTGGGCAAGACTCCATCTCAAAAAAAAAAAGACAAGAAAAGAAAATGCTAAATAAAATTAATTTTAATCAGAAAAAATAATTTTATATCCTTTAGTTAGTTAAAATTGTTCTGTAGTCTTAAATTTCAAGTGAATTAAAACTTAACCTTTATGGACACTCATTCTTTTATCCAGAATTTATTGGCTACTATTGGATAAGCAAGCAAAAGGTACTTAAAAATAACTAGAAAAACCACAATCCAATTAGCCACTAACTTGAGTGATTGATTAATTGATTGATGTTTTTCTATAGGCAAGTTAACTGATATCCATGGGAATGTTCTTCAATACCACAAGGATGTGAAGCATATGAACTCTGCAGGAGTCCTGGCTACACTGAGGAATTATGACTACTATGCAAGCCGAGTTCCAGAATCTATTAAAAATGCACTTGTTCCTTAAAGGAAAGTTTCATTTGGCTGGGCATGGTGGCTCACGCCTGTAATCCCAGCACTTTGGGAGGCCAAGGCAGGCGAATCACTTGAGTTCAGGAGTTTGACACCAGCCTGGCCGATATCGTGAGACCCCATCTCTACAGAAATACAAATTAACTGGGCATCCTGTCATGCGCCTATCATCCCAGCTACTTGAGAGGCTGAGGCAGGAGAATCATTTGAGCCTGGGAGGCGGAGATTGCAGTGAGCTGAGATCATGGCCACTGCACTCCAGCCTGAGTGACAGGAGTTAAGCCCTGTCTCAGAAAAAACAAACAAACAAACAAACAAAAACACCCAAAAAGTACTGAAAGTTTCATTTACTTAGCTAGGAGAAAGACTTGGTTCTCAAAATAATACATCTTAAAACTAATTGGATAGAATTAGAGTTCCACCTTTATTCATTGTTGAGCAGTGATTTATATTTAGTTATTGTATTTAGGAATAGAAAATAGAATTAAATAATTTAACTTGATTAATCAACCAGACCAATTTTGACATCTGGAGAACTTACAAACTCAACACGTTATATTTGTTTTCCTGTATTTAGGTGGAGAAATGAGAAAAAGCTTTAGTTTCAATTGACAATTCAAGTCAGTGTTCAATCAACATGCCTATCTTTTAAACCAGATTTTTTTCTTTCTTTCTTTTTTTTTTCTTTCTTGAGACGAAGTCTCACTCTGTAGTCTAGGCTGGAATATAATGGCATCATGATCTCCGCTCACTGCAAGCTCCGCCTCCCGGGTTCATGCCATTCTCCTGCCTCAGCCTCCCAAGTAGCTGGGACTGCAGGCACCTGCCACCACGCCCGGCTAACTTTTTTGTATTTGTAGTAAAGATGGGGTTTCACCATGTTAGCCAGGATGGTCTCCATCTCTTGACCTCGTGATCTGTCCGCCTCGGCCTCCCAAAGTGCTGTGATTATAGGCGTGAGCCACAGCGCCCGGCCTAAACCAGATTTCTTTAGGGCACAATTGTTCCTGGAATCTCACTCTTGTTTTTCACAGTAATTTAAAAAATGTTTCTACTCCAATTAAGAATACATATGATATTATCATATATGCTGATGAAACAGATTTATGAGAAAAGTTTTTTTTAATAAATTATTTAATCCTAGCTCTTTGTTATTCACCAACTTTTTAAAAAAGTGTTTGAAAATGATAAATTCTTGACTTTGGGGTTTAGTTTATTCTTATGGCATCACTATAAGGCTTAATTGTGGAAAGCTAAGTACTTGCTTCTGTTCCTTCCAATGAGAGATTATAACATAAACTATCAAAATTATTCTGCTAATATACCTAGATTTTTATTTTTAGGTCTCTATCCATTGCTTTTAATTAAATTTCTCTGTTTTCAAATCAAACAAGTGGTTTAAATTAACAGTTCCTAAACTCAACTGCATATCAGAATCACCTAGGAAGTTTTTTTTAAATGCAGATTCACAGGCCAGGCACTGTGGCTCACGCCTGTAATCCCAGCACTTTGAGAAGCCGAGGTGGGTGGATCGCCTGAGGTTAGGAGTTCAAGACCAGCCTGGCCAACATGGCAAAACCCTGTCTCTACTAAAAATACAAAAATTAGTCAGGCATGGTGGTGCGTGCCTGTAATCCTAGCTACTAGGAGGGCTGAGGCAGGAGGATCACTTGAACCCAGGAGGCGGAGGTTGCACTGAGCTGAGATCGTGCCACTGCACTCCAGCCTGGGCAACAGAGCGAGACTCTGTCTCAAAAAATAAAAATAAAAATAAAATGCAGATTCACAGGGTTTATCGCAACAGTTTTGCTTCTCTGTGTGTGTGTGTGTTTGTTCATTTATTTATTTTGAGACAGAGTCTCTGTCACCCAGGCCAGAGTACAGTGGTGCGATCTTGACTCACTGCAACCTCCACCTCCTGGGCTCAAACGATTATCCTGCCTCAGCCTCCGGAGGAGCTGCGACTACAGGCACGTGCCACCACCCCTGGCTAATTTTTTGTATTTTTAGTACAGATGGGTTTTCGCTGTGTTAGCTAGGATGGTCTCGATCTCCTGACCTCGGCCTCCTCAAAGTCCTGGGATTACAGGCGTGAGCCACCACGCTCAGCTTGCTTCTGTATATTTTAAGAAATTCAGGGACTTTGATAATCATTTAACTCTAGGACTCACTAGATAAGGTAATATAGTATTATTTTACAGAAGCGTCATAATCTAGCAGGAAGAGGTCTCTGTGGCCTTGACACCTTTGAGCACTCCCTCTTATAACTCATTGTCCTGGCTTTCTTTTTTCACCAGGCACTCCTACTCAGTCTCCTTTATTGCTTTCTCTTTGTCTTCCTTCCCTTAAATGTCACTGTTTACCAAGATTCTGTTGTAGTCTCTCTCTCCTTTTCTTTTTTTCCTTTTTTTTTTTTTTTGGTAGAGATGGGTCTTGCTATACAGCCCAGGCTGGTCTTGAACTCCTAGCCTCAAGCAATTCTCCCGCCTCTGTCTCCCAGAGTGCTGGGATTATAGGTGTGAGCCACTGCACCTGGCCTATGCTTTAACCTCCTTTCTCACCAGATGATCTAATCCACCTGTGTGGCTTTTGTGATGCTTTTGATCATTAATCCAAAATCTTTATCTTAGAACTCTCAAACTCTAGATCTATATACCCCAAAACCTACCTAGATGCCTTACAGAGTTGTCTGAATGATTATGTCTAAACAGTTCTTCACTCTTGCCCTGACCCCTCCTGAAATTATTTTACAAACCCACGAGGTGATCTTGATAATTGGCCAAGTTAGAAAATCATCACCTCGAATCCATCTACTTTCCTCTATGGAGTTCTCTATCTGTAAATAGTGGACTAAACCTAATTTTTAAAAAATCTAAGTGTAACAAGAGAATAACTTTATTTTTATTTATGTATACATTTTTTGAGACGGAGTCTCGCGCTCACTCTGTCGCCAGGCTGGAGTGCAGTGGCGCAATCTCGACTCACTGCAAACTCCACCTCCTGGGTTCAAGCGATTCTCCTGCCTCAGCCTCCTGAATAGCTGGGATTACAGGCATGTGCCACCACGCCCTGCTAATTTTTGTAATTTTAATAGAGATGGGGTTTCACCATGTTAGCCAGGCTGGTCTCGAACTCCTGATCTCGGGTGATCCGCCTGCGGCCTCCAAAAGTATTGGGATTACAGGCTTGAGCCACTGCGCCCAGCCCTAAGAGAATAACTTTTTTTTTTTTTTTTTTTTTTTTTTTGAGATGGAGTCTCACCCTGTCACCCAGGCTGGAGTGCGATGGCGCAATCTCGGCTCACTGCAACCTCCACCTCCCAGGAGAAGTGATTCTCCTGCCTCAGACTCCCAAGTAGCTGGGATTATAGGCGCCTGCCACCACACCCAGCTAATTTTTTGTATCTTTAGTAGAGACGGGTTTCACCATGTTGGCCAGGCTGGTCTCGAACTTCTGACCTCCTGATCCACCTGCCTCGGCTTCCCAGAGTGCTGGGATTACAGGCATGAGCCACCATACCTGGCCGAGAATAAAGGTATTTTCTTCAGGTTCCTATATGAAAACCCAATTTATGTAAGTGAGATATGTAGGAGTCTAAATCCTCTCTCCATTACTATTGCCTCTACATTAATTACATTAAGTGATACCCTTACACCCCATTATTTCTTCCCTAGCTCCCTGCAGTGCCTTGACTAATCTTTCTGCCTACACTGTAACCCATCTATCTATAATCCATTTATCACGTCATCTCCAGAGTGATTTTTTTTTTGAGACAGGGTCTCACTCTGTCGCCCAGGCTGGAGTGCAGTGGTGTGCTTATAGCTCACTGCAGCCTTGACCTCCTGGGCTTAAGCAATTCTCCTGCCTCAGTACCCCAAGTAGCTGAGAATACAGGTGTGTGCAATAATGCCTGGCTAAGCTGGGCATGGTGGCTCACGCCTGTAATCCCAGCACTTCGGGAGGCTGAGGTGGGTGGATCACTTGAGGTCAGGAGTTCAAGACTAGCCTGACCAATATGGTGAAACCCTGTCTCTACTAAAAATACAAAAATTAGCCAGGCGTGGTGGCGCATGCCTGTAATCCCAACTACTCAGAAGGCTGAGGCAGGAGAATTGCATGAACTTAGGAGATGGAGGTTGCAGTGAGCCAAGATCACGTCTCTGCACTCCAACGTGGGTGACAAAGCAAGACTTCATCTCAAAAACAAAACAAAACAAAACAAAAAAGACGCCGGCTACTTTTTGTATATTTTTTGTAGAGATGGGGTTTCACCATGTTGCACAAGCTGGCCTCAAAAGGGATCCGCCCACCTCAGCTTCCCAAAACGCTGTGATTTTACAAGCATGACTTACCACACCAGGCCCAAAGTGATTTTTAAAAATCAAATATAATGCCATTCCCCTTATTCAAAATATTTTATGGTTTTCCTTTGCCTTCAGGATAAAATGCAAACTCCTTATAATGATATATGAAGCTCTTAATGGCTTCTTCCTTCTCCAGCATCAACTCAGACCCTAACCTATACTGTAGCCATGCTCAACCATTTAAAGTTCCCCTAAAACACTATCTTTTCTCTTACCATGGCCTCCATTCATTGAACAAATATTTATTGAGCACCTACTGTGTGTTAGGCACTGAACATAGGTACTGAACATTCTTTTCTTTCTTTTTTTGAGACAGAGTTTCACTCTTGTTGACTAGGCTTACTGCAACTTCTGCCTCCCAGGTTCAAGAGATTCTCCTGCCTTAGCCTCCCGAGTAGCTGGGATTACAGGTGCCCACCACAACACCCAGCTAATGTTTTGAATTTTTAGTAGAGGTGGGGTTTCACCATGTTGGCCAGGCTAGTCTCGAACTCTTGACCTCAGGTGATCCACCCGCCTCGGCCTCCCAAAGTGCTGGAATTACAGGCATGATCCACCTTGCCCAGCCAGGTAGTGAACATTCAACAGTAGATGTAACAGTGACCATAAGTCTGTTCCTTTGTTGAGCACGTGTTCTTGTGAAACAAAACAGATAAGTAAATAAAATTTTAGATTGTGGTAAATGCTATAAAGGAAATCAGGAAGATGAGCTAGAAAGCAACTGGGGTGGGGTTGGAGGGCTGAAAGAGGATCTTCTGTATGTAAAATAGGAGTATCTTTTCCGTGGAGATGATGTCTGGTCAGGCACACTAAGAGCTGAGATTTCTAGTGGAAACAGCAAGCAAACAACATCTCTGAGAAGACAAAGAAAAAGAACTTAAGTCACAGTGGCTGAAGTAAAACAAACAAGGGGAAGAGTGTTATAAAATGAGGTTGGGATAGATCCTGAGGCAGAACTTGGGTATTAAAAATTATAAAAAAGAAATGAGGTTGGGGATGCAGGTAGGGGTCATCTATATCCTTAAACTTTTTTTTCTTTTTTTTTGGGAAAGAGTCTTGCTCTGTCACCCAGGCTGGAGTGCAGTCATGCGATCTCGGCTCACTGCAAGCTCCGCCTCCTTGGTTCACGCCATTCTCCTGCCTCAGCCTCCCAAGTAGCTGGGACTACAGGCACCCACTACCACACCTGGCTAATTTTTTGTATTTTTAGTAGAGAGGGGTTTCACCGTGTTAGCCAGGATGGTCTCGATCTCCTGACCTCGTGATTCGCCCACCTCGGCCTCCCAAAGTGCTGGGATTATAGGCATGAACCACCACACCCGGCCCCTTAAACATTTTTTAAAAATATTTTAAGGGTTGAGGGGAAATGGGAAGTGACTGCCAAAGGGTAAAAAGTTTCTTTAGGGGATGATAAAATGTTCTAGAAGTAATTGTGGTGATGATTGACCTCTGAATTGTACAGTTTAAATAGGTGAATTTTATGGTATGTGAATTATATCTCAATGAAGCTGTTAGAAAAAATAAAATGAGGCCAGGCATGGTGGCTCACGCCTATAATCCCAGCACTTTGGGATGCCAAAGCGGGTGGATCACCTGAGGTCAGGAGTTCAAGACCAGCCTAGCCAACATGGTGAAATCCTGTCTCTACTAAAATACAAAAATTAGCTGGGTGTGGTGGTATGTGCCTGTAATCTCAGCTACTCAGAAGGTTGAAGCAGGAGAATCACTTGAACCTGGGAAGCGGAGGTTGCAGTGTGCTGGGATCGTGCCACTGCACTCCAGCCTGGGCGACAGAGTGAGACTCCATCTCAAAAAAAAAAAAAAAAGAAGAAAAAGGAAAAAAAATGGTCATATGTGGCTAGTGCCTACCACACTGTGTAGCATAGCTCTGTATCTTCTTCTCCAGGCTTATCTCATCCATTTTAATAACTACTCACACCTTCAACAAAATATTTCAACTGAGCCCCAGATTTTATTATATTATTATAATCTACAATTTGTAAAGGATATTTTCACCTACATATCTTACAGACATCTCAAAAAATCAGTCTGGAACCAAATAATTTGCCAACTCTGTTTCCTCTCTTGTCTTCTCTCCTTTGATAATGACATAACCATCCACCCATTTATCCAGCTGAAATCTAGGAATAAACCGAGGCAAATTTGCTTCTCAGCTGGGTGCAGTGTAATCCCAGCAATTTGGGAGGCCGAGGATGGTGGATCACTTGAGGCCAAGAGTTTGAGACCAGCCTGGCCAACATGGCGAAACCCCATCTCTACCAAAAATACAGAAAAATTAGCTGGATGTGGTGACACATACCTGCAATCCCAGCTACTTGGGAGGCTGAGGCATGAGAATTGCTTGAACCTGGGAGTGGAGGTTGCAGCGAGCCGAGATTTTGCCTCGGCACTTTAGCCTGGATGCCAGAGGGACACTCTGTATCAATAAGAAAAAAAAAAATTTAAAAGCTGCTTCTTTCACCATCGCCTCCCCAAACATCTCATCTGTCATTATTGATTTTACCTCCTAAATATATCTGAAACTTGTTCTCTATTCTCAGATCTTATTCCACTGCCTTAGCTCAGTCCATCATCTTTTATTTTCTCTAATATGGACTGTTGTAATAACATCATAACTGGTTTCCCTAATGCCAGTTCTGTGCACTCCAAGCCATCTCCTGTATTATTGTCAAAGTCATCCTTGTAAAATGTGATCCTAATCATATCTCCTGCTCCTGCCTAAAACTTTTCACTGACTTTCTATCAAAAGATAAAATCTTGCTCCTCAGCATGATATATAGAACTCTTCATAATTTAGTCTGCCTACATTCCAGCCTTTTAGTCCCTCACTTCCAAAAGATGTTATATTCTGGCAATGATGAACTGGTCAGAGTTTTCCAAGTACACACAGCTTCATGACTTCAGGTTTTAGCTCATGTTCTTATTCTACCCTTTTTTTTCCCCACCCCTTAAATATACCCCCCCTTCTTTTTTTTTTTTTTTTTGAGACAGGGTCTTTCTCTGTCACCCAGGCTGGAATACAATAGCATGATCATAGCTCACTGCAACCTCAAATTCCTGGACTCAAGTGACCCTCCTGCCTCAACCTCCCACATAGCTGGGACTACAGGCATAAACCAACACACCTAACTAATTTTTTTTTCTTTGTGGAAACAGGGCCTTGCTTTATTACCTAGGCTGATCTCAAACTTCTGGCCTCAACTGATCCTCCCACCTCAGCTTCCCACAGTGCTAGGATTACAGGTATAATTACAGGCATACAGGATTACAGGTATATTACTGTGCCCAGTCAAATATGCCATCTTTTAGCCAAAGCTTTCCTTTACCATTTTGTCTTTCCTTCTTCACTCAATATGGATAATCATCTTCCATCTGAGCTATCTGTACTTTCTGCAAACTTTATTATGTTTATTCTCATTTCTTTCTTTCTTTTTTTTTTTTTTTTAAGACAGAGTCTCACATCTCAGTCTGTTGTCCAGGCAGGAGTGCAGTGATGCAATATCGGCTAACTGCAACCTCTGCCTCCTGGGCTCAAGCAATTCTCCTGGCTCAGCCTTCAGCGTAGCTGGGATTACAGGCTTGTGCCACCCAGCCCAGCTAATTTTTGTATTTTTTGTAGAGATGGGGTTTCACCATATTAATCAGGCTGGTCTCAAACTCCAGACCTCAAGTGATCCACCCACTTTGGGCTCCCAAAGTGCTGGGATTACAGGTGTGAGTCACCGTGCCCCCAACCCCAAAATGTTTTTAATATGAACATATTTCTATTGCTACATATATCTCACTGTGTAGCAATTTTTATTTACCTTATGTTTTTGTTTTGTTTTGTGTTTTAGACACATTCTTGCTCTGTTGCCCAGGCTGGAGTGCAGTGGCGCAATCTCAGCTCACTGCAACCTCCACCTCCTGAGTTCAAGCGATTCTCCTGCCTCAGTCTCCCCAGTATCTGGAATTACAGGTGTGTGTCACCATGCCTGCCAGGCTAATTTTCCTACTTTTAGTAGAAACAGGATTTTACCATGTTGGCCAGGCTGGTCTCCAACTCCCAACCTCAGTTGATCCACCCACCTCGGCCTACCAAAGTCTGTAGGCTTCTTGGTCAGGCACAGTGGCTCATACCTGTAATCCCACTACTTTGAAGAGTCGAGGCAGGAATATCACTTGAGTCCAGGAGTTCAAGACCAACCTGGGCAACATAGTGAGACCCCATACCTACAAAAAATAAAAAAATTAGCTAGGCATGGTGCGCATGCCTGTAGTTCTAGCTACTTGGAGGGCTGAGGTGGGAAGATCTCTTGAGCCCAGTAGATTGAGACTGCAGTGAGCTATAATCATGCCACTGAACTACAACCTGCTCTGTCTGAAAAAAAAAAAAAAAAAAAAATTTCAGGTGCAGTGGCTCACGCCTGTAATCCCAGCACAGAATCCCAGCACCTTGGGAGGCTGAGGCAGGTGGATCACCTGAGGTTGGGAGTTCGAGACCAACCTGGGCAACATGGTGAAATCTTGTCTCTACTAAAAATACAAAAATTAGCCAGGCATGGTGGCACACACCTGTAATCCCAGCTACTCAGGAGGCTAAGGCAGGAGAATCGCTTAAACCAGAGAAGTGAAGGGTGCAGTGAACCGAGATCATGCCAGTGCACTCTAGCGTGGGCAACAAAGTGACACTTTGTCTCAAAAAAAAAAAAAAAAAAAAAAAGCTTCTTGAGGACAGGGACTTTGCCTTTCATCTCTGTATCTCCTGTTTATGTACACAATAATAAGGAGTGAAAATCCAATACCCATTCTTGATTTTAAAAAGAATCCAGGGCTGGGTACAGTGGCTCAGGCCTGTAATCCCAGCACTTTGGAAAGCTGAGGCAGGCAGATCACCTGAGGTCAGGAATTCAAGATAAGCCTGGCAAACATGATGAAACCCCATCTCTGCTAAAAATACAAAAATTAGCTGGGCGTGGTGGCGGGTGCCTGTAATCCCAGCTACTTTGGAGGCTGAGGCAGGAGAATCACTTGAACCCAGGAGTCGGAGGGTACAGTGAGCCAAGCTCACGCCATTGCACTCCAGCCTGGGAGACAAGAGCAGAAATCTGTCTCAAAAAAAAAAAAAAAAAAAAAAAGAATCCTGTTAACCTAAAAATATATAAGAAACCAGCGGCAAACACTATTCTTTATTTTTATTTTCAGAAAAAGAGTGTTGCTGTGTCACCCAGTCTATAGCGCAGTGGCGTGATCGTAGCTCACTGTATCTTCAAACTCTTGGTCTCAGCTGATCCTACCACCTGGACCTGCCAAAGTGTTGACATTACTGGCATAAGCCATTGCAGCCAACCTAGCAGACACTATTTTTTTTTTTTTTTTTTTGAGACCGAATTTTGCTCTTATTGCCCAGGCTGGAGTGCAATGGTGCCATCTAGGCTCACTGCAACCTCTGCCTCCTGAGTTCCAGTGGTTCTCCTGCCTCAGACTGCTGAATAGCTGGGACTACAGGCACGCACCACTACTCCAGGCTAATTTTATATTTTTAGTAAAATGACGCAGTTTCACCACGTTCGCCAGGCTAGTCTCAAACTCCGGACCTCAAGTGATCTGCCCACCTCAGCCTCCTAAGTGCTGGGATTACAGGCGTGAGCCATCGCACCCGGCTTACAGACACTATTCTTGATAATGCAACATTAGCAGCATTTCCACAAAAGACAAGAACAAAACAAATACGCTCTTATTCGACATTATTATTGCTCCCATTTAACATTATTGTAGAAGTTCTAGTCAATGAAAGAGATAAGATATAGGTCATGTAAATTTTGGACAGGAAGAAAATGATACTTACCTAGAAAATCCAACATAACTAAACAATGATTAGAACTAGTAAAAACATCCAACAAGATGGTAACTCTAAGACCTAAGACTTTGTGCTATAACTCCTGCTATCCTGAAAGTAGGATTCTATTGGTGTACTACAGTACATCCTTTTTGGTCGTTTTTATACCCATTTCCTTGATGATTCCATGCTTCTCAAAATCGTCAATGATATGTATCTGGGACTGTGAAGAGTAATAAAACAGTAAAACTTCAAACAAATGGGAAGATTATCATTACTTCCTAGGACTAATCTCTGACCTCCCCACTGAATGATCTCTCTCTTCTGAACTCCTAATGCATTTACAGACTCAACCAATTATTGGTGACTTGGAATGCTCTACCTTTACAGTCTTCAGAGCCTTTCATATTGCTTTGAAAATGGGAGATGTACTGAATAATAGAGATGGAACTAAAAAGATCTCAAGCATTAAAATCTAGCAAGCATATTTAAGATGAGAAAGTTTTATCAAATTACCATGGATCAACCCAAGGTAAGTTAACACATGCAGTGTCTTACATTAGCTCATTAGAGAATGGGAATTTTAGTTTATTAAAATTTTAATATGAGTCAACAGTGTAAAGTGGCTGTAAAAAGCTAATGTAGTGTGTGTTGATAGAATTGTAATGGGCAGAATAAAAGTGACAACACTTCCTCCTCTACTTTGCCCTGATCACACCACACCCAGAACATTTTGTTGAGTTCTGAGTATTACATTTTAAAAGACACACTGATGAACGTGAGTATGTTTGGAAGAGGGCAGCTGGAATAGATTAAAAGTATCATTTGAAGGACTGCTAAAAGGGCTGGAGACATCTGGCCTAGATAGCAAAGACATGGAAGACATCACGATGGCCTGAAATATATGAAAGATTGTCATGGAGGATCTTAGGCCTGTTCTGTATAGCCTTAGAGGATAGAAAATAGAGGTATAGAAAAGCATAGGTGTATCTAATAATAATAATAGTTTAGAACAGAGGGGCTGTCTTGGGCAATGTTAAGTTTCAGTCACTGAAGGTGTTCAAAACTGGATTATTTGATTATTCATTTGTTGAGTAAATGATTACAGGATTCTCTGTATCCCTAGTGCATTATGTGGTAAGATACAGTATTTATGAAAAGAATTTTGTTTTTAAATCCTAGGGTTTCTCAGCTTCCTCCTCTATATTATATAGGATTTGATTACTCAACAATATTTAGTTAGCGCCTGTCTGTGATGCAGAGGAAACTGTGTTGGAACCTTTCTGAAACTTCATAATAATGGCCGGGCACAATGCCTCATACCTGTAATCCCAATACTTTGGGAGGCCAACGTGGGCAATTTGCTTGAGCCCAGGGAGTTCAAGAAAGCCTGTGCAACATGGCCCATCAGACTAACAGTGGACCTCACAGTGGAAACCCTACAAGCCAGAAGAGACTGGGGGCCAAGATTCAACATTCTTTTTATTTTTTATTTTTTTGAGACAGAGTTTCACTGTTGTTGCCCAGGCTGGAGTACAATGGCACAATCTCAGCTCATCGCAACCTCTGCCTCCCAGGTGCAAGTGATTCTCCTACCTCAGCCTCCTGCGTAGCTGGGATTACAGGCATGTGCCACCATACCCAGCTAATTTTGTATTTTTAGTAGAGATGGGGTTTCTCCATGTTGGTCAGGCTGGTCTTGAGCTCCTGACCTCAGGCGATTCACCTGCCTCAGCCTCCCAAAGTGCTGGGATTACAGGCATGAGTCACTGCACCTGGTCTCAACATTCTTAAAGAAAAGAAATTCTAACTCAGAATTTTATATCTGGCCAAATTAAGTTTCATAAGTGAAGGAGAAATAAGATCCTTTCCTGACAAGCAAATGCTGAGGGAATTTGTTACCACGAGACCTGCCTTATAAGAGCTCCTGAAGGAAGCACTAAATAAATAATGGAAAGATGATTACCAGCCACTACAAAACACACTGAAGTAGTACACAGACCAATGACAGTATAAGGCAATCACATAAACAAGTCTGCAAAATAAATAGCTAACATCATGATAACAGGATCAAATCCACACATAACAATACTAACCTTAATGTAAATGGACTAAATGGTCCAGTTAAAAGACACAGAGTGGCAAGCTTGCTAAAAATCAAGACCCACTGGTATGCTGTCTTAAGAGACCCATCTCACATGAAATGACACACATAGGCTCAAAGTAAGGGGATGAAGGAAAATCTGCCAAGCAAATGGAAAAAAGAAAAAGGCAGGGGTTGCAATCCTAATTTCTGACAAAATAGACTTTAAACCAACAAAGATCAAAAAAGACAAAGAAGGGCATTATATAATGGTAAATGAAAGGTTCAATTCAACAAGAAGAGCTAACTCTCCTAAACAGATATGCAGTCAACACAGGAGCACCCAGATTCATAAAACAAGTTCTTAGAGACCTTCAAAGAGACTTAGACTCCCACACAATAAAAGTGGGAGATTTTAACACCCCTCTGACAATATTAGAGCAGCAAGACAGAAAATTAACAAAGATATTTAGGACCTGAACTCAGCACTGGATCATATGGACCTGGTAGATATCTACAGAACTCTTGAACATAAAACAATGGCATATACATTCTTCCCATCAACACGTGGCACTTACTCCAAAATCTTTCACATAATCGGAAGCAAAATACTCCTCAGCAAATGCAAAAGAACTGAAATCATAACAGTCTGTTGGACAACAGTGCAATCAAATTATAAATCAAAATTAAGAAATTCACTCAATCTTATAATTCCATTCAACAAGATAAATATATAAGTAAACAACAAAAAAAGAAAATATAAGTAAATAAATACATTTTAAACTTGGGAAGGGCTGGGCATGGTGGCTCATGCCTGTAACCCAAGCACTTTGGGAGGCCTGGGCAGGCTAATTGCTTGAGCTCAGGAATTTGAGACCAGCCTGGGTAACATGATGAAACCCCATTTCTACCAAAAATACAAAAATTAGCCGAGCATGGTGGCACACACCTGTTGTCCCACCTATTCGGGAGGCTAAGATGGGAGGCTCACTTGAGCCCAGGAAGTCAAGGCTGTAGTGAGCTGTGATCATGCCACTGCACTTCAGCCTGGGTAACAGAGCAAGACACTGTTGGAACAAACAAACAAACAACAAACAAAAAAATTGGGTAAGATCCCAGGTAACTTTCTGTCTTCAATTTTGCATGTCTCTTATGTACCTGGCTTCCTAATATACTTCAAAATTAGCATCTAGAAGAGCAAGCCAAGATTCCTGTATTTGCCCCAAAATAAAATAAATAAAACCTATTATTCTAGGTAGTTAGTGAATCACTAATGGACAAAAACACACAAAGTCTTACTATTAAGCAGTCTCCAGGCACTGTGGAAGTGCTTTCCAGCAGGACAGCTCTTTAAGTCTTGGCCTACAGTTCTGGCTTCATCACCTTTGCTCAGCAAAAATCAAACAACAAATATAAACATTCAACATTTAATTTTTTTTTCTAAGAATTAACACAGTTAAAAAATATCTAAATTTTCTAAGCCAAAGATGATGCACGTTTATTTTCATTGTTTCATAATGTTTAATTCCATTTTTCCAAAATAAATTTTGTATTACTTTCCTTTCTTGCCCCCTATATACATGCAATCTATTGCTTGTGGCCTTTCCCAGATACCCATTGTGATAGAGTAGGAAGAACCTCCAGAATTTGCTAGGCACTGTTAAGAATGGAAGATGTCTAAGACATGTTTTCAACAAACAAGAATCTTGAGAGCGTCAATGAAAAAAATCAAACTCTGGGCTGGGCACGGTGGCTGGCACCTGTAATCCCAGCACTTTGGGAGGCCGAGGTGGGAGGATCACCTGACGTCAGGAGTCTGAGACCAGCCTGACCAACATGGAGAAACCATGTCTTTACTAAAAATACAAAATTAGCCTGCGCATGGTGGCGCATGCCTGTAATCCCAGCTACTTGGGAGGCTGAGGCAGGAGAATCGCTTGAACCCGGGAGGCGGAGGTTGTGGTGAGCCAAGATTGCACCATTTCACTCCAGCCTGGGCAACAAGAGCAAAACTCCATCTCAAAAAAAAAGAAAAAAAATCAAACTCTGTAAAATATTTGAAGAGATTTATTCTGAGCCAAATATGAATGACCATAGCTCGTGACACAGCCCTCAGGAGATCCTGAGAACATGTGCCCAAGGTAGTCAGGGTGTAGCTTGGTTTTATACATTTTAGGGAGACATGAGACATCAGTCAAATCCATTTAAGATATACATTGGCTGGGTCCAGAAAGGCAGGACAACTTGAAGCAGGGGATTCCAAGTTATAAGTAGATTTAAAATTTTTCTTTTTTTCTTTTTTTTTTTTGAGATGGAGTTTCACTCTTGTTGCCCAGGCTGGAGTGCAGTGGCGCGATCTCCGCTCACCGTGACCTTCGCCTCCCGGGTTCAAGTGATTCTCCTGCCTCAGCCTCCTGAGTAGCTGGACTTACAGGCATGTGCCACCCTGCCCGGCTAATTTTGTATTTTTAGTAGAGACAGGGTTTCTCCATGTTGATCAGGCTGATCTCAAACTCCCGACCTTAGGTGATCCACCGGCCTTGGCTTCCCAAAGTGCTGGGATTACAGGCGTGGGCCACTGCGACTGGACTGATTTAAAATTTTTCTAATTGGCAGTTGGCTGAAATATTTATCAATAGAAAGGAATATCTGGGTTGTGATTGGTTGTGGAGACCAAAGTTTTATCACGCAGATGAAGCCTCTAGGTAGCCGGCTACAGAGAAAAATAGACTGTAAATGTTTCTTATCAGACTTAAGGTCTATGTTGATGTTAATGCTGGAGAGGCATAATGAGGCATGTCCAATACCCACCTCCCTAAATGCCCTGAATCAGTTTTTCAGGTTAAATTTTAGAGTGCCCTGGCCGAGGAGGAAGTCTATTCAGATGGTTGGGGGCCTTTGAATTTTATATTTGGTTTACAAGAGCTAGCAAGGTGTGAAAAGAGAAATCAATTTCCAGGAAAGGAGGCAGAGAGCCACCATTTGGTGTGCATTTAATCACTTTCAGAACTTGATTAAATTTGATTATGGATCCCATTGGACCAGGAAAAGTTCCCTTGTCCCCCTTCCAGGGGTGGGTGTGTGGCTTGCTTCTTCAGTGCCCGGCTGCTCAAACCTAGAGGGGAGCATACAGATGGGTAGGTTGTGGGGCTCCAACCCCACAGTAGCGTCTAGGGGTGAATGTTTACAGCTCCTGAAGCCCCAGAGGGCATGTGTTACAAGGTGCTCTTTTAGTTTTGCCGTCTGCAGCTTGTGTTAATCAGCTAAATTAGACCCTCTACCTTGTCAGAGGGCTTTCTGTATCCCGGGATCTTGCCTTGATATATCGGAAGAATTGGATCACACTTGGACTTGGAGAATGAGTGCAAGGTTTTATCATTTTTAAAATTTTTTTTAAAAAATTTAATTAAATTATTTAATTTATTAATTTATTTTTGAGATGGGCTCTTGTTCTGTTGTCCAGGTTGGAGTGCAGTGGCGCGATCTCGGCTCACTGCAACGTCCACCTCCCGGGTTCAAGAGATTCTCCTGCCTCAGCCTCCCGGGTAGCTGGGACTACAGGCGCCCGCCACCACGCCCGGCTAATTTTTTGTATTTTTAGTAGGGAAGGAGTTTCACCATGTTAGCCAGGATGGTCTCAATCTCCTGACCTCGTGATCCGCCCGCCTCAGCCTCCCAAAGTGCTGCGATTACAGGCATGAGCCACGGCGCCCAGCCTGAGTGCAAGGTTTTACTAAGTAGAGGTAGCTCAGGGGAAGTCAGGAGGGGATGGAGTGGGAAGTTTTTCCCCTGGAGTCGGCCGCTCAGCGGCCTGGGCTGTCCTCTGACTACTCCAGCTAAACTCCGCGTGTTCTGCTTCTGCAGGTTGGTGGCTTGCCGGTGTGCCGGTGCCTATCTGTGCGTTCCTCTCAACATCCGGCTGCCTGCGTGTTCCTCTGCTGATGTGCTCCTCTCAATGTACAGCTGCCTCTGTTTCTGCCTTGCTAGGGTCTTGCGTTTTCATAGGCACAGAATGGGGGCGTGGCAGGCCAGGGTGTTCTTGGGAAATGCAACATTTGCGCAGGAAAACAAAAAATGTCTGTCCTCACCTAGGTCCATGGGGGTGGAGCCCTAGCCAGGGACCACGCCCTCCTCTACTCAGCACTTTTTTTTTTTTTTTTTTTTGAGAGGGAGTTTACTCAGCACTTTCTTTCCCCACTTCTGTATTATTTAAAGGTACCACGGTGTTCCCTTCCCAGCACTTCCCTATCACCATCGCTAGAGATTCTGATAGAAAGGGAAGGAGAGGGGAGAGTTCTTGTTTTGATGCAGTTCTTGCCGGCTCTGGAGGCTGACTGTACTGTACTGAATGTAGCCATCTTTGGTGGTGGTTTACTGGGGCAGGGGCAAATACAGATAACTCCTCTATAGTTGCTTTAAGCATTCAAGTCTCATGGGAGATGTAATCTAAGGGGCCCTCCCTATTGAAAACAAGGATGTCTTGGGGAGGTTAAGAAAAAATGTGGGCGAGGATGTGGTTGAGATGGTTCTTGGAATCGATCCCTGGCCCCCAAACTTTAACGCCAGCCCTTGAAATGTGTGTGTAGCTCACACACACGAATGTGTGTATACACGTTGGAGTATTCCTGGAGCTCATGCATGCACGTCCGTCACAAAGGATTTGAAAGGGCGAATCAGATGAGATTCTGAAAAAAAATACTTGCGGACTTCATGATTGGGGACAGCGTGGTAGGTTTGTTTTGTTTTGTTTTTTAGATCGGGTCTCCCCCTGTCGGTCAGGCCGGAGGGTAGTGGCTACTCACAGGCGAGTCCACTACAGCCTCATCTTCCTTGGCTCAGGCGATCCCTCCTCAGCCTTCTGAGTAGCTGAGACTACAGGAGCGTGCCACCGTGCCTAGCTGCAGTGATTTTTTGTTTGTTTTGAAACGGAGTCTCACTCTGTTGCCCAGGCTGTAGTGCAGTGGCGGGATCTCAGCTCACCGCAACCTCCACTTGCCGGGTTAAAGTGATTCACCTGCCTCAGCCCCACCAAGTAGCTGGGATTAAAGGCACGCGCCAGTACGGCCGGCTAATTTTTGTACTTTTAGTAGAGACCCCCGTCTCTACAGTTTCACCATGTTGGTTAGGCTGGTCTCGAGCTCCTGACCTCGTGATCCGCTCGTCTCCGGCCTTTCAAAGTGATGGGATTACAGGCGTAAGCCGCCGCGCCCGGCCTCTGCAGTGATTTTTAAAGAGTCTTTTATAAGTATATTTCCTTTAACCATTATTTTCAATACGCAAATCTCTTGAAAATACGTTCCTCTTTTGGAAAAAAAAAGGCTGGGGGAAATGTATTAAAAAAAAAAAAAACAGAAAAAACTTCTTCCATTCCCAACGTAATCATGGCATATCGTGTGTATGCTTCCAGGACTTTTCTTCTGTATGTTTACATACAGATAGTGCATGCTTTTGTTTCGCGCTTCACGTCTATCCCATCTTAAAGATGGTTTTACAACCTGCTGTTTTACGACCTGCTGACTTTACGAAGTGTCGTAAAGTCCCGTCCACTTCAGCGTCTTTCCCACCGCAGCCCAAAAGGCCACGCAGGCCATTCTATCCCTGGCGGCCAAGAGGCGGGGTGGCAGGCTCTAGACCCTGCTGGCGGGGGCGAAGACGGCGCGCGGCGATGACGCACCGCCGCGTGCGCGGTGTCGGCAGTAGCTGCGGCGCAGGGGCGGAGCGAAGGCTGCGGCGGCGTCGGGTACGCGCACACGTTGCATCTTCTTGCTTTCGCGGGGTTCTGCGTGGTTCTGGCACCAGCCGGGCGTGCTGACAGGTAGACCAGCGGACTGGTGGAGATGGCGACTCTCTGTCTGACCGTGAATTCAGGAGACCCTCCCTTAGGTAAGGGACCGAGGCCAGTGACCTGTGTGGGTTGCATCAGCCAGGGAGGGTGCGGGGCGAGGAAGGTCGCTGCGCCCCGGCTTTGCGCAGTGGTGGTCACCATCTGGGAAGTTGGACCTGCCCCACGCCCCAGAATTGTACGTGGAGGAGGCTTCGCTCCCTTCGCCCCCTGTCCCCGGCAGGTGCATCTGCTCCTGAAGATGTTTTTCCCGGGCTTGGAGGGAGGCGCGGTGTGAGCCCGGGCTAGGCAACACGAGACTCCGCTTCGGATCTTCTTCTCAGAGGGATGAACTCCCCGTCAACTCACCTCTCCCTTTTTCCCCCGGAGACCGAGAGTTGCTCGTGGAAATAACGTTTTTAAAACTTAAAATCCAATTATCGTCACTTCTCTTTTAGCATTTTTCTCCGACTAAGCCTTTTTCTTACCTCCTTTCCTGTCCTCTCAGAAGAAATCCTCGGTTCACTTGAGTCAAATTTTCCTTACGTTTTATCGAGTTCAGAAGAAAGAAGCCAGGCGAGCGTATTAGCATTTAGGGTTTCAACTGAGGCTGCATTTATTTTTAATTAAAGGTGTTAGGGTAATTGGGGAAAACACCCAGGTACACTGTAGACTGATGCGGTTGCTTTTACTGCACCCTGTGGATGTGTAGTATATTTCAGAGTAAACATTGGATCTGTCACCTTACTGATACATCTTAAGTTCGGTTTGGAATGACTTTTGCGACATGACCAAGGTTATTGTTGGTGGATTGCTTAGAATTTCTGCTTTTTCATTACTTTGGGAAATTACACAAAAGGATTTAAGTAGTTTGACGATTTTTTTTTTTTTTTCTTTTGAGAGTCAGGGTTTGCTCTGTCGTCCAGGCTGGAGTGCAGTGGCGCTTTCAAGGCTTACTGCAACCTCGAACTTCCGGGCTCAGGTGATCCTCCCACCTCAGCCTGCTTAGTAGCTGGGACTACAGGCGCGTGCCACCATGCCTGGCTAATTTTGTGTTTGTGTCTTTTTTGGAAAGATGGTATTTCACTGTGTTGCCCAAGCTGGTGTCAAACTCCTGGGCTCAAACCATCCTGCCTTGGCCTCCCAAAGTACTAGGATTACAGGCGTGAGCCCCGGTACCCGGCCTGACCTAATATTTGCTAATGCGTATGTATGATAATAGACATACAGTACTTTATAGTGTTCAATAAGCCCATACCTTTATATACAACTGGCCCCGTGGGGCTGATGAAATTATTCATTATGTTCTCTGATGATGTTTTAAGGCTGTTGAACAAAAACACAACTTAATAGCCATTTTAAGATTTAAAAGATGATAATGTTTTGGCGTATTGGTTGCAGTAATGGACTAACCGCACAACAAATCAATGAACTCTAAAAGGAATGGGTTTGATTCTTGGGCTGGAAAGGCACTAGAGTGCCCTCATGTTTGAGAGCAAACACATTTGTTCCTGCAGACCTGAGTCCAATCCTGGCTGCCACTTATTAGTTGTGAAACCTTGACAGGTTCCTTATTTAGCTTCTCCCAATAGTTTCCTTCTTTTAAGAAAGGGAGAATAATGTCTTTCACATAGGATTGGTTGCCAGAGTTAAATGAGACTATAGTTTAAAGTTCCTGATACTGGTGTGTGTTTTTTTTGTTTTTTTTTTGTTTTTTTGAGACCGAGCTCATTGCAACCTCTGCCTCCCAGGATCAAGCGATTCTTGTTCTCAGCCACATGAGTAGTTGCGCTTACAGGTGCGCACCACCACGCCCGCCTAATTTTTGTATTTTTTAGTAGACACAGCATTTCGCCATCTTGGCCAGGCTGATCTCAAACTCCTGACCTCAAGCAGTCTGCCCGCCTTGGCCTCCCAAAGTGCCAGGACCAGAGGTGTGAGCCACCATCCCCAACCTCCTGATACATTTTTCGTTACTTGGAAAATCACCCTGAAGGTGAACCTGTTTCCGTAGTGTATTACAGAACTCAGAATTCTGCCAGTATTCTATGAAACTCTTAAGTCTGTCGTTTTGAACTGTATGCCGGTTATCAGATATATAATTTTTCTAATTGCTTCTCCCCCTTCTTTTTAATTTTTGATTTAATTATTCCCAGTTGTTTAATTCAATTACATTTTATCTTTAAGTAATATAAGTAGATGAAACATTTTTTAAAAATAGGTTGCATTGCTAGAATTTTCCTATTTTATATGCATTCATCATGTTATATATTTAATGTTAATTTCAAACTTACAACAAAGCTGCAAGACTAGAACAAAGACCTTTCTCCCCCCGTACCACCCAAGAGCATACTGTAGATATGAGGCTTCAGTACCTCAGCATAACTCCCGTGTACATCCCCAACAAACTTGGAAACTCCACATGATCTCACACGAGCACCCAAATCAGGAAGTACACTTGGGTAGAATGCTTCCATCTAATGCACAGACCCCATCCTTGTTCTATCACTATTTGTTAAAACGAGACCCTCCATAGTGTTGGGATCAAAATCCTGTATTATGCTTTGTTTGCATCTAGTTGTCACCTCTCTCCAGTTTCTTTCAGTCTGGAATGGTTTACTAGTCTTCCCATGGCTTTCATAGCTTTGACCTTTCTGAAGATTACAGGCCACTTAACTTGAAGAATATCCCCTGTTTAAGTTGTCTGGTATTTCCTGGTGTCTAGATTCAGGCTCTGTGTCTTTGGCAGGAATAGCATAGTTATTCCTTGTTCTTCATTGCAGCCCATCAGTTGGTGCATGAATTTAATTTTCCCATTACTAATGATTCTAACCTTGATTTTAATGGGCAGATGCGTTGGAATCATGTATGTTCCTCTTTGCATCTGATCTTCACCCACTAGTTTCAATATCCAATGATGCTTCCCACCTAACTTGATTTTTATGATTTTATGATGTTTGCAAAATGGTGACTTTCCAATTCTACCATTCCTTCTATATGTATTAGTTGGCATTTTTCTGTGAGGAGAGCTTTCTCTTTTTCCCATTTAAAAAAAAAGTCATAGCAAAATATACTCAAGAAGTTACAATTTGTATTATTTTCTATTTAAAATTATTTTATTTTTAAAAATTAGTTTTATTGAATTATAACTTGTATACAATTAAGTTTACCAATTTTAGGTGATTGACAAATGTATATAGTGTGTAATCTACACCACAGTCATCATTACTTCAGAAAGTTCTCTCATGCCCCTTTGCAGTCATTCCTTTCCCTATCCCTGGCACCTTGTAGCCACTCATCTTTTTGTCACTCTTGTTTTGCTTTTTTTATAATTTCATATACATTGAATCATATCATATATATTCTTATATTCTCATGTATGTCTAGGATAATACTTCTGAAATTCATATATCTTTTTGTCTGTGACAGTAGTGTACTTTTGTTGTTTTGTTTTTTTTTGGTTTTTGAGATGGAGTCTTGCCCTGTCACCAGGCTGGAGTGCAGTGGTGCGATCTTGGCCCACTGCAGCCTCTACCTCCCAGATTCATGCAATCCTCCTGCCTCAACCTCCCGAGTAGCTGGGACTACAGGCGCCCGCCATCATGCCCAGCTAATTTTTTGTACTTTTAGTAGAGATGGGGTTTCACCCTGTTGGCCAGGTGGTCTCGATCTCTTGACCTCATGATCCGCCCGCCTCGGCCTCCCAAAGTGCTGGGATTACAGGTGTGAGCCACCATTGCCCGGCCAGTAGTTCACTTTTTTATTTGCTGGATAAAATTTCATTGTGTAGGTGTGCTAAAATTGATCTCCTTTATTTTGATGGTCAGTACCCTGATTTGCCAGTGGAAGCCCCTCCAACCTGGACTCTATGTCCTTTTTTTTTTTTGGGAGATGGAGTTTTATTCTTGTTGCTCAGGCTGGAGTGCAGTGACACGATCTCTGCAACGTCCGCCTCCCAGGTTCAAGCAATTCTCCTGCCTCAGTCTCCTAAGTAGCTGGGACTACAGGCACATGCCATCATGCCTGGCTAATTTGTTGTCCAGACTGGTCTCGAACTCCTGAGCTCAGGCAATCCACCTGCCTCAGTCTCTCAAAGTGTTGCGATTACAGGTATGAGCCACTGTGCTTGGCCTTTTTTTTTTTTTTTTTTTTTTTTTTGCGGGGGGACAGAGTCTTACTCTGCTGCCTATGCTGGAGTGCAGTGGCATGATCTTGGCTCACTGCAGCCTCTGCCTTCTGGGTTCAAGTGGTGCTCCTGCCTCAGCCTCCTGAGTAGCTGGGATTACAGGCATGTGCCACCACACCCAGCTAATTTTTGTAGTTTTAGTAGAGACGGGGTTTCACCATGTTAGCCAGACTGGTCTCAAACTCCTGATCTCAGGTAATCCTCCCACCTTGACCTCCCAAAGTGCTGGGATTATGGGCCTGAGCCACCATAACTGGCAGACTCTGTGTCCGTTCAACGTATCTCTTCTCTGTCTTTGAGTACTCCTTTGCTTTCTAACACAGTAAGATTTTTCAGGTTTATTTTGTACTTTCCTTGCCACAACCCTGTTTCCACTGGAGCATGGTGTTCATAAATCAGTATCTGGGTGCTAGTTGTCCATCTTTTTTTTTTTTTTTTAAGATGGAATTTCACTCTTGTTGCCCAGACTGGAGTGCAATGGCGCAATCTTGGCTCACCACAATCTTTGCCTCCCGGATTCAAGTGATTCTCCTGCCTCAGCCTCCTGAGTAGCTGGGATTACAGACGTGTGCCACTACGCCCAGCTAATTTTATAATTTTAGTAGAGATGGGGTTTTTCCATGTTGGTCAGGCTGGTCTCAAACTCCCGACCTCAGGTGATCTGCCCACCTCGGCCTCCCAAAGTGCTGGGATTATAGGCGTGAGCCACCATGCCCAGCCTGTCCATCTTAACCAAATTAAGGGACAGAGGATTAATGAATCAATTAAGTGTCAAGAGGCCATATTACACTGTTTTAGAGTTTGAACTGTGGACTGCATTAGACTTGCATTCAGATCCTAACTACCATATATTTTGTCAGGGACATTAGGCTAGTTATTTAACTCCTTTAAGCCTTATTTCCTGTTCTGTAAAATGGGGATGAAAGTATCTCACTCTTTTTTTTTTTTTTTGAGACAGTTTCGCTGTGTCATTCAGGCAAGAATGCGGTGGTGCAATCACGGCTCACTGCAGCCATGACTTCCCAGGCTCAGGCAGCCCTCCCACCTCAGCCCCTTGGGTAGCCGGGACCACAGGCATGTACCACCATGCCCAGCTCATTTTTGTATTTTTTTGTAGAGACAGGGTCTTACTATGTTGCCCAGGCTGGTCTTGAACTTGTAGGTTCAGGCAGTCCTCCCACCTCAGCCTCCCAAAGTGCTAGGATTATAGGCGTGAGATACCATGTCCTTCTAATCTAACTCTACAGGTTACCCCAAAGATGAAAAATTATAACTGTAAAGCATTTAGCATAGTGACTACGACATAATAGTCACTCAAATACTATTAATAATAGCTTTTTTTCTTTTTTTTTTTTTTTAGTTTTTTAAAAATCCAAGGTCAACATATTAACAAAAGCTTTTATATAAGGCACAATACTATTTTTTTTTTTTTTTTTTTTTTTTGAGACGCAGTTTCACTCTTGTCACCCAGGCTGGAGTGCAATGGCTCAGTCTCGGCTCACCACAACCTCTGCCTCCTGAGTTCAAGTGATTCTCCTGCCTCAGCCTCCCGAGTAGCTAGGATTACAGGCATGCACCACCATGCCTGGCTAATTTTCTGTTTTTAGTAGAGACGGGGTTTCTCCATGTTGGTCAGGCTGGTCTTGAACTCCCAAACTCAGGTGATCCGCCTGTCTCGGCCTCCCAAAGTTCTGGGATTACAGGCATGAGCCACCATGCGCAGCTGGTACTATATTAATTTCTTTTTGTCTCTGAAGGGAGGAGCAGATTAATTTCAGTTTCTCTAACTGAAAGCTGAACAAATTCAAAACCAGTTGGATATGCTAGTGAATGGATTCTGGATTCTGATTTGTTGCTGCTCTGAGACAAAAGACTATACTTTCTGTCTACAGACTACTGAGAAAGTCCTTACAGGACTTAATATTGGTTTGTTGACTCATCCTGATTGCTTTATGATTCAAGTTATAAATACTGCATTGCTTTTAAAGATAAAAAATCTTTTCATGTTATTTATAGGAGCTTTGCTGGCCGTAGAACATGTGAAAGACGATGTCAGCATTTCCATTGAAGAAGGGAAAGAGAATATTCTTCATGTTTCTGAGTAAGTGTTTTCATCTTTTTATCTTCAGTACTGATTGGCTTTTTTTTTTTTTTTTTTTTTTTAGACAGAGTCTGCCTCTTTTGCCCACGCTGGCATGATCATAGCTCACTGTACCTAGAGCTCCTGGACTCAGGATCCTGCCATCTCAGTCTCCCAAGGCATGCAAGCACATGCCTCCACACCTGGCTAATTAAAAAATGTTTTTTCTAGAGGTAGGATACCACTATGTTGCCCAGACCAGTTTCGAACTCCTGGCCTCAAGCCGTCCTCCGGCCTCAAGCCATCCTCCAGCCTCAGCATCCCAAACCACTAGGGTTAAAGACATGAGCCACCATGTCTGGCCTCTGAATGGCATTTCAAAAAATATTCAGCATTGCCAGGTACGGTGGCTCACACCTGTAATCCCAGCACTTTGGGAGGCCGAGGCAGGTGGATCACAAGGTCAGGAGATCGAGACCATCCTGGCTAACACAGTGAAACCCTGTCTCTACTAAAAATATAAAACCTTATCCGGGTGTGGTGGCACGTGCTTATAATCCCAGCTACCCGGGAGGCTGAGGCAGGAGAATCGCTTGAACCCGGGAGGCGTAGGTTGCAGTAAGCCGAGAACGTGCCACTGCACTCCAGCCTGGGTGACAGAGTTAGACTCTGTCTCAAAAAAAAATTCAGCATCAAATGTTGTATGCTTGTTTTACTTACTAATTAGGTAGATTGTCCCTAGAAAGAAGTATGCTTTTCTTTATTCTAAAATAACCGAATCTAGAGACTTAAATTTTTCAGCAAACTGATTCCCCATGTAATCTGTTTAAAAGGAACTAGAGGTCTAACTTTGAGAGCCCATCTGCAACACCAGCTCCTGAAATGAGGCACAGTTATTTAATTGGACTGGCCTATTCCCAGAAATGAGTGACTGGTTTAATGGAATCCTTTGGCGCCTGGCTATTGATTTTTTCCTGTACAACCACCAACTCAGCTTTTAACTGAAACTTCTAGGGAAGTTTCAGACAGGGGAATGTTGCCTCAGAAAGTGATATCTCAAAGACTGGCACTTTGACATGCTGAGAGGCCTTAGAAGCTACCTCAGAATCAGGGTACCTCTAACCTTGTTTCCTTTCACAGCCCTCCATGCCCACCTCCCCCATCACATAGAGAGGGACTTTCTAGAATTTCCTCATGTGACCAAGAAAGCATCTTTCCAAAAGAAATGCAGTTGACTTAAATCCCCTCCTTAGGGATCTCATCAAATAATCTGGAAAGGTCAGTCAATCCCAGCTTAGACTTCACCTGCGCTTCTGAGGGCAGCTTCAAGATATTACCTAGGTGACTTTATCCGTATCATAAGACAGTCTTTGTTCCTGTGCAGCTCTGTTTCTTATCTTCCTTTAATGTTGCTCTCACCTCCCTGCGCCCACTTCCTGGTCCGTTTATTCTGATGATTTACTTTTGCGCTAAAGAATTATCTACATTCCCTATCTTTCTGCTCCCCTATGAAACAGGGTATGTGGCCAGGTGCGATGGCTCATGCCTGTAATATCAACACTTTGGGAGGCCAAGATGGGTGGATCACTTGAGGTCAGGAGTCTGAGACCAACCTGGCTCACTTGGTGAAACCTCGTGTCTACTAAAAATACAAAAAAATATTAGCCGGGCATGGTGGCACGTGCCTGTAGTCCCAGCTACTCAGGAGGCTGAGGCAGGAGAATAGATTGAACCTGGTGGGTGTACATTGCAGTGAGTCAAGATCGTGCCACTGCACTCCAGCCTGGGCAACAGAGCAAGATTCTGTCTCAAAAAAAGAACTAAAAAACTTTGCCAGATAGAAGAATCTGGACCAGATTGAAAGAGGGTTTCAAGGATATATTTTCAAGCAGGACGCAGATTTTGAAATGTTTCAACACAATGTTAAAGGCCCCTAATAAACTGACATAAGAAAGACTTGTATTAGGGAAGGGATACAGTATACAAAATAAGAGGTATTACCAGCTTGGTATCATTTTCTCATGAAAAAAAACTTAGGAATAGGTTTGAAAGAAGTGCCATGCAGCTTCTTGACTTGGAGAACTGCAGTCCCCCTTGTTGAGCCTCAAAGGGAAAAATGAAAATAATCCAAGAGGAGGATTTCCGTTCTCTACCACTCTTTTTCCTGATGCTTTATAGTTCTTTGTTGACTAAAAATAATTGAATGTGGCGTAGTGTTATTAAGAGTTGTAATAGGCCGGGTGCAGTGGCTCACACCTGTAATCCCAGCTCTTTGGGAGGCCGAGGCGGGCGGATCATGAGGTCAGGAGATCGAGACTATCCTGGCTAACACGGTGAAACCCCATCTGTACTACAAATAAGAAAAAAAAAAATTAGCCGGGCATGGTGGCGGGTGCCTATAGTCCCAGCTACTCAGGAGGCTGAGGCAGGAGAATGGTGTGAACCTGGGAGGCGGGGCTTGCAGTGAGCCGAGATCGCACCACTGAACTCCTGCCTGAGCGACAGAGTGAGACTCCGTCTCCAAAAAAAAAAAAAGAGTTGTAATGCATAGAATGTCGCTAATTCAAATATGTTGATTTTAAAAGCCAGATGTTATTTATGTAATATCTATAGTGATGCTACTTTCTCCTACCTGCAGTGATTGGAATTAGACTAGTGTTGTCTTGTAAGTTAACTTTAATGAATTAATCTAATGATTTTTGCCTTAATAAAAGTACTGCCCCAAGACAGAAAAATAGTCATTACTGAAATGCTTGGCTTCTGTTAATAGTAGGTACATATTTCACTTGAAAGCCACTAATTCGTCTTTGCCAGACTTACTCTTACTGTTGACTTGCTGGTCAAAAAATTTATAAACTGTAGTGATAATCACAAAGGCGACTGTGCATAATATGAGTAAAGGAAATTAATCTGTAATTGTATTCTCAAAGTACTAACCTAAATAAATTGTCCTGTGTGCCTCTTGCCCTTTCAATCCTCACTGCAGCCTTGGTCTCCTGGGCTCAAACGATTCCCCTCCCTCAGTGTCCCCTCCCCTCTTTCCTGGCCCCTGAGTAGCTGGGACCACAGACACATGCCACCACACCAGTGAATTTTTGTATTTTTGTAGAGATGGGATTTCGCCATGTTGCCTAGGGTGGTCTTTAACTCCTGGGCTCAAGCAATCCACCCACTTCAGCCTCCCAAAATGCTGGGATTATAGGCACGAGCCACTGCACCCAGCTGCAAAGGTAAACTTTTTATGTGTTCAAAATTAATGTCTTTCTGCAAGGTTCCAAATATCTTATTTATTTATTTATGTATTTATTGAGAGGGAGTTTTGCTTTTGTTGCCCAGGCTGGAGTGCAATGGTGCGATCTCTGCTTACTGCAATCTCTGCCTCCTGGGTTCAAGTGATTCTCCCGCCTCAGCCTCCTGAGTAGCTGGGATTACAGGCACCCGCCACCACACCTGGCTGATTTTTGTATTTTCAATAGAGTTGGGGTTTCACCATGTTAGTCTGGCTGGTCTTGAACTCCTGACTTCAGGTGATCCACCCGCCTTGGCCTCCCAAAGTGCTGGGATTACGGGCATGAACCAGTGTGCCCGGCCTTGATCATGTTATTTAAATGTCTTGACAAAATTAGTCTATTAAAAAAAATTTTTTTTTTAAGAAATAGAGCCTTGCTCTGTCACCCAGGCTGGAGTGCAGTGGCACGCTCATTACTCGCTGTTGCCTCAAACTCCTGGGATCAAGCCATCCTCCTGCCTCAGCTTCCCAAGTAACTGGACTATAGGTCTGTGCCACCACGCCAAGCTAATTTTGAGAGACAGGGTCTTGCGTTATTGTCTAGTCTGGTCTCGATCTCTTGACCTCAAGCTCTCCTCCCATCTTGACCTTGCACAGTGCTGGCATTGCAGGCATGAGTCATTGTACCTGGCCCTAGTCTGTTTTTTCATGAAAAGTTTTTGATGTGGTGGTTGTTTTTTTTTTTTAGAGATGGGGTCTCACTCTGTCGCCTAGACTGGAGTGCAGTGGTGTTATCATAGCTCGCTGCAGCCTTGAGCTCCTGGGCTCAAGTTATCCCCCTGCCTCAGCCTCCTGAGTACCTGGGACCGCAGGCATGTGCCACACCCGACTGATTTTTGAAATATTTTGTAGAGATAGCATCTCACTTTGTTGCCCACGCTGGTCTCAGACTCCTGGCATCAGGCAGTCTTCCTGCCTTGGGTTCCCAAAGTGCTGGAGAGTTTTGTTAAGATAGGATCTTTTTCTGTTGCTCAAGCTAGAGTGCAATGGCATAATCATGACTCACTACTCACTGCATACTTAAACTTCTGGGTTTAAGTGATCCTCCTGCCACGGCCTCCTGAGTAGCTGGAACTACAGACATGTACTACTACACTTGGCTAATTTTCAAAAATTTTTTGTAGGAACAGGGTTGTCCGATGTTGCCTAGGCTGGTCTTGAACTCCTGACTTAAAGTGATCCTCCTGCCTTAGCCTCCCAAAGTGCTGGGAGTATAGGTGTGAGCCTGTACCACGCCCAGTCTCATTACAATTTTTTTTTTTTTTTTTTTAAATCAAAGCTATCGCTGAGCTTCGTGACTCACACCTGTAATCCCAGCACTTTGGGAGGCCAGGGTGGGTAGATTGCCTGAGCTCAGGAGTTTGAGACCAGCCAGGCAACATGGCAAAACCTCGCCTCTAGAAAAATTACAAAAATTAGCTAAGAGTAGTAGCACACTCCTCTGGTCCCAGCTACTTGGGGGACTGATGCCTGGGAATTGCTTGAGCCTGGGAGGTGAAGGGTGTACTGAACCTATATTGTGCCCTGTACTCCAGCCTGAGTGATAGAAGTAGAACCCCATCTCTAAAAAATGAAACAAAAAATGAAAGCTACATATGCAAATACTTTAGTGGCATAGTGCTGTAAGTATTTTAGTAAAAAGCACCATTCACCTCCCATCTTCTATTTTTTCCTCTATAGGAACAAACATTTCAACCCTTTTGAGCTGATTCTTTTGTATTGACCTCTGTCTGTAACATTCTAGTATTGTTTCTCCTTATTTTTCCAGTTTTAGACAATATCTTTCCACTAAGAAAGAGAAAGCTGGGCCAGGCACGGTGGCTCACGCCTGTAATCCTAGCACTTTGGGAGGCTGAGGCGGGTGCATTGCTTGAGCTCAGCAGTTCAAGACTGGCTTGGGCAACATAGTAAAATCCTGTCTCTACAAAAAAAAAAAAAAAGCAAAAATTAGCTGGGTATGGTAGCTTCGCCTGTACTCCCAGCTACTTGGGACGCGGAGGCAGGACAATCACCTGAGCCCAGGAGACAGAGGTTGCAGTGAGCCAAGATCACACCACTGCACTCCAGCATGAATGACAGAGGGAGACCCTGTCTCAAAAAAAAAAAAGGAAAAAAAAAAAAGAAAAGATAAAGCTGAGCTGGGTGTGGTGGCTCAGCACTTTGGGAGCTGTAATCCCAGCACTTTGGGAGGCCAAGGAAGATGGATCACCTGAGGTCAGGAGTTCGAGACCAACCTGACCAACATGGAGAAACCCCACCTCTACTAAAAACACAAAGCTAGCCTGGCATGGTGGTGCATGCCTATAATTCCAGCTACTCAGGAGGCTGAGGCAGGAGAATAGCTTGAACCTGGGAGGTGGAGGTTGCAGTGAGCCGAGATTGTGCCATTGCACTCCAGCCTGGGCAACAAGAGTGAAACTCCATCTCAAAAAAAAAAAAAAGATAAAGCTGAAACACTTTCCCCTGTTGCCATTCCGTACACACAGTCACCCCATACTCATAAACTTCTGCTGTCTGTCTCCCCCTTTCTCCCAGTGTAGTTGTACCATAATTGTCATTTGATTACCGTTCTGTATTTACATTATAATGACCATGTAAGTTTTATTTACTGCTGAGCCACATGGTATAATTGCTTTTCATGTAAAACTATTAGTTTTTCATGGAATAATTGCTGTTTGTTTGCTTTGTAATTTTCTTCTGAAACTTTCTGAGTTTTGAACTTTTCTATGTGACTTCAGGAAGTTTGGAGGAATCTTCCCTTAGGAGTCAGTATTCTCAAATTTTACAATCATATGCTTTAGTTCGGGTCTATTTTTCATCTGTTCTGCTGGGCATTTGGTTGCCTTTTTCGTTGTGGAAACTTGGAAATCCTGCTTTCGGAAATTGAAAAAATTTTTTCTGAGATTTGAAAAATGTTTTTCTCTCCATTTTCTGTTGTTTATGTGGGTGTTGGGATTAGTCCTTTTATTTTTCTAAGTTGTCACCTCCTTTTTCATCTCTCTCTTTTTTTTTTTGAGATGGAGTCTCACTCTTGTTGCCCAGGCTGGAGTGCAATGGCGCGACCTCGGCTTCCCACAACCTCTGCCTCCCTGGTTCAAGTGATTCTCCTGCCTCAGCCTCCCAAGTAGCTGGGATTACAGGCATGCACCACCATGCCCAGCTAATTTTCTGTATTTAGTAGAGACGGGGTTTTTCCATATTGGTCACGCTGGTCTCAAACTCCCGACCTCAGGTGATCTGCCTGCCTTGGCCTCCCAAAGTGCTGGGATTACAGGCGTGAACCACTGCTCTGGCCCCATCTCTTTATTTTTTTATATGTTTTTGAGATGGAGTCTTGCTCTGTTGCCCAGGCTGGAGTGTAATGGCACAATCTAGGCTCACTGCAACCTCCGCCTCCCATATTCAAGCGATTCTCCTGCCTCAGCCTCCCAAGTAGCTGGGATTACAGGCATGCACCACCATGCCTAGCTAATTTTTGTATTTTTAGTAGAGATGGGATTTTACCATGTTGTCCAGGCTAGTCTGGAACTCCTGATCTCAGGTGATCTGCCCACCTTGGCCTCCCAAAATGCTGGGATCACAGGTGTGAGCCACCGTGCTCGGCCTCTTTATTTTTATTTTTATAGATGGAGGTCTCAGTATGCTGTCCAGGCTGGAGTGCAATGGATAGTCACAGGTGGAATTGTAGTACACTACAGCCTCCAACTCCTGGGCTTAACGATGCATCAGCCTCCGCCCCCTGAGTAGTTGGAACTACAGCTGTGTACCAACATGCCTGGCCCATTTTTTTTTTTTTTTCTTTACTTTCTGGAAAGTTCGTCAACTTTATTATCCCATTTTTCTATTGAGGTTTTTAATTTTGGCTATTATATTTTTAGTATCTGAGTGTTCTGTTTTTTTACATTCTGGATACTCCTTTTTTAGTATCCTGTTGTTTTATGATTGCAGTATTTTTGTGTTGCTAAAAATAAATTTATTCATTTTTTAAAAACTTATTTTAGGTTCAGTGGTACATGTGCAGGTTTGTTATGTAGGTAAACTTGTGTCATGTGGAGTTTGTTGTACGTATTATTTTGTAACCCAGGTACTAAGCCATCCAATAGTTATTTTTTCTGCTCTTCTCCCTCCTCCCAACATCCACCCTTAAACCCCAGTGTCTGTTGTTCCCTTTTTTGTGTTCATATGGTCTCATCATTAAGCTCCCACTTATAAGTGAGAACATGCAGTATTTGGTTTTCTTTTCCTGTGTCAGTTTGCTAAGGATAATGGCCTCCGGCGCCATCCGTGTTCCTGCAAAAGACATGATCTTGTTGGTTTTTTTTTTTATGGCTGCATGATATTCCATGGTGTATATGTACCACATTTTCTTTATCCAGTCTGTCACTGCGGGGCATTTAGGTCCATGTCTTTGTTATTGTGAATAGTGCTGCAGTGAACATTTGCATGTATGTGTCTTCATGGTAGAATGAACTATATTCCTCTGGGTGTATTGCCAGTAATGGGATTGCTGGATTGAATTGTAGTTCTGTTTTTAGCTCTTTGAGAAATCGCCATATTGCTTTTTACAGTGGTTTGACTAATTTACACTCCCACCAACACTGTGTGGTTTTTCGTGTTTTGTTCTGAGATGGAGTCTTGCTCTGCTGCCCAGGCTGGAGTGCAGTGGCGCCATCTTGGCTCACTGCAACCTCCACTTCCCGGGGTTCAAGCAATTCTCTTGCCTCAGCCTCCTGAGTAGCTGGGATTACAAGTGCCCACCACCACACCCAGCTAACTTTTGTATTTTTAGAAGAGATGGGATTTCACCATGTTGGCCAGACTGGTCTCAAACTCCTGGCCTCAAGTAATCTGTCCACCTCGGCCTCCCAAAGTGCTGGGATTACAGACATGAGCCACCGCACCTGGCCTGTGATGGGTTTGGACGAGGTTTGATCTGCCTTCTTAGCCTCTTTATTAGCAATATATTCTTTGCTCCTTTGCCTTGATTTATTTTATTTTATTTTTTTTGAAACAGGGTCTCTCTCTGTCATCCAGGCTGAAGCGCAGTGACGTGATCTCAGCTCACTGTGAGTTCAAGCGATTCTTGTGCCTTAGCCTTCTGAGTAGCTGGGAGCACAGGTGCATGCCACTATGCCTGGCTAATTTTTGTGTTTTTAGTAGAAGATGGGGTTTCACCATATTAGCCAGGCTGGTCTCAAACTCCTGACCTCAAGTGATTCGCCCGTCTTGGCCTCCCAAAATGCTAGGATTACGGGTGTGAGTCACCACTCCTGGCTAGCATTGATTTGTTTTAAATCACTGTTATTCTCAATATCCCAGTTATATTTTCATATTTGCACCTCTGAATAGACATGTAAAGAACAAATTAGCAGACTGGGCACAGTGGCTTACGCCTGTAATCCCAACACTTTGGGAGGCTGAGGTGGGTGGGTCACCTGAGGTCAGGAACTCGAGACCAGCCTGGCCAACGTCGTGAAACCCTGTCTCTACTAAAAATACAAAAAGTTAGCCTGTCATGGTGGTGGACACCTATAATCACAGCTACTTGGGAGGCTGAGGCAGGAGAATTGCTTGAACCCTGGAGGCAGAGGTTGCAGTGAACCAAGATCACACCATTGCATTCCAGCTTGGGCAGCAAGAGCGAAACTCCATCTGAAACAAACAAACAAACAAATTAGCAGATCTATTTTTTACTATAGTAGAAAATACATGGTAAATATAATAAGGTTTCCATTTTTACATTTCTTCATAAGTCTCATGACTTACTGATTTGCTAGAGCAGCAGTAATATTTTATCTCATGCTTATATTCTAGAAATGTGATATTCACAGATGTGAATTCCATACTTCGCTACTTGGCTAGAGTTGCAACTACAGCTGGGTTATATGGCTGTAATCTGATGGAACATACTGAGGTAAGCAATGAACATTTTGTTGTGTGTGTTTTGTCTTATGCTTCTGTTTTTTTATGGGAACCTCATCATTTATTGTTGGCTTATGAACTATTCTACTTAAGGATATTAACAGAGTGTTAATTATATAGACCAAGGTATGGAATGCTCATCTTGTTTTTGTTGTCACAAGAAAATTATTTTTTTGTAATTCCTAAGTTTGAACGTTTAATCCCCTACCAGCTGTTCTTTTGGGAGCATTTAGTGCCATCTTTGCCTTCACAGATTCCTAGCATTTCATAGCCAATGGGACTGTATAGATCATCTCATCCAACGTTCTTACTTTACGAATAAGGCAGCAAGCCTAGGAAAGTTAAGTTTGACCAGGGTAACATGCATAGTTTGGATCTCATTTTCTTTTCTAAGTGTATGCCTTGTTTAATTAATTATATCAGTAAATTAACTTTTGATACAATCATGTGCCTCTTAACAATGGGATGCATTCGAGAAATGTGTTATTAGGCAATTTCATCATTCTATCAGCATCATAGAGTGTACCCACAAAAACCTAAATGGGATAGCCTACTACACACCTAGGCTATACAGTGTAGCCTAGTGCTTCTAGACTACAAACCTATACTAGCAAGTTACAATACTCAATACAGTAGGCAATTGTAACACAATATGTATTTGTGTATCTAAACATAGACAACATAGATATAACTATAACCTTATGGGACCATTGTCATATATGCAGTCTGTCATTGACTGAAATGTCATTATGCAGTAGATGACAGTACTGCTTTTTAGATGCTGCTTTTTTTCCTGTTTGTATTCTGCTCTAACCTTCCTAAATCTCATAAAATTCAAAGTACACAGAATGGTTTCTAAGTACTAACTTTTAAATGTTTCAAGTAAATGAATCTGTTTGGCTGGGTACAGTCCCTTTGGTTCATTCAGGTTGGTTACTTATTTCTGTACCAATTCTCAAATTCTTATTTTCCTATTCTTTCCTGAAGTGCCCCTCCACACTCTTGTAAAAAAAAAAAAAAAAAGAAAGCAGAAAGCATAGCAAAATAAATGTGGCATTTATTTAAGTTCCATTTTAGATTTTAGGCAATGAGAATTTAATCCACATAATGATAAATTGTATAATTTGAGAAAGGAAAAGCATAGTAAGAGTGTACTATTGCTCTAGTTAACTAGAATTTTTTTATAGTCTTTTTATATGTTGGAGTACATTTCTTTTCTATCTTTTATGTTCACAGATTGATCACTGGTTGGAGTTCAGTGCTACAAAATTATCTTCATGTGATTCCTTTACATCTGCAATTAATGAACTCAATCATTGCCTGTCTCTGAGAACATACTTAGTTGGAAACTCCTTGAGTTTAGCAGATTTATGTGTTTGGGCCACCCTAAAAGGTATCAATAATTCCTAAAATGCTCTGTTTTAATCGTTTAATATTTTGCTGGATAAGAATTATACATATTTCTGTGTGTATGCATGTATGTATATGTGTATGTATATATATGTTTAGACAGTAACTTAAGACTTTATTACAGAGGAATGACCTCCCTGGCTGTTTTATTCCTATCCAGCTACAGGAATTCCCTGTCTTTTTCTGCCGTCGTCTGTCTCACAACCCCAACTTCCTTCTTGCCTTTGGAGCTGATCTTGTTCCTGATAAAGAAGTCTCTATCCCATTTATGTTAGCACCTCTCCTACTTCAGCTATTATTTTACTCCAGACACTTGTCTCTGACTTGAAAAAAAGCCATTATTGCTCAGCGAGTATGTGATTGGGAGGTTAGGGAGTAGTGGGATGATGTGGAGTTGTGGTTTTTCTTAGAGGTCACTTCCTTCTTCTACAACTAGTTTGCAACAGGTAAGAATATGCTTTTTCCAACTTGGAAAGCCAATTTTTTCAAAAACAACTTTCTTGAGGTATAATTGATATACAGGAAACCACACTTATTTAAAAATGTATAATTTGATAAATTTTGACTTTTATATATATATATACACACACACACACACACACACACACACCCCTGTGGAACTATAGTTACAATCAAGATAATAAATATATCCACCATCCCCAAAAGTTCCTCATGCCTCTTTGTAATCAATCATCCACCCTCCCCTGCCTGGTTCCAGGCAACCAGCACGCCCAGCTTTGAATATTTTTCATCTTCAGTTGGTTGAACCTACGGTTATGGAACTCATGGACACAGAGAGCTCACTGTTTTAGAAAACATTTCATTGTATACCCAGATACTTAAATTTCATATTTCCTTAGAAGCACAACTTTAAGCCATCTCATTTACTTCAGTTAGTCACAACTGGAACTTTGCTTTTGAAGCTGCAGATTGATTGAATAGTTTAAAACTATCTTTGCTCATAGGAAATGCTGCATGGCAAGAACAGTTGAAACAGAACAAAGCTCCAGTTCATGTAAAACGTTGGTTTGGCTTTCTTGAAGCCCAGCAGGCCTTCCAGTCAGTAGGTACCAAGTGGGATGTTTCAGCAACCAAAGCTCGAGTGGTAAGCCTTTTTTTCTTTCTTAAAAAAAAAAAAATGACATTTCAGTCTGTCTGAGGCCCTAGGTCTGAAAAGACAATTATTCCTACTCATAAAGTTTATTTTCTTTTAATAAATTTAAAAGGATCTTCTTGCAAGAATCTGACATTTTTATATCTTCGTTTCACTTTTAACTGTTCAGCTATATAAAGCCCTAATCTTTATATAACTAAAGATTTTGATCATCCAATATATGTCCCTTAGGCAGTTCAAACTCCATATAAATAAAACCTCATAATTTTACACCTTTGTAATTTTTTCTTTCTTCTGAATCTCCTGGTTTTTGAACCATTGAGCATCAAGTCCTGGGATTCTGCAGCACTGTTTCATTGATTTTGTAGGAAAACGTGACATAGTGCACAGTACAAAAGGTTCTTTTCTCAACCAGACTTGCTCCACTTCGATCTGTTTTACATTTTAGGAATGTGTTGTAAAGTTTTGATTTAATTAAGGTTTTCTAATGTAAAATTTGAAAACTACTGTCTACTTGGATAAAGATAGCACAGTCCACAAAACAACACAGGTTGTTTTGGCTGCAAATCTTTACTCATCCTTCACTGTATTTCACATTTACTCAACGAGCCCTGTTATGACTTCTCATGTGTGTAGATTTGTTTTCTGTCCTTCGGTGCTATCGCACTTTTTTGAGGCCTAATTGTTCCTTGCTTGGTTTAATACCATAATCTCATAACTAAACTTCCTTTTGTCTCATCTTTCTCTAGTTCAGGGTATCACTTTAGAAAACACAAATCCGTGGTCCTGTTATCCCTGAGGACTGACTCCCCATTGCCTAAAACTTAAAAGCCAAACTTAAAAGGTCCTCTGTGTTTTTGACTTAATCTATTTCAGCTTCCTTCCCTACCCACCCAATATGCATTCCTAACTTTTCATGGACATTGCACTACTTTTTCCTGCCTTCGTGCCTTGCCTACTCTGTTATTTATTTACTTAGAATGAATACTCCATATACTCTTTTTTTTTTTTTTTTTTTTTTTTTTGAGACGGAGTTTTGCTCATCACCCAGGCTGGAGTGCGGTGGCACGATCTCGGCTCACTGCAGCCTCCGCCTCCTGGGTTCAAGCGATTCTCCTGCCTTACCCTCCTGAGTAGCTGGGACTACAGGTGCACGCTGCCACGGCTGGCTAATTTTTGTACTTTTAGTAGAGATGGGGTTTCACCATGTTAGCCAGTCTGGTCTCAAACTCCTGACCTCAGGTGATCTGCCCTCCTTGGCCTCCCAAAGTGCTGGGATTACAGGCATGAACCACTGTACCCAGCATCCCATATACTCTCCATCTGATACATTTCTACTTATCTTTGAGGTCCAGCTTGTTTCTTAACTCCTTTTAAGCTTTTCCTGATAAACCTAGATATTGCTGATTAATTTCAACTGAGTGATCTAACAGTACCCTGAACATATCTCTATTACTGGTATTGGTTTTAGTTATATTCTTATCAGATTTTGCAACCTCAAGTACAGGGATGATGTTCTAGTCGTCATGTTTTTCATAACCAGTGTGTGTAGTGCCTGGCACATTTGTTGAATGAGTGTGTTCTTAGACATTTAACCATAAGACTTTTTGTTGTGATGGTGGTTGTGTTTTTCAGGCACCTGAGAAGAAGCAAGATGTTGGGAAATTTGTTGAGCTTCCAGGTGCGGAGATGGGAAAGGTTACCGTCAGATTTCCTCCAGAGGCTAGTGGGTAAGAAAATGTAACTTACATTTATAATTGAATATATTTAGTGGGAAAGCTTTAAAACAGTGCTTAAATACTTAAAGTATGAATAGGTTAATATTATAGAAGAACGTAAGATTTTAATTGTGATAGGTAAAATTCTAAACATCTTAATAGTTTTTACGTTATTGTTAATGTTGATTTAATTTGTAGTTTTAGTTTGTGAACTTAGTAAAAGAGACAGCATTTTAATTTTATCCTGACAGAACTGTAAATGTAATTAACAAAATATCCACAAATAAAAAACCTTAAATTTCATTTTTAGTTTTAGATTTTTGGGCTTCCATTTAATTGGATTTGTGTTTGTACCCTGAGCAGTCCTTTTAATTAGCAGTTCAAGTTATGATAGCGTTGTTTGGTTTTTTTTTTCCTTGAGATGGAGTCTTACTCTGTCTCTCAGGCTGGAGTGCAGTGGCGCTATCTCAGCTCACTGCAAGCTCTGCCTCCTGGGTTCATGCCATTCTCCTGCGTCAGCCTCCCAAGTAGCTGGGACTACAGGTGCCTGCCACCACGCCTGGCTAATTTTTTTGGTATTTTTTTTGTAGAGACGGGATTTCACTGTGGTCTCGATCTCTTGACCTCGTGATCTGCCCGCCTCGGCCTTCCAAAGTGTTGGGATTACAGGTGTGAGCCACTGTGCCCAGCCAGCATTGTTTTTAAGTTATTTTTTCCCCCAAATAAAGGAAGGGGAGTCCTGAAAAGCCTGTTTCTATTCCTTTCTTTCCATTAGGTGTCCCAACCCCTTTATCTCTTGGCACCCATGGAAAGTAGTATTTGAATAGCTCATTAGGGAAAAAGACTGTTCTGTATGATGATCACCAGGCTGGGGCTGCTTCAGACCTTACCCACCATTCCCCAGGGCTGAAAATGAAGTCTTTGTCTTTGCACACCTGTCATCCTATTTGAAGCATACTGGACAAGCTTTATAATAGCGTCCTTCCAATGATATTAATATAATAAAATACCTCGTATTAAAGCAGTTAGCCTCACTTAGAAAATTAACCATTAGGAAAATGTTCTGCCATGTTTTATAATTGAGGTGATTATTTTTTCCAAATTTAGGATTTCCAAATTTAATTTTTTCAGATTTTGTATTCTATCACCATAACGCAGTTCTCACCCTTATGTAGTACACAGTAGAAACTGGAAGATACAGAAACAACTTTCTTTTAACTATGTATTTAATACTTCTTCACAAACTATTTCATAAGCCTCATTAACAGTAAAATTACTTTCAGAATTTCACATTTTTGTCTCTGCTTTTCTATGTTTGCTGATTCAGGAGGTGAAATAAAGGGTAGATAGAAGGAGATGAAACAAAAGTAATGACTCTGGAAAATTCACAGACTTGATCATTAAATGGTTGATTGGTAATTGACTAAGTGGATTCAGTTATAAATAATGTTTACCTTACATGGTTTAATACCTATAGACATCCTGCGTTCCTGCCGTCCAGTATTCTGCTACTGTGCACTTGGTATGAGAGGTCATGATTGTCCTGTTGACCTTAATTGCCTATAAAACCACCTTTTTTTTTTTTTTTGGCAGTGGCCATTTGTAGCTGTACCACTTGAACATTTGTCTTTTTTGAATCTTCATATTTCGTGTCACTGTCATTTCTTGGAATAGTGAGTTCCCCATGTTTGTATATTTACAGTATAAAATATTTTTTGTTATAAATTATATCAGTTTCAGAGACTATGCTCATGAGACAGCTTTGGGATTTGGAATATAAATCAGTATTTAGTTTTTCTTACTATGCATAATTTTGATCATCTCTTCTTATACTGTTAAAGAGTTTTTCTTTAATTACTATTTTTTCTTTTTTTCTTTTCTGTGTCTTAAATGAAAGGCCAGAAGGCTTGGCTTAGCCTTTTATTCTTATTCTTAGCTAACATATACATAGCACCTATTATGTACGGGTGCTACCACATGCTTTACTTATAGTAACTTATTTAATCCCAACAGCCTTCTAAGGAAGTCACTATTGTTATCTCTGTTTTACAAATGGTTTCAGAAACAGATTCATACAACGTTTTAGTAACTTGCCAAGCTCAAACCTCTACCATCTGGCTCTAGAATCCATATAATTAAAAATTATACTACATGTATCTGTTACATGTGGCAGAAGCCCAATTCAGCATCACTGCTAACTCATGCAGCATGATTCTTTTGTGTGTGTGTGTGTTTAGCTATTCTGATATAGATTGACTTTTTAACTGATGGTTTTAGTTGTTTTGTGACTTATAGTCCTCTTAGCTTTCTTGGGGTTTGAAATTGTTAGACCTGCAGACGTTATTTCAGATTTAGAAATAACATTTTTGAAATAATGTTTTGATCTCATCACCTTTCTTAATTTCTGTATTTTAAAGCTAAGCACATTAACTGTAAAATAATAGGTACTGATTGTTAGTCTCTTCTTGACAATGGTTATAACATGTTATTGGGCGCAACACCCTCAGTTAAAAGTACATCACAGTATTTTTCTTCCTGGGAATTTATGGCCCTTCATTTAGTTTTATTTTTAATAAATTTTTAATTTTAGAATAGTTTTAGATTTACACAAAGTTGCAAAAATAGTACAGAAAGTTCCCATGTACCCTGTACCCAGTTTTTCCTAACATTAACATTTTACATTATTATGGTACATTTTTCACAACTAATGAACTAATGTTAATATATCATTAATTAAACTTCATCCTTTTTTGGGATTTTGTTAGTTTTTCCCTACTGTCTCTTTTCTGATCTAAGATTTCATCTGGGGATATCACAGCCCTTTATTTTTTTATTTTTATTTTATTTATTTATTTATTTATTGTATATTTAGTAGAGACAGGGTTTCACCATGTTGGTCAGGCTGGTCTTGAACCCCCGACCTCAGGTGATCCGCCTGCCTCGACCTCCCAAAGTGCTGGGATTATAGGTGTTAGCCACCATGCCCGGCCTACAGCCCTTTATTATATGTAGAAAGTTTTGAATAGCCGTAAATACATTGCATTTTACTTGTTTGCATTAGCCTTTGTGTATAAACCCTCCCTTTTGTCTTTTTTTTTTTTTTTGAGACATAGCCTCGCACTGTCGTCCAGGCTGGAGTTCAATGGTGTGATCTTGGCTCACTGCAACCTCCGCCTCCCGGGTTCAAGCGATTCTCCTGCCTCAGCCTCCTGAGTAGCTGGGATTACAGGCGCCCACCACCATGCCCGCATAAGTTTTGTATTTTTAGTAGAGACGGGGTTTCACCATGTTGGCCAGGCTGGTCTTGAACTCCTGACCTCGTGATCTGCCAACCTCTGCCTCCCAAAGTGCTGGGATTACAGGCGTGAGCCACCGTGCCCGGCCCAAGCCCTTCTTAAAGTTGAATCATTGATCTGGGATGCTAATGACTTTTAAAAACTTGATTGATTTAAAAATGATATAAATTCATACAAGAGGTTGTACTTTTCCCCTTCCCATATTGATGTCAACTGAGATCAGAGCTGTGTGGGAAACTAGGTAACTGTCTTAAAACTGTACAACTGTTGACTGACGTGGGCAGATCACGAGGTCAGGAGATCGAGACCATCCTGACTAACAAAGGGAAACCCCATCTCTACTAAAAATACAAAAAATTAGCCGGGTGTGGTGGCGGGCACCTGTAGTACCAGCTACTTGGGAGGCTGAGGTAAGAGAATGGCATGAACCTGGGAGACAGAACTTGCAGTGAGCGGAGATCGCGCCACTGCACTCCAGCCTGGTCGACAGAGCGAGACTCCGTCTCAAAATAAAAAAACAACAGAAAAATAACCACAATATAAAAACTGTGCAACTGCTACCATCATTATAATTTGAAACTAATACAAGTTGGTGAAAGCTGATTAAACTTCCTTGCTTCATGCCTTGTTTCCAGCCCAATCAACTGTATTTCAACATAGTGGTGTGACATCTTTTCTTTTACTCATGTACTTGATAGGAGGAGGATCTTGATGTGTAATATTATCAACAGTGCCTCTGATGTATATTCTTCCTTACAATTGTCAGCTGCTCATAAGAACAGCAGAACAGTGTTTTTGTAGATTCTGATTCAGTGAATGTTGGTGCTGATGAGACCTTTGGGATTATTTAGTTAAAATTCTTTTATTTTTAATCTCCCTCACATGAGTTTACCTCTATAACAAACCTTCGCATATATCCCTGAACCTAAAATAAAAGTTAAAAAATTAAAGTTAAAAAACACTCTTTTGGCTGGGCATGGTGACTCATACCTGTAAACCCAGCACTTTGGAAGGCCAAGGCAGGCAGAGCATGAGGTCAAGAGATCAAGACCATCCAACATGGTGAAACCCCGTATCTACTAAAAATACAAAAATTAACTGGGCGTGGTGGCACGTGCCTGTAGTCCCAGCTACTTGGGAGGCTAAGGCAGGAGAATCGCTTGAACCTGGGAGGTGGAGGTTGCAGTGAGCCAAGATCGTGCCACTGGACTCCAGCCTTGGTGACAGAGCAAGATTCTGTCTCAAAAAAAAAAAAAAAAAAATTTTAGCATCTGAGAAAACCAAAGCCTAGAGAAGTAAAGTGACTTTTACTAATTGTCATGTGCTCTTTTCATTTAGCCATCACAGTGACAGTCTCAGAAGAGCTTCTCTCCAGTGGCATAGGTGGGCACCCAGTTCTCAGTAGTAGCAGGTCTTATTAAAGACAAACAGTGGAAGGTAGCATTGGAAACAATTTTGAAGCAGCTTTACTTTAATTAAATTACCATTCTTTTTGATAAAAAGAAAAAGGAGAGTTTCCTTAAGGTTGCAATGTTTGTAAATACCTTGTCCCCTCTGTGAGATTTTACACATGAAGTTGTTTCTTATAATTGTTTTATATATGTTGTAGTCTTTTTTTCTTCCTTTCAGGGTCAGATTTTCTATCACAGTACTTTTTGTTGGAAAATAAAATATGACTTGGGTACCAATTGGAAGGATTTTTGTTTAGTTCTCATCTCCTCAAAAAGGTTAAGTTTAAGTATTTAGTTAAAACATGTTAATGAGTTTCTTTGTGAAATGTTTTTGTTTTAGTTACTTACACATTGGGCATGCAAAAGCTGCTCTTCTGAACCAGCACTACCAGGTTAACTTTAAAGGGAAACTGATCATGAGATTTGATGACACAAATCCTGAAAAAGAAAAGGAAGATTTTGAGAAGGTAATTAAAAGTGTAGTGATGACCCTTTGTCAGAAAAGTTAATTAAAGTTACAGGATTACCTAATACCTTCATGGTATAAAAATAAATTTTGTTCTCATAGCTACTTTTTTCCTTATCTATATATTCCATGTCTGAGACCTAAGCTAAGAAATGTCGAGCTCCCATACCAAAAAACTTAAAATTTATTTTTCTTTTCCCCATTTATAGAATTTACCTGAATGATATGTTTTCCTATAGTACCAATTTATTAAATGAATTGGTCACTGGAGGCAGGTTTCTTGGTCATATAATTTTTTTTTTTTTGAGACGGAGTCTCGTGCTGTCGCCCAGGCTGGAGTGCAGTGGCCGGATCTCAGCTCACTGCAAGCTCCGCCTCCCGGGTTCACGCCATTCTCCGGCCTCAGCCTCCCGAGTAGCTGGGACTACAGGCGCTGCCACCTCGCCCGGCTATTTTTTGTATTTCTTAGTAGAGACGGGGTTTCACCGTGTTAGCCAGGATGGTCTCGATCTCCTGACCTCGTGATCCGCCCATCTCGGCCTCCCAAAGTGCTGGGATTACAGGCTTGAGCCACCGCGCCCGGCCTCTTGGTCATATAATCTTAAGTTTATGAATGAAATAAACACTAAGTAGGTATTGGAAAATGTGAAGGTTTCCTAGCCTCTTATCTTTATTCAGAAGTATGGCAGTGTATTCAAAGAGAGGGCAAATGATTGTCAGTTCTCCCGGTAATGACCAGCTTTTCCAAAGTAAATGGAAAACTCCATCATGAGATCAGCTTTCTCAGCTGGAAATTTGGAGACTAATATAATGAGTATCTATCTCTTTTTTCTTTTTTGATCTAATATCATGTAACTTCCAGAACCGTTTTCAGGCTAAATAAGACTGATGGTTTATATTACATTTGCCTAAATGCAGTATCAAGGGTTGAAAATGCACGAAAGAATGCAAAAGATATACCGATGGTTATTTTGGTTTCTTATTACAGGTTATCTTGGAAGATGTTGCAATGTTGCATATCAAACCAGATCAATTTACTTATACTTCGGATCATTTTGAAACTATAATGAAGTATGCAGAGAAGCTAATTCAAGAAGGAAAGGCTTATGTGGACGATACGCCTGCTGAACAAATGAAAGCAGAACGTGAGCAGAGGATAGAATCCAAACATAGGAAAAACCGTAAGGCACATTGTTTTATGTTTTAATTGATATTTTTATATTCTGCTTCTTTAGTTGAATGTGATTTCTTTTTTGTGAAAGCTATTCGTTTTTTTGTTTTGTTGTTGTTGCTGTTGTTGTTGTTGTTGTTTTGAGGCAAAGTCTCACTCTGTTGCCCGGGCTGGGGTGCAGTGGCACAATCTGGGCTCACTGCATCCTCTGCTTCCTGGGTTCAAGTGATTCTTCTGCCTCAGCCTCCCAAGTAGCTGGGACGACAGGCGCGCACCACCACACCCTGCTAATTTTTGTATTTTTAGTAGAGACGGACTTTCACCATATTGGCTAGGCTGGTCTCGAACTCCTGACCTCGTGATCTGCCCACCTTGGCCTCCCAAAGTGCTGGCATTACAGGTGTGAGCCACCATGCCAGGCAAAAGCTGCTAGTTTAAACATATTTGGGTATATGACTCATTTGTGTTAGAAATCTTTTTTCTTTCTCTATCTTTATGTTCTTATTATTTTATTAACATCACAACCACATATGAATATGCCCTTCATGTCTCACTTATTATGTGTAGTCTTTTGCATTGTATTCATTCAATTTGAAGGATTCCTTCTGCAACATTTTACAGTTTTCTTACTTTAAATACTTAGCCTTTCTATAATACAATGTTTGATGATAATGTTGTCACCCAAGTCTTCCTTTTGGCATGTGGGTAAATGTGAATATAATATATAATATAAGCTCAGTACTAACCTATATCTCTGAACTGTCACTTGACTAAAGAGCATATCTTTCTTATTCATGACTTCTCTCCTGAACTTCTAAATTGGGCTATTTTCATTCTGTAATTATGTTGTCAGAACCACACTATATTAAATCTTGAGTGTTACATTTGGGAAGTATTAGTAAATTAAAATAGTTATAATGAGTCTTTTTTATTTTGAAAAGGTTTTCTACATTTTCAAAGGTGGCTAACCAATGGACTTTTAGACCTATCTTGATTCTTTGAGGGCAATTGTCTTATATTTCTAGTAGCTTCCACAGAAAATTATTGTTTAACAGTTCGTATGCATATGGGGCAGGTTTTTGCTAGATACTGTGATATAGGTGGAACCATTGCCACTTGGAATATGGAGTCCTTTTTTCTAGTATTAAACTCTTTTCTTTCTTGTATCACTGTCTGTTTTCTATCACCTCTTATTTTCTTGGATCCAAGAGTATCCTGCTTCTCACTGGGATGATGAAGGGGCTTCCAGGGAACCCATGAGTTCAGACTGTCAGCCTGAGATGTGTTCTTTAGACAGGCACGGGCTGTAGTGCCAATGCCTGTGGGACCTTAGGGCCAGACCAAACCATTCTGTCCCTTAGGCTTGAGGTGGCAAAAGAAGAGAACGCTTCTGCTTTAAAGGTAGAATGTTAAATTTGAGGGAGATGAGAAGGGGCTGGCCCGTTGTACCATGATGGGAAGGGAAACACTCGGTGAGCGGAGCCTTCAGGCCTTGTACTTTTTTTTATGCTTAATTAATACTACATGAGTGGAATGTATTAGTATTATCTTTTCTAAAACATATTTGTATTTCCTAAATGTATTGTGAAACATCTTTCATTAAAAAATGATGCATTTGCTCTTGGTGCTGGATACTGGAACTATTACAGTGTTTTTAAACTAACACAGGGTGGTTATAAAACAAGAACATGAAATTTTATATCAAATTATAGCACTATAAGAATAATTTCAATTTAACCAGATGAGTTAACTGTAATATAATTATCATTTTATAGCTATTGAGAAGAATCTACAAATGTGGGAAGAAATGAAAAAAGGGAGCCAGTTTGGTCAGTCCTGTTGTTTGCGAGCAAAAATTGACATGAGTAGTAACAATGGATGCCTGAGAGATCCAACCCTTTATCGCTGCAAAATTCAACCACATCCAAGAACTGGAAATAAATACAAGTAAGTGTATCTCCTTCAATATGCTAGGTGACCTTCTGTGCTTTTGTTTTGATCTTCTCTAAACATGGAGTAGAAGCAAAATGGTCAAGAAACCTAGCCTTTTGTTCATTCATGGGTTAACTGGCTGGTGGCCTTTCAGGGGCTGTTTACTCACCTGTCAATTAAGGTTATACCACATTATTTCTAAGATCACTTGTATCTGTGAAAGTCCTGAGTCTTTTTTTTGTATTGATTAGGTAAACTGCGATGTATATCTTTAGATGAAGATACTTTGCTTCCTGTAATAAACTTTGAGTCTACTTTGCACAAATTGATTCCTAAAAGTAATAATATTGAAGACTTCCAGAAGTATGAACAATACAAGAAAGTAACATGTGTTTAGATTAGTTTTCTATGTGGATTTGTGGGTTAACAGATCTTCGTTTTAAATGGACCTTTTCCCAAAAAAAAGCCTACTTTATAAAGTAAACCATAAAATATATTTTTTAATACTTTGAAGAAGCCTACTACACATAAATGCTGAATTAAAACTTCTGAAAAGAATGGTAAATGTAAATGATTACTTGGTTAGCTGATGTGACTGACTTTAAACTCATGGGTGCTGACATGTCTGTCCATATATAGACAAACACACGTGTAATTATATGTGCATACATACTATTTTTACCAGGATTACTCCTTGTTTTACTAAGCAAATCCTTTAAGTACATTTGGAAAAGTGACTTTGGATACACATTTTCAGTATCAAATAATCGCAAAGCATAATGCAATAGTATCTTAATCAAGTTGTATCTTAAAGGTTACAGTGTATAATGGCTGGGCACGGTGGCTCATGCCTGTAATGCTGACAGTTTGGGAGGCTGAGGCAGGAAGATCTCTTGAGGCTGGGAGTTTGAAACCAGCCTGGGAAACATAGTAAGAACCTGTCTCTACCAAAAAAATAAATTAAAAAAAAAAAAAAGAAAAAAACCAGCCAGGTATGGTGGCATGCATCAGTAGTTCTAGCTACTTGGAAGACTGAGGCAAGAGGATTGCTTGAGTCCAGGAGTTCAAGGTTACAGTAAGTTGTGATCATGCCACTTCACCCCAGCCCGACCAACAGAGTGAAACCCTTTCTCTAGATAAACAAAAAGGAAAGCATTGGCTGGGTGCAGTGGCTCATGCCTGTAATACCAGCACTTTGGGAGGCCTAGACGGGTGGATCGCTTGAGGCCAGGAGTTTGAGACCAGCCTGACCAACATGGTGAAACCCCATCTCTACTTTAAAAAAAATACAAAAATTAGCCAGGCATGGTGGCACATGCCTGTAATCCTGTCTACTCGGGAGGCTGAGAATCACTTGAACCCAGGAGGCGGAGGTGGCACTGAGCTGAGATTGCACCACTGCACTCTAGGCTTGGTAAAAGAGTGAAACTGTCTCCAAAAAAAAGAAAGAAAGCATATTTGCACTAATATGTATATTTTTTTAATTCAAATTGATACTGCATATAAATTGTATACATTATCTTAGTCAGAAACTGTTTTTAAGACTATTTCATCTTAAATGTAATTTTAACATAATAATTTTCTGGTCTGTTACCGGTTTTTGTTTTTTTTTTCTTTTACACAGTGAATGGAGCACTGTTTTTGAGTGTGTTTGACTACTTTTAAGACTCTCAGGGATTTACTTGAGTAAGGGATTACTGAAGACAGTGAGACTCCGTCTCAAAAAAAAAAGATGTTCAAAAGCTAAATTTCCTTAAAATTATTACATGTATTGCTTATTGCTTCTTACCATGCCGTACATTGGCCATTACAGAAATATTATGATTATACAATTTGCCAAACCAATACCTAATTTTGTATTAAATTGCAAATTTGCTTTTTTGTTTGACTGCTAAGTTGATAACTGACTCATTGTTCTCAAAGGCTGATAATGTTCTGATATACTTTGAGTATTATAAGTCATAAAACCTTTTGGTTTTTAAGAATCTGTTAACTTGTAAAGAATTACATTTTAAATTAGTATTGTTGTTTATAATGCCTAATCTAAGAGGGAAAGGGTAAAATGTTTTATTTTTATTTTCTTTTTTCTAGTGTTTATCCAACATATGATTTTGCCTGCCCCATAGTTGACAGCATCGAAGGTGTTACGCATGCCCTGAGAACAACAGAATACCATGACAGAGATGAGCAGTTTTACTGGATTATTGAAGCTTTAGGCATAAGAAAACCATATATTTGGGAATATAGTCGGCTAAATCTCAACAACACAGTGCTATCCAAAAGAAAACTCACATGGTTTGTCAATGAAGGACTGGTAGATGGATGGTATGTTTAATGTTACTTAGAATTGACAAGAAGTAGGGACGTAGTAGTTATCAGTGATTTTTAAACTGCTTGAGAGATAGGGAAGGTGATCGGGACGAGGGGGAATGGATAGGCATATAGAATTCTTGTCTTCTTCTCAACCAGTGCATTAGGGCTCCCCATTCTTGTTTTAATGCCACAAATATGGAGTGCCCACTGGGGATCATGGAATGAAAAACACACATGAGGGCACATCCTCTGCAGGTCTTAGCATTTAATAGAAAAATAATTTTGACTTTCTGGTCATTGGTGTATTTGGTTACTGATCTCTATTCTCTACTGAGGCTGAGGTTTTTCTTTTTTGGCTAGGTCCCAAGAAGGTCAAAATACCCTTGAGTCGAAGTGAAGATGTAAAAGTTTATCTTGAGCTCCATTAAAAGGGTATTACTGCATACTTACCGAGGTTGGCAAATCCCTGCAAAATATTTATTTCCTACATATATTTTGTTTTATTCCAAAGGGCTTTATAAAGTACATTCATTTGTGAATGACAGGATACCATCTTTTTTCTGATTCTCATGGTCCTGTGTGGAATAGCGACCTTGAAAATGTTTGTTAAATAAAAATGTATTAATGCATGGGATTTCCATATTTGAAAATGTCACCATTGTGTCTTTTTTTCCAAATGTGCTTCTACTGTTTCCAGTAGTGCATTTATTTTACTGCAGTATTTGACAAGTCAGCAGTTATCCTGTTCCTTGAACTTGGGCTTACTAGTATTGCAATTTACCTAATTCGTATAACCAGCTCTTAGCCAAATGTTTAACAAGCTCAATATAATTTATTATTCATTAAGTATCTTCTGCTCTCCACATCTACACATTACAACATTTCCCTGGTACTTAAAATGTACATATTTCCAGGGATGACCCAAGATTTCCTACGGTTCGTGGTGTACTGAGAAGAGGGATGACAGTTGAAGGACTGAAACAGTTTATTGCTGCTCAGGTGCGTTATAGTTTCTTTTCCAGCTTCTCTGTTTGAAATTTCAGGTACTTCTATTACTGTCCCTTTGGTCTTTATTATCTCTATTGTTCTTTCTATTCCTTGTTTGTGCCTTATGAGCCAAGGGCAGATTTTTTTTTTTTTTCTAACAAACTTTAAAAAAAAAAAAAAAAGTTTATCACTGCTTATAGTAGTGAAAAATTGAAAATGTCCTAAACTCCTACGCTAGGTTTGGACTAAGGCAGCTGAAGTATTTTTAGCAGTGAATTATATGACTTGACTGTGACCAGTCTGTAGACTGAACCTTTGCAGTGAACTTTGTTAAGGGTAACCAAATTAGTTTGTATACACTGAGTTTTACATTTCACTAGAAGTAAACTTGTAAGTATTTATCAAGTTTTTTTTTTTTTTTTTTTTTTCTAAACATGCTTAGCATGAAATAAAGGTAAAGTTCTAATTAATACTTCTTGCCCTTAAAATCTTGTTACTGTTTTTTAGGGCTCCTCACGTTCAGTTGTGAACATGGAGTGGGACAAAATCTGGGCGTTTAACAAAAAGGTATATATTTTAACTCTCTGTCTTCTTTTTTCATGCCTAAGTCCCAAATAATGTACAAGTAGAAGTCATTACTGTGCTCATGGTAGAGAAAAGTTTGTGAAGAATATTAACATTTTGCAGACTTTCAGGAAAATGGAATGTTTTCCTTTTTTAAATACATGAAGAGCATTAATTAAGCCTATTAACTATTCCAAATAAGTAACAGTGATTGAAACAAACAAACTTGGAATTATGGGGAACAGTAATAGTTTTTTCCTTAAATTTTTTATGAACACTCTGCATTTCATTTTTCTGCTTTCAAGCTGCGAGCTCTCTGTAAGAAGGTATTACTTAATGCTTTTATTTGCCTTAAACATAGCTTTTAGCATATTACATGTTAAAACCTGAGATGTTATATGGCTTTGAAGCACAATCACATGTATATAAAAGACTTGGTGTTAAAAACCATGTCCTCTGGTTTTCTTAGTACCAAAGGGAATATTGGGATAACCCCATTCTACCCCATTCCCTTGTGTGCTGAGAGGACATAGAATTTTAAAAGTATATATTTCATTGAGTTGTATTGAAGTTTCATTAATTATAGTTCCTTTGTCCTACTGAATCCAGCTTTTTTTTTTTTTTTAAACTGTTTCTTAAAGTCAAATGAGGAACACTGCCTATTGACATTGTTAATTACTAATTGGAAAGCAGATGCTTGGACACTATAATAAGGCAAATCATTCAAATGCCATGTTTTAAATTATGCTTTCTGTGATTGTGTTCTGTAAATTCTTATTTGGGATTGCTGCTTGATGGTGCTGATGTCTTGCCTCAAGAAATAGTTGCTTGTTTCGCATGTGTCTTGAATTTGTTTTATTTTGGTCTTTCGTGTTTAGTTTTTGATACATAAAGGAATTGTTAATTGGTTCTTTCTGTTGCTGCAGTTACTAATAATAAATATGAGTAGAATTTGCTGGCAAAGTTAACGTTGGTGTACTTTTCATTAACAATACAATTTTTAATGATTTCAAGTTTTAATAAAGTTAAGCATGGACACTTCAGATATCTGAAATATATTTTACTGTAGTCAAATAGTTCTATAGGGTCTGTTAAGATGAATAACACATTCCTCTATCTTCTTTCATAGTTTCCCTGGAGAAAACACTTTCATTTCTTCTAGATAGTTCTTTTGATATTTATTACTTACATTTCTTTCTCTCTCTCTCTCTTTTTTTTTTTTTTTTGAGACAGAGTCTTGCTCTGTCGCCCATGCTGCAGTGCAATGGCGCAGTCTAGGCTCACTGCAACCTCTGCCTCCCGGTTTCAAGCGATTCTCCTGCCTCAGTCTCTCAAGTAGCTGGGACTACAGGCATGTGCCACCATGCCTGGCTAAATTTTGTATTTTTAGTAGAGATGGGGTTTTACCATGTTGGCCAGGCTGGTCTCAAACCCCTGACCTTGTGATCCATCCGCCTCTGCCTCCCAAAGTGCTGGGATTACAGGCGTGAGCCACTGTGCTCAGCCTATTGCTTATATTGCTGAATGAAATATATGTCACTACTTTTTTAGTTATGTTTAGACATATTAGTTGACTTCCCATGATGGAAGATAAATAATTTGGCCTTTTTCTCCTAACTTTTGGTTTGCTTGTAGTTGATTGTCTTGCTTTGTCTCTCCCTCTCATTTGCTTATTTTTCTTTTTTTGTTTTTGTTTTTCTGTTAAAAAAAAAAAAAGCCAGATTCTCATGCCTCTACTCCCAGGAGTTTGGAAGGTCAAGGCAGGAGGATCGCCGGAGCCTGGGATTTTGAGACCAGTCTAGACAACATAGTGAGACCCCATCTCTCCAAAAAAAAAAAAAAAAAAAAAATTAGCTGGGCCTGGTGTGGTACATGCCTGTAGTTCCAGCTACTCGGGAGGCTGAGGTGGGAGGATCACTTGAACCCAGGAGAGCAAGGCCGTAGTGAGCCCTGATCACACCACTGCAATCCAGCCTGGGTGTCAGAGTGAGACCCTGTCTCAAAAGAAAAAAAAAAATTTTTTTTGCCTCAGGCTGGAGTGCAATGGCATGATTTGGGCTCACTGCAACCTCTACCTCCCGGGTTCAAACGATTCTCCTGCCTCAGCCTCCCGAGTAGCTGGAATTACAGGCGTCCAACACCACGCCCAGCTAATTTTTGTATTTTTAGTAGAGATGGGATTTCGCCATGTTAGCCAGGCTGGTCTGGAACTCCTGACCTCGTGATCCGCCCACCTCAGCCTCCCAAAGTTCTGGGATTACAGGCATGAGCCACCACGCCCAGCACCCCTGCGTAGTTTTCTAAATCTGTCTCCACAAGATGTGGAAATTTCCCACCAAGATATTCAGATGCCTTAGGTGTACTTTGAGTTTCATTTTGGAGACATCTCTGCCAGAGGCTTCTGTGCTGCTCTGTAACCTGATTTGGATTCATGGCCCATTGGCTTCTGAGGCACAGCTGTCTTCCTAGGTCTCTTCATCTTCCTAGGGATTCCCTTTGCTTTTGTTCTATAATGGACATTACGGAACATTGCCCTGTTCTTGGATCTTCTTTTTTTTATATTACCTTCTTGCTTTCCTGAAGGTAATACATCATTCTTTGGACACTCAGTCCTACTGTATACCTCTGGTAGCTCCCTGACAAGGGGAGCATGGGATGAAGAAAATTTTTGAAACCTTGTATCTGACCTGTGTTTTTTGTCTGAAATTTCATGATGATAGGCCATGGTGAGGGTCTGTTTTCATCCACATCCATTGGAAGAACATATGGCTTCCAGTCTGGAAACTCATTCCTTCAGTTCTGGGAAATTTTCTTGAATTCTCTCCCTTTCCCTCTCCCTTTCCGTCATTTATTTTCTTTCTCGTGTCTTGTCTTTTCTCTTTTGTTTTATTTTTTTCTGAGATGGAGTCTCATTCTGTCACCCAGGCTAGAGTGCAGTGGCATGATCTTGGCTCACTGCAACCTCTGCTGCCCGGGTTCAAGTGATTCTACTACCTCAGCCTCCTGAGTAGCTGAGATTACAGGTGCCTGCCACCGCACCTGGATAAGTTTTGTAGCTTTAGTAGAGATGGGGTTTCACCATCTTGGCCAAGCTGGTCTTGAACTCCTGAGCTCGTGATCCACCCGCCTCGGCCTCCCAAAGTGCTGGGATTACAGGTGTGTGCCACTGTGCCTGGCTTTAAATTCTTTTTCTTTCTTCTCTGTTATGTATTTCTTCTCTCTGGAACTCTTCTTGGGAAGATGCTGGGCCTCCTGGACTGGTACCCTCGTTTTGTTTTCTGTCTTATTTTCCTTCTTGTCTTTTGGTTTATCACAGATCTACTTAATTTTTATCTTCTCACCTTTCTGTTGAATTTTATTTATGCTGTTATAGTTCCAGTGTTTCTCTTGTTCTCTGAATTTTCAAAATAACTTTCTATTCTTATTTCATGGTATTACTAGTAGGGTTTTTTGCAGAGTAGTGTCTCTTCTCCCCAGTTTGTTTATTTTGGTTTCTTTCACATTAAAGGCATTTCTCAGATGTCTGGTTAGAGCCTTGGTTATCTGCTTATGTTTAATGTGGGGAAATAAAGAGTGACTGGAAGCCTGAAGAATGAGAGTTGGGCTTTCAACTGAGCTTCACTGTACAATGATCTGGCTGGGCTAGTTTGTTGGAGAAATTCCATGTCAGTAATTTTATATCTTTTCTCAAGGATTAGGCAGTTTTCCCAGAGGGGCTTCATTGAATCGCCTTCCTGAAGTGTGAAGACCTGGCTGCCAGGTTTTGAAGTCAAATGGGGGAAGACTGCTGAGGGTTTTATACATCTACTATCATACATTCACTTATTCCTCTTGTCTCTCATGCAGTACCCTTTCCTTTGGCTCTTTCTGGTATCTGCCAGGATCTAGATACCCTCTTATTCACAGAGTAAACTTCCATTCTTTTGTCAAGGAGGGGAGAGGCTGTTGCCTGGTTATATGAAGTGGAGAGGGGATGCTTCTGTGTTTTCAGCGTCCAGAATTTTGTTGCTGTTATCTCTTCTTTTTTTTTTTTTTTTTTTGAGATAGAGTCTTGCTCTGTCGCCCAGGCTAGAGTGCAGTGGTGCAATCTCAGCTCACTTCAACCTCCGCCTCCTGGGTTCAAGCAATTCTCCTGCCTCAGCCTCCCAAGTAGCTGGGATTACATGTGCCCGCCACCATGCCTGGCTAATTTTGTATTTTTAGTAGAGACAGGGTTTCACCATGTTGGTCAGGCTGGTCTCGAACTCCTGACCTCAGGTGATCCGCCCACTTCGGCCTCCCAAAGTGCTGGGATTACAGGCGTGAGCCATCGTGCCCAGCCTTCTCTTCTTTTATTATATTAATCCTTCTGGATTTGTGCCTTTAAACAAAACAAAACCTTTTATTTCTTTTAAGTGGGCGGTTGGGAAAGGGTGAAAGTTGATGAGTATTTTCAGTCTACTTTTTCTCCTAAATCCTGCGAGATCTTTAATCATTAAACACTGTCTTTAAAACGTAGTATTGTTTTTAGACAACTGGTAGTGAAAAGGAAATCATTCTGATCGTTACTTTTTGTTTCTATTGCTGACCTTTATGATGTCTTCATACACTGAAACCCATTCCCTTCAACTCTTAAGGTACATATCCCTCTTATTTAGAGTTCATGGCACTCTCAACCTCTAATTACTGCTTTGTTGTTTTCTAGCTTGCTCTTTCTTCTCAAGCTCTGCAGGTAAGATTTAAGTGAAGCATCGGTTAACAAAATTTAGCGCCATGGAGTTGTGAAGTTAAATGTTACTGGCAGAGCTGATCATCATTCTTTGGACATTCTCCTACTCTTAACTAACTTAGCTTTTTTTTTTTTTTTAAACAGCTTCTGTTTAAAAAAAATTAGCTAGATTTGTTTGCATGATTCTTTGGAGAAAGAGCCTTATTTTAGGAGTGAACGGTACATGGTAAAGAAAAGGGAGAAATGGATGACGGGAAAGGAGACGTGTGATTAGTTATCACAGTATCCCTTCGACAATACCGTGATCCTTTTTTTCTTAGCCTGAGTTTTCATCTTGATAGGAATTTAGTACTTTATTTTTCTGTATCACAGTTAAATAGAATATATCTATAAATAGTTTTTTCCTTGATAGTGGTAGGAGACATTTCAAGAGCTTACTTTGCATTAGCCTCACTAATTTTCTTCTTGCTTTTACTTATGTGTTAAGATTTTAACTTTTCAGTCAAGGCAGAAGAGTCACAGGTTTAAGATGTTCACTTTAGAGCTATTCTCAATCTCTATGAACCCTCATTGACTGCTTTAGTTTTAAAATGTGTGTATTTCAGTAGTATAATATAGTTTTTCCCAACTCGCATCTCAACCCCCTTGCATCTGTTCCCAGCTAATAAAGTATGTGGAGACTTCTCTCCCTACTCCGCAAATAAGGAGACTTCCTTCCAGTGAAAGTTTTCTTGAAAATTAAACCCCAATAAATAAAACAAAAACATAGCTGTTCTGGTTGAAGTATGTGAAGGGGATCAGGAGGCCCTCTGGTCCTTCCCCCTCCACTTAGTGCTACCAGGATTAAACCCCAATAAATAAAACAAAAACATAGCTGTTCTGGTTGAAGTATGTGAAGGGATCAGGAGGCCCTCTGGTCCTTCTATCTCCACCTAGTGCTACCAGGGCACCTCTTTGAAATCTTTAGGACTCTGGAGTAATTTGAAAACCACTGATCCAGAGATTTTTAGAATTGCATATTTTTAGAGCTAAAAATACCTTTTAAGTCTTTTAATCCAAATTTTCCAAATATGCCTGATCCTAACCATCCTATGGAATGCTTGTTAAAAATTAGATTTCTGAAATTTACTTCAGACCATTAAAATTACAATTTTTTCGGGGGTAAGTTGTCTCAGAATCTGTGCTGACAACTGCCCCAAGTGATGATTAAAATTAGTCAAGTATAGGAAACATTCTTCTGTTCCTTTTATCAGCTGAGGAAGCAGCTGCAATGAACTAAGTTTCTCGGGCAGGGTTGTCTAGTTTCAGCTTTTTTAAAGAAATTGTATCTTACTGACTTAAATACTGAGCTGAGTAGCCAGTCACGAATTAAATCTTTGATTATTCCAGCCCAGTAGAAGCTGAAAGGGGAAATCCTTAACTGGTAAGAATGACCTTTAAGCCTCGAGGAAGGAATGAAACAGTAAACTTGAGAAAGGCTGGTACTGATTTAGTATTAGCATGAAATATAAGCAGATGAGGATTAGCAGATGAGGAGAAGTTAAATAGCTTTTCAAACTTTGCATGAATGACCTCTCTGACGATGGCTTCCTCTCTGAGTTCATTCAGAATTTCCACGATATTCTTTTCAGAAGCTGAAAACTACCTTCGACACTGACAAAAAACCGACCCAATAATGGTAACAATGGAAAAATAAAAACAAATTTAATTATACCACCATTTTCTGCATTCTTCTAATGAGAAAAAATAACTTGTATTACTTAGCTCTTTGTTTGCTTTCATATACATTTTTCTCACATGTGCTTTATATATAGTGTCTAAACATTGCTCTTGTGATTGGTCATCATGACTAATTTTACACTGAACTGTGAAGTGAGAAAAATACATCAGCTCCAGAAGGGGATGCTACTAGTGATTTGGAAGTAGAATAGGTTGGAGCATAATGTGTATGACCATTTATTCAGTCAATCTGCAAATATTTATTGATAACCTATATGAGACAGGCCCTAGCTAGGTACTGGGAATATACTGAGAATATACTGGTCTATATATAGTGGCCTCTATATATAGCATATAGTAGAAATACCATTTAGACTTTTAATTTATAGAATTGCCTTATTATAGTGACGGAATGCTGTTCTGCTTTTGACGGTGATGTGTTACCCTAACGCTGATTAAAGAAAACAATACTGAAACAAAAATATCTGTATTCTCTTAAAATGGACTTCTCCAAACTATAAAATTGAATATCACATTTACCTTTAGGATTAAGATACAACCCCACTGGATAACTTTTCCTTACCTTCTAATATCAGATCTTAAAATTATTTTCAAAATAACTCTAATATTATGCTTTAATTGGTTTCTTTTCACCTGCCAGTAGCTATTCTTGTGAAAGAATTCTAAATCCTTCGTGTAGTCTTGGTTTACAGTTGTTTCTCTTTTTTCTGCTTGATGGTAAATATCAGAAAAGAGTTAACAGATGAAAAAAAATTAGTAAATGCAGTAACAAAAATGCCAGTTAGTATTCCTGTGCTATTATTTATTTTATTTGTGGTGCTCTATAAGATATCTCAGTGTTTTAACATGAGGATGTATTTGTTGCAGGTTATTGACCCAGTGGCTCCACGGTATATTGCATTACTGAAGAAAGAAGTGATCCCAGTGAATGTACCTGAAGCTCAGGAGGAGATGAAAGAAGTAGCCAAACACCCAAAGGTCACTCTTACAGTTTCACCCATGTGTTTTTCTCTGTTAAAAGAAAGAGCAGGAAATAAAAAGGAAAATGTGCTTTCATGGCAATGGCATGATTTTGAGATGATTTTCTTTTTCTTTATTTTTTTTTGAGACGGAATCTCGCTGTGTCTCCAGGCTGGGGTGCAGTGGGGCGATCTCGGCTCACTGTAACCTCCGCCTCCCGAGTTCAAGCGATTCTCCTGCCTCAGCCTCCTGAATAGCTGGGATTACAGGTACCCGCCACCATGCCTAGCTAATTTTTGCATTTTTAGTAGAGACGCGGTTTCACCATGTTGGCCAGGTTGGTCTCAATCTCCTGACATCATGATCCACCTGCGTCAGCCTCCCAGAGTGCTGGAATTACAGGCGTGAGCCACTGCGCCCGGCCGAGATGATTTTCTATTCAACATTGTTTGTTGGGATTTGACACTAACTGAAGTAAAACTTTTTGTGGATTTTTTGCCTTAAAAAAGTTTATTTTAGTAACAGTCCACACTACATCACACAGAACTGTTATGCTCAGTTGGTGCTTATTTTTTATTCTATAGAGTTAGCATATTTGTGTGTAATAAGAATTTATCTCTTCCTAGAGTAATTCTGAAAGATGAGTTATAATTCAAACTCCTATCTTTATATGGAATCTGAGGCGCATTCTCTATTAACTAGGGTATTCACTGTCACCTTTGTCTTTAAGCCAAAACATTACACCTACTATCGTGGAATCACAGCTTGACTTCAGAGTCTCTTACACTGTCATTTCCTCTGTTTGGAAAGTATAAGTGAAGTGTCCATCTAAATTCTGAATAGAATTTTTAATTTTTTTTTTTTTTTTTTGAGACAGTTGCGCTTTGTGGCCCAGGCTGGAGTGCAGTGGCATGATTCTGGCTCACTGCAACTTCTGCCTCCTGGGTTCAAGTGATTCTCATGCGTTAGCCTCGTGAGTAGCTGGGATTACAGGTGTGCACCACTACACCTGGCAATTTTTGGATTTTTAGTAGAGATAGGGTTTTGCCATGTTGGCGGCCAGGCTGGTCTTGAACTCCTGGCCTCAAATGATCTGCTTGCCTCGTCCTCCCAAAATGCTGGGATTACAGGCATGAGCCACTGTGCCCCGCCCTGTATAGAAATCTTAAATACAAGTACCATAGAATACTTCTTTGTTAAGCCATGGTCATCCCAAATTCTTATGACTGCTTAATTGACAATTTTGAAGTAAAACAAGTTTTTTTTTTTTTTTTTTTTTTTTTTTAATTTTGAGATGATCCTTGCTCTGGTGCATGATCTCAGCTCACTGCATCCTCTGTCTTGGGCTCAAGTGATCCTTCCACCTCAGCATCCTGAATATCTGGGACTACAGGTTCATGCCACCACACCTGGCTCATTTTTGTACTTTTTTGTAGAGACAGGGTTACACCACGTTGCCCAGGCTGGTGTTTGTAGAGACAGGGTTTCACCATGTTGTGTAGGCTGGTGAAAGAGTTCTTTTATTTCAGCTTTTACAAATTGTCTATAAAAAACTTTATTATATACTGAAAATTACGTTCACAGACTAACTCATATACTAGTAACCAAGCTTATAACTATGTTGGTAAACTAACCTACATATAAGATGATATGCATTGCAAAGAGCTACACTTGTTCTAAATTGTAGCCTTATATGATTGATTATCTCCCCATGTATGTCATTAGCTACTTTTTAATTTGAAAGATTTGAATCCTAGTAAGATTTGGGGTGTGCGTTTACTTGATTGATTTGGGTTTGCCTTTCTTTACATCTGATTGTTTTGACCAGGTAAGTAGTAGTATCTGATCTGCCATATCACCTACTGTACAGTTAGCATAAATCTGAAGCATACTGAATATTTTAAAATTTGAATCATGAGAATAAAAGTTTTGAAGAGTGCTTATTTTTTAAAATGACAGTTGTAGTCAGATAGGTTAGATTAAATTACTAGGCTGGGGGCTCATGCCTGTAATCCTAGCACTTTGAGAGGTGGAGGTGGGAAGATCATTTGAGGCCAGGAGTTCGAGACCAGCTTGGTCAACGTAGCAAGACTCTGTCTCTATGAAAAATAAAAAAATTAGCCAGGCATTATGGTTCCTGCCTGTAATCTCAGAGGTAGGTGGATCACTTGAGCTCAGGAGTTCAAGGCTGCGGTAAGCTATAACTATACCACTGCATTCCAGCCTGGGTGACTGAGCAAGACTCTACCTCAAATAAAATTTAAAAAATTAAATTACTAAGTACTGCTCATTGCTAAAAATAAGAACTAATTGTTAAGGAAGCACACTCTTAAATTGTGACTGGATTGCTCAGTTTGCTCTGTGGAATTTTCATATGACATTTCTCTCGCAAAGTGTTTTATATTTAGCCTGTTAGTATTCTATTCTAAGCTTAATATGTTATTGGTTGTTAAAACATACTGATTTTTCTCAAATGCATTGGTGAATTCATTGAACAGTTGTTAAACACATGCTGGTTAATGTTTATTTCAAAAGGCCTTCTTGCACTTTTTAAAAAAAAATTCTGCCAAGTAAAAACTGAAATTATGGCACTTTTTATTCTCCTCATCTCTTTTTCTTTCCATATCATACACACTGGAAAGGCAGAAAATTTACTTATCTATATCTATATAGATAATACTTTCTTTAAAGTTTGTCTTCTAAAATCTGAAAGGTCCATAATTTCCTCCAGGTGGCATCTGTTGTCCTATAATGTCCCATAGCCACTGGTCAGGAATGACTTATTTTCTCTTTTGCTGCAGAAGCAGTGAGAATCTTTTATTTATTTATTTTTTGGGGACGGAGTCTCACTCTGTCGCCCAGGCTGCAGTGCCGTGGTGCAATCTTGGCTCACTGCAGCCTCTGCCTCCCAGGTTCGAGTGATTCTCCTGCCTCAGCCCTCCCAAGTAGCTGGGACTACAGGCATGTGCCACCATGCCCTGTTAACTTTTTGTATTTTTGGTAGAAACGGGTTTTCACCATGTTAGGCAGGATGGTCTCAATCTCCTGACCTCGTGCTCTGCCCACCTCGTCCTCCCAAAGTGCTGGGATTACAGGTGTGAGCCACCGCACCTGGCGAAGCAGTGAGATTCTAAGGATAGGAAGCAGATTCTAGTTGAAGAGATACTAAGTGATAAATTATACTGTCTTAGCTATGAAATCAATGAATGATTCTTTTAGGCTGGAAGTAATCTCAGGGGCAGGCTACCTCATCTAATTTCATTAATATTAGTGGTCAGGTTGCTGATCTGATGTCACAGAGCTGGAATTCAAACTGTTAATTTCTACTGAGTCCGAGTATGTATTGTTTAAATGGTAAGAACAGAATTGGGAATATGTTTATGTTAAAATACATAGATGGAGAAAGAGTAAAGCATTTTCTTCCTAATACAGCAATGAACTGCTAACAGTTTAGTAACACAGAAGACTTTTGTGTGGTTAAAGAATAGAATGAATTTATAAATTTGCATACTGGGTTCAATAAGTTGTTGTTTCAACAGACACTTTGCTTTTCTTTGTCAATCAGAATCCTGAGGTTGGCTTGAAGCCTGTGTGGTATAGTCCCAAAGTTTTTGTTGAAGGTGCTGATGCAGAGACTTTTTCAGAGGGTGAGATGGTTACATTTATAAATTGGGGCAACCTCAACATTACAAAAATACACAAGTAAGAACTTCTTGTTTGCTTTCAAATAAACATGGGAGAAAAGCATTTTATTTGTATTTACTTATTAAACATTATCAAATTCAGACCTATACATGTTACTGACTAGTAAATCTGCCAGACGTAGCTACTGCAAATTCTGGACACAAATTAAGTTTTTTTCCATATATGCTTCAGTTTATTAACAGGCTATCAAGATGTCTTTTATTTGTGGTGATGAAAATTACTACATCTGGATATAAAAAATAGTTGTAATGCTTTAATGAGAAATTACATGATAAAAAGGGACTCTATACAGTTGCCTGATATGGGGATCTTTTAGACAGAATTTATATGTATAAGATAATCTTTATACTAAAATTTACTTTAAAATTGGTTAATAATGAACTTGACTTTCTAGTTACTATAGTGTGCTACACTTACGAATTTGATCTTCAGATTCTGTAAATGAAACATAGTATACTGAAGATTGATTTATGCAAACTCGGAAATCTTAATTGCGTTGTTATTACATATGATTGCAAGTAACTGCCAGATGTTTTTAAACATAGTAATTCAGATTTTATAATGCTTAATGCAGGTGACTTTCAGTTAATAAATATTTACATGTTCCTCATCAATTATATGTGAATCTGTTCTCTAGTTGATTATTAGTATCTCAATGGCAGTGATTATGTTGTATTTATCTATTAACCAGTATATGTCTGGCATATTAGAAGCTCAAATAAATGTTTAATTTGGAATTTTTCCAAAGAAAATTTCTTATCCATTTATTACAAAATAAAACAAACTATTTTATAATAATATAAAATAATTATAGAATAAAATAGTGAATTTATGGCAGCTGTGGTTAATATTTCTTTGAATATTTTTAATCTTTTATCTAGAAATACAGATGGAAAAATCATATCTCTTGATGCAAAGCTGAATTTGGAAAACAAAGACTACAAGAAAACCACTAAGATCACTTGGCTTGCAGAAACTACACATGCTCTTCCTGTTCCAGCAATCTGTGTCACTTATGAGCACTTGATCACAAAGCCAGTGCTAGGAAAAGATGAGGACTTTAAGCAGTATGTCAACAAGAACAGTAAGGTAACCTTCCAAAGAAACCATATTTCATCTTTTAAATTTTTCTTTAGAATTAAATTTTTTATATTTCGGATCCTCAGATAAAATGGATAAGATGTGTAGAATTTTATTTAAATCAAAAGATGTAAATTGTTTGAGCATGGTGGCTCATGCCTATAATCCTAGCACTTTGGGAGGCCAAGGTGGGTGGATTGCTTGAGCTCAGGAGTTCAAGACCAGCCTGGGCAACAGGCTCTACCAAAAAAAAAAATAAAAAAAGATGTAAGTAATGTTTCCATTTTATAGATGATAGAAACTGAAGCACAGTGAGGTTAAGTAACTTACCTGAGGACAAACAGTAAATAGTAGAGTTGGGATTCAAATCTGACCCTTGTATTTAAGTGCTACGCCAGCATGCCTTTCAGCTAAGTCTGTTATGTGCTCCTTGCATCATATTTCATATTTATAGCAGGAAAATTATTTCTTCAGGAATGCCAGTCAAGTTATTTAAAATGTTTCTTGAGGCCAGTTTATGAAGGTTAACTTTTAAAAATGTGATAAATTGAATTGTCATTTATTTTAACACTTCACCATTTCATTGTGTGTGCTCAAGTAGTGAGCTTCTTAACATATCTGTTTAAAATGGGAATATTTTAGTTAGTGGAAACTGCTTGCATTTTAGAGTTGTTTTACTACTCTGATTTTGAGAAAGTGTACTTTGGTTTTATATCATCTTTACAGCATGAAGAACTAATGCTAGGGGATCCCTGCCTTAAGGATTTGAAAAAAGGAGATATTATACAACTCCAGAGAAGAGGTTTCTTCATATGTGATCAACCTTATGAACCTGTTAGGTAAGTAAATGTAACTGAACATCTAAATGAAAATGCTTAAAGTTATTATAGTGAGTGATATTTTAGAAATTGAACTTTCACTAAAATAACGTACCTGACAGTTTTATTTCTCAGTCTCTTTCTCAGTTTTCTTTGTTTTACATTTAACATTTTGGACTTAAAGTAATGTATTTATTTATTTTTTGAGACGGAGTCTCGCTCTGTCACCTAGGCTGGAGTGCAGTGGCACAATCTCAGCTCACTGCAAGCTCCGCCTCCCGGGTTCACGCCATTCTCCTGCCTCAGCCTCCTGAGTAGCTAGGACTACAAACATCCGCCACCACAACCAGCTCATTTTTTTGTATTTTTAGTAGAGACGGGGTTTCACTGTGTTAACCAGGATGGTCTTCATCTCCTGACCTCGTGATCTGTCCGTCTCAGCCTCCCAAAGTGCTGGGATTGCAGGCGTGAGCCACCGCCTGGCCTTAAGTAATTTATTTTAACAAGGGATCTTTGAAACAACATGCACATTGAACATTGATAAATTATTCATTTCTGAAACTAAAACAACTTGTAATTAACTTTCTTGTAGCCCAAGTATAAAGAACAAAATTTCAGTACTGTATATTACCTATCTTTGGGTGAAAATTACTACCATTATCTTTTTCTTTGTAGTGTATTTTCACTAGATAAATGGTACAAATGGTACATTTAGAGGGAAAAAAATAACCAATATTTGTATTTTTTTAACCATGAAATAATAGGATTATTAGAAGGAGAACTTTGTAAATTTTTGTCCCTTTATTTCTTTTCTGTTTGTCTCTGCTATTTTTCTAAGCGGTATCTCTGTAACTGTGTAGTCAAAATGCCTCTTCTGAGATTTAGTCTTGTGAATCTAACTGCCTTTTAGATATCTCTGAATAGATTCTTTCAAGCATTTCAAACTCAACGTGTTCAAAATTCCAGGATCTAGGTGTCATCTCTGATTTATTCTTCTCCTTCATCCCTTTTTTCAGTCAACAAACTCTGTTGTTTGTGTTGCCCATCTAGTCCATCTCTGTGGATCCACTGCTCTGCCTTATTTCAGGCTATAGCATTGCTTCTTTGATTGCCAAAATAGGCTCTCAAGTATCTTCTTGCCTCCAATTTCATCCTTTTCCTATTTTCCTATTCAGTTTTCACATGCCCACCAGTCTGAAAATTTAAGAGTAACAGTTTTATCACATTTCTCTACTGTTAAGAAATTTCTATTAGTTGGCCAGGCACTATGACTTATGCCTATAATCCCAGCACTTTGCAAGACTGAGGCAAGAGGATTACTTGAGGCCAGGAGTTCAAGACCAGCCTGGGTAACATAGTGAGACCCCGTCTCTACAAAAAATTATAAATAAAGAATTAACCAGGCATAGTGGTAAACACACCTGTAATCCTCACTGCTCAAGCGGGTGAGACAGGAGGATTGCTTGAGCCCACGAGTTCAAGGTTACAGTGAACTATAATTGCACCACCACACTCCAGCCTTGGTGACAGAGCAAGACTCTCTCAAAACAAACAAACAAAAATATTGTCAGTTTCAGGGTAAAAGCTAAACTTTTTAGTTTGACATGCAAGATTTTTCATGTTATGGCGTCTCTTGAGCCATACCTGTTGGAGTTTTCTCTTCCTGATCCCTTCTGTTTAACATATGTACCAAATTGCCTGGGGCTTTTCTAAAGCACTTGATGCCTTTTCCTGGAATGGCCTTGTGGCTTTTTCATCATATAAGTAACCTTATTCATTTTAATATAACATTTCCTTTAGTCAAATAAGCTCATGCATGCATACAGTGTAGCACAGTGCCTGATAGTTACTAAGCCCTCCTTAAGTATTTCGTAGTGGTGGTGGTACCACCAACTAAAATAACAGAGTAGATTCTCATTTTATTCTTAGAAAGTTTTTGAACTTCTCAACAAATAGTTGAAAACTGAACAGCTACACACGAAGAACTGAACAGCTACACACGAAAGAGTGAAGTTGGGTGCTGTTTGTATCATATACAAAATTTAACTCAACATTTATCAAACACCTAAATGTAAGAGCTAAAACTATAAAACTCTTAGAAGAAAACGTGAATGTAACTCTTTGTAACCTCGGCAATGCTGTTTTGGATATAACACCTAAATCACAAGCAACCAAAGAAAAAAAATAAATTGGACTATGTCAAGATTAACATATTTTGTGTTTCAAAGAAAGTGAAAACACAGGTCACAGAATGGGAGAAAATATTTGCACATATGTGTGTAAAAGGACTTGTATCTAGAAGAGAACCCAATTAACAATGGATTTAAATAGACATTTTTCCAAACAGATGTACAAATGTAAGCACATGAAAAGATGCTCAGCATCATTAGTTGTTAGGGAAATTCAGATCAAAATGATAATGAAATATCATTGCATACCACTAGGATGGCTGAAATAAAAAAAGACAATAACAAGGATTAGAAATGTGGAGAAATTGGAGCCCATATGTATTTCTGGTAGGGTTGCAGAATGGTTCAGCTACTTTGGAAAACAGCTGGATGATTCCTCCAGAAAGTAAACACGGAGTTACCATTTGCCAAAGGAAAAGAACACATTCACACAGAAATGTGTATGTGAATGTTTACAGCTGCATTATTCATAATTGCCAAAAAGTGACAATAGAATTTTGCTGATTATCCTTTGGAATTGAGAAATTCTTATAAATTATTATTATTTTTTTAAGAGATAGGGTCTCACTCTCACCCAGACTTGAGTGCAGCGGCGTGACGTCCCCAGGCTCAGGTGATCCTCCCACCTCAGTCTCTCCTGAGTAGCTGGGGCTACAGGCATGTACCACCACACCCATCTAATTTGTGTATTTTTTGTAGAGGCAGGGTTTCACCATGTTTCCCAGGCTAGTCTTGAACTCCTCGGCTCAAGAGATCCATCTGCCTTGGCCTCCCAAAGTGCTGGGTTTACAGATGTGAGCCACCATACCCACCCTTAAATATTTTAAAATAAATAAACATTTTGCAGAAATGTTTCTGCTTATAAGCAGATTAGGTGTGGTATGTAGACAAATTTTCTTGAAGTCAAGAGTATCAACAACATTCACTAACACCCTTTCTAGTGGCAGGCATAGCAGATGTAATTTTGCCCTGGGCTTAGTTTGTTCATATGGATGGAAGTTCATAGATTGGAAGTTTATAATAAGGACTGTCAATTTCTTTTTTCTTTTTTTTTTTCATTGAGGCAGAGTTTCGCTCTTGTTGCCCAGGCTGGGGTGCAATGGTGCAGCCTCAGCTCATTTGCAGTCTCCACCTCCTGGGTTCAAGTGATTCTCCTGCCCCAACCTCCCAAGTAGCTGGGATTACAGGCGCCTGCCACCATGCCCAGCTAATCTTTTTGTATTTTTTTTTAGTAGAGACAGGGTTTCACCATGTTGGCCAGGCTAGTCTCGAACTCCTGACCTCAGGTAATCCACCTGCCTCAGCTTCCCAAAGTGCTGGGATTACAGGCATGAGCCACCTCGGCTGACCAGTTTTGTTTTTTTTTTCTTTGGAGACAGAATCTCACTCTGTCACTCAGGCCAGAGTGCAGTGGCATGATCTTGGCTCACTGCAGCTTCCGCCTCCTGGGTTCAGGTGATTCTCCTGCCGCAGCCTCCCGAGTAGCTGGGACTACAGGTGCCCGCCTGGCTAATTTTTTGTATTTTAGTAGAGATGGGATTTCACTGTGTTGCCCAGGCTGGTCTCAAATTCCTAAGCTCAGGCAGGCCACCTGCCTGGACCTCTCAAAGTGCCAGGATTACAGGGGTGAGCCACCGCACCCGGCCAGGACTGTCAATTTTTATTTTTGCATTTGTTGTTTGTAGAACTTCCCTGAAGAGCCTCTGATTTGAATAAGAGAATGGACTATTTTATACTTCAAAAAGCATTAACTGGACAGGCTCTGTGGCTCACACCTGTTATCCCAGCACTTTGGGAGGCTGAGGTGGCCGGATCACTTGAGGTTAGGAGTTCAAGACCGGGCTGACCAACGTGGTGAAACCCCGTCTCTACTAAAAATACAAAAATTAGTGTGGTAGCGTGTGCCTGTAATCCCAGCTACTTGGAGGCTGAGACAGGAAAATCACTTGAACGCAGGAGGTGGAAGTTGCAATGAGCTTAGATCACATCACCACACTCCAGCCTGGGCAACAGAGTGAGACTGTCTCAAAAAAGAAAAAAAAGCATTAACTTAGTGCCATTGAATTTATCTAGGAATTCAGTGTTTATTGCTGTTCACATAATTTTGTTCAGATGAACTATTTTGTCCCTTTATTTTCTTTTTAGCCCATATAGTTGCAAAGAAGCCCCATGCGTTTTGATATACATTCCTGATGGACACACAAAGGAAATGCCAACATCAGGGTCAAAGGAAAAGACCAAAGTAGAAGCCACAAAAAATGAGGTAGGTAATGACTTTTACAGATATGTCTATAAAAATAAATGGTCTTTCTATACCAGAGTTTAGAATATATTTCTTTACAAATGATTATCTTTCTTACTGTGGAGACTGAAGTAGACAATTAAATCTGCTCTTTGCATTTTGTTGTTATCCTTTCATATAAGATTTTAAAATCTCGCTCTGTTGCCCAAGGCTGGAGTGCTGTGGTGCGATCTGGGCTCACTGCAACCTCCGCCTCCCAGATTCAAGCAATTCTCATGCCTCAGCCTCCTGAGCAGCTAGGATTACAAGTGTGCACCATGATGCCTGGCTAATTTTTGTATTTTTAGTAGAGACAGGATTTTGCCCTGTTGGCCTGGCTGGTCTCAAACTGCCTGACCTCAGATGATCTGCCCACCTTGGCCTCCCAGAGTGCTGGAATTACAGGCATGAGTCACCGTGCCTGGCCAGACTCCCTTATATTCTTAAAAATTATTTGTTTATGTGGGTTATATTTATCAGTATTTATCATACTAAAAATTGAGAAGTTTTAAAAGGATTTAATTCATGTAAAAATAATAAATCCAGTTACATGTTAACATAAAAAAAGTTTTTATTAAAAAAGATTTTCCAAAATAAAACTTTTAGTTTGAGTGGTATGGCTTTAAATTTTTGCAGATCTCTTTAATATCTGACTTAAACCTTCTAAGGTAAAGATAACAACAAAAAGCTTCTAAAAACCTGCATGAACAGTCATAAGAAAATGAGAGCGAAAAAGACAAAATATATCTTAATATAGTGAAAATAGCTGTGACCTTGCAGATCACCTTTAAAAGGGTTTTATATACCCCTTAGGATCTGTGAACCACACCTTGAAAATTGCTGCTATGTATTATTGAATAACTCATGGAGTAAGCATGAGATGGGAAATTTGGTTGCCCTTCCCTCATTGGTCCCAGTTCCCACCTGTGCCTCTCATTTTTTACATATCCTAGAAAGATAACTGATATTATGCTATAAATTAATATGTGTTCTTGAAAAACTTCATGTTCTGCAAAATCGCATACTAAAAATAACAGCTGATTTATCAAGAAAAACAGAGTTGAGGCAAACCACGAAAACCTGTGTATATCATATGGTTTCAGTCAGTTGGTGGCTGGGTAGCAGTCATCAAAGACTCAACTGGGCTGTCAAAGACTCAACTGGGCTGTATTCTGTTTTTATTTTATTTTATTGTTTTTGAGGTGGAGTATCACTCTATTGCCCAGACTGGAGTGCAGTGGTATGATCTCGGCTCAGTGTAACCTCCACCTCCCAGGTTCAAGCGATTTTCCTGCCTCAGCCTCCCAAGTAGCTCAGACTACAGGCATGCACCACCATGCTCAGCTAATTTTTTTTGTATTTTTAGTAGAGATGGGATTTCACCATGTTGGCCAGGCTGGTCTTGAACTCCTGACCTCAGGTGATCCGCCGACCTCGGCCTCCCAAAGCGCTGGGATCACAGGCATGAGCCATCGCGCCTGGCCTGGGCTGGATTCTAAAATTGTTTCCTCACCTGGATGCCAAGTTGATACTGGTGTTGGCTGGGAGCTCAGGTGGAATAGTTGATTGGAATAGCTGCAAGTGGCCTCTCTAGCATGGCAGTGTCAGGGTAATAAGATTTCTTACCTGTCATTTAAGGCCTCCAAAAGTAAGTGTCCGGTAGATGAGGTAAATGGAGCATTCCATTTTATGATTTAGCCTCGGAAGTCTGACGTAGCATCATTTCTGCTATACTCTGTTGCTCAAATCAGTAACAAGCTTGCTCAGATTCAGGAGAGTGCACAGACACCCCCCTTCTTGGTGGGAGGAAAGTAAAAAAAAAAAGTGTGGACATGCTTTGAAACCTGCACACTTTTGAATAGAAATTCAAAATTCAGGTACAGTTGACTGGCACTTATACCCAGTACTGCAGTCAGAGATACTTTGCAGCTTTAAACCTGAAGCATAATAATGCTTTTCCCTGTGATGTGTAGATCTTTGAGGATATTTGTCTCCAACAGAGGCTGATACTATCAAAATTAAATTCTCATCCAGGGTATTGCCTGCTTTGTCAGTTTTTTGGGGTTTGTTTTTATTTTTAAGCTTTAGCAGATGAGAATATGTCTTTGAAGTTTCCATCCCCATGTACTGTTTCATCAGATGGCTTAATGTGACGGTAAAAAATGTTTTTTAAGCACCATCCTCATTAAAGGAAGGCACTTATACAAAAGGTTTTTGGGTTTTTCTTCAGATTGTCAATGTATTTCTAAAGTTTTCTCTTTAATTATGAAAAGCTTGTTCCTGCATGCTTCTTTATTTGACATAAAACTTGAATACATTGGGAAAAATCACATACAAGGCAGTGTTTGTGTGTGTGTGTGTGTGTGTGTGTTTCACTTATATGTTCCCCTATTTACTAACCATGATTGTGATGATTTATGTTGCAAATTAAATGTAGCAGAACAGGCCCGGTGCGGTGGCTCAAGTCTGTAATCCCAGCACTTTGGGAGGCCATGGCAGACAGATCACGAGGCCAGGAGATTGAGACCATCCTGGCCAACATGGTGAAACCCCGTCTCTACCAAAAATACAAACATTAGCTGGGTGTGGTAGTGCAGGCCTGTAATCCCTGCTACTCTGGAGGTTGAGGCATGATAATAGCTTGAATCCAGGAGGCAGAGATTGCAGTGAGCTGAGATCACGCCACTGGACTCCAGTCTGGCGACAGAGCGAGACTCTGTCTCAAAAAAAAAAAAAGGTTGCTGAACAAATATATTTTTTTGATGTAGGGTGGCTAATGATTTGTATTCTTTCTTTAATGTATAATATGCATTTATATATGCATATTAGAGTTTATGAGTGTATATATAGAACCTCACTAAAAATACTATGAGTGATTTAAGGAATTATGGGGGGAAATTTTGAGTGATGGTTTTTTTTACTCACATGCCCACTTGAGAGCCTAACCCCTGTGTGAAATGCAACTGTGATACAGCTTGAGATGCCTGTTAGGTGTTTAGGTAAAGATGTCTTGAAAACATTGAAAATGCTGGGTCTGGGAGCAGGTCAGAATTCTGGAATAGAGATGAAAATTTTTGAAATTTGTACATAAGACTCTGTGAATATGGGTAAGATTATTCTGAAAAATTAAGTGGCAGATCATTTAAAGGAAAAAGGTGTAAAGAAGGTATAATGTGAGCTGGGTTTTAATGTTAGAAAGGTTTCAGTAGGGAAGAATGCAGTGTAGGCAGCAGAAAGCATGCAAAAAGTAGTATATTCACTCTTCACGGTTGATTTTAGTGAACATAGCTCTAGATTTGTTGCATTTACTTATATACAAATATATACCTGTAAACTTATAATTTTACACAAATGAAACTGTTCCACAATGATGAGTTACAATTATATCACAGAATTTCATGGAGCTGTTGCCTTATCAACAATCTAGCTATATTTCATCTCTTAAAAAATTAATAGTGATAGCTAATGCTTATTGATACTCACTTTTTCTCAGCCTTTGTGACTAACAGCTTTACACAGATTACTTTTTATTTTCCCATCAACTTGATGGGTTAAATATGGTTATCCCCCTTTTATAGTAAGGAAACAGCTTAAATAACTAACTCAGAGTTGCACAGTGAGTATATGGTAGAGCAGTGATTTATTCTCAGACCTGATGGATATGTTATAATTTCTTTAGTCCCCTAATGACAAAGATTTAGGGCATTTTCAGGTTTTTACTATAGTAAAAATGCTCCAGTGTACCTCTATCTTTGTTTACTCCTGTCATTTTTCATTAGGATAAATACTTAGGAATGAGATTATTCATTTAAGCTTTTTAAGGGATTGAAGTTTAAAGTTTTTGTTTTAAATTGGAAACATTATAAAACAATCAGTTTGAAATAATTTTGTGGGAAAACATTTAATATGAATTAATTATTTTACTTTTGATTTTCTCTCTTGGTAGACCTCGGCTCCTTTTAAGGAAAGACCAACACCTTCTCTGAATAATAATTGTACTACATCTGAGGATTCCTTGGTCCTTTACAATAGAGTGGCTGTTCAAGGAGATGTGGTTCGTGAATTAAAAGCCAAGAAAGCACCAAAGGAAGATATAGATGCAGCTGTAAAACAGCTTTTGTCTTTGAAAGCTGAATATAAGGAGAAAACTGGCCAGGAATATAAACCTGGAAACCCTCCTGCTGAAATAGGACAGAATATTTCTTCTAATTCGTCAGCAAGTATTCTGGAAAGTAAATCTCTGTATGATCAAGTTGCTGCACAAGGGGAGGTGGTTCGTAAGCTAAAAGCTGAAAAAGCCCCTAAGGTCAGTATGTTAGAGAAAGTCAAGACCACATTTTCACTAAGTGTGTGAATTCAAACTGCTTAGGGTAGTCTCATCTTCTTATAAAACATAGACTGCTCATATTTTGATGTAATAATCAACATTAATTGATATCTGCTGTGTGTCAGACCGAAAATATATGTAAGAAGCTCATAATCTAGTTGAGGCGTGGCTTACTGGGGAAGGAAACGTACAGACTCACTGTACTCTTGTGTGATGTGACTGTAATCCTTTGTGATATGTATAAGTTGCTATGTGAAGGGTTTGTGTTTTTAAGTGGCAACAAAGGCGGAAACAATTTATAAAGGATATTTAAAATCATCCTGAAGTAGAATCAGCCATTATGGAGGAACAAAGATCAGAACAAGGCACGCTTAAGTGTGGAACCATGGTTCTCAAGCTTTACTGTGCACCAGAATTACTGGCTTGCTAAAACATGGATTGCTGGGCTCTGCCCCTTGACTTTCTTCTTCAGTAGATTCAGAGCATGTGGAAAATACACATTTCTAGAAAGTTTCTCAGGTGATGCTGATGCTGCTGTCCCAGGGACCACCATGCTTTGAGAACTCCTGGTGTAGAAGACAGTACCAGCAGAGGTAGAGGTCAGAAGGTACAAGGTGTATTCAGGGAATAACAAATGGATTGTCAAGAGGTTTTTGACCTGTGATTATTTCCAACTTTTCATAGCAGGGCCTTCAAATTATATGAAATTTTGACTGAAGTATAAATTATATTCTTGTTTCAGTATGTCCTTAGGCAAAACATTTAGCCAAGTGGGTGTGGCACCTAGTGTGAAATGGACTTACTTGATGTAAGTAAGAGACAAAGGGAATGGCATCTGTATAGACTGTGAAAGATCATATTTAATAATGAAGGTAGGTAGTCCTATTCAAACAGCAGCATAGTTCTAAGATGTGATCGGATAAATAGTACTGCAACAAGAAACAATTCAGCCCCTGATGAGCTGCAAAAAATTGTAAAATTTAGACTGTGGCACATACACAGAGAGGTATGGTACACCACGAGGCTTGACTTATGTGGCAGGAAGGGGATTTGTTCTAAAATGTCAGATCTGTTGTCCTGTCAGGGTCCTAGGCTCAGGCTGGAGAATTCAGTAAGTTCCTCACCTCATCAATAAGTGGCTAGCATCTGACATGAAACCCTGCCACCTAAGATACTTTCAATCATGAATATTTGACCTCACATTTTGAGGTCTTCTCCCAGGAGTTAATGTTTTTCTGTCACTCCATTGTGAACTGTGAGAAAGCCTTTATTAGGTTGGTGCAAAAGTAATTGCGGTTCTTACCGTTACTTTTAATGGCAAAAACCACAGTTACTTTGCACCAACCTAAATAGCCTGTTGAGATCCCGAAGAACCATGATTATCTAAAACAGCTTTGCTTCGAGGAATAAATGCTGCTGGATGTATGAGTTTAGGATATAAATTCCCGATGTTTCCTACCTCATGGGGAGGTTGGGAGCATTTTGCACTCTATCTGCTGGAAACTAAATATGTACTCCTCTCTAGGTGTAATTTGAAGGGAAGGGCTTTGGTCTTCAAATTTCTTCGTTGTAAGTAGAATATATTGAGATTATGTGACAATTTTTGTCAGCTTAATTATGGGTGGAATAGTAACAGCAGAAACCATTATACTTGGAGTAACAGTCAACTATGAATCCATCACCCATCCTTTTGGGTTAATGGGTTACATCATGCTTTCATAAAATAACACTGTTAAGGTTATGAAAAGTCAGCTTAAGGTAAAAAGATCTAAATTTCTTTGGTAATTGAGTAGGTAATTTATTAGGTATTTAAATACCAATAAATGTGATACTGAAATAAATCTGACTTCAGTTTAGTCTGACTTACATTTATTGAATGCTGCCTACTTTATACCATATCTGTGTTTCAAAATATATTAAGTCTTAATGTTGTTCATAGGTTCTTGGAAACTGAGACTTTAAGCAAAATGATGTATAACAACAATAGGCTAATTGAGATAAACAAGAATTAAGTTACCTTGGCATATTTCTGATCCCAAAAACATCACATTACACAAACTTCTTGTGTTTTATTATTGTTGTTGTTGTCTTCGTTTTTTCTTTTGTAATATTTTGTCTTCTTTTTCTTTTTAAAATTATTATTTTTGCATTACACAGACCTCTAAATAAAGACCCAACACTTCTAATGGAAACAAATGTGAGCTGTATATACATTTAAGAAAGATTAATAACGACAAGTAAGATAATTATTTACTCAGTTATTCCAGTTCAGGGTTTTGGGTGGCCAGCTCAGGACTCAAGGCAGGAACCAGCCCTGGATAAGACATCATTCCATTGCAGGGCACACTCACACACACCGAGACTCAGACCGGGAGCATTTAGACTCACCAGTTCACCTAATGTGTGCAGCTTTGGGATATGGAATGAAACTGGAGTTCCCAGAGAAAACTCACGCAGACATGGGGAGAATGCACATGTTCCACACAGACAGTGGCTCTGGCTGGGAGTCAACGTTTTTTTCCTCTTCAAAGTTATGATGAAATGACATCAAACAAAACAATGTTCTTCAAGGACCTGTTGTACTACATGTATTTTTTCTCTGAATGCTAGTAATAGTAAATGTTTCTTCTCTTCTAAAGAATGAACCCAGTTATTAGGAATGGCACTAGCATTTAGCCTGCATCTGGCGCTATGTACCATACACTTTTTAGTCTTCCCAAGAGCCATGTACAAAAATATTCAAAGAATGCTACTTTTTCTATTTGCCTGTTTTAGCAACAGAGGAGAAACTGAATATGAAAGTAACTTCCTGAAATTTACAAAGCTTAGATTAAAGTACTGACTGATTCCCATGTTATTTACCTTGAGAGGTGGTGACAGTGGGGCATTCCATTGAAAGCGCTAGAGAGTTATAGTTTTACTAGTTTATCATTATTTAGCAAGTCTGTGCTTGTTTTGCATTAATAATTTGCCTAAGCCTCTTAACCATTCAGTTTTCTACAAAGGTGGTTATTTTACTGTGTCATGTTAAAAGGTAAGGAAGGTGACCAGCTGAAGTTTTAGGTTACCAGCTTCAACTAGACTTTTCTTGCTCTGTTTTTTGTTTTGTTTTGTTTTTAATCTTCTCTTTCCTGCTTCAGGATCAGATAGATGCTTCTATGAAATAACTTTTAAGCATAAAGGCAAAGTATAAGCAAAAAGACGAGCAAGTAATAAAAACTTGAAGTCCATCAAGTCTACCATCTTTTGCTCCTCTTACTCTTTTTCTCCTGCTCAGTGGGTTGCTGCATAAAATAATGGATCAAGTTGATATAGTGTGAGGTGCATAACAGAGAATACACCAAAGATATAATAACACTTAATATTAAGTTACTTTAAAAATTAAAGCCACTTTAAAACAAATTTCTTTTCTTTTTCTTTTTCTTTTTTTTTTTTTTGACAGGGTCTTGCTCTGTTGCCCAGGCTGGAGTGCAGTGACTCAATCATGGCTCACTGCAGCCTCACCCTCCCAAGCAATCCTCCCATCTCAGTCTCCTAAGTAGCTGGAAGTTCAAGCACATGCCACTAGGCCTGGCTAATTTTTGTATTGCTTGTAGAGATGGGGTTTCACCGTGTTAACAGGACTGGTCTTGAACTTCTGTACTCAAGCCATCCTCCCTTCTTGACCTCCCAAAGTGTTGGGATTACAGGCCTGAGCTGCTGGGTCTGGCTGTATACCTGTTCCTTGTAAATGAATTTTTTTTTTTTTTTTTAGACGGAGTCTCGCTGTGTTGCCCAGGCTGGAGTGCAATGGCGAGATCTCGGCTCACTGCAACTTCCTCCTCCCGGGTTCAAGCAATTCTCCTGCCTCAGCCTCCCAAGTAGCTGGGATTACAGGTGCACACCACGATGCCTGGCTAATTTTGTAGTTTGTTTTTAGTAGAGATGGGGTTTTACCATGTTAGTCAGGCTGGTCTCGAACTCCTGACCTCAGGTGATCCACCCGCCTTGGCCTCCCAAAGTGCTGGGATTACAGGCGTGAGCCACTGCGCCCAGCCTGTAAATGAAATTTTATTGGAATACAGACACAGTCATTAGTTTACGTATTGTCTATGGCTGTTTTCATGCTACAGTTAAAGAGTTGAATGGTTGCAACCGAGACTCACATAGCCTAAATATTTATTATGTAGCCCTTTTGGAAGAAAAGAGTTTTGAGAACCATTATAGTTAACAGTTGTTTAAAAATCAAGTAACAACAAAATCAAATGATTATTAAATAAAAATAATTCACAACTGTTTTGTCACTAATGTTCTCTCTTTATGCCATACACAGTCTATGTGGAGGGGGGTTGAATCACCATTTGCTTCTGTAGTTGCAGCATTTTAATTCATGGCACCTTGTATTTTATGTCCCCAATAATTCATCTTGCAATCTTTGCTCTTTTATTTTTTACACCAATGTTACTGTTTTTTAAAACCTAAATCACAGTTTATCAGGAAAGGACGTACATCACTGTACCCCTTTGTCCATTAAGCAGGTTGTTCTAGGAAACTGCCACCCTGCACTCTCGCCCCAAATAGCTTTAAGATGTCTCAGGCCAAAAGATAAATGTTGCAGGGAAGGAAATAAGAAAAAAGCCTATCTTTTTCTTGATGTTGTTTGTAACATGTGTAGTGAATTCCAGCTATATCTGTATTTAGTACTTAATGCAAAATTGATTTTGATCTAAACAAATATAAATGCATCTTACATCGGATTGTGGTTCAGGATACTTCACAAGACTTACATCAGCTTGGGGATCTTCTGGAAAATCTTCAGAATTTGTGTTAATTGATCTGTATCAGAGAAAAGTAGCAGGTACATTGTGATTTAGGTAAACGAATCAGCCTAGTTGATCAGCAGGAGAACAGGTGTTGTGTTCTAATTTAGGTTTGACATCAAGATCTGGGGTCTACCCTATGCTATATTGGCTCCTAGAATCATGTTTCAGTAATTGGTTATTCCTTACAGGTGTAGGTATTTAAGCTACACATGATCGGTTAATTATTTTCTTAAAATGTCTTTCTTTGAAACCTGTGAACTTTTAGTTTACTAAATCTCCTAGCAGACTTTAAAAAATATTGTACAAGCATCATCACTCTCTTCCCTCACTTACTTGGAAGGATTTTCTCTTCTGATTACCACTCATTCATCCCCCTCCCCACCAAGTGAGAATCTCTGCTTTCAGGAGTCATCATTACTGATGTGTGTAGATATAGTTCTCTTAGATACGCCAGTAAGGAGCAAAAGTGAGTGACTGGTAATAAAGTTGGAAAAAAACAAGTTTGAAAAAAGTATTTTTGAGAAAAGTTTTTGCATTTAGAATCGAGATACCCAGGCTATTTTGAAAGGTTCTATTATTTCAAATGGATAACATTCCAGGTTTTTTTGTTTGTTTTTTGTTTTTAAAAGTTCACTCCTTTCCCCATGGAGAAACGTTTACATCTAGTGGCTGCTGAAAAAATAGCTGTTTGAGTACTCATTCCGAATGTAATCAGAAGTTTGTCCATTTTCTCCATTTTATTTAACTTTCCAGTTTTTAGTCATAATATTAGCATCACTTTTAGTTATTTCAAATTCCCATCTTAAACCTTTACCAAAGTCTTTTGTGTAGGTTGTTTCTTTTTCTCATTAATCCACATCAGCAGTTATTTGCTGAAAACCTTTTCTGTTTGTATTAGCATACGTTAGGTAAGTTTAAAACAGTCTTTGTCCACTAACAACTTAAATTCTACTAGCAATGCTCTTTCAGCTTCTGCTGTTGTATGATATTGTACTAAATAATAGTATACCACCCAGTTTCTCTTTGTAAATGTCTTTTAATCCAGAAAACTAGTATTAAGAGATAATTTGTTCTCCACCCATCAGTTCTTCATTGTATATTCTAAGAGACAAATTCAGAGTACTATTCAAAGATCTCTTTCAAAAAGCAGTTTTCATAGCATGTTAGTAGGAATAAAGTGCACATTTAGATCATTGTTTTCTGTAACGCTAAGCAAACCGTAGTGGTCAAGATCACAGCCTCTGGAATAAACCCGAGATTCAAATACTAGCTCTACTACTTATTGTGTAACTCTGGGGAAGGAACTTAATCTTTCTAAACTTAACTTCTGTAAGGGTTGTTTTGAGAGTTAAATGATATACCTTGTACAGCATTTAGTATAGTGTCTGGCACAGACTAAATATGCCATAAAATGATAATGATACTTTTCATATTATAATTCAAAGTCAAGAATCTTTAGATACCTTCTGAATCATCAGGGAAGATTGCGTGGTGGTGATTAGTATAATTTCACTCTTTTTGGAAAAATAACCTGAGCAATTTACTTAGTTATCTAAAATATTCCATTTCCCAATGGGAGGGGAAATGTATGAATATATAGCTTTATTAAGAGTATTTCATTCAGTAACAGAGTGGTTTGCTCATCTTAATTTTCTCCTTTATAATGTTTCAATATAATCTTGGCAAACAGGTTTTTTTTTTTTTCTGTGTGAGAAGTGTGCCATCTGACTTTAAGCTCTAATGAATACCTGCTTATAGTGTAAAGTGGAGTTTCTTTCAGATAGTCATCTTTTTCTAGAAATAGTTGCAGGGAAGTTCCTTCTTTTCCATTTTTATTTTAGCTGGTGGAAATTGCCCTTTTTTCCCCCTTGATTCTCATATGTCTGATTAACTTGGCCCTTTTTCTTTTTCTTTTTTTTTTTTTTTTTTTTTGAGACGGAGTCTCGCTCTGTAGCCCAGACTGGAGTGCAGTGGCCGGATCTCAGCTCACTGCAAGCTCCGCCTCCTGGGTTTATGCCATTCTCCTGCCTCAGCCTCCCCAGTAGCTGGGACTACAGGCGCCCGCCACCTCGCCCGGCTAGTTTTTTTTTTTTTGTATTTTTTAGTAGAGATGGGGTTTCACCATGTTAGCCAGGATGGTCTCGATCTCCTGACCTTGTGATCCGCCCGTCTCGGCCTCCCGAAGTGCTGGGATTACAGGCTTGAGCTACCGCGCCCGGCCAGCTTGGCCCTTTTTCTTAAGATAAAGTAGTTTCTGCTGTGAAAACTCTTTCCTAAAAACAGAATAAACCAGAGACAAATCAAGAGTACAAATCAGACAGTTTACTCTCATCTTCTCTTTGTACGTTTTCTCTTAATTTTACTACCTTTATGTGGTGCCTGGTGTGACGCTCTAATGGCAGAAGACGTTATAAAGTAGCTGGACAAGGAAGTGTGCTTTGCTGCCTCATAGATGCAAATTTTTTGAAGGTATACCATTGGTATCCTGCATTCCTCTGACCCCCATTTGAGTATTCTTCATGGCTTCTGCCTGGTTTCATTTAGCTATCTGGAGCATTATTAGAAAGTAGCAGTAAAGATTGGATAGGGTGATTTGGAGACACTTTTCCTATCTATTTTGATTGATACCTCGAGGTTCCCAGTGGTACACTGGTTTGTAGTGAGATAGTAGCACCATTTCAGGTAAGGTGTCCAGCTTGGGTCCTTTGCCTGTGTTGCCGTCATTCTCTGCTAGAGAGTCACAAGTGTCTCGGTTGGGCTGAGTGTATCATTCTTTTTTATTATTATGTTAAAGTATCAGAGATTAAAATATATAGGTAAGTGTCTAAAAACTTCAACATGCTTTCTCATCTCATTGTCAATTTGTGAAATTGATGTAACTATTCGTTAGTTGGACCCAAACTTCCTTTTTTCCCGAAGTTGTCTTTAATTTCTGTTTAATAAGCAGTGGAAAATAAGGTTTGTATAGGCAAAGCCTTTGATCTGATCTTTATTCTGATTTTGTAAATTCTGACTTCACTATTTATAGACCCAGGTCTTGACACTGACAGTTTACTTAGATGTTCTATTATTTGTCTGTTGACTTACGTAAAATAGAAAGTTACACTGTTGTATGTTGAACTGTATTTTTGTTTATTTCTTTGGCTTATATATAATCGATGTTTTTAATTTTTCTTTAGCTTTATCTCTTATTTTAGGCTGATGATTTAACGTAGGTTTCCCCATGATTAACTTATGGGAATGATTTTTTGATAATTAAAAATTTTTAAATGGCATTGAAATTTCCAGAAATTTCCAAAGTTTTATAAATATCTCTATCTCTCTTTTGTTTTAGGCTAAAATAAATGAAGCTGTAGAATGCTTACTGTCCCTGAAAGCTCAATATAAAGAAAAAACTGGGAAGGAGTACATACCTGGTCAGCCCCCATTATCTCAAAGTTCAGATTCAAGCCCAACCAGAAATTCTGAACCTGCTGGTTTAGAAACACCAGAAGCCAAATTACTTTTTGACAAAGTAGCTTCTCAAGGAGAAGTAGTTCGGAAACTTAAAACTGAAAAAGCCCCTAAGGTTAGTGGGTTATTTTGTTTATGTGTTTTTGTTTTTTACATTTCAGAGTATTTTCTTTGCCTCAAGTGTTTTCTGCCCCATCAAATCTAGCTAACTTCTACTCATATTTCAATTCTCAATTCTCCTACCTTGCCTTTTAGAGATATTTTCTTTGTTGATTGTTTCTTACCCCAACTAGATTTGACTGGATGTTTTCATATGACACAGTCCATCACTGACATAGTACTTAAACAGACTGTATTTTAATTGTTAAGTTGTTTCCCTCCAATCTGTAAGATCCAGAATAGTGACCTAGACCCTAGCACAGTGCTCACCCATTGAAGGCCCTTAATATTTACCTTGTTTTTCATTCTTTCTCCTAAAGCTCTGTCAAACTGAAATAGTAGGTTTTATTTTGAGCTCTTAGTAGTCTGTGCTAATTCTGTTATCTTTTTAGGAGTAGATTTTTTTTGTACAGATTCACATGAGTGGAAGACAGTCATTGTAGTTTTGAAATTTAACTTTATTAGAACTTGATAATCATTATCTCATCTTTATAATTGTGAAATGTTCAACTTATGTAATTTAATGGCTTTTAACTTAGATTCCTATGGAATACATGTTAGGTACCAGTGCTTTCTAGTAGAACTTTCTGCAGTGATGGAAATATTCTATAACAGTATTGTCTAATACAGTAGTCATTAGCCACATGAGCATTTGAAATGTGATTATGGTGACTTAGGAAGTGAATTTTTAATTTTATTTACTTTAAATGAACCACATGACTACTATTTGGATAGTGCAGTTATAGACCATGCTATTTTCCAGTCACAGTTTGCACAATTCTATCCCTGTTTATAATAATCTTTATAATTTCAATAGTTGGTGTAACACCTACCCCAAACCCTTCTGTCCCCAAATCCCTGTCTTTAATTGTGTTTGCAAATCTGCTTTTAAACTTTGGACAGATCCTTTTGTAGTTCCTAAGTGTGATGGTTGGGTTTTCACACTCATATGTGAGATATGCCTCCCTCAAACCTTATTACCACCTGGGCACATTACCCATCTGATGTTGGGGGATAAAAGAAAGCTTTGAGCATTGTATTTAAGTGTGCTTAGACAATGACTTGAATTAAATACTGTCTTTTCTTTTTCCTCTTTTGTTAAACTAAAGGATCAAGTAGATATAGCTGTACAAGAACTCCTTCAGCTAAAGGCACAGTACAAGTCTTTGATAGGAGTAGAGTATAAGCCTGTGTCAGCCACTGGAGCTGAGGACAAAGATAAGAAGAAGAAAGAAAAAGAAAATAAATCTGAAAAGCAGAATAAGCCTCAGAAACAAAATGATGGCCAAAGGAAAGACCCTTCTAAAAACCAAGGAGGTGGGCTCTCATCAAGTGGAGCAGGAGAAGGGCAGGGCCCTAAGAAACAGACCAGGTAATGAATTGCAGAAACTTCATTTGAAGCAAAGCAGAGCTTTGAATGAATTCAACTCTTAATATTTTTTAAAACAAATTTTGATTAGTTTATCACATTAAGTTAGAGAACGCTAAAACTGTAATGTCAGCAGATAGCATTTATTAATTTTCCATTTAATTTTTAAAATAGGTAACCCATTTGTTTGGTTCAAGAATCTCAGAATATAAGAAGTTCCTGTGCGTGTTTCCCATCTTTCCAGTTTTCCCTACCACCATAATCAATCGGTAGCCACTGTTAACAGTTTCTTCTGTGTCTGTTGGCGATTTTCATTTATTATTCAAGTAAATACAGATATATATATATATATCACACACAAATATACATACATGTTTTCTCTCCTCCTTTTTAAACATAATTGGTAGCCTAATTATACACATTGTTTTGCACCTTAAGCAGATTTTTTTCAAATGAAGATCTTTTATGGGGACTAAGTGAGAGCTTCATTCTCAATTTAAAAATTGATAGTTTAAATATAAGACAAAACTGACTAAAGACAAAACAGTGGGATAGATGGCTCTTTAAGGATCTTCCAATCTGTGTGAATAATGTGCAGTCATACACCACATAATGATGTGTCAGTCAACAGTGGACTACTTATGTGACATTGGTCCCTAACATCATAAAAGAGCATGTATAGAAACCTGATATATGGCACTTGATGTTGGCATTGAAGTATAACAAGCTATGATGTTTGCACAATGATGAAATCACCTAACAACGTATTTCTCAGAATATATTCATGTTATTAAGTGACGCATGATTGTAATTTTTTGTCTCTTTCCACAATTAGAGTGAACTTTATGATGGGTTTTCCTTAATGGCTTAATAAGAAGAAAAAACTGTTACTGAGATACTTTGGTTTTACATTTGTTTAGCTGAGTATCAAATTTTGCTGCCTCTTAGCTCTCATATCATATACACAGTGTCTCCTTAAACAAGAGAATGCAACAGATATTTTTCTTTTTGACTATTAAACTGAATAGCCAGAGTTATAGCAGGGTAGAAGAGAGTGTAGAACTTTTCACCTTTTACTTTCTTGGTGCTTGTGAAAGTGCTAGGTTTCATAGAGTTATTTTATTGAGGTATGTCACAGTGAAACAATGGAGAATGCAAATGCAAATACATTAAAATTTTTAGCCAGTAAAACCTTGTTTCTAAACTCCAAGAAGAGACCATACTCTATCCTGAATAATTGTTGATATTTCAAAAAAATGATTATTGTCTGAAATAATTTTTTATTACAGACTCAGTTTATTTTACAAGCGTCTATCTCTGCAACTTTTATTCTAGTTAAAAGAAAAACTTAAGGCCAGGCGCAGTGGTTCACACCTGTAATGCCAGCACTTTGGGAGGCTGGGGTGGGCGGATCAGTTGAGGTCAGGAGTTCGAGACCAGCCTGGCCAACATGTCAAAGCTCCGTCTCTATTAAAATTACAAAAAAATTAACCAGGCATGGTGGCACACACCTGTAATTTCAGCTGCTCGGGTGGGGGAAGGGGTGCTGAGGCACAAGAATCACTTAAACCTGGGAGGTGGAAGTTGCAGTGAGCTGAGATCGGACCAGTGCACTCCAGTCTGGGTGATGGAGTGAGACTGTTTCAAAAAAAGAAAAAGAAAAACTTGTATAAATTTGGTTAATATGCACACATAAGTACACACACATATATGTGTGTATTTATAGCCATTGTTTTTATTACTTTTTAGGTTTTACTTTCAGTGAAATGGTGATCTTACTATAATTTTAACTGGCATAAGATTCTTCTTTTTTAGTGGGAGAATAGGTGTGAACAGGCTCTGTCTCTATCACAAATTCATTACCTTAAAAAGAACCTTGTGAAAGAGATGTCTGCATAGAAGCATAGAATCATAGCTTTTGTTACATTTGGCTTTCCTAGATTTTGTGGATAATGTCTCACAACTTTTTAAGAGATGTCTCTGCTGTTTTTGTTTTTTTGTTTGTTTGTTTTTTGAGACGGAGTTTTGTTCTTGTTGCCCAGGCTGGAGTGCAATGATGCAATCTCGGCTCACCGTAACCTCTACCTCCCTGGTTCAAGCGATTCATTCTCCTGCCTCAGCCTCCCAAGTAGCTGGGATTACAGGCATGCGCCACCCTGCCTGTCTAATTTTGTAATTTTAGTAGAGACAGGGTTTCTCCATGTTGGTCAGGCTGGTCTCAAACTCCCAACCTCAGGTGATCTGCCCGCCTCGGCCTCCCAAAGTGGTGGGATTACAGGTGTGAGACACTGTGCCCAGCATTTCTACTGTTTTTTAGGTTAAAAACATTATCTTAGGGGCTAGGCATGGTGGCTTATGCCTGTAATCCCTGCACTGTGGGAGGCCGGAGCAGGAGGATTGTGTGAGGCCAAGAGTTCAAGACTGGCCTGGGCAACACAGCGAGACCCTGACTCTACCAAAAAATAAAAATAAAAAAATAAGCCAGATGTTGTATGCGCCTGTAGTCCTAGCTACTCAGGAGGCTGAGGCGAGAGAATCTCTTGAGCTGAGGAGTCCTAGGTTGCGGTGAGACAGGATCACACCATTGCGCTCCAGCCTGGGTGACAGAGTGAGACCCTGTCTTAAAAACAAAACAAGAAAACACAATATTATCTTGGGGATGAATATAGAGAAGTTACAAATATGGAAATAACTCATACTGAAGAAAAACTAATCTATTTTGAACTTTAGAGGTTTCATTCGACCTAAAAGCAGTTGCTGAATGAAGAGATGTATCTTTTACTTTTCATATCTGCAGGTTGGGTCTTGAGGCAAAAAAAGAAGAAAATCTTGCTGATTGGTATTCTCAGGTGAGTATGCATTCAGTTGATTTTTATGTTTTAAGTCTCAATGGCTGCTTTATGTTTAGATTCTAAAATACACCACAAAGGCAATAGTAATAATGTTATATAATGCCTTTAATACATACTGTAGTCATTTAATATGACACTATTTTTCAACATGTTCACATGAAGTCCTGAATTGAAAAGTAGTACCATGAGATAGTGATTTTTTTTTTTTTAATGTTCAAGTAAAGGGATTAATTCAAGGCCACAAAGATATAGTCAATAGCAGAGACAGGATTGGAATTCAATTTTTTTTTTTTTTTGAGATGGGAGTGTCACTCTGTCACCTAGGTTGGTGTGCAGTGGTATGATCTTGGCTCACTGCAACCTCCACCTCCTGGGTTCAAGCAATTCTCCTGCCTCAGCCTCCCGAGTAGCTGGGACTACAAGCACACGCCACTATGCCCGGCTAATTTTTGTAGTTTTAGTAGAGACTGGGTTTCACCATATTTGAGGCTGGTCTCAAACTTCTGACCTCAGGCGATCCACCCACCTCGGCTTCCCAAAGTCCTGGGATTACATGTGTAAGCCACCACGCCCGGTGGAATTCAGGCTTTATTGAGAGTTTGGAACCCTGTTATATGTTGTTTTTCAGTATAGTCAGGTCTGTTTTACTTCCATTATGACCTCCCACATTATGGGGATGTATCAACAGTAGAAGCCTCCAGATTTGAATTTTGGTTATCATACTCTTGCCACTTACACTAGAATTTTGGTTGAATGTAAGCTTTAAAGACTATTTTTCTTTTAAAAAGGTCATCACAAAGTCAGAAATGATTGAATACCATGACGTAAGTGGCTGTTATATTCTTCGTCCCTGGGCCTATGCCATTTGGGAAGCCATCAAGGACTTTTTTGATGCTGGGATCAAGAAACTTGGTGTTGAAAACTGCTACTTCCCCATGTTTGTGTCTCAAGGTGCATTAGAGAAAGAGAAGACTCATATTGCTGACTTTGCCCCGGAGGTAAGTGAGCTTCTTTTTTATTTTTTTGCAGTGTTCTCTGACAAACTTGAAAATGTATTTTCAACTTTTGAGTTTAACAACCAATTTTGAAAAATGTAAAGCCATTTTTGTTAAAAAGTTCTGTTTCTACCTTTGTAGCAAGTAATGATTTTGTCACATTAATTAACTGACTTTTAATATTTAGAAGGTCAGTAAGTGCATACGTTTCCTCACAGTGAACAGCAGCAACTATTTTAACTTGCCTAAATTGATATAGCAAAAATTAAAACAGAGGAAATTTGCCTGCATTTGTACTGTTGCTCCACAATGCTATTGAAAAAAAATGTATGAAAAATGATTTTTTCTTACTAGGTTGCTTGGGTTACAAGATCTGGCAAAACCGAGTTGGCAGAACCAATTGCCATTCGTCCTACTAGTGAAACAGGTGAGAACAGGCCTTAGAGTGCAGGAGAATGCTCAATGAACAATAAAGACAGCTTCTAGAGTTGAGTCTCAGCTTTCGCTTTGTGATAGGTATAATCCCTGTTGACAATACAGAACTTCATGAGTGTTGATAACGATTGAATGCAGACTTAGGTTGTCTAGAGTTTTGTTCTCTAATAGTCATTGCAGAGCTCTTTATCATTAAATTATAGGATTTTTAATTTAAATACTCATTTTTATGCTGTAAATTTTTAGGACTTTTCAAGGAATTTTATTCTTAGAATAATTTTTATTGTTGGAATTGATTATAATATTGCAAATACAAATGTTTATGCCATAATTATTTTTAAATTTTAATAATACATTTAGATTTGCATTCATGTAGGGTGTTCATAGGTCGCTAAGTACTTCTACATCATCTTGTGTTATTCTTACAACAGTGTTGTGAGGAAGGCAGGGGCAGTTATTGTGATTTCCATTTTGCAGGTAAAGAAAAGTCTCTGAAAGATTAAATAATTTTTCTAAAATTACATATGGTAAATGATAATGCCGTTGGAAAAGTTGAGGTTTTGGGCTTTACAGCGTCTTTCAAAGTGATCATTCATCTGTAGAGTTCAGGATTGTTTGTTCTTATTGATATTTTTAGTGATACTTTTGTATAATACATTATTAATATTGTGATACCAGTTTTTTTCTCTGAGACTATTTGGCAAAGTTGTGTTTGTTTTGGTTTACTAATTACAGATCATGAGAAGGCTATTCTAAGACAGATATCTTTGCTTTGCAATTCATTGCAAGAGCTTTCATACTCTGAATAGGTGCATCAGATAGATATAAATTAATTCTGCTTCTCATACCTAACTGCTGGATTCAGCAAATTGTTTAGCTTCTATAAACTCAGCTTTCCACATCTTTAAAACTGAGATTATGATACTTACTTATGGGTTGAATGCGAGAATTGAACAGGTCAATGAATGCAGAGAGCTTAACGTAGGACATGACCTTTATTTGTGTTTTTAAAAACCAAACGTGAAAACTGTCAAAGTACATTAACTATTATATGAAGAATGTAAAATCTTCTGTGAAGAATATAAAATATGATCAACTTTAGATTTGTATCCTTGAGTAATACACTTTATGAAATAGATAATACTATTCACTTATTATAAACATTGGAAATATATTTACACAAACATACATTTTATTTTTCAAATTTATTTATTACATTTTAATTCCTACTAATTATCTTGCTGGTTTAGCTCTTACAGCCTTAAAGGAGAAATAAAGCCTTAAATGACTGTCTCTATTTTCCCATGTCTTTCAGTAATGTATCCTGCATATGCAAAATGGGTGCAGTCACACAGAGACCTGCCCATCAAGCTCAATCAGTGGTGCAATGTGGTGGTAGGTATTCACTTCCTCTTATATTCTATTATTATTCATGTTCTTTAAAAAATATATATATATTGTTTTTATTTTCAAAGGATTGGGAGTATGGAACTATTTTTGAAGTATTTAAGATAAATTGTGATTTTTGATTACTTATTATATAAAATGGTAATAAAAATTGGAAAGTGACTGGGCATGGTGGCTCATGCTTATAATCCCAGCACTTTGGGAGGTTGAGCAGACAGATCACTTGAGCCCAGGATTTTGAGACCAGTCTAGGCAACATGGCAAAACCACATCTCTACTAAAAATTAGCCAGGTGTGTTGATGTGCACCTGTAGCCCAGCTACTTGGGAGGCTAAGGTAGGAGGATCATTTGAGCCTGGGAGGCAGAGGGTTTCAGTGAGCCATGATTGCACCACTGCACTCCAGCCTGAGGGACAGAGCAAGATCCTGTTTCCAAAAAAAATTGAAAAGCTCTTTATAATGACTAAATTGTTTTCTTGCCTCTTCCAGCGTTGGGAGTTCAAGCACCCTCAGCCTTTCCTACGTACTCGTGAATTTCTTTGGCAGGAAGGGCACAGTGCTTTTGCTACCATGGAAGAGGCAGCGGAAGAGGTATAAAAAGTTATTTTCCATATTAACTATGTTCCATTTTTTTGGTTCAGGCTCTGCAATTTTGTTATTTAAAATGTATGTAACACCTGTTAAAAGCAAAATCAAATTAATTCAAATGTACATGGATTTAAGTAACTGCTTATTGGAATGTTATTAATAAGGGAAATAGGCTCTTAAATTTTTAGGTGAAAATACTTCTGGGCTTTAATGTGTATAAAAAGTTATTTTTCAGGAAATTTTCATTTTGATATTGTGTATCTTTCGTAACATTTATTTTCTCTTATATTCTAAACTTATATATACATTTTAAAAAGTTATTTGACTTCTTTTTACATTGCTTCGTTGAGTATCTTTCTTAATAAATTCACACTGGCTGCTTTAACCTTTTCATAAAAAGAAGTTTTTATTGTTCGAATTGCTTTTCCCACACAATTAGTCTTAAGTAGTGCAGTTTTATAGATCTTAATGAATAAATGTACCCTAAATTTGAACACATTTACATTTAAAATGTTACAGGTCTTGCAGATACTTGACTTATATGCTCAGGTATATGAAGAACTCCTGGCAATTCCTGTTGTAAGAGGAAGAAAGACGGAAAAGGAAAAATTTGCAGGAGGAGACTATACAACTACAATAGAAGCATTTATATCTGCTAGTGGAAGAGCTATCCAGGTATCAGACTGCCACTTAGGATTCATAAGTCACTGTAAGCACAGTCCATGGACAGATCCAATAATTTCTTCTGTCATCACGGAAGTAGACTCTTTTAAAAAATAAATGTTTAGTGTACTGTTGTATAATAATTTCAAGCAAATCTATCCCATTCCTCTGTCTCCATGGTTCGTTAAGTCATGATACATATCCTGAATTACTACTAAAATATGATTTCCTTTTTAACTGTTGTAGGTAAAATTTCTGCTATAAAAGGAGCTGCCCAGAGCAAAATACTTGTAAATAGTATTTTTTGACTAATCTTAATCTCTTGTTATGGTAATTATGCTTATAATTAAAAACCTTATTTAATGTAAAAAAAGGGAGAAAAGACAAGTCTGGTGCCATTTTTAAAGCATGTGATCTTACAGTAATCATTTTCAAGGGTGTAATAGTTTATTAAAAACAAAGCTTATGTTTCTCTACTTTAGGGAGGAACATCACATCATTTAGGGCAGAATTTTTCCAAAATGTTTGAAATCGTTTTTGAAGATCCAAAGACACCAGGAGAGAAGCAATTTGCCTATCAAAACTCCTGGGGCCTGACGACTCGAACTATTGGTGTTATGACCATGGTTCATGGAGACAACATGGGTTTAGTATTACCACCCCGTGTAGCATGTGTTCAGGTAAGGAAAATATTCCTGTTTATCATTCATTTTATAAAATACAAGCCATATTTACTAAAGGAAATTCGAAAGGATAATTTTCTGAATATCATTCAGGCAGATTTCTCTGATAATAAAAACAATGTGGAATGCAATCTGGACCCTAGTGTTTTGTAACTGTGTGTATCATTTACATTATTTATTGTCTCTTACTCTTTTAATTTTTAAGCTACTTATATAAACATTTTTAGAAGTCATTTTTTAAAAACGGTTTATAATATGTTAAATGACCTGGGCATGCAGGCTCACGCCTGTAATCCCAGCACTGTGGGAGGCCAAGGCAGGCAGATTGCTTGAGCCCAGGAGTTTGAGACTAAGCCTGGGCAACATGGCAAAATCCAGTCTACAAAATATTAGCCAGGTGTGGTGGCATGCACTGGTAGTCCCAGCTACTTGGGAGGTGGGGGTAAAAAAAAATATATATATATGTGTGTGTGTGTGTGTATGTAAAATAGATTAAATGAAATATAGTAGGTCAGCTGAAAATGCATTTAGATGGGTAAGTGATTTGCAAGTAATTAGTAGACATTATATATGGATTAGAAATCACACAGCTGATTTGTGTTAATAATAATAGCCACTAGTAGGTTTCGACTTCTGAGAGCTTCTGTATCTGTTTCTTTGCATAAATTTGGGACATTGTGCTGAATTCTAGGTGGTGATTATTCCGTGTGGCATTACCAATGCACTTTCTGAAGAAGACAAAGAAGCGCTGATTGCAAAATGCAATGATTATCGAAGGCGGTTACTCAATGTTAACATCCGCGTTAGAGCTGATTTACGAGATAATTATTCTCCAGGTTGGAAATTCAATCACTGGGAGCTCAAGGTAAATTCCTCAGTTGTATCTTTTACCCTCAACATCTGCAGTTTGAGTTTAGATTTTCCTCTGCATGTTTTTATAAAACTTGAAGTTTCTCATTACTTTCCTCTATTTTGATAGTGGGGGCTTTTTTTCTTCTTCACTTAAACTGTTGAGCACTGACACAGTTCATAGCTTTGTAATAGTGATACCTAAATTTAAAATAGTTTTGGTGGAAGCTTATTTTTATGCTGTTAGAATAAAAATGATCTTGAGCCCTTGTTTATGATTTCCCTCATGTAGCTGGTATACTAAAATGTTTATGCCAGGAGTTCATACAATAAATAAGTTATTTACATAGACCACCGGAATAACGGTGCATGGACATCACTTAGCTGTCTTTTTTATAGCTAATAGTGAAACATCTGAGATTAATTTTGTTCTTGAGTTTTCACACCAAGTATTTCATACCAGTTTGTTGATTTTTATTTTGTTTATTAAAGTCAGTCTACATTCTGCTTTATTGTTTGTAATATAACTTTCATTTATTGCACATTGTCATTAATAGATTGTCTGTGCCCTTAATTTTGTTTTATAAACTTCTGGGATTTAACAATTTTTCTTACGCTGAAAGAGGGAATCTTACTGGATCTAGAAATTAGGAATCGAGACTGTGTAAACTGATATTATAGGCGATGGGATGAGAGAATGTATTGAGATTGCAGCTGCAAGCTTTCAAACTATGGAAGCTCAGCAATATTGGGATTATTAAGTATTTATACATCTAGGGTTCCCAAAGTTGCTAATATTTATCATCTTGTTTGTTTCAAATGGCCCCTGAGGTAAATTTCCTTTGCCAAGGAATGGTAATTATATTGATAATTGTTTCTCTTTTATGTAATATACCAGCTTCTTTACATGCTCTTCTAAACATGAATTTTTTTTCCATGTCATTTCCTTTTTAATTGCACTCTTTTTTGCTCACTTATAAATAGCTATTGTGTGATGCCAGTAGCAGTTTCTCTAAACTAATTTCTACTTAACCTGGGCTATAAAATGTTAAAGGAGAAATTTATTGCTGGGTACTAGCGGGATTAAAAAGAAAAAAACCATCCACATTCATTCCTGAATTCTTCTTTGTACCCTTTCCTCTTTTATTCATTTCTCATCCTTAAACTGACTTGGCTTTGTCTTTGTCACTCTTCTTTTAGTACCCTAGTGAGCCTATACTATGTTGGGGAGGTATGCTTAGTATGAATTGGGTCTGCTACAGCTTCATTGTCTGTATTCCTCAGGAAAGAAAATAAAGCACCTAAGTTCTAAACTTGATGCCTCAAGTTAAAGAACATTGAGAAAGAGAGTTCACTATCTAGTGGAAGGTGTTAGTGGAAGGTATTAGATTAATGCCATTTTAGTTCCATTTAGTCAAATAATTTCTAAGAAAAAATATTTCAGGAGCTCTGGATTTGTATTTCTTTGACAGCGATTGACCAAAGTGTGTGCGTGATGTATACGCACATTTTGAAACTTATTCAGATTAGTAAATGAGCTGTAATATGGTTTGATTGTGAGGCCAGAACCCAGCAACTCCTGTAATTCTTTGGTACCCCTTCCTATAATATGAAAATATAAAGGGGAAAATAATCTGAGTAAATTAACTACTTTTCTTTTTACTATGTGGAGTAAGATAATTTTGTGTTGCTGTTGAAGCAAAACACATTTTTTACAGTTAAATTTGTAACTAGTTTTAGAAAAAAACTATCAACAAAATATTTGCCTCCTCCATGATTTGGCTTCAGATTACCTTTCCAACTTTCGCTTTTCATTATCCCCTTTCATATGCCCTTTTCTCTCTTCACAGACAGCCTGGTTTTTCCACCCCTATGTCTTTGCTTGTGCTATTTCTTCTACCTGGGTTGTAAATTTTTTTTTATCATGCAACAGTCACAAACTTACAATAAAGCAAGTCTAATACAAATAATTAATTTTTCCTGCTTGAATCATTTGAAAATAAGATGCTAACCTGATGTTCTATCACCCTACAAATATACTCTCCTACATAATCACAGCACAACCAACATAGTACAACCAACATATTCTCCTACATAATACAACACAAGTCGGTATAGTAATGTTCATACATTACTATAGTCTAATTCTAGACCCTCATTCAGCTTTCAGGAGCTGTCTGACTAGTGTTTCTTTATAGCAGAAGGACCTAGTTCAGAACTATGTGTTGTATGTAGTTATTATGTATCTTTAGTTTCTTTCAGTCTGCAATCATTTCTCAGGTTTTCGTTGATTATCGTGATCTTGACACAGCACATTTCTTATTAGCCTTTCTATTAGCTAATTCATATTTTATGGATCCATGGTTTCTAGTATTAAGCACTGGGTTACAGAATCTGCTACTAACGTTATTTGTTTTGATGCTCAAAGTGTCTCCGGTTTGACCATTATGATCCCTTAAAGCTGGCTTTTGTGTCCTTTTGACATTCTCCATCATTCTTTAAGAACTTCCTTGCTGCTTGGCACAAGATGTTGTAGGCTTATCTTGTACTTTTTCTACCCTGGCCCAGGAATTTGCCATATCTCTAAGAAGCTCTGGTTCTTTTGAGTGGAGAATGGTGTTTAGTGCTGGGTATGCTCATTGCTTTTGAGCTATCACTTCTCCCAGGCCTTCTCAGTAGATGGAGCTACTGAATATGTATATATACGTAGATGTCCATACACACATACAGATACGTGTACACTTTTACCACCATATTTCCATGTCTATTTATATATGTTGAAAACCAAGAGTTTATATCTATACTTGAAATTCCAATAAAAAACCACAGGGTGAACCCGGTGCGGTGGCGCATGCTGATAATCCCAGCACCTTGGGAGGCCGAGGCAGGAGGATCACCTGAGGTCAGGATTTTGAAACCAGCCTGTACAACATGGTGAAACCCCGTCTCTACTAAAAATACAAAAATTAGCTGGGCTTGGTTGCGGCTATCTGTAGTCCCAGCTACTCAGGAGGCTGAGGCAGGAGAATCGCTTGTACCTGGGAGGCGGAGGTTGCAGTGAGCCCAAATTGCACCATTGCACTCCTGCCTGGGCGACAAGAGTGAAGCTCCGTCTCAGGAAAAACAACAACAACAACAGCAACAAAAACCACCACAGGATGCATTCTAGTTTTTCTCCATTTTGTGCTCATAATTCCCTTTTCTGACAATGAAAAACCTAGCTCTAATTATCCTTAGTACATGAATTTATTAGATTAGTCACCCTGTATGCCACCAATCTCTCATTGCCATTGCCACCCACTCCTCTGTATGAATGTGCTCCTTATCCTTCGTGTGCTCTGTCACTCTATACAAGGTTGTTCTCATGCGCAGATGCCCTCTCGCCTGACTCAGGCTCAGACACCCTGCTGTGGGCTACCAATGGCTCTCTCCTTTTTCGGTGTAGGGTCCAGTCCTATTGCATTTTGCTGTCATGTCCTTTTAGTTTTCTTTAATCAGAAGTAGTTCCTCAGACTTTCATTGTCATTTATGACATAGGCATTTTTGTAACTATAGGTCACTTATTTTATAGAATGTTCTTTAATTATGAATAATTTCCTTATTAATTTTTATCTTCTTCAGTAACTTTTCTTCTCTCTTCCAGCTGAGGAATATTCTCTCACTGCTGACTTTCTTATTAGTTTTTGTTGTTTATATGTGTGCCTTATTTACCCTACAAAGCATGAAGCTTCTTGAGGACAAGATGTATTTCTTATTCATCTTTTAAATCTCATTGCACTTAGCACTGTATCTTACAAATGCATGTAATACATCCAGTATAATATATTGGATAAATAAACTAAAGCAATAAAATAATGTCATATTTAGCATACAACAGTTTGTTCCATTGTGTGTGTGTGTGTTTTTTTTTTTTTTTAAATCTCATTTTGTAAAATAAGTCTTCCCTAGGGGTAAATAAGGACTTCTAGAGTAATATTTAAAATTTTTCCTATGGCATTTTTTGGGTGTACCACCCGGCATCTAAATTGTATATGGAAGCACCTAACTTAGGAAAATCCCGTTAATTTTAGAGGATTATTCATTCAAAAAAATTATTTAAAATCTACTATTTATCAAATAAGGTTCTGGGCCCGAAAAATGTGGTGTTTCCCTAATCCTTAAGGATTTTAATGCCCTTACAGGATACACATTCACAAGATTGAACATTCCCAAGTCTTAAACTTGCATATAGTCCATGCTTAAGTTGCTTTGGAAAAACCAAAGAGTATAGGGGAGTGGTTCTTAAACTGGAGTCCTAGGACCAGCAGTGTCAGCATCACTTGGAAACTTGTTAGAAATATAAACTCTTGGCCAAGTACAGTGGCTCACATCTATAATCCCAGCAATTTGGGAGGCTGAGGCGGGCAGATCAGTTGAGGTCAGGTGTTCAACACCAGCCTGGTCAACATGGTGAAACCTCGTGTCTACTAAAAATACAAAAATTAGCCAGGCATAGTGGTAGGTGCCTGTAATCCCAGCTACTCAGGAGGCTGAGGCATGAGAATCAATTGATCTTGGGAGGCAGAGGTTATAGTGAGCCAAGATCATGCCACTGCACTCTAGTCTAGTCAACAGAGTGAGACTCTGTCTTCAAACAAACAAAAAAACAAATTCTCAGGTCCCGTCCCCAACCTACTCTAATAAAAGACTCTGGAGGCGGGACCCTGAAATCTGGGCATTAACAATCCTTCCAGGTGATCATAATGCATGCTAAAGATAGAGTATCCAGAATGAAGACTTTTCAACCAGAGAATACCACCGTGTCAGGAATGAGTCAAAAATGTGTCATGGTACTGATCCCCTCAGTGGCTTGTAGCCTCAAAAAGTCTTTGTTTAACCCCATTCCTGTGCAAATAAATTTTCTGGATGCTATTTTGTAAGAAAAGTTGGGAATGCTGATCTAGAAACTACTCTCTGTGTTTCTCCATGAAGCACTTCCTTAGCTCAGAACCACTAGGGCAGTAGATTTTTTGTGTTAGGTTTATACCTTCTTACTAGAGTAGGTTTTTATAGTATCTCAGCAGTATTACCTGTTTTTTTGTGTTTTTTTTTTTTTTTTTCCTTGTTTTTTGGCTTTGCCTTTGTTTTTTGGGTTTTTTATAATTTGTTGTAGATAGGCCATGAATTACATCTGTATATTCAACTGGAGACATTCATATATCATTTTAACTGCCTTTTTTATCTTATAGGGAGTTCCCATTAGACTTGAAGTTGGGCCACGTGATATGAAGAGCTGTCAGTTTGTAGCTGTCAGACGAGATACTGGAGAAAAGCTGACAGTTGCTGAAAATGAGGCAGAGACTAAACTCCAAGCTATTTTGGAAGACATCCATGTCACCCTTTTCACAAGGTAGTTTCTTAAAATTGCTTATGTCTCTCTCTCCAAATCTTCCACCACCTTTGAGATCTTTACCAAGGAATTTTTGGGGTTGTCCCAGTTGGAAGCATTTGTTCTCTCTCTCTGAACCCTCATGCTACTTAATTCACCACTCTCTGGGTTTTTTACTTGTATTATGGTTATTTTTCTAAGTGCCATCTGCTTCCTACTAGGTTTGCAACAATGAAGTTTCTGTCCCCCGGACTAATTTGGGTTAATTTAGATCTAGGCTTTTATGAGATATAAATTCAAGGGCTTCAGGTATTGACTGTCATCTGCTGGGTACACATTCGCAGCACCTGGGAAGCTCTAGTAACTACCAGTGCCTTCCTAGAGATACTAATTTAATTGGACTGGAGAAGACCTGGAAACTATACTTTTAAAAGCTCCCCCAGGGGATTATAATATAGCCAAGTCTGAGAACCTCCTGACTAGGATTGGGAATGAGGGATAGAGGAAGGCCTTAGGGCCACCCTCACCTATGGAGAGAGTCTTTTAGAATCACAGATCTCAAGGCAGTCAAGGCAGAGGCACCAGAAGAGAGGGTAATGCCTGCATCTTATATGAGGGCACTTATATATTGATGTAAGATATATATATATATATATATATATATATATATATATATATCTTTTATATATATTTCCTCTGAATCTGGAAATATTTAAGACCAGGGAGGTTTAAAAAATAACACAGACTCCCATAGGTAATGTGTTAATGCCAGGAAAAGAATGTCGGTCATTAGAGATTTAACAGCAGTAACAAAAGTTATGATCACCTGTTGTGTGCTTAACAAATTTCCCATGCATTTAAGGCTCACAATAGTGCAATGATAAGGTAACTCTGATATACTGATGGTCACTGTGAGTGACAGACTTGAGATTCAAATTGAGTCCTTCTGACTTCCAGGTTATCTTTTCATTAAATTATGCTTATGTGTTTCATAAAACTTTGTCATATTTGTGAGAACAATTATGTATTGTTTTCTAATTTTGTTTGGTAGGGCTTCTGAAGACCTTAAGACTCATATGGTTGTGGCTAATACAATGGAAGACTTTCAGAAGATACTAGATTCTGGAAAGGTCAGAGACTTCTGAAATAAAAATATTTCAGTAAATTGTATTTTAAGACTCATTGAATTTATGCATGGTATTAATACCTTTAAAGCCAATCACATAAAAAGATAGTACATTACTCAACATTTATATATATGTATAAATATATAATCTATATAGTCTTTGTTTTATACTTATATGTCATATATAAATATAGTGTGTGTGTATATATATATATATATAGTCTTTGTTTTCTACTGGCTTTTCTAAAGCATTACAACATTATACCATTTTGGGGTAATACTCGTGAACGGATTATGTAAGTTTTTTTCCCATGTTTGATATGCTACTTTCTAAAGAACATTGATTCTGTATGTCTCCTTATTTCTTCATTATTGAAAATCTCTGTTATTTCAGTTTCTTGTAAGTTCCTAAAGTAACCATTGTTCTAGCTTTAGAGCTGTCATATGCGGCTGCCTAAAGCAAGATGAAAAGTCAGTTTCTTTCCATTCCCTGACTGGACATACTCAGCTCTCAATTGATTGAACTTTCTGAATAATGAGAAGAAAAGTGTTGCTTATTCTAAGCCTGTTTTTCATAATGAGGGGCTCTCTGGCTCCTTAGAACTCCATAGACTTTCCTAATTAGGTAGTTAATGGCTCTTTAAGATTTAATTGGTTTTATATATTGGGTATATGCAGTTGTTTTGAGCTGAAACTTTAAATTTTCATAAAGAAGAATTTCAGTTTTGCAAAGTTATTTAATTATTGGAATGAATCACTTATGGTCTTTAGTATTCTGGTATACATGTTTGAATACAACCAATCCTGTGTCCTCAGGTTACAAGTGAGAAAACCATGGGCCAGTGTCTAAATGAATACCCCAAACTCGACAGAATTTAGATCCCTCTTCTGACTAGGTTTAAAGCATTTTTCTCTGTATCTTTTTTTATGTTTTAAATCCATGCTGAGAAGGAGCATGAATTTATGTAAAGCTTTAATTTTTATGGTCATAACGTATTGATATGTCTCTTATTTCTTAAACTGGGAAAATTAATCTCTGGCTTTCATTTTACTATTCTGTAAAATGAGTACAAAATAGATATCGAAATCCTCTTTAGATCTATAATTCTTCAGTATTTAGCCTTCTATCCTTATTGGGTTATTGCTTTTGTAATTTTTTCACCTTTCTGGGTTCTGTAATTTTTCACTTGACTCAAACTTCCTTTTTTTTTTGTTAACGGGGTCTTGCTTTGTTGCCCAGACTGGAGTACAGTGGTGTAAGATCTTGGCTCACTGCAACCTCCATCTCCCAAGCTCAAGCGATTTCCTACCTCAACCTTCCGCATGACTGGGATTTCAGGCGCCTGCCACGACACCCAGCTAATTTTTGTATTTTTAGTAGAGATGGGGTTTTGCCATTTTGGTCAGGCTGGTCTTGAACTCCGACCTCAAGTGACCCATCTGCCTTGGCCTTCCAAAGTGCTGGGATTACGGGCATGAGCCACCGCGCCTGGCCTCAAACTTCCTACTTTTAATAGAAGGCTAGACAGTGGGTAGCCATCTGTAGCACTGTGTTTTTTCTTTCACTCTAATTTATGATTTTTTTGTTCTATTACTGAATTTAAAATTTTCCTTTATTGTAGAAATACTGTAGTCATGTTTGAGCAGTCTATTAAAGACATTGCATAAGAGTTAATAAATCAGTAGAGTAACTATCAGTTAAAACATTGCTTTCAAAGAAATGAATGCCAGCAGGTATTGCTGGAATCATGTCTTTTATTCTAATATTGGATAAGTTACTGTAGAGATTTCAATAACTATTCTGAAGTAGAAGCTGTGGTATTTTAGTCCAAAGAACACAGGACCAGAAAACAATTTTTTGTTTCTTTTATTCAGTAGGCAGTTCCATCCCCCTTTTCACCTTATGTTGGTCAGCTTAGTAGATGTATTGATTGACCATCAAGCAACCTTTGAGGTTGTTGTAAATAAAATTGTATCTGCTAGGAGGGGAGAAGGAAGAAGAGATCTTTGGAACTTAAATGTAGGGGAAAGTTTGGATCTTTCTACTTTTCTTTATTGGTATAAGTGAAAAATTATATCTGTTTTTACTAGGACTTGATTTTAGTACATTTTGCCAAGGGAGAATCTTAATTCAATGAAAAATAAATGCTATGTGTATATAATATTTATTGTTTACTACTGCCATCCCTTACTAATCTCTTGTATTTGTGATTTTTGAGTATTGCCATTTCTTGTTATTGACATTTTCTAAGGAATTTGAGATATTACATATTACAAAAGATTGTGTCTTTTTTATTCTTTTTTATTAATCCGTTTTTTTTTTGAGACGAGATCTCATTATGTTGGCTGGGCTGGACTCCCAACTCCTGAGCTGCAGTGATTCTCTCATGTTAGTCTCTGGAGTAGCTAGGACTACAGTCATGCACCATCACACTGACTATGTCTATGTTTCTTTGTTATGTTTTTGTTTTGAGATGGAGTCTCGCTGTGTCACCCAGGCTGCCAGGCTGGAGTGCAGTGGCATGATCTCGGCTCACTGCAACCTCCGCCTCCTAGGTTCAAGCGATTCTCCTGCCTCAGCCTCCCAAGCAGCTGGGACTACAGGCACGTGCCACCACGCCCAGCTAATTTTTGTATTTTTAGTAGAGACAGGGTTTCACCATATTGGCCAGGCTGGTCTCGAACTCCTGACCTCAGGCAATCCACCCACCTCGGCCTCCCAAAGTGCTGGGATTACAGGCGTGAACCGCTGCACCAGGCCTTGTTTGGTCTTTTTAAAAAGCCAGGCACTGTGTGGTGCCTACCTGAAAATTTACCACCTCTTTATTGCGTTAACCCAGATTATCAAAAAGACAGTTCATCAACTTTGGGAATTAGGCTAATACATTTTACTGAAGGAGCATAAGTTACCTAGATAACGAACGCTTCATCACCCTGCATTAATGTTCACCTAATGAATTACTTGTTTTTCTGTAATTTCCTAGTCCCTATTCACTTCTAAGAGATGTCTTTTGAAACATGTTAAACGAAATCCCAAGTGCAAGGAAGGGGTTGCAGGAGGAACTCGAGTATGGACTGTGTGACTGGGAATAGTTGATGAGAAGCTGCTGAGGAAGCTGGAAGCATGTTGCTGTTACTGCTGATGTCTCTTGGGTCTCCATTTTCATAGATCTCTAGGTTTTCAGCTGCTTCACACTGTATTTCTAATATGTGGAGATATTCACAACTTTGCTATTCCCCTCATTAACTCTCCAGGAATATTTTGTAGGGCTACTACATAATTGTCATTGCAGATAAACCTCATTTTGAAGTAGACATGCTTTAAAAATTAGCATTCACAACTAGGAGAAATTTTAATATTTGTTGGCCAGATCCAGTGGCTCACGCCTGTAATCCCAGCACTTTGGGAGGCCGAGGCAGACAGACTGCTTGAGGCCAGGAGTTTGAGACCAACCTGGCCAGCATGGAGAAGCCCCATCTCTACTAAAATTACAAAAATTAGCTGGGCATGGTGGCACATGCCTGTAATTCCAGATACGCTGGGAGGCTGGGGCACGAGAATTGCTTGAACTCAAGAGGCAGAGGTTGCAATGAGCCAAGATTGTGCCACTGTACTCCATCCTGGGTGACAGAGTGAGACTGTGTCTCAAAAAAAATTTTTGTTTTAATACTTGTCTAGTGTAACATCCACATTTTATTTAAAGAAAACCCAGAGCTAGAGATTTTCAAACACGTGGTGACTTTAAAAATTAAAATCCCAAGTATCTTGATTCGGCCTTTGTTTTACGTAGTCTAAGAAAGAAAAATTAAAAGGTTTTTTTTTTTTTTTCCTTACACAAAATTATTTTTGGACTTTAAAAATGATCCACTTACCTTTATAGCATGTTAGGAACATTGTGGCATAAAGTGAAGTTTGCCTGATTGTTAATTGTTATTGTTAACAACACGTTAAAAATCAGTTTGCTATTTTTGATGTTCCTTTTATCCTCCTCATAACCATTTAGATAGGTGGAGCAGGTGTAGTCCAGGTTTGAAATGAGGGAGATATAACTGGAGTTCAAATTCTTTTCAGCCACTGTGTTGTAGCCCAGTTTATGGGGAGATTTGAGGGTACTGCAAAGATGTCTTTGTTGTGTCTTGTTGTGCTGTGAGCGTGGGTTTTGGATAGTGGAAAAACATTTTTTCCTATTTTTTATAACTGAGCAAAGTTCCTAGCAGGTTTGCAGAGGTATCATGGCCTGAAAAAAGACTGGGAGACCTATCCTTTTTGCTTGCAAGTTTAATATAGAACTCGAATGTTCCTTCTACAGAATAGAATTGAAGGAGTTATAAATACTGAATACTTCTCCTTTTCATAATTAGATTGTTCAGATTCCATTCTGTGGGGAAATTGACTGTGAGGACTGGATCAAAAAGACCACTGCCAGGTAAACCTAATTAACTGGTAAAACTTTATTGCAATGGAAAGGAATAGCAATGTGCACCATAAATGAATGGAATTCTTATTTGTTATTAATTTCAGGGATCAAGATCTTGAACCTGGTGCTCCATCCATGGGAGCTAAAAGCCTTTGCATCCCCTTCAAACCACTCTGTGAACTGCAGCCTGGAGCCAAATGTGTCTGTGGCAAGAACCCTGCCAAGTTCTACACCTTATTTGGTCGCAGCTACTGAGGAATGAACAAAACCCCCCTCTTCAACTCCCCTCACTTTTTAAAACATTGAAATTAGTATCTTCTCAGATACAGACCGTTTTATGATTTTTTTAAAAAGTAAAAGTTCTAAAATGAAGTCACACGAGACAATTATTCTTATGCCTAAGTTAACAGTGGATAAAATACTTTTCGGTAAACAACCCCAGTAATAAATATCATGAACTAATATGGTTTTTGTATTCATTTGTTTCTGAAATGCCTGCATTATGTACTACGAAGAAATTTCTACAAAGAGATGAAGACAATTGAAAGCCAGATACCTGTTGTTGATCTAAGCACTCCCAACACGTCTCAGACCCTGAACCGCCGGTTACACCCTACGTTGATAGGTCTTGAAGCACTTTCTTTCCATAGCTCCTAATACAGAATCTGAAATTGCCCTGAATCTTTCTGTTTAAAAAACAAAGCAAACCCACAAATGGAAAAAGCAACAATAAGAAAGATTTCCCTTGAACTTCTCTCTTTCTCTAGTTACTATCAGGTCTTTGAAGTAAGGGTTACAGTTTCTGTCTGAAAGAGTGATAAACCCTCCTCCCTTCTACTTTTTACTTTCTACTTTTCCTCACCCTTCTGCCCCCACCGTAGCACTGTTTTCACTGAAATCATGAAGGATACTCCTGAGCATAGCTCATGTTGACTTCTTAGTTTCATGTCTTACCATATCACTCTGTTGCATTTGATACTTTTTTTTTTTTTTTTAAATTATTCCTATGACCTGCCCTCCTACATCTCTGACCCTTTCTAGTTCCAAGTTTTTCACTGACTTTTCTTCCTTGGTATGCCTCTTCCACATTGGTTTACTAAACTTCCATATTTGGCTGTCTTCTCGTACCTAATCAGCCTCATCTAATCCCACAGTTCCAAATAGCATTAATAGGCTAATGACTCCAATATTTTTATCTGTAGGTCTGAGTTCTAGACCTATTCCAACTGCATACTGAATTCTCTTGAGTGTCCCATCAGCCATTCAGGTCAACATGTCCCAAAAACCTCATTTCACCCTTTACCCCCAGACCCCCTCCTACAGTATTTCCTGCCTGGAAGATTAGCGTTGCCAAAATGTTCCTCATAACCCAAACCAGAAACCTGGGAGCCCCCCTGGGCAGTCCCTCCAACACCATCATCCATACTCACTCGGCCAGCAGAACATGTTGTTATTATCTCTCATTCTTCTTGAGTCTTCCCTTCCAAAAACCTGTGGATTGCCTGCAGGCCTTGGTACCTCTTGTGCTGATTACTGCAATGGACTCCAGTCTCATCACAAGTCCACTCCAAATTTTCACAGTGTTGTTTTTCTTTTTCCTAACAGTTTATTAAGAATTTTTTCTTCCCCTTAACACCCCTTTGTGGTTCACCATCACTTAAAAGATTAAACTAGCCCATCTAGTTTCCTTTTCAATCCAGCAAAGTCCTTTGCAGCCTAACAATTTGGGGTTTCCTGTAAACAACGTGCTATTTCCTGCCTGTGCCCTTTGCTGGGAAAATGCCTTTCCTCCCCCATTTCTAGTCCAGTTGGTCAATCTTTTACCAATATTTCCAGTCCACTTGGTAAATCTCTTCCAATATGCTTTTACACTTGGTAGTGATAAATACACCAGTATAGGAAAATGCATCAGAAAGGACTTGCATTTTGAGCTGTGCTTTGAAGGATGAGTACAATTTCAATAGGTAGAGGAAGGAGGAAGGACATTCCAGGTAGAGGGAACAAGAGATGCAAAAGAACAAAAGTACAAACTGTGTAAGAACACAAGAACTGTTGTTAATATTGGTAGGAAATTGTCAGTTGAAAGCAAACTAAATAGCATGCTTTCAAGACTCATGTCTTGAGTATGTATATTCATATACCTAAGTTAGTGAAATTGATTTCAGTTGACTGAAATATATATAGTCACATTTTTGTACTCAGAATCATAATTTTGTATTCCTTTATGGCAGTTCAGAATGCTTTGCCTTCTTAGTGTCTACGTAAACTGCCTAAGTTCATTTATAAAATGGAGAAAAGTCTAACAGCTATCTCAGTTACTCTGCCTCAGAGGAAGGCAGTTAATGCCCAGCACAGAATAAATAGCTGTTGGTTATGACCATTATGTAGGGTCAACTGGAAGTTACTTCTAATATATAATTCTAGTTATAGTAGTTACTTTAGCTGCTAATTGTTTTTCTGCAAACAAACATAAATGCTTTTAGGGGACAAGGCTTTTTTGTTTTAACCAGTCCATGATAAAAGCCTGAAAAGTATATTAGAGATTATTCACATTTTTCCCTGTAGCCACTGGCCATTTTGGAGGAGGTGGCCATCTCTGGTGCAAAGACAAATCCTTAGAATTACGTTTTGAAACTTCAGATGAGTAGCACTAACCACAGAAAAGCTTGAAGTTTGCTGCTTTAAAGGAAGTCACTATTTAAAGAAACTCTACACTAAGTACTTTTGTTAAGCAGGGAATCCTTTACCCAAAATGTACCTCTGACAAATTGGCTTTTTTTCATAAGTTGAGGTTCAGCTGAAATATCAAAATATTTTCTTGGATGTCTGTGCTTTTCAAAAGAGTGCATGAACCTGAATGAAATGAACACGATTTTATTTGCAAGTGACAGCTGTAAACTAGATGTATGACTGATAGTTTGTGATTATATGCCTTGTGTTCCTTGCAGCAAAAAGAAAGCAGGTCAAGGCATATTTACTACTGACTCCATTCACTGGGGCTAGTGTACTACATTACATCTTAGCAATTTCTAGTTCATCCATGAGAGTGTGTTTAATACAGTTTTTCATTATGCCAGTAAATCACATGAATCCTTAATGAGAATTGGACAATAATGGTTGGCTTGCCAGTGAAGAGGATTTAAGTCTTGAGAATAGCAGCATCAGAACATTCACAAAGCAAGCAAGGAGGAAGGCATTTTGAATGGAGAGTGGACAGATTACCCTATTTACATCTGACTCTAGTTATTAGTTATCTGCCATATAACCGTGGTCAGGGGTTGCCAGTACCGTCAAAAAGTTGGGGGAAGTAGCTACCACTACCCTGTTATTTTCAAACATAACTTTGGTCCTTTGCTTGTCACTTTTACTATGTCTAGAAAGTGCTAGCCATTTAACAAATTTGAGTGCCTGCTCTGTGCACAGTGCCAGAGGACACAGTGGTGAGTAAAGTGGCTGTATCTCCTTGCAGTAGTTCTGTGTGAGATGCCAAATTAGGCAGTCACTCGGTGGAAAGTGAGATGGGGCACTGAATTGGGCTAAGTGTTGTCAGTAAGAGGCCATAGTCTGGGTGACCCTGACTAAGAGGGTCTTATTATCTAATCATGAGATTATCCCCGTCACCGGTGGCAACATGCCGAGAACTTTGTAGTTGAGGTAATGCCTGGAAAATTACTCTGCCACACCGTCAGGCTTAAAATAACAGGTAGAACCATATGCATCTTGTGGTCAGTAGGCAATTTTAAACCAATGTCTTTGTTCAATTTTACTGGAAAATGTATGAGTTTGGAACATCAATAGTACTGAAATGATATAAATATTTTATTAATATTTAAAAAGCATCATATAATAAGGATATTTCAAAATATATTTGAAGTATGTCACCAAAACCAAATTTTGTGATGAAATACCTGTTGATGAGGAGATTGAGGGATACAGGAACTGGTGATGATGATAATATCAGTATTACTTTATATGTGGGTAAATATGTAATTGTACCATATTTCCCTGATTCATTCTCTCACTCTTCTAGACAATTATTTCATACCTTTCTCTCCTCAAATACAAATGCTTCCTTTTTCTGACTTTCAGTTGATCATCTTGAATTCTTTCACTGAGACGACAGAGGCAATAAGGATAGAACATCTGGGACCTCCCACCACATCTACCTACCTACTCATGTCTATACATTTCACTTTCTTTGCTGTTTCAGGTGAACTGTCTGTTCTCAGAATGGATGCCAGCCCCTCCACGTGTGCACTAAATCTCATCCCCTCTTGCTTCTCAGTCGTGGCACATCAGCATTTCTCCCCTATATATCATCAGGTTTTCTTTCTCTCCTGGTTCTTTCCATCAGCTTACAAACGTGCTGTTATTTTTCCCAGCCTAAAAATACCCTTTCTTGTCTCCACATCCCTTTTAGTGTAGAGCAAAACTCATTGAAAGGATTATCTGTACTTGCCAGCTCCAATTTCTCTTCTCCATTCTCTTGAGCCCCCGTCTCATTTACCCTCAGCACTCCCCTGAAACCACTCTTGTGAAGATCACCCATGGCCTCCATAATGTGCAATCCCATTGGCATTTCCAGCCCTCATTTTGTTTTTGCCCTCTCAGCACTTGACTCGGCTGATTCTCCCTCCTCTTTGAAACACATTCTTCCTTGGCCTTCAAAACACTATACTCTCCTATTTTTTCTTTTCTCTCTCTAGTCCTTCCTTCTCACCTCTTCATACTTTCTTCTCTTCACGTTTTCTTGGTGGCCTCATTCAGTCTTGTGGCTTTTAATATTATCAATTATCAACTCCCGAGTTCACTCTCCCCTGAACTGCAGGCTTGTTCAACTCCCAACTAGCATTTCAACTTGGATATCTAATAAATACCCCAAACTTAACATCATTTCCACCCCTCACTCCATGCTGCTCCTGCAACAGTCAACTTCATCTTATCTTCATCTCAGTTGCAACATCACTCTTCCAGGTCAAAACCCTAGTGCCATCTTTGTTGTTGTTGTTTTTGGAGACAGAGTCTTACTCTGCTGCCGCGAGGCTGGAGTGCAGTGGTGTGATCTCGGCTCACTGCAACCTCCATATTCCGAATTCAACCAATTCTTGTGCCTCAGCCTCCCGAGTAGCTGGGACTACAGGGGTACAACCATGCCCGGCTAATTTTTCCATTTTTTGTAGAGATAGGGGTTTCACCATGATGCCCAGGCTGATCTCAAACTCCTGGGCTCAAGCTATCCAACCACCTTGACCTCCAAGAGTGCTGGGATTACAGGCATGAGCTACCGTGCCCAGCCCCTAGTGCCGTCTTAACTATTGCCTCTCTCATACCTTACGTTTAATTACTCAGCACATGCTGTTGACTCTAACTTCAAAATCTCCTGGATACCAACCAGCTTCATGTGTGTGTGACCTGAGCAGTTGCGCCAGGCTCTGTGCCTGGTTTAGTGCTCTGCTGTTGCTGTCTTGAAATTATTAATAATTTAAAAAAATTGGAGTATGGTAAAATACATATAACACAACATTTACTGTCGTAACCATTTTTAAGTGTACAGTTCAGTAGTGTTAAGTATATCCACATAGTTGTGCAACCAGTCTCATCTTTTTTTATCCTCGCAAAACCGAAACTCTGTACCCATTAAACAACTGCCCCGTGTCAGCTTCCCTTCAGCCCCTGGCAACCATCATTCTCCCTTCCGTTTTTGTGAATTTGGACTTGACTGTAGATACCTCATACAAGTGGACTCACACAATATTTGTCTTTTTGTGGCTCGTTTATTTTACCTAGCAAATGTCCTCGAGGTTTATCTATATTTTAGCATGTATTGGAATTCTTCCTTTTAAGGTGGAATAATATGTCCTTGTATGTATATGACCTCGTTAAAAAAAAATTCTTTCATCTGTTGATGGACACTTGGATTGCTTCTGCTTTTTGCTATTGTGAGTGATGCTATGAACATGGGTACACATACGTCTTCAGGGCCCTGCTGTCAAATCTTTTCAAGTTTTTATACTCAGAAGTGGAATTGCTGGATCATATGACAATTCTGTTTTTAAGTTTTAGGGAACTGCTATATTGTTTTCCATAGTGGTTGCACCATTTTATTTATTATTTATTTATTTTAAGAGAAACCACTCAAGACTGCATCCTCTCCCTCTTACTCTCTCAGAGGAAGAGAGGAACAATCATCAATGGCAAATAGCAGTTGCAGTGAAGCAACGCCAAGAGCCAACTTCACGCTCAGGAGAGAATACTGAACTTCCTCCTCGTGGATTCTGGGGCTGCGCTGTTTAAAAACTCTTCTTCTTCCTTTTTGGGGGCGGGGGCAGGCGGATAAAGTCTTTCTCTGTCACCCAGGCTGGAGTTTAGTGGCACAATCATAGCTCACTGCAGCCTCAAACTTTTGGGCTCAAGCAATCCTCCCGCCTACTTGTCTGCCAAGTAACTGGGACAACAGGGAGCATACCACCATGCCTGGCTAATTAAAATTTTTTTTTTTTTTGTAGATGCAGACCCTTGCTATATTGCCCAGACTGATCTTGAACTCTGGGCCTCAAGTGATCTTCCCACTTTGGCTTCCCAAAATGTTGGGGTTACAGATGCACACCATCAAGCCTGGCTTAAAAATTCTTGATAATTGGCTGGGCCTGGTGGCTTACCCCTATAATCGCAGCACTTTGAGAGGCCAAGGCAGGCAGATCACTTGAGGCCAGGAGTTCCAGACCAGCCTGGGCAACATGGTGGAACCCTGTGTCTGCTAAAAATACAAAAATTAGCTGGGCGTGGTGTCTTATGCCTGTAGTTCCAGCTACTTGGGAGGCTGAGGCACAAGAATCACTTGAAACCAGGAGGTGGAGGTTGCAGTGAGCAGAGACTGTTCCACTGCACTCCAGACTGGGTGATAGAGCATGACTATCTCAAAAAAATAAAAAAATATTGATAATTTTTGAACAAGGGAACCTGCTGTTTCTTTTTGCAGTAGAATGCATGAATTATGTAGCCAGTCCTGCCTTGGTGTTTCCACTTTACACCTAGTCTAAACCACAATCTCATCTAGATTATTGCAGGAGCCTCCTAACTGGTCTCTCTGCTTTCATGTAATCTCAGACACATCCAGTGATTTCCTTTAAAACATATACAGGACCTCCTCATTCTTCCATCTCAGGGCCCCACATGATCTGCCCCTGCTGCATCACCTCTCTGGCTTCATCTCTTTCTCCTCCCCCTCGTTACTCCTCTCCAGCCCTGCTGACCTTTTTAGTGTCCCTTGAATTCCCATGCTCCTTGTTCCTTCTGCCCAGAAAGATCTTCCTTCAGATGTCTGTGTGGTTTAGATTCTTACCTCCTTCAGATCTTTATTCGAAGAACATCTTAGTAAATTCTTCCCTGACCATTTTATTTAAAATTACAATCCATACCTATGCTGACACTCTTTCCCCTGCTTTATGTGTCTTCATCATACTTATCACCATTTTAATATTCAATACATTTAATAATTTATTTTGTTAGTCATTTATCTCCCCCCACCAATCACTAGAATACAAGCTTCATAAGGGCAAAGATTTTTGCCTGTTTTGTTGATTGCTGTCTCTTTGGAGCCTAGAACTCTGTCCAGCATGTCGGCACTCAGTGTTTGTGGCATGAATGGATGAATGAGCTAGTCTTAGAGCAATAATCTTCACAATGTGGTTGTATTGGAAGTCTAACTGTCAGAATATTAACTGAGTTGGAGATAATTTATGTGGTACTATGGGAACTGTTAGGGCTACTGTTTAAATTGTCAGGTTTTAGTCAAAGACTATTAGCCACTGTTCTCCAGAGAAACAGAACCAATGAGACTGTGTATGCAAGGTACACAGATAGTTATATGTGTGTATATATATAGAGAGAGAGACAGAGAGAGATAGAGAGAGAGAGAGAGGTATTGTAAACAATTAGTTCACATGATTAAAAGGCTAAGAAGTCCCAAGATTGATGGTGAATCAGTAGGCAACAGACCCAGGAGAGCCGACGGTGTAGCCCAAATCAAAGACCCACACACTCAAGACCCAGAGAGAGTCCATGTTTCAGTTTCAGTCTGAAGGCAGGAAAAAACAAACATCCCAGGCTGGAGGCAGTCAGGCAGGAAGAGCTACCTCTTAGCGTTTTCATTCTATTCAGGCTTCGACTGATCGGAGGAGGCCCACCCACATTAGTGAGGGCAATCTCCTTCATTCACTCTGCTGGTCCAACTGTTAATTTCATCCAGAAACACACTCACAGACAAAGCCAGAAAGTCTTGCATGTCATTGACCAAATGACCAGTTAAGTTGACATATAAAATTAACATCACATTCAGGAGAAAAAGAGATTATAGTATCACTCTGTTTCTTTAAAAGATTGCCAATAGTCAGGCTGCTCACAACAATAGAGGCCACTGCTGTTTCAGTCATTTAGAAACTGATGGGCCTTTAAGGGCTATGAGTGTTTGACAGATAAGATTTTTTAAAGATAAAAACAAAAACTTCCTTGTGTCAGTGAAATCATTATTACTTGTCTGTCTTCCTGGAAACTAACTGGAATTACATCTTCAGCTCTTCCAGTTCACAGGTTTCCTGAATATGAGGAATATTTATTTTGTCTTACAGAGAATGTTTGGAAGTAGGGTACTTGTTTATTCCAGGTCAGTGGGCGGAGCAGTGGAAAAATCACCCTGGCTTCACTTTTAGCTTTCACTTGCTATAGGTCTGCTCTCTGGGTTAGTGGCCGCTAGAATATTCCCTATTTCACACAGTAAATGACATTCAAAACTGCACACCAGGTGGACAAGATGTAATTGCTTATGTGGAATGACTTGCTTCACCTGAGCTGTTGCTGCACGCACGGAGCGTGGAAGCTGGAAAGGCCATAGTCACTGATGAGCTACATGATTCAAGGCCACAGAAGCTCTTGATGTCTGTAATGAAACACACACACACACACACACACACACACGTCTCTCAAGTCCATATCTGAAGCCAGTGTCTTGTGTTTCCATAAATCCTGGCTTACGTGACATCTCTTGCTTAATTGCCCTTTAAACTGTTTTATGACTTTATAGCAACCTATAAAAGGTGATTTCCAAATATGACAAGCGCCGGCGGGCTGAAGGGAAGAGTTACCCAGGAGTTGTAATCACTGAATCTATAGCTGCTCCCCTAGCAGCTCAGCCTTCCCAAGAAAGGGAGAGGAACTGCCAGGGCACCGAGCCGCCATGGGGCGATACTCCGGAAGAAGCTTCCGTTTAATCCTCATGTGCGTCGTTAGCATCCTCCTCTTCGTGATGGAACTAGTGATCGCTTACATTGGCAACTCCCTCTCCTTGGCCTCTGATGCTTTTGCCGTCCTTTCCCACTTAGTGTCCATGATCATAGGTTTTTTTGGTGTAAGGGCCAGCAACATAAAACAGCACAAGAAGAGCACTTACGGCTTTCTTCGGGCAGATGTTGTGGGAGCATTTGGGAACACCATTTTTGCGGTGGCACTGATGTTCAGCATCCTGGTTGAAGCCATCAAAAGGTACATCAATCCCGAGAAGACAGAGGAGCCAATACTGGTTCTCAGTGCTGGAATTATCGGTCTGCTCTTCAATGTTCTTAACTATGTCATCTTCTTGGACTGCTGTTACTGCGCAGCACCCAAGTCCCAAGGAGACATGGAAGCAGGTAAATAGCTACTCAGAGGGTGGCAGTAAATTTGGTGAGAGTCCTGGCGAGTGCTGTCTGAGGGGGCCTTTATGGTACTATCCAAAGGGGCCCGAATTTTTGAGTCAGCCTCTTGTCCCCGTGATTTTACAATCGACCTTTCTCAGAAGAGTTGCCTTTAGTTTGAGGTTCCTTGTGAGGGTAGCAGCAAGTTGCTTCAATGTTGGGAGGACTTCTTGAATTTTTACTCACAGGGAATGAAAAAGTGTCTTCAGGCAGGCAGAGGGAAAGTAAAGACACTAATCATAGCCACAGAGAGAGCAATTGGAAAGACGGTGGATGTGGCAGTCTCCTTTAAGTGATTCACTGTTGTTTACCCAGATGTGACATGGCTATGTTTGAATTAGAAAAAAATCTAATGTCTCCATAAAATATGTTTAAAGGTACTGGGCTACATAACTGACTTACACAGAGCACAGTATCAGACAATCAGGTATGCTGATTAACTGTTAGGAATATATTTGAGGAATGGTATATAAAATGGAGAGAGAAAAAATAAAGAAGGTAGTCCAGTAAATGTGGCTATGTTTTGAAAGGAAATATTTGCATTTATTTATTGCATACATCTGTTCTGTTTGAGAAACAGGACGATTTACATGTGAATCTTTAGGAGAGACTTAAGTGTGAGTACCAAACGTACTAGATTATCTGTCAAAAGAATGGAATTAAATCTTGGAAGAGAACAATACATCTAAAAGATGCTTATTTTTTTAGATGGAATCATGTTTCTTTAATTTATTGCCACAAGAGTTGTTTGTAAGTACATATGTATCAGAAAGTTCTTATAGAAGAGAAATTTTCAGTGCTTTTTTAATAAAAGAAGTCACATAGCATGAATGGATTCAAATTATGGTTCTAGCACAGGGCAATAGTCAAGTTACTTCACCTAGCCTGTTTCCCTACCTGCAACATGGAGTTAATAAGAACAGAGAGAAATGCTAAGTAACTTATTTAGTATTTAGTAGGCACTTGATAAATATAAATTATTTTCTAAATCACAATGCAAGCCTTTAAACTACATGATAATCCAGTATTTAATTCTAATACCTTATATGAATTTTTAAAAATTTCAAATATTTCCTTACTTGATGCTGAAGAGTTTTCTCTCAGTAGCTGGGGCATTATATAACTGAGTCTGCGGACCTCAGAGGCTAAGTTGCATTTTTTATTTGATTCCCTGTCTTTGCTACCATTATAAATTATGTCAGTTGGAGCTGATGCTTTATCCCACCTCTGTCTCAATTTTCCTATTGGTAGAACATATGTTATAAGAGTATCTGTAGGATGTGGTAAATATAAAAATAAATTAGATACTAGAGTCTAGATTTTTATTTGAGTTAATGAATCACTGAATTTGAGCCTCATCTTTTGTAAAGAAAAATTCATTGTTAAATTGAGACCCTATGCTATGGCTACATCAATCATCATGTAAAAATTACTACCAGAGCTTCCAGATCATGAAATTCACATATTTGATATAGGACAAATATATATTTTTTATTGCTAAGTATAAATGTAAGGCAAGAGAGATGATTTCAAATGATTAGTGTTGACATTACCATTATATTTGTGATTGTTACATAACAGTTCTAATTTTGCCTTTATTCTTGACATAAAATATTTACCTGCATATAACAAAAGCAATTTAGGTAAACGGTCTGACTCTGACCAATATGAAACTTGGTACATACCATAGTTCTATTTTTATAAAATTGAATTATTACTGGATAGGTAGGTCTTAGTTAAGCTCTTGTTTGGGAAGTGGTATTTTCCAATGTGTATGTTCATGCTGAGATAACAACAAGAGGCTTAAGACAAATGTTTTACTCCAACCATGTGGGTTTCTTTTTTTCCTTTTCTTCTTTTTTTTAAAAAATTTTTATTTTTATTAGAAACAGGGTTTCGCCATGTTGGCCAGGCTGGTCTCTAACTCTTGAGCTCAAGTGATCCACCCGCTTGGCCTCCCAAAGCACTGGGATTGGAGGTGTGTGCCACAGTGTCCAGTCCAGCCATATGGGTTTCCACTGGCTTAATTCTAGAGTATCTAGCTTCTTTTGAAGTATTTGATGCTATATAGTGTTCTACTTTAAATAAGTGATAGGTACAATATACATGTGACTCATGCTTTAAAATACATGTTCTATGTTATTATTATTATTTGGGCAGCTTTTGGTGTTGTCAGATTCTTCTATGAGAAAGTTTAGGCTGGGTACAGTGGCTCATGCCTGTAATCCTAGACTTGAGGAGACAGAGGCAGGACGATTACTTGAGCCCAGAAGTTTGAGGCTGCAGTGAGCTATGATCACACCACTACACTTCAGCCAGGGTGACAGAGTGAGACCCTGTCACTAAAAAAGAAGAAAAAGAAAAAAGAAATTTTAGTGTTTAAACTTGCCAAGTTCCTTTAGGATAGCTGTTTGACTTGTTAGTATTTATGTCTGCAGTTATGTGTTTATCACCTTTTCTGAACTATACATTTTGGTATTCTTCCCATCGTCTAAATTAGTTTAAAGAAAAGAATAAATATTGCATCAGATGAACCTCATAAATTGACATTAACCTGATATCAATTGGCTGACATTTTAAGAACAAATATGATTAATCCATCCATATTTATAACAGGAGTCATAAACTATGAGAGGGAAAGACTCTTGATTTCAAAAGTTTCAACCTAAACTTAGGATAAAGAATTTCTGTAAGCCTAGAACCTTAGCTTATAGCACATGGAAGTACCTATAAAAAACTGCTGGGACCGCCTGGCTTCATGATCAGAATCCAGTAATGTAACACTTCTTTAGTGGAATCTCTAACTAGAGGTTTTTGCTTAACAAGCCTTCAGTCTCCCCAAGGTTCTGTGGATCTTTTACTTGTTCTGCTTATCTATCTGGTGTAGAAATTGAATTCATAATATTTGATATTTGAGATCATGGAAAGTAAAAAAAATCAAGACTACTAACTTTACATTAAATTTAATAGAACAAACTATATATATAGGTAAGACTTTATCCCTGGGATTCATGAAAAAAGTTATACTGACATACATTCAGACATACAGAACCAGAAAATTTTTAAAACCTGGGAGAAAAGAACGTCTGGAAGATTTAGCTGAGATGAGAAAACTTGAAAGTTTTAGATCCAGATCTAGCCGGTGGGAGGCGACCCCGACTCTAAAAGGTGTGAGGAAGTTCAAGCAATGGTAGAGCCAGTATTTTTGGGTAAAATGAGAGGCAAAGTGAAAAAAGTAAAAATACAAGCATTAAGTAAAAGACAAACAAACAAAATAGGGTTAAAGTCCACAATGGTCGTGGCTCTGTGTGTGCATATGTTTCGGGGAAGGGAGTAGGGGAAAGGTTGAAGTGGTGAAAACATGTAGGTCCAGATCGCAGGAGATACTTACCATGAGCCAGTTTCTTTCTCTAGGCTGAGGGACTCAATTTGTTATGTTTACACTTTTTCCCATTCCTTGCTTACTTTATTTGATTTTCCTTGATTTTCTTGTTATTTTTCATGTTTAAGTCTTATTGTTAGTTATTTTTTCAGACCTGAGTTCTCTTTAGAATCGAGCTACTAAAACCCTCCATGCCCTTGCCTTGTACTGTATGAATAACCTTGCTATACAGTGGCGTTTATTTTAAGCTAAAGGTAATCTTGTACAGCTCACTTTTCCAGTAGGATGGCTTCTGCTCTATTTTGCATCTTTTTCTGTCTAGGATAGATCAGGCCTGCCATTTATATCATTTACATCAGAAATATCTGTTAATTATTTTATAATTATATATGTATTTATAAGTATATATGATTATAATACTTTCCTTTGAATTTAAGTTTTGTTTTGTTTTTTTGAGATGGAGTCTCACTCTGTTGCCCAGGATGGAGTGCAGTGGTGTGATCTTGGCTCACTGCAACCTCCGCCTCCTGGGTTCAAGCAATTCTTGTGCCTTGGCCTCCCAAGTAGCTGAGATTACAGGCATGTGCCACTATGCCCAGCTAATTTTTGTATTTTTAATAGAAATGGGGTTTCACCATGTTGGCCAGGCTGGTCTCGAACTCCTGGCCTCAAGTGATCCGCCCGCCTCAGCCTCTCAAAGTGCTGGGATTACAGGCATGAACCACCGTGCCCAGTCAAGTTTTGTTTTGATTCCAAATTGTGCTTGCTTTCCCTCTCTCTCCCTCTCTTTCTCATAATCTCCCTTCTGGCATTATGTTTCTCCAGCCAACTCGCTAGAGGCAGTGACAGCACAGCAATCAGCAAAGTGTATTGTTGCAGAAGGTTTAAACGTACTGCTGATAAGTTGCTCCTGCAAGCTTCTAGTTAAGACTCAGTACTATAGCCTGACGGGCTTTTCACATGGACAGTCCTGTAGATGCTGAAACTAGTCAGGTTTCCTTTTGTCGTAGAGGAAATTTTATTCAGTGACAAGCAGAGTAGGCAAGGCCAAGAATTTTAGGAGAGGCAAAGGAGAATTTGCTGTTTCTCTGCCAGCAGCAAATACTTTGGAGTAAATAAAATTTGAGAAGCTGCATAATTGAAGGTAGCTTTTCCAACTAGAAAAGGGAAGGTTTTCTAGGCATAGGTTACCTGAATTCCCTTTCTAGATCAGAGGCAGAATGGTAATGATTGGGAATTTGTGATAATTATTAAATAATTTAAAGAAACATGATGCTTAATTCCCACAAGCTATTACTTTGCATTTTGTCTATATCTGACAGTAACTATTGTTTTCCAAGCACCATCACAGCTGTTGATCAATTAACTTCCACATGAGGATTTGGTGATAAGAATGCACACACCACAGATCACAGTGTCTGTCCCATGGTAGAGGCCTAATAAATTCCCTCACAGATCTTTTGCTACGTTCCTGACAGCTTGCCTAACCTCTCACTTCTCTTGTTGCCCCGTGAAGGGGTCTGGATCAGTTATGGGGAGTGAATAAGAAAGATTAAAGGAAGATAGAAAAATAGGTGCTATTTCACATTTGTGAAACCAAATTCAACTGAAGAAAAAAAGAGCTAAAGAGACCATCTCTTTCTTCTTAGTAAATTTTTTTTTTCCAATGTGCAGAGGCTGCTATGACTGATATCAGGTAAATTTTAATGAAAAATGAGTTTATATTGACATCTGCGCATTGTCAGGCTTTGTCAGAGTATAGAGAGAATAATTACAGCATCGTATCACATACATTTAAAGAACTGTATGTTTTACAAAATAATTAGCTAGAGAGAATACTTGCTATTTATTTCTATTGTTTAGACAAGGAAAACAGGTTCAGAGACAAATCCACAATCATACCGCTAGTTAATGGTAGGATACAAAGAAATTAAAACTTTGAGTTCAGGCCCTTAATTAAAGACTCTACTCTACTTGGCTCCCCTCAGAGAGGAAAACAGTTATGGACAGTGGAAAGTTATTTGGCAATAGTCACAAAAGGGCATATCAAAATGTGCAAATGAACATGCCATAAATTGAATCCTAATTCCAGTAGCTAGGTGACCTCCAAAAAGTTACTTAAACTTTCTAAACCTCAGTTTCTTCATCTGTAAAGCTAGTAATATCTGTCTCTTAGGGATGTTGTAAGAATGAAATTTGTGTAAAGTGCTCAATACAGTACTTGGAATACACTGAACACTCAATAAATGGTAACATTGGTGGTGGTGGTGGCGGCTGGTAGTGATCGTCAAAGAGCTGAAGGGATGAGGAACAAATGAAATATTAGTAAGATCCCTCGGCAGACAAGTTCTTTGCTCTATTTCACATCCACAAACTGGCAGCCCACCTTATGCTTGCCAAGACTCTTATTGTTAATCATATATACGGTTACAGCAGATCCATCAGTATTTCTACAAACCATACAAAATGTATTGTTTTGATGATGGATTAGTGGCATCTCTTGTGGGATGAACCAGAAGGAGCATAGACCAGTAACAAAAATACATATTTCAGCTGGGCACAGTGCTCAAGCCTGTAATCCCAGCACTTTGGGAGGCCAAGACAGGAGGATAGCTTGGATCCAGGAGTTTGAGGTTGCAAAGAGCTATGATAGCAAGCCATTACACTCCAGTCTGGGTGACAGACCAAGTCCCTGTTTCTTTTTTTTCTTTTTTTCTTTTTTTTTTTTTTGAGACGGAGTCTCGCTTTGTCGCCCAGGCTGGAGTGCAGTGGCGCAATCTCGGCTCACTGCAAGCTCCACTCCCTGTTCACGCCATTCTCCTGTCTCAGCCTCCTGAACAGCTGGAACTACAGGTGCCCGCCACCACACCCAGCTATTTTTTTTTGTATTTTATATTTTTATTATTTAGTATTTTAGTCTCAGGGTTTCACTGTGTTAGCCAGGGTGGTCTCGATCTCCTGACCTCGTGATCTGCCTGTCTCAGCCTCTCAAAGTGCTGGGATTACAGGCGTGAGCCACCACACCCAGCCTGCAAGTCCCTATTTCTAAAAGTAAATAAAGAACTACACAATAAATTAACTTTAAAAAAAGGAAAATACATGTGCTCCCTCATCCACTGGTTCTGACACTGGAAAAGATACTTAACAACTTTGAGCCTCATCTTAGGTATTATTACACCTATTTTAAAGAATCACTCTACAGCCAGGGGTGGTGGCTCACACCCGTAATCCCAGCAGTTTGGGAGGCTGAGGTAGGTGGATTACTTGAGCCCAGGAGTTTGAGACCAGCCTGGGGAACATAGCAAGGCCTTATCTCTACAAAAATAAGAAAAATTAGCCAGATGTGGTGGTGCATGCCTATAGTTCTAGCTACTTGGGAGGTTGAGGTGGGAGGATCACGTGAGCCTGAGGACAGATGCACCCTCTTATCAAGGCTGTGGTGAGCCATCATAAGAATCTGTTTTTCTTTTAATAACAACATCTTCACGATGTGTTTATTTATTTATTTACTTATTTATTTATTTTTGAGACGGAGTTTTGCTCTTGTCACCTAGGCTGGAGTGCAATGGCGTGATCTTGGCTCACTGCAACCTCTGCCTCCTAGGTTCAAACCATTCTCCTGCCTCAGCCTCCTGAGAAGCTGGGATTACAGGTGCCCGCCACCACACCTGGCTAATTTTTGTTTTTTAGTAGAGACGGGGTTTCATGTTGGCCAAGCTGGTCTCAAACACCTGACCTCAGGTGATCCACTCACCTCGGCCTCCCAAAGTGCTGGAATTACAGGCATGAGCCAGCACACCCAGCCTATGTGTTATTTATTTATTTGTTTGTTTATTTATTTATTTATTTTTAGACAGGGTCTCACTCTGTCACCCAGGCTGGAGTGCCGTGGTACGATCTCAGCTCACTACAAGCTCCTCCTCCCAGGTTCACGCCATTCTCCTGCCTCAGCCTCCTGAGTAGCTGGGACTACAGGTGCCTGCCACCACGCCCAGCTAATTTTTTGTATTTTTAGTAGAGACGGGGTTTCACCGTGTTAGCCAGGATGGTCTCGATCTCCCGACCTCGTGATCCACCCGCCTCGACCTCCCAAAGTGCTGGGATTACAGGCGTGAGCCACCGTGCCCAGCCAAATTTTTAAAAAGGCTCTTGTAAATGTTAGCTTCCCCATCTTTCGGTGCTCAAGATGGCATTTTGTAACAGGCCATTACTTGTACTTTTAAAACTATATGTTTTAAACTGCCTTAATGGTAATACAATATCAATATGTGGCTCATTGAAATAATGCAAATGTGGTTCATATACTAGACTGTAATTTCCAAGCTACAGATGAAGAAACTGAGGCACTAACCGTTTTATGGCTAACCCGAAGTTGATGTTAGAACTGGACTTCGTATTACTACTCCTCTCTTCTGCCAACAGATGCTTTGCCTCTTGAACACTTTCCTGCAGTCTTGCCTAGTGAATAATGATACTCCCATTTTCTTTGCTGAGAAGCTTAATTTTTTTCAGGAAGGTAGGGTGAAAGTAAGCTTATTATTTTGGTTTTCTTATTGGTTAGCTGTTTACAAGATGTAGACAATATATTTGTAATTTCTTGCCTCTTTCTTGTTCTTTTGATGGAGACGATGGTCATTGTGGCTTTTTAAAGACATCGTATACAACTGTCTCTGATGATTATGAGATATACCAGATTTTCATCTTTTTAAATTTTTAAATTTTTATTTATTTATTGAGACGGAGTTTCACTCTTATTGGTCGCCCAGGCTGGAGTGCAATGGTGCAATCTCAGCTCACTGCAACCTCTGCCCCCCCAGGTTCAAGTGATTCTCCTGCCTTGGCCTCCCAAGTAGCTGGGATTACAGGCATGTGCCAACACATCCAGCTAATTTTTGTATTTTTAGTAGAGACGGGGTTTTGTCATATTGGCCAGGCTGGTCTTGAACTCCTGACCTCAGGTGATCCACCTGCCTCAGCCTCCCAAAGTGCTAGGATTACAGGCGTGAGCCACCGTGCCCGACCTCATCCTTTTTTAATGACAGGCAATAATATCTAGAAATTCCTTACCCTTAGAATGTCTTCCATAGTCCATATCCTGATATTTATTGTCTACACCTGAAAAGGTGTCTTTAGAGAATTTCAAGGAGGTAATTTTTTTTTTTTTTTTTTTTTGAGACAGGATCTTACTCTGTCACCCAGGCCAGAGTGCAGTGGCATGACTGCAGCTCATAGCAGCCTCAACCTCCCACGCTCAAGCGATCCTCTCATCTCAGCCTCTTAAGTAGCTGAGACCACAGGTGCCTGCCAACCATACCCAGCCAATTTTTTTCATTGTTTTGTAGAGATGGGGGTCTTACCATGTTGCCCAAGCTGATCTCGAACTCTTGTCCTCAAACAATCCTTTCACCTTTGCCTCCCAAAATCCTGAATTACAGGCGTGAGCCACCGCACTCTGAGGATGTAGATTTTGATTGAAGTATACCTATGCTTTTGTTCTTCATCTGCCATGATATCTTTAAAAATGTATCAACTTAATAGGAAATAAGATAAAGATGATCCTTACATCAGGTCAATGGGAGGTACGGGCTGGCTCCTTATAGAGGAACAGCAGAGAAGTCAGGTTGAAGGGGCAACTGGCTGAATGGACCATCTGTTTTCTGTAGAATTCTTTACCTGAAGAAACTGTCTTAACGTCATGAAGGAGAGGAAAGAGGGGAACTAACAACTAGCTCCACACATGCTGACCAGAGCCAATTGAGCACATTTTTGGGACTTTTGGGGGCCAATAAACAACTTCATTCATAAATCTGGAACTACTTGAGAAATAAGGAATAAAAGATAGTCCGATGGCAATGAAAATAGTAACTCAGTGTTTGTTTGGTAAAAGCTGTTTTGGAGAGTGTAGCTTGGATGTCACAATTGGCTTCCTAATACTTATTCTGAGGAGTAAACTCACCTATCCTCTTACAAGCAGAGGACAATACTTGGAAGAGCAGGGGTGGGCCCAGGAACAGAGAGAATGTACATTCTCAGTGGGCAGGCAGTTGGAAGGAGGAAGCCCAGGAAGGGCTGAGCCAGGCTTAATCCATTTCTTCAACCTAACCCACCAGTGAGAGAAGAGCCTTCCACCCTCAGAGTGACTACTTACATGGGGGTTGGGGAGGGAATGGAGGCTACACTGGTGGTTGTCTCATGGAAACACAAGACAAGAGGAATGGCAGTCTCCCCCAACACTCTGCAGATTTATGTTCTCTTCACTCCTGGCTCCCTGGAAGGACTAGATAAACAGTTTATCAGGACTGTACTGCTGCATTTCCGTAAAGCTTGTGCTCCTGATATCAACCACTGCTTCCTTTCGATATCATCCTTTGGAACAGGTTTGGCAATTTAGATACCCTCAGTGACTGAAATGGGTTAGAAGAGTAAGTGTACTAGTTAAATTAACTCTGAGACCCCTAAATGTTCAATATTGCTTACTGTAAATTATATAGTGACATAAAGTGATAGTATCAAGACATGCTAACAATTCAATGTCAGCAATATAAAAATGCCCCAAATTTTAGCAATATGAATCCCTTCCTAATATCAAATTATAACAGAAAATTAAATTTCAAAATTAAATATCTTTGAACTTATGCATTAATAGCCGAAAAAATCAAAACCACCAGTTATTAATCTAAAGGCAAGGCCAAAGGCAAGTAAAACCATAAAACCCTCAAGCTTCCTCTTTTGGGCATAGTCTCAGTTTGAGTATAGTTTCATGCCTGGTGGAGTTGGAGTTCCTTCAGCAGTTTTAGTCTGGATTGTTTTCCACTAGAATGGATGCCATTCCTTCAGGCCATCCAAAGTTGCACAAGTTTAGCACCAAGACTTTCATGTTCTTCACCTTTTAAAGATGTTCTCTTTGTCTTTGATGTTCTTTAGTTTTGCAATCATATTTCCATATGTGAACTCCTTTTTAAAAAAATCCCATCTGGGGATTAAATCTAAGCATTTACGTCTTTCATAAATTCCAGAAGATTTTTCAAACATTATCTCTTCTAGTTTTGGCTTTGCCCTGTTCCTTGTACTTCCTCCTTCTTCAATGCTAATTAGATAATGTTTGATCTTATTCTGTCCTCCATGTTTCGTAACTTCTTTTTTCACATTTTTCTATCTTTTTTGTTGTTCTGTGTTGCATTCTACACGGTTTTTCAGATTTACCTTCACTTATTTCTAGTTTTTGCTTTTTAACTTTGGTTCTCATTAATCTGCCCATTCAGTTTTTTAAATTTTTATTTTGAAATAACTTTATATTCTCAGTAAGTTACAAAAATAGTAGATAGAGGTCTCATGTACCCTTTGTCAAGTTTTCCCCAATGGAATGATAGTACAATATCCAAACCAAGAAATTTACATTCATACAATGAGTTATATAATTCTATGAGATTTTTATCACAAGTGTAGATCTGTATAACTATCACCAAAATCATCATTACAAAGATATCCCTCATGGTACCCTTTAGTAGTCATAGCCGCCTTTCCTACCTTTACTTCCTATCTCTATGCCCTGGAAACTAATAATCTGTTTTCCATCTTTATAATATTTTTATTTCAAGAATGTTAAATAAATGGAATCATACATATGTGACCTTTGAAATTGGCTTTTTTTCTTTCGGCATAATGCTGTTAAGATTAATCCAACTTGTTGCATGTATCAGTTGTTGTTTTTTATTGCTAAAAAGGATTCCATGGTATGGATATAGTTAGATATGTGTTTTAGTCAATCTGCCAATTTTCTGTCATTTAACTGGTGTGTTCAGACCATTTACATTTAATCCAATTCTTGAAGGTTGGGGCTTGAGACTGCTATTTTACTTTTCATTTTCTGTTTGTTCCTTCTATGTTTTATTTCTCTATTTTCCGTTTCCTGGCTTCCATGAACATTATTTAGAATTTCATTTTGATTTCCCTGTAGTGCTTTTGAGTATGTCTTTGTAGAGCTTTGTTGGTAGTTGCTCTAGGTATTAGACTGCACATACATAACTTATCACTGGCTAATGCTGTCAATACTTTGCTAGTTTGAATAAAATGTAGAAACCTTACCTCCCTTTATCTTTTCCCATTTATAATTGTTATAGTTACACACAGGTCCCTGAGACTTATTTTATTCTATTTTCTCTCTGTTGTTCAGATAGAGTACTTTCTTTCCTTTGTCTTCCCCATTTCTGCTACGGAGCCCATTTTTTAAATTTATAAATTTTGTATTCACTGCTAAGAGTGTCCCACTGAGGGTTTTTTTTTTTTTTTTTTTAACGAGTCTCACTCTCTCTGTCGCCCAGGCTGGAGTGCAGTGGCGCAATCTCAGCTCACTACAAGCTCCGCCTCCCAGGTTCACGCCATTCTCCTGCCTCAGCTTCCTGAGTAGCTGGGACTATAGGTGCCTGCCACCATGCCCTGCTAATTTTTTGTATTTTTTGGTAGAGACAGGGTTTCATCATGTTAGCCAGGATGGTATCGATCTCCTGACCTCGTGATCCACTCACCTCGGCCTCCCAAAGTGCTGGGATTACAGGCATGAGCCACTGAGCCCGGCCTCCCATTGAGTTTTTACTTCAGTTATTGTAGTTTTCATTTTTAAAGTTTCTATTTCATTCTTCCTTTTATATTTCTTTTCTGAGACTTTGTTTTTTTATTTGTTTCAAATTATGTGTAATTGCTTCTTGAAGCATTTGTATGATGTCTACTTTAAAACTCCTTGCCAGAAAATTTGTAACATTTTGCTACCTCAATGTTAGTGTTTTTTTCACACTCAGGTTAAAATTTTCCTAGTTTTGCTATGATGGTAGATTTTCTATTGAATCCTGGACATTTTGGGTTATGAGGCTGTGGAACTTATTACATTTTCTGTTTGAGCAGGTCTTCTCTGACACTGTGCTACTGGAAGGGGTGCTGCTTGTTATTTTAAGATGAGAATGGAAGTCCAGGTTTCCCACTTAGCCTCTGTTGACACCCTGGGATGGGGGGTGCTTCATTACTGCTGAGCAGGTGCAGGAGATCAGGGTCCCCATTATGACTTCACTGATAGCATCCTGACTAGAAGGAGCAGGGGCACCTTCTATTGAGTTTTCAATTTCAACTAATCTACTTTTCATTTATGATGACTTGTTCTTTACTCATACTTTCCAGTCCTTTATTCCCTTCTATTAAACATACTTAGTTTATATTATGTATCTGGTATTCTCAACATCTGCAATTTTTGCATGTCTGATTCTGTTTATTATTTTTGCTGCTTCTCTCAAGGTGGTTTACTTTCTCACATTTTGTGTGTTTCAGGATTATTTTTATTTATTTATTTATTTTTTTTTTTGAGACAGTCTCAGTCACTGACGCTAGAGTGCAGTGGCATGATCTCAGCTCATTGAAACCTCTGCCTCCCGGATTCAAGTGATTCTTGTGCCTCAGCCTCCCAAGTAGCTGGGATTACAGGCCCCTGCCACCACGCCTGGCACGTTTTTGTATTTTCAGTAGTGACGGGGTTTTATCATGTTGGCCAGGCTGATCTCGAACTCCTGACCTCAAGTGGTCCTCCCTCTTCAGCCTCCCAGAGTGCTGGGATTACAGGCATGAGTCACCATGCCCAGCCATTTCATTATTTTTGATTGTGAATTAATGTTCAACAAAGCTTTATCCGAGGGAATTCTTTGAAGAATAGATTGTTGGTGCATTTTTCCAAGAAGATTTACATTTGCTTCTGTCAGGTGCCTGAGGGCATTACCAACTTGTAAATACTTTAAAAATTATTTGACTGGGCGCGGTGGCTCAAGCCTGTAATCCCAGCACTTTGGAAGGCTGAAGCGGGCAGATCACGAGGTCAGGAGATTGAGACCATCCTGGCTAACATGGTGCAACCCCATCTCTACTAAAAATACAAAAAAATTAGCTGGCATGGTGGCAGGTGCCTGTAGTCCCAGTTGCTCAGGAGGTTGAGGCAGGAGAATGGCGTGAACCTGGGAGGCGGAGGTCGCAGTGAGCTGAGATCGCGCCACTGCACTTCAACCTGGGTGACAGAGCAAGACTCCGTCTCGGGGGAAAAAAAAATATTTACCTGAGTTATTATTGTTACATATGTAGCATGAATTTAGACTGCATTACCACATGAAGACCACATTATAGTTTCAACTTCCCATGGGAGGTAGTTTTCCCCATGTCCACAATCAAGGCTAAAAGATTGAAGTTTCCTTGTTGTCGCCTTTGGGGCAGTGGGTTTTCGTTTATTTGATTGTTCATTTCATTTTGGTTCAACCTTTGACCAAGGAATCAAGGGGATTGTAAGGGGATCTCTGGTCCAACTCTCCATCTCACATGGATCTCAGTTTTGTCTCTTATACCATCCATGAACATGTGGCTGTCAAAACTCAAAGCTAGAGCATTTGTCTTTATTGGATATATGCTCTTAAGTCAGATTCTGACTCCAACTTACCTTTCTGGATTTTGACTTTTACTTCATTTTTGGTCTCTGAGTATGTTTTTTATTTTCTGCCACACTTTCTGAAGATTTCAAAAAGTCTGAAGCCTTATCCCAGAGCTAGAACACTTATAGGAAAATTTAGATTCCCAGAATTTAGCACTTACTATAGACCAGGCCATCTTTATTGCTTTTCATGGCCACAGCAGAGACTCAGAAAGGAAAGAAGTCTTCTTGGTTGCTGCCTCTCCAAGATACCAGCCAGTATGTGCCAGACCTGGCCAGGGCCAAGACCTGGGTACTAAGTTCCACTGGCAGAGCTTTCACAACAGGAGGTCAATTATGGCACCAGGTTTTCCTGTCTAGTAAACACATGGTATCCTTCCTCAGTAAGTGACATTGAAAACATTCTTCCCTGCTTGCAGGAAATTTAGATATGTGCTGCAGTGACATCCTGGGCTGTAGATTTTATTTGTGGTACATTTCCAATCAGCATGTGAAAGAGATGAGGTGGAGGTGGGGGGCAGAGAGAGAGAGAGAGAGATGAAGGAAGGAAAGGAGGGAGGGAGAGAAGGAAGGAAGGAAGGAAGGAAGGAAGGAAGGAAGGAAGGAAGGAAGGAAGGAAGGAAGGAAGGAAGACAAGCAGGGAGGGAAGGAAGGGAAGAAGGGAGGAAGGCAGAAAGGAAGGGAGGGAGGGAGGAAGGAAGGGAAGAAAGGTCTTTAATTCCATTTCCACTTGGAGCCCCTGCTTTTCGGGCTCTGTCTACACTTGGGCACCATCTACACTCACTGCTGCGACTGCCTGTAGCTCTAGGACTGCTTAGACCCGTGAATCCTGCCTCCTAATCCTGCTGCTCTCTCATGCTCACATTTGTTTCTATCTGAAGTTCAGCCTTAGCAAACTCCTGAGCTGAAGTTGTTTTGAAGGCTTCAAGTTTGTCTTGTTTCTGCTTTATGCTCTTCCAAACATTATCTTTCCACAGCTTTTGAAGGTTGCAAGCATATCATTCAACTGAATCTCTCATTCTGAAGTTTGGAACGTGCTTCTCATGTTTTATTTCCTTCTGTGTTCTTCTCTCAGGAAGGCTCAGTTAGGTTGTTAATGGTTTATTCAAGTTCGTAAGCTGGTCTCTTTCCTTCTCTATCTCATGTAGGCTGGCGTTTTCATTGGACTTTCTTCCTTTTACTTTGTCATGGTTTTCTGGGTCAGATATTTATTATTCAAACAGATTTTTTTTCTAATCTCAGTGAGAGAAATGAAGTCAGTGTTTTGTGAGTCTGCCAAAGGCAACTGTTGTCCAAACAAATCTGATCAACCCTCACCTCTCTCAGTTAGATAGTCTCACTTGAAAGGCATTTTCCAATTAAACCAAAAATCGACCCAGACTTGGACTCAAACTATTATTATCCTGCCTAAATCCCATTCAGTATGTCTCGGCCTTCCTGTGCCTATCAGGAGACTCCTACCTCTGTCTGTTTTTTAATCTGTTCACTCAGGACGTGGGACAACCCTGCCCCACAATAACTGTTTTGCTTTGAAGCTCATCTAATAATACCTTAAATATTCTATGCCAGTATCTACTGTCTTCTCCTCTCTACTGGTTCCAAACTTTATAGACCCTTCGTATGGCTTCCCAATCTTTCACACAGTGGTCCTCTCTTCCAGTTAGTGTATAGCAAACCATCCCAAATGTACTGGCATAAAATAACAATTGTTTTATGAATCCAGGGGTTCAGTGGGCTAAAATTTGGAAAGCACACAGTGGGAACAGGCTGTGTGCTTCCACGATGTCTGAGGCCTCAACTGGGAAGTCTCAAAGGCTAGGGGTGACTTGATGGCTTGAGGCTGCAGTCACTTGAAGGCTCATTCACTTATAGGTCTGGCATCCAGGCTGGAAAGTCTCAATGTATAGGACTGCTGGCTGGACCACCTACATGTGACTGCTCCTTGTGTCTTGGCTTCCTCACACTAGGGTGCAAGGACATTGGGTGTGGTGGCTCAGGGTTTCAAGCATGAGTGCTCCATCAAACAAGGTAGAAGCTCCATTGCATTTTCTGATTCAACCTTAGAGTTTATGGATTGCAAGCAAGTGACAAGATGGAAGGAGTGTCAAGCCTGTAGAGTCGGCCTTTGAATGGAAGGCGTATCAAGGTCATCCTTTAGAAGAACATGTGGACTAGGAGAACGTGGAGTAGAGATATGATTATGGCCATCTTTAGAAAAAACAATCAGCCCGGTTTACGCATTGGCTATAATTCTCATCACTTCCACATGCAAAAGACTCTCACTCCTCCCCAAGATCCTTAAAATCTCAGTCCATGTGGCATGAGCTCCAAGTCTAGGATCTTGTCACCTTAAATTGGTCCATGGTTAAAGAGGCTCTTCCGGGACAGTTCCTCAGGTACAGCTCCTTGAGTTATCTCCCTCTTGATTTGAAGATCTGTGAAGTAAAGAAACAAACGGGCCAGGCACGGTGGCTCGTGCCTGTAATCCCAGCACTTAGGCTGGCTGAAGCGGGTGGATCATGAGGTCAGGAGTTCAAGACCAGCCTGGCCAAGATGGTAAAACCCCCTCTCTACTAAAAATACAAAAATTAGCTGGGCATGGTAGCAGGTGCCTGTAATCCCAGCTACTCGGGAGGCTGAGGCAGGAGAATCACTTGAACCCGGGGGGTGGAGGTTGTAGCCAGCCAAGATCATGCCACTGCATTCCAGCCTAGGCAACAGAGTGAGACTCGGTCTCCAAAAAAAAAAAAAAAAAAAAAAAAAAGAAAAAGAAACAAATGACCTGCTCTCACACACACTACATATAATAATAGGACAGGCATGGAATAACTGTTGTATTCCTCAATTGCATTTATTTTCGATGGCATTCACAGCTTTGAGAGGGTAGCTTTTAATAGCTACCTGGATCTGTTTCCCACTGATGGTAAAGGTGCATTCCAAATCCCAGGGAACTATCTGAAATATTGCCTTCCTGCTTCTGAAAGATTTATTTGGTTCCTAGTCCCTAGTTTCATCTAATTCATGCCTCTTTTAAGAGTATTTAGATATGTGGGCATTTTTCTTTTTTGTTTCTTTCTAGCCCCAAGAAAGCTCTCCAATCCTCTAGCTTAGTCTGCTTGTTGTTTCTGAGAGCAAATTACTCTCTCTCATTTTCTTTGCACAGTAATACTGAAGCATATAATAAAAATTGGTCTTAAAAACTCATGCTTATTAAGGTCTGTTAAAACAGCACAGTGCTATGACAGTAGCATTCTTCTGTAGGCAATAAGCTGCTGCAACATGCCAAGGTTGAAATACTGCCTGAGTGCCTGACTCACTCTTACTGAAGCGTTAAAACCTGACAGCTGCTTACCACAGGCTCAATCTCCATGGGTTACTTTGGCCTCTAAATACTCATCTTTATCTTTCTCAAGGTTCCTGCCAACTTACCAATATGTTAGGGCTTCAGGGACACATAAATAGTACCCATTTCTTACTCTCCTAGGTTTGGAAGCAATTGATACATAAGATATGGATGACAGTTGAACATAAAATATTAACCTGATTACTGATATTGAAGGATATGGCTTAGAAGTGTAGTGGCAAAGAGCTTCGTTAATAGTCCACCCCAGAATTAAACTTCCTCACCCAGTCCCAGGCCTCCCTCCACAGGGCAAAACCTGCCCCAGTTAGCTTCTCTCATGTAGCAGGATTGCAGGTCTCTGGGGAAGGCAAATTTGAAAAAGAAGTCCCAGAGGAGGATAGTTGAGCATGCTCCACTCTTTCTCCCAAGCTTACCGGACAGAGAAGTGATCCTGCCTCTGGGAAAAGTCAGGGGAGTGGTAGAAAGAGGTCTAGAGTAATGGTCCTTTGGAGGTGCCCTCATGGAAATGTGAAGCTTGGGAGAATGGAGTGTTCCCCGAACATAAATCAAAAACTGCGCTGGGCAACTCCATTGTGAACCATGTAGACCATCTGCCAGAGTGACTTATCCTGATGGGAAGAAGCATATTTGGGTTCCTCCCTCAACCCCTTTCCCCACTGTTAGCAGATTTGGATATAAGTGCCCCACTCAAAGATGCATGATAATCAGCAAAGATCCAACATAGTAACTACACAGAGATACTACAAAGAAGAAGTTAAAAAAGGAACCAGCAAAAAAGGCAGAAGAAAAAATACATTGAAGAATAATAATTACCCCAGGTGACAGAAGAAATTTTCAGATAAAACAATGAACATGAACTGTCAGAATTCCGGTGGCCAGGGAAAAGATAACAAACATGACAGAAATGAAACACATATAGGAAGCAGTGAGGCATAAAATAAGCACCATTGAAAATCATCAGTAATATAGAAGACAGGGTGGAGAAATTGATTAAGGAATTATTTTAGTTTTTTGAGACTAAGTCTTGCTCTATCGCCCAGGCTGGAGTGCAGTGTCGTGAGCTCAGTTCGCTGCAACCTCCGCCTCCGGGTTCAAGCGATTCTTGTGCCTCAGACTCCTGAGTAGCTGGGATTAAAGGCACACAGCAACATGCCTGACTAATTTTTGTATTTTTGGTAGAGACGGGGTTTTGCCATGTTGGCCAGGCTGGTCTTGAACTCCTCACTTCAAGTGATCCGCCCACCTCGGCCTCCCAAAGCGTTGGGATTACAGGCATGAGCCACTGTGCCTGGCCTCATCAAGGAATTTAAAGCAACTAGAAGAAATATAATAGATATGGAAAACAAAGAGCAGACATGCGGCATATACACACTAAGTATTTCCTGATGTAGAAAGCAGACAAGTGCCCCAGGAAAGAAATTCGAAGATATAAGATTTTTTTTCTGAACTAAACAAAGATAAAACTTTGCATATCAAAAGGGAAAACTGACATGGAATAATCCATACCCACATTCTGGAGAAGTTGCTAAATATTAAAGATAAAGAAAGAATCCCACAGGAATCTAGGCAGAAAAAGCCTGAGAACAAATATCAGGCTGTATTCAGATTTTTCCACAGCAACATGCAATGTCAAGATACAATGATGAGATGTCTATACAGTTCTCAGAAATAAAATAAAACACGAACCTATGAATTTCATACCCATATAATGTAAGTTTTGCTCATTTATGAATGGCAAAATAATGACATTAACAAAAATATATATGTAGATAACACAAGAGCTCTTCTTTTTTTAAAAAAAGACTAGATGAAATCCAGTCAACCAAAATGTGAATCAAGATGAGCTCAGAAATCGGAAAGCCATGGTATGAAAAGACTGTTGGTGAGCATCAAATCAATTTAAATATAGAACTGTGGCTAAGCCACTTTCAGAATTACAGGTACACAATAGAATGTAAGTGTTTTGGAAACTGTCACTGAAATAAAAGGAAAACCAGGAGGGTGCAGCGTTCAAAAGTCAAATTAGGAGGGTAATTGAAGAAGGAAAGCAAAGATTCTCTATCACCGCCTCCCAGCTCTTTCTGCTTCCTCTCCTATTGCAGTTTGAAGGGTACTGGAAAGAAGCAGGGGGAGACACGATTACCAGGGGCTCCAAGTCACATCCTCATGTTTAATGACCAGACAAGAAATGAAGCTTGTCTCCCAGGTTCATTTGAAAAATTCCGAAAGAAGAACTCTGGCCCATCTTGGGTCAAGTGCCCATCTCTTGAACCAAGCATTGTGACCAGGGGATGAGGGACTGTCACTGGCTTACATGCCTACCTCTGTATCCAAGGGGCCAAAGGGGGCAGGATATCTTACCACAAGAAAGCAGGAAGGAGTCCAGGCAATCTGAAACTTTAGCTGACCCATTTAAATACTGGTGGCCACAAATATAGTGCTTGCTTTCTAGAACTCATGTTGGTTGTGGGTCCATGGTTTCATAATTACAGCAATAATGCCTTTTATTTTTCTATATATTTGAACCTTTATTATCTTATTTGATATTCAAACCAACTAGATACACTAAGTAGTATGAGGCTCTTCTTTGCATTTTACAGATTAGGAAACTAAGGCTCAGAAATTCTGTAACTGGTCCAAGTTGTACAATAACTTCATGTCCAGAGGTCAAGAATCTTCGTTCTCTTCCAGACCTCATTTCGATATTCAAAACAGCCTCTCATTTTGTGACAGTAATAGTGTCTCCCAGTACAGATACCCTGATTCTCTCTACTCTTCTGCCACATGACTAGCAAGCAGGTCATGATGGAAAAAGAAGGATGTCAATGATAAGAAGGGGGTTGGGGTTTAGATTTACAAAAGATTTTATTTTAAATATTTTTATATTTGTAACATATTATTAACCAATATTTTATATTCATATAATATTTTATTAGTCAATAGCTAATTTGTTTTAAGATAATTAGCTAAGTAGATTATTTAGATTAAGGGGACATACATGACTTTATAAAAAGGAGGATACTCTAGATAACTATGAAGGAGATTCCACAACTGGAAGTCAATGATAGTTTTGGGTATGATGACAGCCAGAAATCAATGGAAGGAGCCAATGTTTGTTGATTATCCACTAAAGGAACCATGCAAGGCCCTTCACATAAGCTTTTTCATTTGATTCTCATAACTACTGTTTGAGAGAGTGATACCTCTATATCTAGCTTAGAAATGAAAACATAGAGGCTCAGAAGTTGAATGACTTGCTCACTTGCGAAGAGCTGATAGAAGCAAGATTAGATTTTAAATCTGCATGGCTTCAAAGCCTATGTTCTCCCCCTACATATTTAACCAGTGCATTTTGCAAATAAAGTTAAGGAAATTTATTAATACATTTGGTTTTGACCCTCTTTCCCCTCCACACAAAATTATTTCCAGAATTTCTTGGGCAGATGCCTTTTTTCATGTTCATATAGTCTAAAAATTAAGGCGAAATCTAGCGTGAAGAAGGTTGCCGTCTGTGTTGGATTGTTTCTGATGGCATCAAATAACACATAGGAAACCTTTTTGTAACTTATGAAATAACATGATGTAACTTACAGTTGAAACAATGAGGTCTCAAATCAACATCAAGGGGGGAGTGTTTCTCTATTTCTTGCAACTTGTAGTTCTTTTTGCTTCCATTTGAATTGGAAATAGTCTAAAAGCTGATGTTTCCCTCTCACTATTCACCCATCAGGAGGAATCAGACCCCTAATGATATCAGTAAATGATGAACTTTGAATGAGAAGTGTTTCTTAAACTGCCAGTTCTGCCTTTAACCCTTTCCCCTGTTCCTCCTAATAGCCATAACCTCTTTCATTTTTGTGTTTTCACTTACCCTTGTCCCGTTGACAAACCCCAAGCACAGGATTTCTCTATGAGTGAGTCGCTGGGGTTGTCCTTGTGACCTGGAGATGGTAAGAAACACATAGAGCAGTGGTATAGTGTCAAAAATGACAAGCTGACCCCAGATACCACAGTTGGTCTCTTTGCTCTCAAATGAATCTAACAGCCCAAGGAAGTATTTCTCCTTTATCAGCAGCCCATTCAAAGCGGTGTTTACCATTACTCAGCTTTTATCATTCCATATGTCATGGAAAAATAATAGCGTTCACCTCAAGTCAAGAATCTCTTAAATTTAATGCATTCTGAAATACTTTGAGAAAAAAAAGGCATCATCCTGGTGTTATATAAAAATTGATGTCATCTTTTTACATCCATGTGTTCAACAGATGGTAACTTCGGTTCCTATATTTTGTATATGTGGAACTATTGTCTTTCAAACTATACTTTCCTTCTTTTTTTTTTTTTTGAGATGGAGTCTCACTTTTGTCACCTAGGCTGGAGTGCAATGGCATGATCTCAGCTCACCGCAACCTCCTGAGTTCAAGCGATTTTCCTGCCTCAGTCTCCTGAGTAGCTGGGATTACAGGTGCCCGCCACCATGCCCGGCTAATTTTTTTGATATATGTGTTTTTTGAGATGGAGTCCTGCTCTGTTGCCCAGGCTAGAGTGCAGTGGCGCGATCTTGGCTCACTGCCAGCTCCGCCTCCTGGGTTCATGTCATTCTCCTGCCTCAGCCTCCTGAGTAGCTGGGACTACAGGCATCCGCCACCACGCCCGGTTATTTTTTTGTATTTTTAGTAGAGATGGGGTTTCACCGTGTTAGTCAGGATGGTCTCGATCTCCTGACCTCATGATCCGCCCACCTCGGCCTCCCAAAGTGCTGGGATTACAGTAAGCTACCGTGCCAGGCCTTTTTTTGGCATTTTTTAGTAGAGATGGCATTTCACCATGTTGGCCAGGCTGGCCTTGAACTCCTGACCTCAGGTGATCCGCCCGCCTCGGGCCCCCAAAATGCTGGGATTACAGGAGTGAGTCACTGCACCTGGCCTATACTTCTCTTCTAATTGCAGAAACTTAAACATGTTTTATCTTATGTCTCCATAAATTTCACTGCTCCCAAGATGGAGCTGTAAAGAAATCCTTAAAAGTATATTTTCTCTAAAAGTAATCCTTAGCGAATCCTTTGGTGAAGGAAAATACTCTGCTCTCTCTCTAAACTTGGATTTAAAACTCCAGGTGATGGTTATTTTTTGTTAACATTCACTGAGCCTTTCTTATGAACCTGGCACTATCCTAAGCAATTTATATACCTTTTCCCACTTAAGTCTCCTGACGACCCCATGAGGTAGATACTATTATTATCCCTATTTCACAGGTAAGGAAAGAGAAGGTTTAGTAAGGAACATGCCCCCCAGGTCACAAGAGCAGTAGCAAGTAAGAAGCACAGCTCAGATTTAGTTCCAAATCTGTCTGACTCCAAAGCTCAAATTATTAACTGCAGCGCTACTCTGCCTTTTAAGTTTTCTCAAAGTGACTGCAAAATTAAAATTATTTAGAGTCTGGTATTTTCTCAGTAAGTAGGTGGTATCATGTGATGCTATCCTCGTGCTCCTAACACTTCCTGGGCCAGGGCTACTAGGAGACATACTCTTTCATTGCAAGAACAAGTGGCATTTTGAAGAAACCATGGAGGTGGCATTTGGGTGAGGACACTGCAGGCTGATAGGCACAGCTTTATATTCATATTAGAGCTGCTTCCTTCTAGGTGGGCTACAAGTCACAACTCCCTTATAAATATAGCCCATTCAAATTAGTATTGACCACCACCTCAATTTTTTTTTTTTTTAAGACGGAATTTTGCTCTTGTTGCCCCGGCTGGAGTGCAATGGCACGATTTTGGTTCACTGCAACCTCTGCCTCCCAGGTTCAAGCAATTCTCCTGCCTCAGCTTCCCGCGTAGCTGGGATTACAGGCATGCACCACCACGCCCAGTTAATTTTGTATTTTTAGTAGAGATGGGGTTTTTCCATGTTGGTCAGGCTGGTCTCAGACTCCTGACCTAAGGTGATCTGCCTGCCTCAGCCTCCCAAAGTGCTGGGATTACAGGCATGAGCCACCTCACCTGGCCTCACGAACTCATTTTTAATCTTTTGCACATCTCATGCCTCTATCATTTAAAAAAAAAAAAAAAAAAGAATGATTACTCAAGTCAAGAATCTCTTAAGTTTAATGGATTCTAAAAAATTTGGAGGGTCAATATGCATACTTTTGGGATACAAAATTTACCTTTGTACAAAGTGTTACAGACGTACACATTATATAAATTCACCAATGAGGAGCTGACTTCATCCACATTAAGAATTTGGTGCTTTGGAAAGATGTCCATTCTCTTCTTCAAAGGCAATGTCATCTCTTGTCAAGTAGAACTAAAAATAAAAACAGATGTTTTTTCAGTTTCAGAAAAAATAACTAATTGTTAATTTCTGGTCAAATAGCAGTACAAAAATTATTTTTAGTGTCATAATCTCTGAATTTATGAATTGTAGCATATCAAATTTTGCACCAATACCAAGATAACTTTTAAAAACCATTTCATTTGTTTAGAACAAAAGAAGCATTAAAGGCCAGGAGCAGTGGCTCACGCCTGTAATCCTAGCACTTTGGGAGGCCGAGGCGGGCAGATCACTTGAGGTTAGGAGTTGGAGACCAAACTGACCAACATAGTGACACCACATCTCTACTAAAAATACAAAAATTAGCTGGGCGTAGTGGCGGGCGCCTATAATCCTAGCTACTTAGGAGGCTGAGGCCAGAGAATTGCTTGAATTCGGGAGGCGGAGGTTGCAGTGAGCTGAGATCATGCTATTGCACTCCAGCCTGGGTGACAAGAGCGAGACTGTCTCAAAAAAAAAAAAAAAAAAGATTGAGTTAATATAATCTAGAAGAAAGGGTGTAAGCTCTAGAGTTTGATGCCTAGTTCAGATCTCAAGTCTATCAATCATTTACAGCTTGTGTGATCTTGGGTAAGTTACTTAAAATCTCAGGTTCTTTCCTATAAAATAATACTTATTTTATGGGGCTGTGATGAGGATGAAATGAGATGATGCTTATAAAACCCTCATCACAGGGCTGGGCAGAGTAAGAGATCAATAAACAAAAGCTATTTAAACCTCACATTTTGCTGTTAAGTAGGAAATGCCAGCCAGGTGTGGTGGCTCACGCCTATAATCCCAGCACTTTAGAAGGTCAAGGCGGGCAGATCATTTGAGGCCAGGAGTTCGAGACCAGCCTGGCCAACGTGGTGAAACCCTATCTCTACTAAAAGTACAAAAATTAGCTGAGTGTGGTGGCACACGCCTGTAGTCCCAGTTACTCGGGAGGCTGAGGCAGGAGAATCACTTGAATCCGGGGGGCAGAGGTTGTGATGAGCTGAGACTGGGCCACTGCATTTCAGCCTGGGTGACAGAGTGAGACTCTGTCTTTAAAAAAATAAAAATAAAATGCAGCCTATATTTTTAGCAATTAACTTAGATGATATATACTGTGTGTGTGTGTGTGTGTAGTTTTAGTACAAACATTTTTCTATAGTGCCTTTTATAGACACCATCTGGAAACACTTACCCTTTCTTAAAGTCAGGAATGGTGCCCCCAGGCAGGCTGCCTCTGCCACTTCCAGCTCCTGCAGCTTCCTCAGCCACAGGCTTTCTGGTTCCATCCACTGCACTCCTGGGGCAGTGACACAATTCTTATCTGCCTTTGGTTAGGAAAATAATTGGGCAATCTGCTCCAGTGATACATTTCTGCTGATTTCAGGTTTTCTTTCAGTGGTGAATGACAAAGAAATGCAATTAGCAAGGAATGCTTTAGTTTGTCAACTTTAGTTCCACAAGGCCTCCCTCACTTATTTTGACTGTTTTGCTTGCTGTCATATTAAATGTTTCAGAGGCTTTACAGTTTGAAGACAGTCTAAGCCAGAAACTGTAATGGGTACAGTACTCTGATAAATCTCTTTTGTTTATTAGAGTGTGTCATCTGTTGTTCAATAGTAATTCCATCACATATGTGCTGTAGTATTAATACTATTGATAACAATAATAGAACATTTATGGAGTGCTTACTGTGTACCAGGCACTATTTTAAGCATTTTACACATATTAACTCATTTAATCTTCCCTGTACTATTATTATTCCCATTTTACTCTAGTGAAAAATACTGTAGTCTGTATCTTCTTACTTCTACATTATTAATTATTTTTATATTGATTTTTAGAAAAATACTTCCAATGATCAATTTTCTGTAGTTTTCAGTATAAGGATATTTTCCTGGAGGTGCGAATATTTAATAAGCCCTCTGAGTTTGGAGGCTTATCCTTGGATCAAGGATGCTTTAGCATGGCTGTTATGGACCTCAGAGATACCGAAAGGCAAGGTTATGTTTTACAAGGCTAAGGACAATGAACAGGGCTAGAGGTTAGGATGTTCTGCTCATGGGTTCTGTGGTTGGGGGGAGGTGGAGTTGAGACAGGGCCTTGCTATGCCACACGGGCTGGAGTGCAGTGGCACCATCACGGCTCACTGCAGCCTCGACTTCTTGGGCTTCCTCCCACTTTAGCCTCCTGAATAGCTGGGACCATAGGCACACACGCCTGGCTAATTTATTTTTTATTTTTTTATTTTTTGTAGAGATGGGGTTTCCCTATGTTGCCCAGGCTGATCTCGAACTCCTGGGTTCAAGTGATCCTCCCACCTTGGTCTTCCAAAGTGTTGAGATTATAGGTGTAAGCCACCATGCCTGGCCTCTGGTGTTTTTTTTTTTTTTAAGACATTTTTATTCATTTCCAAAGCCAAAACTACATGTGTATTTTTCAGAAACGGTTAAAGTTCAGGGGTTGAGGACGGGGAAGGAGAATAGAGATGACCGGACTGCACCTTCAAATCCTCTGTGAGATGAGATAATGAGATAACAAAAGAAACCAACAAAGAAACCTAGGAGCCAGGACTCCCAAACCTCCACTGCTGGAAGAGACCAGCAGCAGACACCCTTCTTCAAGGGTCCCTTCCTCAGCCTCTTCCTGAGTCCTGGAGACAGTTACCTTCTGGATAACTTTTATTTGGAACAGAGCCTGTTGTCAATAGAAGAGTCTTGGTCAGGCGCAGTGGCTCATGCCTGTAATCCCAGCACTTTGGGAGGCTGAGGTGGGCAGATCACTCGAGTTCAGGAGTTTGAGACCAGCCTGGCTAACATGGTGAAACCCTGTCTCTACTAGAAATACAAAAAAATTAGCCTGGCCTGGTGGTGGGTGCCTGTAATCCCAGTTATTCTGGAGGCTGAGGCAGGAGAATCACTTGAACCCGAGAGGCGGAAGTTGCAGTGAGCCGAGGTCGCGCCATTGCACTCCAGCCTAGGCAACAAGGGGGAAACTCTGTCTCAAAAAATAAAATAAAATAAATAAATAAATGAGTCTTTATTTGGAATAAACCTTCATGTAGGTCAGTCGATTGTACTGCGTTACAGGTCATGCTGTCAGGGACACCTGGGGGTGAGTAGAATATTCTCTTCAATGGAGAATGAGACAAGTACACAGAGGAGGTCAGCCCTGGTTTCTTTGGCGGCCAAGGGACTTGTGTCTACCACAGAGTAGACCAGCCTTCGAGTGCTGTGCAGGAGTGCATGCTTACAGAAGTGGGCTCTGCTCTCCTGAGGGCTGCCTGCGATTCCCTGACACCCAGGGAAGGAGGCCTTGACAGCGAAGATCCTGAAGGGGAGCGGGGACGATCCTGTGCCATGAGTCGGTAATAGGAACGATCCTGCACCGTTTATGACGGCTGTGAGGAACAAGAGAGGATTAAATAGCTTTATCCCGGGGTTAGTGGAATGAGGGTGGAGGGCTGAGTGAGGGATGAGCTCACATTTCACCAAATGAAAAGCAGGAAGCACCCTCAAGGGCAGGGTTGCCCCAAGCCTGTGCTCTGAGACCTTGCACCTGATTAATATGGAATCTGCGCTGCAAGGTGCGTCTGGGCACGTATTCGAAGGTGTCCCCGTCCACCGAAGCGAACACACCCCACAGCAGCCAAGGCCCTTACCACTGAGTCAGCAGGACACTGGCGACCCTGAGGGCCAGGAGAAGCGGGTTGTCTGGTGAATCCCATCTCTGCATGGGGGAGGGAGTCTGTGAAGATTGACATCCAGGCACGCCCCCTCTCCTCCGCAGCGCCCCTCTCTGCACTGTCCTGTCCCAGAAAGAGAGGCATCGGCTCGTGGCCACCTGCCAAGTCAGGCCCAGGCCGCGAGGGAGGGGAAAAGGGACGCGGGAGGCGGCGCACCGGCTGTTCAGATACAGCCGCTGCCACTCCTTTAGACTCTGGACGTGCGGGGACTGGCGGCGCTCGGCCTCGCGTTATAAAAAGCTGCGGGGCAGTATCGGCGAGACAACCTGGGAGGCGGGTACCGGACCTCACGTATCCGCGCCGCGCCCCCCACCTGTGGCTACGCGCGGGGCTGGCTGCGTTCCCCTGGGCGGCGCCGGGCGCCCGCGGCTGGTGGCGAGATGGGCCGCTACTCGGGCAAGACTTGCCGGCTGATCTTCATGCTGGTGCTCACCGTCGCCTTCTTCGTGGCGGAGCTGGTCTCCGGCTACCTGGGCAACTCCATTGCGCTGCTCTCCGACTCCTTCAACATGCTCTCCGACCTGATCTCGCTGTGCGTGGGCCTGAGCGCCGGCTACATCGCCCGGCGCCCCACCGGGGGCTTCAGCGCCACTTACGGCTACGCCCGCGCCGAGGTGGTGGGCGCGCTGAGCAACGCCGTCTTCCTCACTGCGCTCTGCTTCACCATCTTCGTGGAGGCCGTGCTGCGCCTGGCCCGGCCCGAGCGCATCGATGACCCCGAGCTGGTGCTCATCGTTGGCGTCCTGGGGCTGTTGGTCAACGTGGTGGGGCTGCTCATCTTCCAGGACTGCGCTGCCTGGTTCGCGTGCTGCCGCCGGGGCCGCCGTCGCCGCCTGCAACAGCGGCAGCAGCTGGGGGAGGACTGCGCCCCCAGCGCTTTCGGGGGGCCTCAGGGCGCAGAGGACCTCCGGCGCGCTGCGGCCCCGACAGCCCCAGGCTCGGACTCGGCCGTAACCCTCCGGGGGACCTCGGTGGAAAGGAAGCGAGAGAAGGGGGCTACCGTGTTCTCAAACGTAGCAGGTGCCTTTCGGTTGCATCCTTTGGACCGCTTGGCCCGCCCTTCCCCCTCCCACCAGTCTCTTTCTTCTCACCCCACGCCCTCTTTTTCTTCTGCATGCTTCTTTCTTTCTCTTTTCTTTCTTTCTTTCTTTCTTTCTTTCTTTCTTTCTTTCTTTCTTTCTTTCTTTCTTTCTTTCTTTCTTTCTTTCTTTCTTTCTTTCTTTTTCTCTTTCTTTCTTTCTTTTCTTTCTTTCTTTTTCTTTTTCTTTCTTTCTCTCTCTCTTTCCCTCTTTCTTTCTTTCTTTCTCTCTCTCTCTGTTTTTTAAAATAAATCCATTCCCTTTACAGTCCCGCTTTACTTCTCTTCTGCCAATTTAACGTATTCCCCATCCTTTCTTCTTTCTCCTGGATCCTCGGGTAGCCCTAGCCTCTTTTCCCTTACCCTGTTCTCTCTATATGAGTATCAATTTTCTGGGAAATCAGTCATTATTATTGGGCAACAGGCAGCACTTTCCAACCCCTCCTCCCTCTCATTACTTGCTCTCTGAATTTTGTTGTTCTCCCTCCCTCTTTGCCCGTCCACTTGTCTTCTTGGGTGTCACGGGTTTGGGGGCTGCATGTGGGCTCCCATTCACCCTCTTTTTGTTTTAACTTGAAAGGATGTGTGAATGAAGTCCAAAGGTGGATCACAAGGCTATTTCAAGGCCAAAATGTACTGTTCTGAGCTGTGGGTGTGCAGAAGAAGAGTCTCCCTTAAGCTAGTAGGAATTTAAAATAACAAAACTTTATTTTGAGTCCATTGGTTTTTTTTGTTTGTTTGTTTGTTTGTAGAACTTATACACAACACAAGGTTTCTTCTTTGAATGCAGGTGATTCCTTCAACACCCAGAATGAGCCAGAAGAGATGATGAAAAAAGAGAAGAAGTCTGAAGCTCTGAATATCAGAGGTAGGATTGACTTTGGGCCTATTTGAAATCCCTTTCTATGACATATATGGACTGTGCTGTTCATTTCTGTTTGACTTTTAATAAAGCAAAGGTGTGTTTGAAAGTAGGCCAGTTACATGCATAGACTATGACCTGACTCTCTTTCATAATCACTGCATTGATCCTGAGGGAGAAACTGGTTACTAATGATTTATCTTAGCTCCACTTAGATCCATGCTAATACTGCCTGCTCCAGAGCTGCACATATCAATGTTATGTAACTCTTTTACTTGGTTTTATTGGTCCATGGATATTGCTAACAAATCATGCAACCTATTAAACTGATTTTGATAAAGGTAGGAAAAGAGTAGGTGAGCTGCTATCCAAGGTTGTGCCCTATCTGGCATTGCTGAGTGACCCTATTGCATCAGTTGTTTCTGCCAGAAATCTGCTTTTGTGAAGGGACTGTGGGCTCACTAAAACCTCCACTCCCAGGACCAAAGGAAGTGTTCTGGTGAGGCCCAGGGCAAGCACCTCATAGCATTCTTCTCACCATGTGGTCAAGGTCAGAAGCACTGGACTAAGGGTCAGCCCAGGGGTTTCTGAGATGTGTTTCTCTCTGGACACCATTGTATCCAACATCTCTCCTTTCCAACTTCTTTAGCACAGACTTTGCTTTAGAGTGATTCCAGAAGGGGTTAATCCCCAGTCTTGACTTTGAGAATTCCAACAAGGATTAAGCAACCCTCTACTCTCCTGTGGTTTGGGGAAAGCCTGTAAGTGGGGCTTTGATGGAAATAATATAATGAAAAATTAATAATTCTGGAGATACGTTCACTTTGAGTGTCTCGCATCTGTTTTACAAAGTAATTCTCAGAGTGAACCTATAGGGAAAATCCAGAAGATAACAACAATAACAGATGAGCTCCTAAAAATTTCTAAATTAATCAAACAAATTTAAAGGCAACAGGGGAATTTGCTCTCTGAAAGAGCTTAGTTTTAAAAGATAGTCCATAATGAAAAAAAAAAATCATCATCCTCTATCTTTCTTTTTTAAGGTCCAGTTTAAAATATATATACATTGGGGTGGGTGCGGTGGCTTACGCCTGTAATCCCAGCACTTTGGGAGGCTGAATGGGCAGATCACCTGAGGTCAGGAGCTCGAGACCAGACTGGCCAACATGGCGAAACCCCATCTCTGGTAAAAATACAAAAACTAGCCAGGCGTGGTCGTGGGCGCCTGAAATCCTAGCTACTCAGGAGGCTGAGGCAGGAGAATTGCTTGAACTCTGGAGGCGGAGGTTGCAGTGAGCCAAGATTGCACCACTGCACTCCAGCCTGGGAGACTGAGCTAGATTCTGTATATATATATACACACACACACACAGAATTTTTAAGGAGGAGTTCACCATCAGAGACTTTAACTTTTCAAAGCCTGTTCTGTTAAGTATCCTCATTTTTTTCCTTCTTTGAGACGGAGTCCTGCTCTGTCTCCCAGGCTGGAGTGCAGTGACGCCATCTCTACTCACTGCAGCCTCCGCCTACCACGTTCAAGTGATCCTTGTGTCTCAGCCTCCCAAGTAGCTGGGATGACAGGTGCGCACCACCACGCCTGGCTGATTTTTGTATTTTTAGCAGAAACGGGGTTTCACCATGTTGGCCAGGCTGGTCTCGAACTCCTGACCTCAGGCAATCTGCCCACCTCAGCTGCCCTGGATTACAGGCGTGAGCCACTGCACCCGGCCAACTATCCTCATTCTTATGTTACAAAGTTGAGAAAGAGAATAGGTAGGTGGATTGAAGCAAAGAAGAAGAGTAGGCCCTCGAAGATATAGTGATCTTGTTTGGGAAACTCATATGAACTTGCCAAATTTTAGTCCTAAGCTATTGAAGTTTCTTGGTAGAAAAATGTCAGTAGCAGAATGCCTTGCTATTCCTGGCTGGGCCCTGGTTTACAGATACCGACACCAATGCACCTGTAACTGCTGATAGAGGTGAACAGTGCAGTGGTTGAAAGATTGGGATTTGGCTTCAAACTGCCTGAGTGTGAATCATGGCTCTGCCACTTAAGAACCATGTGACTTTGGGCAAGTTATTGAACCTCTCTAAGCCTCCAATCCTCTCATCTTTAAAATGAGGATAATAACAGTACCCACACCTTATGGGATTGCTTTGAAATAAATGAAACATATAAAGTGTTTAGGCTTATAGCAGGAAAACTAGCTAACATTTTTATTGAGTACATACTTTGTCCCTGGTACCATTCATGAATGAGTAAACTGGTAGTCACAACAATCTTACTGAGTGGATACAATGATCGTTTAATTAGTGGGTGGAACTGCTGGGCTCAACCCACAGTGCTTCCGTGTTAGCTGAGATCATTCCTGCTGCTTTTGACAAGTACCTGTGCTGTGGCTAATAGGAGCCTTTCCGTATTCCCGGCTAAGTGTGAAGCTGGCCTCCCCTTTGGTGCTGTGTTCTTATCTTGGAGCCACAGTTCAGGGAAGGATCACAGAATGGTAGAACTGGAAGGACCTTAGGGAAAATGGACTTTTCACTTCACAGATGAGGAAGCAGGGTGCAGAGAGTTTGATGACTTCCCCAAGTCACCACAGCTCAAGCAGAGACAAGGCTGGAATCCTGGGCTCCTACATCACATATCTGGCCCTTTCCATGATCACACATTGCCTCTAGACTCCAGACAGGGAGGGCTTGCTTCTCTAGTACACGGTCCACTGAATGGTTGTATTTCTAACATTTAAGCAACTGCTTTAGAAAGCAGGACTGTGTCCCAGTCTCCAGATCTGCAGAGGAAACAGCCTACGGGGATCTCTGTGAATAAAAACAATTTCTTCATTTTCTTTACCATTTCTCTTATTCCAGTGGGAATAAACAAAAATGAGTTCTTTTGTTTTTTTGAGACAAAGTCTCACTCTGTAGCCCAGGCTGGAGTGCAGTGTCGTGATCTCGAGTCAACGCAAACTGTCTCCCAGGTTCAAGCGATTCTGCCTCAGCCTACAGAGTAGCTGGGATTACAGACGCACGCCACTGCACCTGGCTAATTTTTTTTTTTTTGTATTTTTAGTAGAAACAGGGTTTTGCCATGTTGGCCAGGCTGGTCTTGAACTCCCAACCTCAGGTAATCTGCCTGCCTCGGCCTCCCAAAGTGCTAGGATTATAGGCGTGAGCCACCGTGCCCAGCAAAAAAATGAGTTCTAAGGAACACACTCTGTCTTCTAGTGTAAAGTATAGTAAAAACACAATCCTCTTAAAATTCTCATCAATGTGCTTTGTAGCGGTCAGTTTTATTTAATAGGATCAGACATGATATATTAAAAATGTTGTAACAATATGTCAGAAAGACAATTAGTTTTTTAAAGTTTGGTATAAACATAAATAGATGAATAGCCATCTTGACATCCCTTGAAAAGAAAACCCCTTTGATGAGATGTTTCTTTGTGATTCTTACTTTTTTCCAATAAGAAAGATCTCATTTTTTCATTGCCATTTGTCCAGTGCAAATGCACTATTTCCAGTCATTCAACAAATTCATCAGCACTGATGGCTTTCCTAAGTGCTGGGACACATCAGATTTCAACTTGTGTCAAATTGCCAATTTATGTTATATGCTAGTTTTTTGGGGGTTTCGTTTTAATCTAAAGGCAGCAAGTGAGGGCCAAGTACAGAGGTCTGCTGTCTTTGCAAAGCTACCTTGAGAGCATTGTGACTAATCGGGTGATTGAGTTGTCTACTAAGTGGTGTTCTTTGTGTCTCAGATAATGCCGCCAGATTTATCTTTCTGAATCATAGATGTGATCACATCGGAGTCTGCTCGAAGCCTTTACTGCATGCAGGATACGGTCTAAACACTGCTGACATTCAAGAGCTTGCTGTTCCATGCCAATACTCCTTTCTAGACGTTTCTGCCCTTCCCTTCACCCCTTCATGGCCTCACCTCCCCCATCAGCTCTTCACTGTCTCCCTGCATACCCATCAACATTTAATGTACATCTGTAGTGAGGTGAGGAGCGCTTAGACCCTGTGATCAGGCAGATTTGGTTTGCGTTCTGCCTCTCCCTTTTCCTAGCTAGGTGACCTTGGGCAAGGAACTTAATCTCTTTAATGTTCAGCCCCCTCATCTATATGATGGAGATAATACGACCAACATCACTGTGTTGTGCGGATCACATGGGTGGTTAAAACAGCACAGAGGACCCACTCAACAAATGGTGCCCGTTATCATTATCTTCACCTCTTGGTCATTCTCAGAGGGTTTGCAGACATTTGTTTACATAATCTACAGAACTAGCCTCTGAGGGAGGTGAGGCAGATATTATTACTACCTCATTTCACAGATGAGAATCTTGCTCCTCAAAGAGGTTGACTTTCCTAAGGTCCGTGGCTTACAACAACAGCGTCAGGGTCTGTGAGTCCAAATTTAGCGTGTCAGCCTCCGGTGTTGCCCCACGAGCACGTCCTCCATCTGCAGTTTCCCACGAGTCTCCCGCGAGGTGTTTCTGTCTGAAATGCCTTCTCCTGTGGTTGCCTATTGAAGTCTGCCTCCTCTCCAGAGGCCTGCCCAAATTACCTACCTCTCAACAAGACTTTCCTGAGATTTCTCATCACACAAGACTCTTTTCCTCCCTGAGGAGGTTATCCATGTATTTATCTCAGAATTTTCCATTTTGAGAGGCTGAGGCGAGAGGATTACTTGAGGCCAGGAGTTTGAGACCAGCCCGGGTAACATAGCAAACCCCTGTCTCTGCAAAAAAAAAAAAAAAGATAAAAAGTTCTTTTAAAAAGTAAAAAAATTAACCGGTGCAGTGGCACACACCTGTAGTCCTAGATACTTGGGAGGCTGAGATGGGAGGATCATTTGAGCCCAAGAGTTTGAAGTTGGAGTGAGCTATGATTGTGCCACTGTACTCCAGCCTGGGCGACAGAGGGAGACCCCATTTTTTCTCTGTCTCTGTCTCTCTCAGTCTCTCTCTCTCTCTCTCTCTCGGTCTCTCTCTCTCTCTCTCTCAGTCTCTCTGTCTCTTGGTCTCTGTCTCTCTCTCTCGGTCTCTGTCTCTCTCTCTCTCTTACACACGTGCACACACACACACACACTCACAAACACTCACAGACACCCCACAGAATTTTGCCAGTGCACTGTAGTTAATGGTCATGACCAGGCCTTCTTCATCTTTTCATGGGCAGCTAGAAGACACATTGCATTATTAAATGTCGGGAATTGAGTGGGATGCTGCTTTAAACAGTTTTTCAAACTGAAGGCCGTGACAATTTGGGCCCTAGAATTAGTTTAGTAGAAAATTAATTATAATGGAATGAAATAGAATAGATAATAAATAGTAAGAAATCATATATAAGGATGAATTTTGCTTTCCCATGAATTATTTATTTCAATTGGTATCTCTGTGCTAGGATGCAAAACATACTTCTTACTGTGGATTAGGGGAGAAACAAATTCGAAAGTTACTATTTTATGTAATTCTTAGGGAGTAACAGTGGGATTTCTCAGAAGGAAAAGCTGAAATTGAATTGTAGAACTTACATGAGGCAGGATGCACAGCAGATCTCTGGTCAGACTACCCAGATTGACATCTCCAGTTAACACTTTTTAGTTGTGTGATTTTGGACAAGTTACTTAGGTATTCTGTGCCTCAGTTTCCTCATTTGTAAAATGAAGAGAGTACCAGCCAGAAATAATCAAAAGGGTCAGATTCCAATTTTCAGGAGTTTATTCAAGTGAAAAGCTGGCAATGGCCATTCCGGGACTCATCACTCCAGAGAAATGGGGATAGGGTTCCAAAGTTAAAGGCCAAATTCTTGCTTATATATAAGACAAAGAAATTTAGCAGGGTTACAACATTTTGTATACAAGCCTGGTTTAGGAGTTAAAAAAATTAGCTACAATTTGTTTTCTTTTCCAAGTGGCTTGTTTTCTTTATAGCTGGTTTTCATTTCCTTTCCAACTTAAAAGAGTGTATTTAACATTCCATATTAAGGGACTGTGATAGCCATGGTGTCTTGTATGAAAAAGGTAAGAGGGAGGATGAAAATCAACAGTAAGAGAGAAGGGGGTCTTCCCTGGGGCCCTTCGCCATTTACAACATTTTACAGAGCAATGCAGGTAAGGAAAAAGACTGGATTCAGACATACAACAGCTTACAGCTGCCTGTCACGTAGCTCAGGCCCTGTAATTCACATTCCTTGAAGGCTCAAAATACTTTTGAGTTCCAACAGCTTAGATTTTGCATTACTTATTTTCACAAGGGTAACCACTTTACAGTCCTTAAAAGGATGTAATGGGTAAGTATAACACGCTTAAAACAATGCCTGGAGCACATGTGTTAGTTGGCATAACAATAATAATAGTTATTATTATTGAAGACAAGAGTTACTGTATGTCATAGGAGTTATGATAATCAACCAGAAGCTACTGTTTTATTGAATGCCTACATTGCTATTACATAAACAAAGGCAATTTGGAGTATGACCCTGATCCTCATGTTACTTACGGAGGAAATGGATCTAACATGTATGAGACAATCAGCGAATAAAAAACTGTCTCACGCAGTAAACATGATGTCACATGTGTATAGGAAATATTAAGCTTTCATATTTTTATGGTAGCATTTTGTACTGTCCTGAAGCAAGTTAAAGCTTCGATTCATAGCTCCTTGTAGAGGAACAAAGTATTTTTGAGTTTCCCTTCGGTGGTTCAGGACAGGGACTGGGGAGTTAAAATCTCCTTTGGAGGTGGGGTGTTGTGAGAAAGGAGCACAACATGAGAAAATGGGAATGTTAATGTATATACTGAATCAAGATCTTATTATAAGTAAACACTCAGTCAAAAGGACATATGGGAATTCTTTTTATTCCTGTAGTTTTTGGGGAAAATTTGAGGCAATTGCCTCAAATTACATTTAGTGTTCACAGAATGCCATTTTACCTATGATGTTATTTAGAATTGTGGAGGTGTTGCCAAGAGGAGGAATTAGCTCAATTAAAGCACCTTCCAAGTGAGACTGTTTAGTCTTAGCCATGAGTAAGTTGTTAGTAATTTGGATTATTATTAATTCTACTGCATAAGTCTGTGGAATACATGGAGAGACAAAGCCGACCTTTCTTAACATATATGCTTTCTTCTAGAGCAGTGCTTTGGAAACTAGTATGTGCATTCCAATCATCTGGGCTTTTTTTTTTTTTTTTTTTTGAGACAGAGTTTCACTCTTGTTGCCCAGGCTGGAGTACAATGGCACTATCTTGGCTCACTGCAACCTCCGCCTCCTGGGTTCAAGTGATTCTCCTGCCTCAGCCTGCTGAGTAGCTGGGATTACAGGTGCCCTAACAATACCCAGCTGATTTTTTGTATTTTTAGTAGAGATAGGGTTTCACCATATTGGCCAGGCTGTCTTGAACTCCTGACTTCAGATGATCTACCCGCCTTGGCCTCCCAAAGTGCTGGGATTACAGGAGTGAGTCACCGCACCTGGCCTCATCTGGGCATCTTTTTAAAATGCAGGTTCAGATTCTACAGATCTGAGGTGGGGCCTGAGATGCGGTATTTCTAACAAGCTCATAGGTGATGCTGATGCTACTGGTTTGCAAACTATACTTTGAATTGCAAGATTCTGATGTTGCTTTCTGTAAAAACAAACAAAACCCCCCAAAACCAAAACCCAAAACTTTGTGTTTATATTTTATAATTTTTCTGACCAAATTTTTATCTAATTTACTTACTAAATCCCAATTTAGTCTTTGGCTAACAATTGGGCACTCAAATCTTTGCTGAGGAATGAATATGTTCTATATCATAATCAGTATCTTTAGAAACAATTCCCTTAATTAAAGGCACCCACAATTTTAGTGTTTTTAGTATTATCTGTAGAATTTTAATTTTATTTTATTGTGATAAATGGCTGTTTATGCAACGGAAATGTTGCTGGAGTCCCTGTTCTTGGGCACCTCTTAAACCAAATGCCATTTAAATGACCACAGACTAAAAGCAAAGTAGGTAAATGCTTACAGAGAAAGGGGAAAGCGGATCAAGGTAGAAAAAAGACAATTTGTTTTAAAGACTCTCTTAATACAACTTGTTCCCTCTCCCCTTAAATATGTTTAAAACAACGTAAAGCACAGATACTTGTCTAAAAGAAAAATAAATTGTTTGCACAGCCTCTGTTTTCCAACTTGGTGCCCTTTGATGGGTGGTGAGCGGTAGTGATGTGGCCCAGTGAGATGCACAGGCATTCTTCCTGCAGGTCAGAATCTTCCTAGGCTATTGCTCTTCCAAGGTACTCTGAGTCCTGAGATGGTGACCTGGGGTTTTGTTTCCTAGGAAGTAGTTGCCATTATTTTGATTCATCCTACTGCTCTAACCAAAAACCTCCAAATGGTAACAGATATTCGTATACCTGGAAATCCAAGCCAATGAGTGTCACGTGGCTTCCAGATTTGCATCTGTGCTGCAGTAGTCTTTCTTTCTTCCTGGCAGGTGTACTTTTGCATGTGATGGGAGATGCCCTGGGGTCCGTGGTTGTGGTCATCACGGCCATCATATTCTATGTGCTTCCCCTGAAGAGTGAGGACCCGTGTAACTGGCAGTGTTACATTGACCCCAGCCTGACTGTCCTCATGGTCATCATCATTTTGTCATCTGCCTTCCCGCTCATCAAGGAGACCGCTGCCATTCTGTTGCAGATGGTCCCCAAAGGAGTCAACATGGAAGAGCTGAGTAAGTAGACTGAATTTTGATCCAGAACCACTCTCACTTTAATGTTATTCAGGCCAAAGGACAAGCATTATTTAAGAGCAGTGTTTGAGTTATGTATTCTGAAACACCTTAAATCACCAGGTAGTAGAGACATCATCATATGTTTTATAGCCTATTAAGATGACTCAGCTCCAAGTACCAAAGGTCCTTTGCAATCTGTGATTCTCTGATTCAACTGCAATGCAATGCTTGGTCCGGGCGTGGTGGCTCATGCCTGTAATCCCAGCACTCTGGGAGGCCAAGTCGAGTGGATCACCTGAGGTCAGGAGTTCAAGACCAGCCTGACCAACATGGTGAAACCCTGTCTCTACTAAAAATACAAAAAATTAGCTGGGTGTGGTAGCATGCACCTGTAGTCCCAGCTCCTCGGGAGGCTGAGGCAGGAGAATCGCTTGAACCCAGGAGGCGGAGGTTGCAGGGAGCCGAGATTGCACCACTGCACTCCAGCCTGGGTGACAGAGCGAGACTCTGACTCAAAACAAAACAAAACAAAAATGCAATGCTTGGATAATACCTATTCCTGGGCTACTTAATTTCATGTCAAAGATTTATTTTAATCCAAATAAGGCCATTTCTGCCAGGAACTTTATTTTATTTTCCTTATTCTAAAAACACAAATCATTCATATTCTAGACTCTACTTTCTAGTTAATGCGGGCATGCAAGTCACTGTGTCTCTCACAACACTGCCCAGAGCTGCAGGCAGAGTAGGTGGGGGGAGAGGGAAGGAGACAGAGGAGCAGACATACAGCATTGCCTTTGCCTTCCCAGGAGCTAGTTCATTTCCCAATTGAGGAAATAAGATAAACATATACAAAGAAATTTGTGATATATACTGGATATGTTTTTAATAAAGTGATATATTTAAAAACAGATATTTTTAACAATAGAGAGTTACTTGTTGTGACTCAAGCCTGTAATCTCACCACTTTGGGAGGCTGAAGGAGAAGGATTGCATAAGGCCAGGAGTTCAAGACCAGCCTGGGCAACATAGTAAGACCTCATTTTTACAAAAATAAAAAAATATTTTTTATAAATAAATAAAAAAGTAAAGGTTGTAATGTGTGCCTGTGGTCCCAGCTACTCAGTGGGTTGAGGTGGGAGGATCACTGGACCCAGGAGTTTGAGGCTGCAGAGAGCCATAAACATGACACTGCACTCTAGCCTGGGAGACAGGGCAAGACTCTCTGTCTCTAAAAAACCAAAAAACCCCCGCAAGATGGTAATAACAATAGCAATATTTTCATAGCATTTACCACATGCTAGAAATGTAAGTGTTCTAAGTGCTTTACTTATAATAATGTATTTTAACCCTTAAAATAATACAAAAAGTTACTATTATCATTTCTATTATACAGACAAGGAAACTGAGGCACAAAGAGGTTAGGTAATTGCCTAACGTCATGCAGTTAGTAAATGTCTAAACTCGGATTCATACTAGCTGGCTGCAGAGCCTTTGCTTAAATCAGTATTGAATACCATTTCTCTAAATACATACTCATTTTGGAAAGTATAGAAAATACAGAGGAGCCTAAATGAGAAAACAGAAATCTCTCATAATTTGACTGCGGAAACTACCACTGTTAATATTTTCTTCTATATGCAGTAAAAAGAAAAATCATACCATATACACAGTTTAGGAAATTGCTTTTTCACTTAAAAATACCTTATGTACATTTTCTCATATCCTTAAATATGCAACTTACTTTTAAACAACTATATCTTATTCCATTACATAATTGATTTAACTATTTCCTTGTTGGTTCCATCTTTTTAATGAATACAAGGAGCATTGTCCAAACCATTCCTGTACATAAATATTTGGTTATTTCTTTTAGGTTAAACTTTTAGCACTAGAATTGCTAGTAAAGGTTTTTTTGATTCATGTTACCAAATCATCACTTTTAAGAAAAGGCATTGCATTTTATAATACTATGGGAAGTTCATTCAAGTGTCCATTCCCTTGTATACTCAGCAACCCTGGGGACTTTTTTCTTGTCGTTGTTAGACTTATTTTCTTAAATGACTTTGTATGGGCTAACAATGTGTGGAGAAAGAAGGTGAAGGGCAAATGGACCCAGAGAGGTAGAACTAATTTCTTCCTGCTGTTCTTAGTAAGTATGCAGCCATTTTGGTGAAAATGCTTGACGGGACCATATCCCTCCCTTAGTTCCATGCTTCAAATGCAGCACTCACCTTGGCTTTTGTTTGCTCTTCTCTGTTATAGTGAGCAAACTCTCTGCTGTGCCCGGAATTAGCAGTGTACATGAAGTGCACATCTGGGAACTTGTAAGTGGAAAGATTATTGCCACCCTGCACATCAAGTATCCTAAGGACAGGGGATATCAAGATGCCAGCACAAAAATTCGAGAAATCTTCCACAGTGCGGGAATCCACAATGTGACCATCCAGTTTGAAAATGTGGACTTGAAGGAACCCCTGGAGCAGAAGGACTTACTGTTGCTCTGCAACTCACCCTGCATCTCCAAGAGCTGTGCTAAGCAGCTGTGTTGTCCCCCCGGGGCACTGCCTCTGGCCCACGTCAATGGCTGCGCTGAGCACAATGGCGGGCCCTCTCTAGACACATACGGAAGTGATGGCCTCAGTAGAAGAGACACAAGAGAAGTGGCTATTGAAGTGTCTTTGGACGGCTGTCTGAGTGACCACGGACAAACTCTTAACAAAACTCAGGAGGACCAATGTTATGTCAACAGCACTCATTTTTAATCTGGTACCCACATAACCAGACCGTATAGTCGAGGCACTTTGGAACCACCATCTTGGCTCATAAAAAGAGCTTTCCGGGTTGTAGGCTCAGACCAGACTTGCAGCGTGCATGCTCTGTGTTCACTAGGGGTTGGCTGTTAGGGATTTTAGTTAAACTTGTCTGTGAATTTTTATGTAACCCCTTTCCATTCCCCTGGGTGTCTCATGCTGCTCTTTGACTGTTTCAGCTTGAACATGCATTTTCTAAAGCAAACTGCACTAGTGTATATATCAGGGACACTGAAGTCTGGGACTGGGGCTCAATAGCTGCGGATACAGTGTTCAAAGAAGTTCTTGTTTCTAAACTGATTAGAACTTCTAGCTAATGCTCAGGTGAGATCATAGCTTAAATACATTCAAAAAACTAAAGTACCACAATAGGTGTATTTTTCCCTTTCCCCTTAATGATCATAAAAGAGACAAGTTAAGTATTTCCGACACTGAAGAAGTATCTTTTTTCTTTGATTCATTTTTGGATAAATATAAAATGAATAACTATTACGGTAGAAAATATTCTCAGAACATTCTAGAGGAGGTAAAGATTAGTAGGGGGGTTTTGGCCATCTCTACATTTTTGTGAGGTGAGAGAAAACTAATGTTTACTTTCTGCTGTGAAATGAATTGCGGCTATAGAATGTTTCAAATGCTTAAATATATAATACATGTTTTTCACATGGAAGTGAGGGAATATTTCAGCTTTCTTAAGTATGACACAAATACTCAGCTGTCTTTTAGAGTCAGTATAGTTGGAGCTGTTTTCATTTAGTGCTTTGGTAATGATTTACTTATTTTTCCAAATGTCCTTTGACTTTTCTTTCATACGATTGCATTGATCTATGCAGCATTTACCAGAAAAGAGCATTCCTGGGATAGCAGAATCCTTAACATTGAGTGTTAATTCTTGTGAAATAAATAAGCTAGACTGCCTTCTCTTTAATTAGACATATTTTAAAATATTTATTATAGTTGTCAACTAGTGACTCAATGGAAAAGTTGATGTCCAAGGAAGAAATGAGAATTAGCTTAGTTGCTGCCTTTAATGTGTTTTTGAGAAACTTAAAATTTTCTTTCATGTCTCTGATCCATATTACCAAGTTCAAATAAAATTTTTATAATCGGATTCAGACCCATAGCCAAAGTATATTGGCAGTAGAGAAGCATCTGTCATGTATTTAACACATTGTTCAGCATCAGTATTTAAATCAGAACAGTCTCGCAGGTATGAGAAAATGGGAGGTGCATCACTAGACAACTAGTATCATCTTTGCTAGACTGCAAGATTGTATGAAAATAACCGTCTCTTAGTGTGTAAAGTCCTGTTTAAAATCTGCACAGGATTTATCAGAGGTGCTGGGTTGATAATGAAGGCAGCATCCACAATTTTTTAGAACAAACATCATATTTAAACAATTTATCTTAGTCCTGAATTTGAAGGCTAAAACAAATAAGCAGCTCTGATCAGTAGGCTAGGAAATCATTATTTTTTCTTTTTTGTAAAGACAGGGTCTCGCTGTGTTGCCCAGGGTGGCCTTGAATTCCTAGCCTCAAGTGATTCTCCCACCTCAGCCTCCCAAAGCACGGGGAGAACAGGCATGAGCCACTGCGCCTGGACAGGAAATTCTTTGTTCCCTGAAAATGTATTATCTGAGTTTAAATTGGCTGTGAATTAGGTAAATAGAAAAATGCCTAAAAATGTTTTTATTTCTGGGAGCTTATTGGGCTAGGCTACATGCACTTTATAAGCATAAAGGGGTTAATAAGTAAGAATTTCCATTTTTAGTGTTAAAAGTGTGGCATGCACTCACACAAAACAGTGGATCCTCTAAGAAACTCAGCATGGAGATAAGTGGGCCAGATTCTCCTACATAAACATTGGTTGAAATTCCTTAGAGCCAAAAAGAAATTTTTCTCTGACTTCCTAATCTGAAGGTCTAATTTGATTTCACATCATTCTGCCTTTATTAAAAGGTAAAATTATAATTTCACAGTTTTTGTGCAACTGGCTGAAGGAATGCATATTAGTTTGCATTTAAACACTGTTCTTTAATCTCTAAAATATTTTTCTGGGTAAGAAAAGGCACTTAATTCCACTATAATTAAACCTAACTTTAGAAAAGTATCTTGATAGACAGTTATGCCAGATTATGGTCTGGAGTCAATGTGAAATAATACCTTTTTAAAGACAGTTTGGCTGAGTGCGTTTAATAATGTCCAATCATGCTAAATGCAATAATTTTGTATTGGGTTGGGTGGCTTGCATGTGCCACCTGTGGCACTGTGATGCCTGCTGTATGCTATTTTCACTTGAGTTTAACTCTCTCTTTAATTGTCCTGCCTTTTAATTCTCCCAAGGAAATACAAGAGTTTTCTTTTTCCCTTTAAATTAACCCTGCTTGGTGGCAATAGCAGCTGATAAATAGATTCAAAACAGCACTGTTTTCCTTTAAGATTAGAAAAACACTGGCACTCAGTTTGGTGCTCCTGTATACTTATTTACAGAAATCCCTCCCCCACCCCACCTTTTTTTTTTTTAAGAACTGACATAATTTTCAAAGTCTATGGCATATTTTGTGTGTCAGGTCGGGGACCAGTTGTCCTGTGTGCTAACCTGGCCTTCTACACGGCCCTACTGCACTTCTGTTTCTATAGAAACAGTCCTTTCCACATTATTGTAGCATTGGCCATAGGAAATACTATATCTGCTTCATTTTCTGACTCTCAACATTGGTTTTGAAAATATAATTATTTTTTTTACATGATATTGGGCCATTAAGAATATCCACAGATAGGATCCATTGTTGACAGAAAATAAAATTACTCTCTAACTTCTTGATAAAATATCAATAAAATACAAAGACATTATTTGAGGAAGAATTAAGAATATTCTCCATATTTAGTTCCTTTTTTTTTTTTTTTTTTTTTTTTTTGCCATTGGTAGAGCAAATTCCAGTGGTGGTAAATCAAGAACTCTAAAGTTCAGTAGGAATAGGTGTTTTGAATGTCAAGGAAATCACTGAGGTAGATTTGAGATGACAATAAGACAGCTGCCCTGTGAGGTCATAAGAGCTTTTGTGAGGCTTACTCCGGGGGTTCTCAGTCTTGGCATTATTGACATTTTGAATTGGATGTGTTCTTGCTCCTGATGTGTGGATGTGTATTGTAGGATGTTTAGCAGCAACCCTGACCTCTATTCATAAATGCCGGTACTATCTCCCCAAGTTGTGACAACCAATGTCTCCAGACATTGTCACATATAACCTGGGGGAAAAATTGCCCCAAATTCTGAGCCACTGGGTAGAACTAAGGGTAGTTTAGGGACAATGTTGATGAAAGCCTCTCCAAAGTCCCATAGTCTTTTTAATAATTAATTCTGCAGAATTTGCTCTTTAAAAACATATTTTTAAAGGCAAGACCCGTCTATTCATAAAAGTTGCAGTTGTTTCCACACAGGAACTTTGGACATTTAAAGAAAAATGTAATTTGAAATGAAAAGCCCTTATGAATCCCTTTATACGTATCAGTCATTATAACAGTAAATGAAATGAAGAAAAAAGCATTTGGTCTCGCTCTTCTGTGCTGATCTCTTTAATTCCTGAATATCCTCAATTTGATGAGCCCACTACCAAATGAGACTGGATAGTTATCAGCACAATTGATAGATGGGGTTAAGATGTTTAAAATCTCCTTCATATTTAAAATGATCAATTTTAAACTTGATGATGTTTCTTCTTCTTAGTTCCTGGTAAGCAGCTCATCTTAGTGCTAATGACAAGTTCAGATGTTAAAAAAAATCCTTATCATTTATAGCTAATTTTATCCTTTGCCAAATCATATCTATTTTCTTCAAGAGAGCAAAATACATTTCCTGATTTTAAAGTATCCTGCTTTTAAATATATCTTCACATTCCTTTGGTAAAAGACTTCAAAAAACAAAACAAACAAGAAAACCTGATATAGAAAAAATGAGGAAACATGACCTGATTTGAATTTTGAATTTGGGTGAATGATCACTGACTGCATGCCTGCTCTACAGATGTCATGCCCCTGATAAAGTGTTGCGTATTTGTGCTTCTTAGTTTATTTACCCTCGAGTAGCCACAGGTAGAAATGAGGTTGTTAAACCAGGAATTTAGTTTCTCAAGTGGAAATTGCATTGAACAATAATCCTCAATGTAATCTGCATGTCCTTACCCATCTGGAGTTTAGATAATGCAGATGGGTCATTTTCTGGTGCTTCTCTTTTCACGTGTTTTATTTCATACCTTTTTGTTTACATGGAACTTTCTTGAATGTTTGATAGATGATCAACTGTCACCTGTTAGTACAAAGCCATGCCAGAGACACTGAACCTGCTCTGCATTCTAATGAGAACAATCCAGAAAGGATGATTTTCAAGGGAGAGTGACCTCTTCCTGGAGATCTGAAGTTATGTTACAGTATTGTGGAGTTTTGTTGCTTAAAATTCTCCTCCTGTCCTCACAGGCAATTGTGCTAGAGTTGCAATCCTCACATTTGAGAGAATTGTCAAAACTCTAAGACATAAAGTTTAAATAACTCATTAATAATTGCATGCAAATCCCCCAGTAATGTATGTGCATAAACATACCTTTTAAAGATGTTCAATGGTACTGTAAATAAAATTTTTTTAAAAAATAAAAACATGACTGAGATATGTCTGTGTCAATTAAACGGATAACTAAAAGTAGTGGAACTCATTTTGTCTTTGTCACTTACCCTGGTAAGTTTATTATTCAGTAACTCCTTGGATTGATTTTAATAATTTGGGCCTATTTTTCTTTTTCTGTTTTGCTAATCTTCTTCACACCCCTTCCTCTGTCACCTAGGCTGGAGTGCAGTGGCACCATCTGGGCTCACTGCCACCTCTACCTCCCAGATTCAAGCGATTCTCCCGCCTAAGCCTCCTGAGTAGCTGGGATTACAGGCGCCTGCCACCATGTCCAGCTAATTTTTGTATTTTTAGTAGAGATGGGGTTTTACCACGTTGGCCAGGCTGGTCTTGAATTCTTGACCTCAAGTGATCCACCCTCTTCAGCCTCCCAAAGTGTTGGGATTACAGGCCTGAGCTACCATGCCCCGCCCTGATTTGGTTTTCTAGAAGGACCGATTTGGCCCTGGGCTCTGACTAATTTGGCTCAGTAGGCTTTGTGTAGAAGGGAAAGCTGTTTGGATTCAGGGAAGATAGAGAGGCCTGGCTTATTTTGGAGAGGGTCTCTGGATTTGAAATCTCTCCAATGGGTTGACTGTAATCTTTATAAATGTTGGATTAGAGGAACAGTCTTCCAGTTTTTTTCAATTGCTTTTATCAATTAATTGATTTATCAGCATACACTTATTGCAAAGTGTGTGCAAGTGATTCTTGTCTTCAAGGAGTTTGTAATCCACATGTGAAGTTAAGTAAGGCAGTGCGACTTAGTGGGAGTTTAAGGGTAGCTACGCATAGCCTGTGATTGCTGAGATAACCGTGTGCTGGATGCGTTCTGTGATCAAATGTGCACATGCCAACCCCTGGGCAGCATCTGCAATAAAGGGGGCTACACGACATTTCAAGACCATCAATTTCTTTCAACAATAAGAGTCTGTAGTATGAAGCAGAGGACTGAACCCAGGAGTTAGAGTACAGACTCTCTATTCCGTATTCTCTATTCCACAGGGTTGTAGGAATTAAAGGAGATAATGCGTATGAGAACAGATTTAAATGTCAATGGATCTTATTCTTTCACACTTTCAAACTGGCATTCATATTTTTCCTGTTCTTATCCTGCCTCCTGCCATCTAGGTAACTCCATTTTGTCAATTAATTAAACATCATTCAATGCTAAACAGCACTAAATGGTGGTATAAGCAACATGGGTGAAAATGAAGAAGAAAGAATGAAGAGTCAAGGACAGCTTCACAGGAGAGTTGGCATTTGAAATCAGCCTTGGAGTGGTTCAGCGAGTGGAGAAAGAGGGGAAGGACCTTCTGAATTGAGAGCTTAGTTTTAATTCTTTAGGCAGTTGCCCCTAAAGCTTTGGTGGGAGGAGTGTGAGAGGGCAAACTGGGGAAATGCCAAGAATAGAATATTTTTCAGGAGACAATTTTCTCAAAAAGCCTTCCTCAGCTGCTCTATGTTGCTCTGTACAGAGCCTTTCACCCAACACGCACCGAGCCATTGGCATCTCCAGTCCTGCCCAGGATGCTGAGCTCCATCAGTGAAGGACCCACTGTTGTTAAGTCAAGTTTAGCCTAAAACTGCCTCCTTACATATTTAACTTCAGCCTAAAGGTTTCTCTGTACATCATGAACTATAGCTCATGACTGTAGCCCACACTTGCACCAGTCACCGAGTTTTGGCCAATCAAATGTGGCTCTGTTCCCAGGCTGCAGTGCAGTGGCGCAACCTTGTCTCACTGCAACCTGCGCCTCCCGGGTTCAAGCGATTCTTCTGCCTCAGCCTCCCAAGTAGTTGGGACAACATGGACAGGCCACCATGCCCGGCTAAGTTTTTTGTATTTTTAGTAGAGACAGGGTTTCACCATGTTGGCCTGATGGTCTTGAACTCCTGATCTCGGGTGATCCACCCTCCTCAGCCTCCCAAAGTGTTGGGATTACAGGCGTGAGCCACCCATGCCCAGCCTATCCTAATTTGAAAATCAACTTTCCTTGACTCTTCTCTGTTCCTTTCAGTGGAAGCATGCTGCCCCAGATTCCCCGTTACCTCCTGGCTTTTCCCCACAAACCAGCTCAAACCTTGCAGCCATGTTTAATGCTGCCTTTACGCTTATCCTATGTCTAACTCGTCATTACGCTCAACTAATGCTCCCCACAAAGTATGACTCAAGTCAGCGCCTCCTTCCCATTCCTGCGTGTTCCTCACCTCAGCCTGTGCTGTTGCAGGAGCCTCTTGGCCAGCTCCCTAAACTTCCTCTTGCCAACCCTCTTGCTTCCCTCTGCTCCAGGAGAAGGGACAAACTTCCCCAGCCTGTCACTGTGGTTCCCTTCTCACCCCAGCCCCGCACCCCCACCCCCAGGGTTTATCTTCTTCAGCAGACAAGCAGAGCACAAAGATACCTAAGGAAGTTAGAATGTAAGAGGGTGCAAGGATGCTTTTTCTCTGTAGGCTAGTGAATCGAGTTTTGTATTAGCTAGGGAGAGAGTATTATAGAGTAGTCTGTTTCTTCTATGCCAAAAAACTTTCTTCTTGTTTTTGTTTTTGTTTTTTTTTCTTTTTGATTTTTACATTACATTTACCAAATTATTTCTTTTCTGGTTTCTCTTTCTGGCTGACTTCCTTTTCTATGTGAGTGTGTCATTTTGCCCCAAAGTTGACTTCCTATGGATGACCAACTGCGACCTTCCTTGACTAGTGTCCTGATTCCAGAGCACACTCTGATATTGACATACCCTGTGAGCATAAGCAGAGCCATGGTTTCTCTCATCTTGTGTGAGGCAAAAAAGAGGGTGGACTTTTCCTTTATCTCATATTTTCACCACATGGTCACATATGCGGCTGTGACATAATAATGAAATCCAATATAGAGCCAAGATATTTGACACATTGCACGATTCTTTTAGGCTTGAAGATGCAACAGTAAATTTGCATGGGATTTATAACCACAGGGCTGGGTGGGGACAAGGCGAAGGTGGGGGAGCAAATTGTTCCAGTGGCCAAGGTCGATAGAGGCTTGCAGTGGTGCTGATAACAACCAGGTCTCCTATCTGCCTCAGAAAACTGGGACCAAAAGAAGACTACGTTGGGGTACTATGAGTCTGCAGATGTCATCTGATGCCCAAAAGCATTCAGAAAAAAACTATTGACTCTTTTGGAAGGCGAGATTATTGAGAATGTTTTATAGCGTTTACTTTCCATTGTTAAAAATTGCACTATTGGTTGGGCGCAGTGACTCACGCCTGTAATCCTAGCACTTTGAGAGGCCGAGGCAGGTGGATCACTTGAGGTCAGGAGTTCAAGACCAGCCTAGCCAACATGGTGAAACCTCATCTCTACTAAAAATAAAAAAAATTAGCCAGGCGTGGTGGTGGGCGCCTATAATCCCAACTACTTGGGAGGCTGAGGCAGGAGAATCACTTAAGCCTGGGATGTGGAGGTTGCAGTGAGCCGAGAGGCACCACTGCACTCCAGCCTGGGTGTCAGAGAGAGACTAGGACTCAAAAACAAAAACAAAAAAATTGCACTATATAACACTTCCTGAGTGGGGAGACGTGACTTGACCCATGGTATGACTAATCTTAAGTTATAGGAAAGTGTTTACAGAGAGATTTTATTATAAAAATCAATACATACTATGAACAATAGCTTAAGGTTTAAACATTCTGGCCTTGAAATCTGTCTGCTTTCAAATCCTAGCTCGATTGTTTGTTAGTTATTTGACCTGTGAAAGTAAATTGCCAGGGAATTTAAAAAGTTCTCTGGGCCTCGTTTGTGCCATATGTGGAATGGAGGCAATTAGAGTTCCTGCCTCATGAGATTGTCGCACAGACTAAAGGAAATGACCCATGCAGAACGCTCAGCCCAGAGCCTGGGTTTCTCAATGCTCTATGAATGCTATTAACAAATCTTCTTTACATGCCAACTTTAATCAATAAGTAAAATTTGAGCCAGAGTTATTCCAATTGTTAACTCACAACTCGTGAAATGTCAAAAATATATGGTGTAGATTAGCCTGTTAGCACCCAATTAGATTTGGAACGGCAGAGGCTGTATTACATGACTGTAGCAAAGAACTATACAGACCTGGACGCAGAACCCTGCACCTCCACCCCCAAATTCCAAGGGCCCTTATTTCTAAGAAAACACAATTCAACGCTGAAGTGCTTCAACAAAATACCAGCGCTTGAATCAACAGGACCTCATCTCCCAGCCATACACAGGTGGCATCTTGAACAGTAATGTCACTGCTAGAGAGCTACTGAGTCCAGGGCTCCAGTCAGAGGCCGCGAAGGCTTCAGCTGACTCTGAGTGAACCTCCATTCTGTCAATGCCTTCCAGCTAGAGACGAACACACCTGTGGTTAAATGAGTTGGGTTTAATAACTGATGCCAAGAGGAGAAGGTACACCATGGGAAACCATGGGGCATATCAGCAAGAGGGCGTTCACAAACTTATTTGAGGATTTGCGTTCATGTTAGGTGATTTTGGGGGAGGATTAAATGAAACGAGGCTTTGCTTTGGATTGGATGTTGTCAGCAAGTGGGGATAACACTGACTAGGTATCTTAATAAATCCTATATCTAAGGGAAGCAGGGAGGAATGAAGCAAGGCTCAAGTTTTAATTGGAAGCAGTTGTCACTTTTTTTTTTTTTCTGTGAGACAGAGTCTAGCTCTGTTGCCTAGGCTAGAGTGCAGTGGCAGGCCCGTAGCTCACTGCAGCCTCGACCTCCTGGGCTCACGTGATCCTCCCATCTCAGCCTCCTGAGTAGCTGGGATTACAGGATTTCACTACCACTCTTGGCTAAGTTTTTTGATTGTTTTTACTTAGAGACAAGGTCTCGCTATGTTGTCAGGCTGGTCTTGAATTCCTGACCTCAAGCGATCTTCCTGCCTCTGCCTCCCTCTGCAGTGGCTCACACCTGTAATCCCAGCACTTTGGGAGGCTGAGGCTGCTGTCACTCATTTTATCCAGGGTGGGGGTCTGGTATTTTAGTCATTTGCGCAGTGCTCTTGTTTTTGTCTGGGCTTAGACGGTATTACAGAGTGGTCTTGTTTCTCACCTCACTTCATCACAGTCACAGTGGCCTCTTGTCTGGTACTAGTGTTCCGAGAGATGGTTTGTACTCCACAGGAGAATACAATGGCTTAGCTGTGAGAGCCAGGCCAGTCCCACCAACACCAAGGTCTTGTATAGTATCAGTTTCCAGATGCTGGGGGTGTACTTTTCTTTTTATTATCTTCTCAGTACTTAATATATTTGGGGTACATTTTAATGAAGCAGGCTATGAGCATTGAAATCCTGGCTGAAAGGACACCTAGAAGCTGTGTGACCCTGGCAAGTTACTTCGCCTTTTGAGGCATCAGTATCCTCCACATTTTATATGTGAGGTCTATACCTGCCTCCCAGGGGTGCTGTGAAGATTAAATGAGATAATGCATGTTCCTGGCAAATAGTGATTTAAAAAATTAGCTATTTTTGTTGAGTATAGTTTGGCCTCCATGGCTGCCTGATTTTAGGACATGGATCAAATACATTCTCTCTGTTTCTTTTTTTTTGAGATGGAGTCTCACTCTGTTGCCCAGGCTGGAATGCAATGGCACGATCTCGGCTCACTGAAACCTCCGCCTACCATGTTCAAGCGATTCTCCTGCCTCAGCCTCCCGGAGTAGCTGGGACTACAGGCACGAGCCACCATGCCCGGCTAATTTTGGCATTTTTAGTGGAGATGGGGTTTCATCATATTGGCCAGGCTGGTCTCAAACTCTTGACCTTAAGTGATCTACCTGCCTTGGCCTCCCAAAGTGCTGGGATTATAGGCGTGAGCCACTGCATGCAGCCTGCATTCTCTCATTTTGCTTCATTTTATTTCCTTGCATCATGTGACCCTTTTTTTTTTTTTTTTTTTTTAAAGTTTTAAGTATCATGATCAGAAGGCCTGCCAGAGGCATAAGGTTATTTCTTCCTTTGTATTGACTTCTAGGAAATAATCTTATGTTACTGCAGCCATTACTGTCATCGTAACTGCTATGATGGTGTCAAATAACAGAGCCAGAGAGAGTCCGGCCACAGTGTACATCACAGCACAGGAGCTCCCACCACTTGTGAGGGGCCGGGCTATCATCCTGGCTGTCTACTCATCAATGAATGTTTGTTTAACACATGAATGAATGAATGAATGAATGAATGAATGAAAACAGTGAATGAAACTTAGTTTACTTTTCATCTTACAGTCCATCAAGCAGGTATTTTCTTTGTTCTTTGATATCAGCGTTCCACTGGGCTTTGCTGCACAGTTATTGAGTGATGCTCAACACTTCAGTGGAAAGAATGCTACAAGTGAGTTATCTGTGGTTCCCAAGAGGCGACAGCACGTAGTGCGGCAGGACTTCTATCTCCCCTTTACACGGCCTGGGACTCAGGCTACTACACCCACATCCATTTCAGGCCATCACATTTGGAACAGATGTTTTTAGCCTCTTTGCTCATTGATAAGAAAGTATTGTTTGTTTTACTTTGGGGCTCTGTAGTATCTCTTGCTTTCCTTCGTCACCTCCCTTATATGTTCTTTTTGCCTCTCTTAGATCATTTTTTTATTACTAAGTGGCAGTAGAACAAAAGAGTGCAGGAGCAAGTAAAGTGAGAGAAATCCGAACCTTAGAGGAAAACATGTTGAACAAAATAACCACATATGGTTTGTTCTTCAACTTGCTTTTAAAAATTAACAATATATTCTGATGATCTTTCCCAGATAAGACATAAAGATTTACCTCATTTTTATTAACAGGTATATAGTATTCCATTATGCAGCCATATCAACTTAAATATCTACTCTCCTACTGATAAATTTTACTTCCTTTAGAAAATCATATAAACTTTAAGTACCATTGGCATAACTCTGACACTTTCTGGTATTAGGTATGTGTGGATTTTGTCTTAATGTCCTTAAAACACTTCTTCTTTATGCTTTTTGCTCTCTCTGCCCATAGTTTCCTATAATGAGTATATACTACTTAGATAATATCATGAAAGATTTATTTAAAAATAGTATTAATCTGATATTTTCTTGAGTTCTGGTTCTAATGACACTTATTGCTACTACTAATCCATTTAATATTTGATTACATATTTCATATCTTCAAATAAATAGCTTTTTTCTTGAGAACACAGAATATATATTAATAATAATAATAAAAATAACAATAACATTGACTCAGTACCTCTTTGTGGGAGTTACTTGACTTGTACGTATCATCTCATTTAATCCTCACAAAACCCCTGAAGAGTCAGTTCCCTTTTTACTAATGAGGAAAATAAAGCTCAGAGAGCTTATTTTATTTTATTTTTCTTGAGACAGAGTTTCCCTCTGTCGCCCAGGCTGGAGTGCAGTGGCGTAATCTTGGCTCACTGCAACCTCTGCCTCTTGGGTTTAAGCGATTCTCCTGTCTCAGCCTCCCAAGTAACTGGGATTACAGACATGTGCCACCATGCCCAATTAATTTTTGTATTTTTAGTAGAGACAGGGTTTCGCCATGTTGGCCAGGCTGGTCTCAAACTCCTGACCTCAGATGATCTGCCTACCTCGGCCTCCCAAAGTGCTGGGATTATAGGCGTGAGCCACTGTGCCCTGCCAGCTCAGAAAATTTAAATGGATTGTCCAACTCAGTTACAGTGGAGCCAGGATTAGAACCAAGCTGTTTTTGATTCGAGTTCCTCTGCCCTTTTCACTATTCTGTGATGCCCTCCACTTCAGAATCCAATGAAGTCCCCAACACAGGGATGGACACACAATTTATGTTTAATTAAAACGTGTTGGTTTAACTATTATCGAGGACAATAACTTCATCTAAACACAGTTGGTCAGCATACCCAAGCCAGTCTCCTCAAAGACCAATGCTATATAATATGTCCTGACGAGTGATGCTTCTTTTCTTTATATTATTAGCCACTGGATTCTCTTCAGTATTTGGCCTTGACACACATCACAACACGGAAGGAGAAAAGCAAACTGGAGAAAAGGTGAAGTGGTTTCTTGAAGCAGTAACGTATGGTGGAAGACAGAGGCCGAAGCTCAGTTGATCCCAGGGAATGAGTCCTACAGAGCTGAGATTATTGATTGCTATTGAAATGTAGGGTGCCTATTCGTTGTCACCCTTATCTAAAAGTTGTTCATTAGAATTCATAATTGCCTTGTCATAAAAGAGGGCTTGCATTTTGAATTGCTGGGCAAGCGAAAACTCTGGACTTTTTAATGTTTTTGAACAGCCTACTCCTTATGAAAGCAACCACACCTCATGGCGATCTCATCAGGTCTCTGGAAAGCAAGTCATGCACTTAGAGGCAGGTCATGCAGCAGAGTCGTGATCTTCCCTCTTTCTCCACGGTGCTCTTCTCTATGAGAGCTCTAAGTACCTTAGATATATAGTAAATCTGTCCTTAACTACAAGTTCTTACTCCACTGAATTCTAACATAAGACGATTTGCTTCTGTATACCTTTTCAATATCTAGGAGAATTTGGATTCTAGAACATGTAAATTGCGTGTCAACTCCTGTGAGGGTAATTTGGAAGAACAGGAAGCTACGTATCTGGAATAGTGACAAGGATATCGTTGACAGAGCAGAATTAAAGCCCTTTGCATGGACGTCTTAGGAAAGATAAAATCAAATGAGGGAAATGAAACCTTGGTCTTGGTACTGCATGTGCGTGAGAAGAGCCAGGAGTAGGCAAGGTCAGGGACTTTGGAATGCAGAGACAAGGAGAGGGGCTAAGGGGATAAAAGGCTAGATGTGTGGCCTGGGGTGAGACTGAATGGTGAGTCCTGGAAGTCAGGGGTTAACATAGCCATGTATCAACCTTGGAAAAGCATTCAACATTTGGCTCATAAAAAAAAAGTGCGTTGCAGTATGAAGACTGTCTGTTTAAGAAAACAATTCGAAATGGACCAACAAACTTATTTTCAAAATTAAGGAGATCATGGACCTTTTCTAGCAAGCAAGTGATGATAGCATGAAAAAATAAAGCACCTTTATTACTTATTTACAATATATAACTATTATTACTGTTGCTTATATTTTGCACTTTCTCTGCAGGTTTATTTTAGTGGATGTATAATATTTATTAGGCCTTTCATTCTCACCTTTGCCTTCAATTGAAATTTCATAAATAAGATTTTAAGTCCTCTTCTACTCCCACAGTGAAAAGTTCTCCTTTCCGGGAACTTTTAGATACCCAACACCAGTGTTTAGGGAGAGCGTTCTGTTTTATGAATGACTAGTAATAACATCAAAAGGATGCAAAAACAACAACAAAAAATAGGCATGGGTACAAAAGAATAACCAAAAATGCTTATCTGCCCATATTAACTTCATTTAAAGACATTTTGAGAATGCAGCCCCTCACTTAAATGAAAAGGTAGTTTGCACTGAGCTGAAACATTTAACTATAACAAAATTTGTTGTTGGGCTACTTAGATCCCCATTCTCAATTCCCTTTTCTCCTGCCTGCCTCCACTGTAAAGGCTGGAAATGACACCTGCTTACTGTCCCAGCCTCACCTGCAGTTCGGGATTCCCATATGGCAGTTTTGGCTGATGGTGAGAATGCAGGAGTTTTTAGGTTTGGGAAAGAAAGAGTGCTGGGAAGGCTTTCATTTTTTTCTTCACAAAAAGAAGAGATATAAGTCTTATTTCCCTTTCTCTCTTCTTTTTCACTTGAATGCAGATTAGATGCACAGAGCTATGATAACCATCTTGTGACCAAAAGAAAGAAAAAGACACACACACACACACACAAGAAATTAATCACAGGGATGCAGGTTGTGATGTTGCTGGGCTGTGTAACCACAGTCAGCAGCTGCTGATCTCTAGGCTTCTTTTCACAGGAGAAGAGTAAACTTGTAGTCTTTTAAATACATTGTTAGAAAATCTCCTGTTACTTGAAGCTAGAAGCATTCCTAACTGATCCACAGTACTGTAATTGTCTTATTTCCTCATTGGCAAACATGAGTCTGTTCATGGAATCGTATTAACAATTGGTAGTGCCTATGGGGAGTGTATATGTTCCAGCCTTGTCTTTAATTCTTATGGATTCCCAAGTCATATTTCTTTTTTCTTTTCTTTTTTTTGAGACAGACTCTTGCTCTGTCACCCAGGCTGTTGTGCAGTGGCATGATCTCAGCTCACTGCAACTTCCGCCTCCTGCCTCAGCTTCCCAAGTAGCTGGGAATTCAGGTGCGCACCACCATGCCTGACTAATTTTTGTATTTTTAGTAGAGACGGGTTTTCACTATGTTGCCCAGGCTGGTCTCGAATGCCTGACCTTAAGTGATCCACCTACCTTGGCCTCCCAAAGTGCTGGGATTACAGGCCCAAGTCATATTTCAAGAATCACAGTATTTTAAACTGATATCCATATTATATATCCATACTATAGGCTGTTTTATCTACCTAAAATCATTTCTCTGTGTTTTATATTGAAGGAGACAAAGATATTTTGTGAAAGTCAGGGAAAAATCTATGTCAAGAGTTTTTATAGCTTCATTAATACTTGGGGCTAAACAGTATACATTGTCATCTCATACTAAAACTTCCATGCAAGGTGGTAGGCAGAGTTCAATCCACTTTATAGGTGGAAAAGTGGACTTAAATAGATTAAAACTATTATGCAAAATTTTACTGCAAATCAGGCTTGGGGGTAATAATAGAACATTTGCATTATATTAGGAAACCTCAAGTACTTTCTTAATCTTTTAAGTTCTTAACAAGTACCACAAGCCCTGGATTTATTTTGCCTACTTAATACATCTTTTACCATGTGGCCCTATGTCCTCCCCTCCCTCCATCCCTTCCTGTCTTCCTGCCTTCCTGCCTTCCTTCCTCCCTCTTTCCCTCCTTCCCTCCCTCCCCCTTCCCTCCCCCAACCTCCCTCCCTCCCTCCCTCCCTCTCCCCCTTCCTTCCTTCCTTCCTTCCTTCCTTCCTTCCTTCCTTCCTTCCTTCCTTCCTTCNCCTTCCTTCCTTCCTTCCTTCCTTCCTTCCTTCCTTCCTTCCTTCCTTCCTTCCTTCCTTCCTATTTTAACTCCATCCTTTCAGCTTTTGTGTAGCCTTGTTTTCAATCAAGTTTATTATAAACCCCATTTTTTTGAGAAGTAAAAGCTTTAAAAGAAGATTAAATGATTGTCTCTTTGAGAATCAGGTCTTGAGTTTCTCTCACCCATTTAGGCGACTTCTACTTTTTCCTCAGGTGAAACAATGAATTTCTATTTTGCTGTCACATTTTGGATGTGGAATCTGACTTTAGAGAAAGGACCCCAGGTTTTTGAGTCTTGGGCAGGTCTTTTCAGCCTGGGCTTTCTTTTCTCCCTCTGTCAAATAAGGAAGGTGGGCTGAATGATCTCCTTCCCAGCACGTCCACCCTAGGATTCCATGGTTCATGCTGTGAGCTTCCTGGCCTTATTCTTGAGAGTCTTGAGTGTTTCTTGTTCTTCTGCTGTGGTATCCTTCTCTGTTTGTACAGCTGTGGCACATGATGAGTGTTTTGATTTTATTCTTGGCTAACTGTATTTCCCTTTAGCTTCCTTCTGATTTGTTTGTTTGTCTAAAGATTTTTTTCTCTTAAATTCTTTGCCTGTGTTCTTGCATTGATTCTTTCTGGACTCATATCCCCATTGTAGTTCCATCACACAGGACCTCTTTGTGCCCCCAGTGTCAGGAGATAGGCCTAAGGTCTGTTTTGAAGGCTACTTGCGTTCTTTCAGGACCTGCTCTTCCCACGAGATAGCTGGGCCCATGGAAACAGGAACCTTGCCAAAACTGGTTTTTCTTTCCTTTGCTACATGGTTTTGGCATTTGTTCCATTGTATTCCATTTCTCCTCTTTGGTTTTCTTTCTTTTTTCTCATTTTGCATAAATCTAGTAAGCTTGTAACTACTTTCTATGGATTACATTTAAGCTTTAAATATCCAACATTCTATATTCTCTCTATGGGTAGAAAACAGCCTAGTGTGGGGTCATATTCTCAAAACAGAACCTGTGTATGGGAGATGAGTTCTAGGTGATACCTGACTGAATGTCTTTTCTTTGAATATTATGTACTTATTTTAATGTTTACGGAAATATAGCTATCACATCAAACTTGTTAATTTCCGTTGTGCTATAAAAACCTCCCCCTTTAATACATTTACTGACATAGCAAAAGCCTAATTTAAAAGAAATTCTGAAATAATGCTAATTAGCGTGGATCGAACACTTACTACAGTGCATGCATTACATATATTAATTCATTTAATCCTCAAAACAACCCTGAGGTAGGTACTACTGTTTAACCCCATTTTAAACGTAAGGAAACAGGCATAGGTCAAGTCAGTTGGCCAAGGTCACAAAGCTAGTAAGAGGCAGCACCAGGACTGGAACTTAGCTGGGGTGACTTCAGACCTATGTTCTACCCACTGAACCATGATCTTAAGAAATCCTGTATGTAGTACATGATTTTGGAATAAATAATGAAGATAGTATTCGAATGATTGAAGTTTAGAAAGAACTTATGTAATGGAAAGCACTTGGGTTTGGAGTTAGGCAAACCTTAAATGCTAGACTGTTAACTGGTCAATTATGTGTTTCTAGACACAGCACTTAATCTCTATTAAAATGATGGAAAAAATGTAAAATGCCCATCTCAAGTTTTTTTTTTTTTTTTTTTTTTTGAGATGGAATCTTGCTCTGTCACCCAGGCTAGAGTGCAATAGTGCAATGTCGGCTCACTGCAACCTCTGCCTCCCAGGTTTTAGCAATTTGCTGTCTCAGCCTACTGAGCTGCTGCAGCTACAGGCGTGTGCCACCACACCTGGTTAATTTTTGTCTTTTGAGTAGAGACGGGACTTCATCATGTTGGCTAGGCTGGTCTCGAACTCCAGAACTCAAGTGAGCCTCCCGCTTCAGCCTCCCAAAGTGCTGGATGTTTATCTTATTTTATTTTTTGAGATGGAATCTCACTCTGTCACCCCGGGGGAGTGCAGTGGCACAATCTCGGCTCACTGTAACCTCTGTCTTGTGGGTTCAAGCTGTTCTCCTGCCTCAGCCTTCAGAGTAGCTGGGATTACAGGCATATGCCACTATGCCCAGCTAATTTTTGTATTTTTAGTGGAGAAGGGGTTTTACCATGTTGGCCAGGCTGGTCTTGAACTCCTGACCTCAAGTGACCCACTCACCTCTGCCTCCCAAAGTGCTAGGATTATAGGCAGGAGCCACTGTGCCCAGCCCCTATTGTAAGTTTTAACACATATGAATTCCCTCTTCTTTTTGTGACTCTCAGTCTTTTCATCTGTTAAAAAATCAGGATCCGTGAATATTGAGAGGTTTAGAAAAAGTTATGGTTGTCAATATACAGTAGGTGTCTACCAAAAATACACATGAATGTCTTCCATTTTGCTGGCCTCTCATAGTTCGTATTTTGACATTTACGATCTCCAAGTGCTTTAAGAAAAGATCACTGTCTCCTGTTTCCCACCAGTGACCAAAATAGGGTCAGCCTGGCGAATTTCTTTGATGCCAGTTTCCCCACTGTGGGGAAGAGCACAAAGTATCGAATAACCACAGCCAGGAAGACAACACATTTCTTGTGTGAAGCTGAACTGAGAGGAAGGGGGTTGTATCTCCATCAGAAAAGAAACAGGGGTGGGTTACCTTTTAGGGTTCACATGGATAACTTCTGAATTGGTTTGGTCACTATGTGGGTCATCATAAAGTAAGGTTGTGACCTGCAAGATGTGACTGTGGGTGAGGACAGCTGTGGTTCAAAATGGGAAATGCCTACAGCAGCATTCTAGTGGTAAAACATTTCCAGATTTTACAACTTTGAACTTATTATCCCATAAATAATAATATAAATGACTCCAGACTGTTTATCCGAAAGTGATTACAACGACGTTTGACAAAGAAGGCTGTTTCATTCTCCACAAATGATTAAACCTCTGTGACGAACACATGGACAATTGCATTTTAAAGACAGAGGTTGATTAGTTAAGAATTTTGAAAATAGCCAGATGCTCTGATCTAATGACTGAAATAAAATTTCATGCATCTTAGTTGAAAGAGCTTTTTTATAAGCCCACCTCCTCCTCCTTGAATGTACGTGCCAGCTTTTTGTTTTCTGGTTTTTTAAGAAAACAATTCCACATTCTTCTTGACTTCTTCCATGATATAGGGAATGCAGAATTAGAGACCGAAGCTCTACACTCAAGTTTCTGCCCTTTCATTTAAGGTTGCTGGGTGACCTTATTTGTGGTATTTATGAAACCATTCTGGACCTGAGTTTTTTTTATCCATAAAAGGAAGGGGTGAGATCTGCCCCTGCCCGCCTTGCAGGTTAAGATGGGGGTTATCAGGTAAGATACTGTATGTAAAAGCGTTTTAAAAACTGTGAAGAGCCATACCGTGCAGTGTTGTTATTCTCTATGTCTTCTAACCAGATGCCAGGTCATTTTCCCCTTTCAAGTTCCATGTGCCTTTCCTGATCTCGTCCCTAAAGCTTATCTCCAAAATCTTACAGGAGTCAGAGTCTGGGAGATTCCGCTGTCCAATTTAAGCCTTGATGGCTCCTTGTTTGTTTATTTTTTGTTTTGTTTTGTAAACACAACATGAAATCTCATTAATTTTGGGGCAAGCTAGTGAAAAGCTACAGGGAAAAAAAGGGTAATTCGAAATGCTGGCACACTATCTCATTATGTTTTTCCATTATAGCAAGAGTTTTAAGTGCCTATCATATGTACTCACCAATATTAGATGAAATGCAAAAGAAACCTTCAGTGGATCTTTAGTCCACTGTGTATATGTGTATGTATATTGGTGGCGGGGGGGTGTGGGGGGGGGTGGGGTGAGGAGGAGAGATGCTCAAAATGCATGAAGCAAAACTAGAACAGACACTCTTACCTGAGAGTTCATGGGCTCCATAAGGGTCCACAGATGGTCTTTCAAGGGGTCCTTGAAAGCGTATGTCAAGATTTGTGCATATGTGCATGTGTATATTTTCTGCAGAGAGGACCCATAGCTCTCATCAGGTTTTCAAAGGATCTGTAATTTAAAACAATAACAACTTAAGAACCAAGACAGAGAACATGGCCAAGCTGCAGATAGTCTGTCTAAATGGCATGTAGATTATTTACATGGTGAGCTCAGTCAGAAAAAGCTTTTGAAAGAATGGTTAAGTCAGGTCCTGAGTCAGGAAAAGTTTCTGCTGGGTCTGCTTGTATGTGTAGATATGACTAATTTATTAAATATAACAAATCATTACAGTAAGAAGCTGTAACATCTGCCACTTCACTAATTGGGAAAGCTTTATAAAATTGCACTGGAGTCCAGGGGCAGTGGCTCATGCTTGTAATCTAAGCACTTTGGGAGATCAAGGCAGGTGGATCGCTTGAGCTCAGGAGTTCAGCCTGGGCAACATCGTGAGACTCCGTCTCTACAAAAAATACAAAAATTACTTGGTCATGGTGATATGCATCTGTAGTCCCAGCTACTTGGGAAGCTGAGGCAGGAGGATCGCTTGAGCCTGTGAGGTGGAGGTTGCATTGAGCCAAGATGGCACCACTGCACTTCAGCCTGGGTGCTACAGCAAGACCCTTTCTCCAAAAAAAAAAAAAAAAAAAAGAAAGAAAACTGCATTAGTCATAACTCCTAATTTTACTGTTTAACCTAGTTATCAGACTTTATTTCTAATATGTTTTGAAACTTCCTTGAATAAATGCAAAATTCAAATGAACTTCTTCTGTATATAATTTTGGGGAAGCAACATAAAGCATGAAGGTGAAAAAAAGTGGGACTTCTGGCCAGCTAACCTCCTTTCCCCATATCTACCAATTTACAGTATGGGTAACCTTTTTTTTCCTAGTGATTCCACATTCTCAACTATTTTATCATATGAAACATATGTTTATTGAGTTCCTATTTTGTAAAAGCCCCCAAGTCTGGATTTTAAAAGTTGTCTGTGACCACGTCACAGAATCTGTGGCCAAGTTCTCTGACTGGGGAATCAGGAGGCAGCAGGAACCATGGAATGAGCTCAGGAGGCCCTCCATGCAAGGTTCAAATCCCACCTCTGACATTTTGTCACAGGGAGGTAGTGGTGGTAAGTTTTTTAATGAAACTTAGCCTAGATCTCCCATGAACACAATGGGAATTTGATTTTTTGCTTCCTTCATGTGCTGAGTAAATTTCCTCTCATTTTGGCTTGCCTATTAGGTTGAGTAAGTTACCTCATCTCAGATTTCTTAGTGTGTAAAATGGGATCAAGAGATCTATTAGCATAGGAGGAGAAACATCTTCAGGTCAAAGAGGAGAAGGTGAAGAAAGAGGTGGGTGCATGGGTAGCTGATGGAAAGGAAGTTAAGAGAGTGTCCATTTAGTGAGTATTACTGCTCCAAGCACTTCATGAAAATAGTAGTGAGTCATTGTGTTTATATTAAATTGGTGTTCTTATTACTCATCCTTCCATCCTCCCCCAATTTTAGTTGAGAAAGCTGAGGCCAGAGATGTAAGTAATTTGCTTAAAACAACATGTGTGAAGTGGCAGAACCAGGAAACAAACCCAGGTATTCAGATGCCAAAATCTACTCTTAAGTGTATGAACTGGATCAACTCTTCTACATATGTTATGCAAATAATATAGTTTAAAAAATTACAGGCTGGTTGTGGTGGCTCATACCTGTAATCCCAGCACTTTGGGAGGCTGAGGCAGGAGGATGGTTTGAGCCCAAAAGTTGGAGACCAGTCTGGGTAACATAGCGAGACCCCGTCTCTACAAAAAGTAAAAAAAACTTTGCTGGGCATGGTGGAGTGCGCCTGTAGTCCCAACTACTCAGGGGCTGAGGTGGGAGGATAATTTCAGCCTTGATGTCAAGCCTGGATGACAGAGCGAGATGGTGTTGAAAAAAAAATTACACTGATTTAAAATAAATTAATACATTTTCTATTTGCTTTCCAAGTATTTAGAGTGTTTTAATTTTTCCTTCCTTATCAATTTTATCACAAGATGGATTTAGCATGAAAGAAGTCAGCAAAATGATGGGATTTTTATATAATATCTTATTAGATGTTTGAACTTGTCTTAAACTTTGGTTTTAAAATCTGATGGAAGGAACTCTTGTCTTTGTTTCTGAGAAAAATTTCTATGAATTTTATGTTTGGGATTAAAGATTTTGCTTTGCATACCCAGAGACTAAAGTTCTCCTTGTGCTATATTGCTGAAAACTCCTAACCTTACTTCTCATGTATTTGATTTTTCTAAACTCTCAGAAGGCTTTCAAATATCTAATATAGCACCAGTTTCATGCCCTCAATATTAGCACTCAGAGACGAACCACAATCAATTCAAGAATGAATCTGATTACTGAAACATTAAAATCTAAGCATCAGTTTCCTTTTTTTAAGAGTGTTTCCTAAGATAAATATAAAGTATTTTCTAGGCTCAGTATATATGCAGCCCTTAGTTTACATTCTTCTACATCAATGATCCAACTATCAGTTGTGAAAAATAGCGTTTCCTGAGTGGGTTCCAAGATGGCCAAATAGGAACAGCTCCAGTCTACAGCTCCCAGCAGGAGTGACACAGAAGATGGGTGATTTCTGCATTTCCAACTGAGGTACTGGGTTCATCTCACTGGAGCTTGTTGGACAGTGGGTGAAGCTCACAGAGTGTGAGATGAAGCAGGGTGGAGCATCACCTCACCCAGGAAGTGCAAGGGGTTGGGGATATCCCTTTCCTAGCCAAGGGAAACCATGACAGATGGTACCTGAAAAATTGGGACACTCCCACCCTAATACTGTGCTTTTCCAATGGTCTTAGCAAACGGCACACCAGGAGATTATATCTCGTGCCTGGCTTGGAGGGTCCCACGCTCACAGAGCCTTGCTCACTGCTAGCACAGCAGTCTGAGATTGAACTGCAAGGCAGCAGCAAGGCTGGGGGAGGGGCATCTGCCATTGCTGAGGCTTGAGTAGGTAAACAAAGTGGCTGGAAGCTCGAATTGGGTGGAGCCCACCACAGCTCAAGGAGGCCTGCCTGCCTGTCTAGACTCCACCTCTGGGGGCAGGGCATAGCTGAACAACAGGCAGGAGAAACTTCTGCAGACTTAAACATCCCTGTCTGGCAGCTTTGAAGAGAGCAGTGGTTCTCCCCACATGGAATTTGAGATCTGAGAATGGACAGACTGCCTCCTCAAGTGGGTCCCTGACCCCCAAGTAGGCTAACTGGGAGACACCTCTCAGTAGGGGTCAACTGACACTTCATACAGCCGGGTGTCCCTCTGAGACAAAGCTTCCAGAGGAAGGAACAGGCAGCAATATTTGCTGTTCTGCAATATTTGCTGTTCTGCAGCCTCCACTGGTGATACCCAGGCAAACAGGGTCTGGAGTGGAACTCCAACAAACTACAACAGTCCTGCAGCTGAGGGTCCTGACTGTTAGAAGGAAAACTAACAAACAGAAAGGACATCCACACCAAAATCCCATCTGTACGTCACCATGATCAAAAACCAAAGGTAGATACAACCACAAAGATGGAGAGAAACCAGAGCAGAAAAGCTGAAAATGCTAAAATTCAGAGCACCTCTTCTCCAAAGGAGCACAGCTCCTCACCAGCAATGGAACAAAGCTAGATGGAGAATGACTTTGAAGAGTTGACAAAAGTAAGTTTCAGATGATTGGTAATAACAAACTTCTCTGAGCTAAAGGAGGATGTTCGAACCCATCGCAAAGAAGCTAAAAACCTTGAAAAAAGATTAGATGAATGGCTAACTAGAATAAACAGCATAGAGAACATCTAAAATGACCTGATGGAGCTGAAAACCATGGCACGAGAACTACTTGACACATGCACATGCTTCAGTAGCTGATTTGATCAAGTAGAAGAAAGGGTATCAGTGATTGAAGATCAAATGAATGAAATGAAGCAAGAAGAGAAGTTTAGAGGAAAAAAAGTAAAAAGAAATGAACAAAGCCTCCAAGAAATATGGCACTATGTGAAAAGACCAAATCTACATCTGATTGGTGTACCTGAAAATGACGGGGAGAATGGAACCAAGTTGGAAAACACTCTTCAGGATATCATCCAGGAGAACTTCCCCAACCTAGAAAAGGCAGGTCAACATTCAAATTCAGGAAATACAGACAATACCACAAAGATACTCCTCGAGAAGAGCAACTCCAAGACACATAATTGTCAAACTCACCAAAGTTGAAATGAAGGAAAATAATGTTAAGGGCAGCCAGAGAGGAAGGTCGGGTTACCCACAAAGGGAAGCTCATCAGACTAACAGCAGATCTCTTGGCGGAAACTCTATAAGCCAGAAGAAAGTGGGAGCCAATATTCAACATTCTTAAAGAAAAGAATTTTTAACCCCTAATTTCATATCCAGCCAAACTAAGCTTCATAAGTGAAGGAGAAATAAAATCCTTTACAGACAAACAAATGCTGAGAGATTTTGTCACCACCAGGCCTGCCTTACAAGACCTCCTGAAGGAAGTACTAAACATGGAAAGGAACAACCAGTACCAGTCACTGCAAAAACATCCCAATTTGTAAAGACAATCGATGCAAGGAAGAAACTGCATCAACTAATGAACAAAATAACCCACGAACATAATAACAGGATCAAATTCACACATAACAATATTAACTTTAAATGTAAATGAGCTAAATGCTCCAATTAAAAGACACAGACTGGCAAATTGAATAAAGAGTCAAGACCCATCAGTGTGCTATATTCAGGAGACCCATCTCATGTGCAGAGACACACATAGACTCAAAATAAAGGGATGGAGAAAGATGTACCAAACAAACGGAAAACAACAAAAAAGCAGGGGTTGCAATCCTAGTCTCTTATGAAACAGACTTTAAACCAACAAAGATCAAAAGAGACAAAGAAGGCCATTACATAATGGTGAAGGGATCAATTCAACAAGAAGAGCTAGCTATCCTAAATATATATGCACCCAATACAGGAGCACCCAGATTCATAAAGCAAGTCCTTAGAGACTTACCAAGAGACTTAGACTCCCACACAATAATAATCGGAGACTTTAACACCCCACTGTCAACATTAGACAGATCAATGAGACAGAAAATTAACAAGGATATCCAGGAATTTAACTCAGCTTTGCAACAAGCAGGCCTAATAGACATCTACAGAACTCTCCACCCCAAATCAACAGAATACACATTCTTCTCAGCACCACATCACACTTATTCCAAAATTGATCACATAGTTGGAAGTAAAGCACTCCTCAGCAAATGTAAAAGAAATTATAACAAACTGACTCTCAGACCACAGCGCAATCAAATTAGAACTCAGGATAAAGAAACCCCACTCAAAACCACTCAACCAAATGGAAACTGAACAACTTGCTCCTGAATGGCTACTGGGTAAATAATGAAATGAAGGCAGAAATAAAGATGTTCTTTGAAACCAATGAGAACAAAGACACAACATACCAGAATCTCTGGGACACATTGAAAGCTGTGTGCAGAGGGAAATTTATAGTACTAAATGCCCACAAGAGAAAGCAGGAAAGATCTAAAATTGAAACCCTAACATCACAATTAAAAAAGAAGAAAGAGGAAACACATTCAAAAACTAGCAGAAGGCAAGAAATAACTAAGATCAGAGCAGAACGGAAGGAGATAGAGACATAAAAAAACCTTCAAAAATCAATGAATTCAGGAGTTGGTTTTTTGAAAAGATCAACAAAATTGATAGACTGCTAGCAAGACTAATAGACAAGAAAAGAGAGAAGAATCAAATAGATGCAATAAAAAATGATAAAGGGGATATCACCACCGATCCCACAGAAATACAAACTACCATCAGAGAATACTATAAACACCTCTATGCAAATAAACTAGAAAATCTAGAAGAAATGGATAAATTCCTGGACACATACACTCTCCCAAGACTAAACCAGGAAGAAGTCGGATCTCTGCATAGACCAATAACAGGCTCTGAAATTGAGGCAATAATTAATAGCCTACCAACCAAAAAAAGTCCAGGACCAGAAGGATTCACAGCCGATTCTACCAGAGGTACAAAGAGGAGCTGGTATCATTCCTTCTGAAACTATTCCAATCAATAGAAAAAGAGGGAATCCTCCCTAACTCACTTTATGAGGCCAGCATCATCTTGAGACCAAAGCCTGGCAAAGACCCAACAAAAAAAGAGAATTTTAGACCAACATCCCTGATGAACATCGATGCGAAAATCTTCAGAAGAATACTGGCAAACCGAATCCAGCAGCACATCAAAAAGCTTATCCACCATGATCAAGTGGGCTTCATCCCTGGGATGCAAGGTTGGTTCAACATACACAAATCAATAAACATAATCCATCATATAAACAGAACCAAAGACAAAAACCACATGAGTATCTCAATCAGTGCAGAAAAGGCCTTTGACAAAATTCAGCAGACCTTCATGCTAAAAACTCTCAATAAACTAAGTATTGATGGAATGTATCTCAAAATAATAAGAGCTATTTATGACAAACTCACAGCCAATATCATACTGAATGGGCAAAAACTGGAAGCATTCCCTTTGAAAACTGGCACAAGACAGGGATGCCGTCTCTCACCACTCCTACTCAACATAGTGTTGTAAGTTGTGACCAGGGCAATCAGGCAGGAGAAAGAAATAAAGCGTATTCAATTAGGAAAAGAGGAAGTCAAATTGTCCCTGTTTGCAGATGACGTGATTGTATATTTAGAAAACCCCATCGTCTCAGCCCAAAATCTCCTCAAGCTGATAAGCAACTTCAGCAAAGTCTCAGGATACAAAATTAATGTGCAAAAATCACAAGCATTCCAATACACAATTAACAGACAAACAGAGCGCCAAATCATGAGTGAACCCCCATTCACAAATGCTTCAAAGAGAATAAAATACCTAGGAATCCAACTGACAAGGGACAGGAAGGACCTCTTCAAGGACAATTACAAACCACTGCTAAACAAAATAAAACAGGACACAAACAAATGGAACAACATTCCATGCTCATGGATAGGAATAATCAGTATCGTGAAAATGGCCATACTGCCCAAGGTAATTTATAGATTCAATGCTATCCCCATCAAACTACCAATGACTTTCTTCACAGAATTGGAAAAACTACTTTAAAGTTCATATGGAACCAAAAAAGAGACTGCATTGCCAAGACAATCATAAGCCAAAAGAACAAAGCTGGAGGCATTACTCTACCTAACTTGAAACGATACTACAAGGCAAACAAAACAGCATGATACTGGTACCAAAACAGAGATATAGACCAATGGAACAGGATAGAGCCCTCCAAAATGATACCACACATCTATAACCATCTGATCTTGGACAAACCTGACAAAAACAAGAAATGGGGAAATGATTCCCTGTTTAATAAATGGGACTGGGAAAACTGGCTAGCCATATGTAGAAAGCTGAAACTGGATCCCTTCCTTACACCTTATACAAAATTAATTCAAGATAGTTTAAAGACTTAAATGTTAGACCTAAAACCATAAAAACCCTAGAAGAAAACCTATGCAATACCATTCGGGACATAGGCATGGGCAAGGACTTCATGACTAAAACACCAAAAGCAATGGCAACAAAAGCTGAAATAGACAAATGGGACCTAATTAAACTAAAGAGCTTCTTCACAGCAAAAGAAACTACCATCAGAGTGAACAGGCAACCTAGAGAATGGGAGAAATTTTATTACAATCTACCCATCTGGCAAATGACTAATATCCAGAATCTACAAAGAACTTAAACAAATTTACAAGAAAAAATCAAACAACCCCATCGAAAAGTGGGCAAAAGATATGAACAGACACTTCTCAAAAGAAGACATTTATGCAGCCAACAGACACATGAAAAAATGCTCATCATCACTGGCCATCAGAGAAATGCAAATCAAAACCACAATGAGATACCATCTCACACCAGTTAGAATGGCGATCATTAAAATGTCAGGAAACAACAGGTGCTGGAGAGAATGTGGAGAAATAGGAACACTTTTACACTGTTGGTGGGACTGTAAACTAGTTCAACAATTGTGGAAGACAGTGTGGCGATTCCTCAAGGATCTAGAACTAGAAATACCATTTGGCCCAGCCATCCCATTACTGGGTATATACCCAAAGGATTATAAATCATGCTGCTATAAAGACACATGCACACGTATATTTATTGCGGCACTACTCACAATAGCAAAGGCCTGGAACCAACCCAGATGTCCATCAGTGACAGACTGGATTAAGAAAATGTGGCACATATACACCATGGAATACTATGCAGCCATAAAAAGGATGAGTTCATGTCCCTTGCAGGGACATGGATGAAGCTGGAAACCATCATTCTGAGAAAACTGTTGCAGGGACAGAAAACCAAACACATGTTCTCACTCATAGGTGGCAATTGAACTATGAGAACACTTGGACACAGGGTGGGGAATATTACACACTAGGACCTGTCGTGGGGTGGTGGTAGGAGGGAGGGATAGCATTAGGAGATACACCTAATGTAAATGACGAGTTAATGGGTGCAGCACACCAACATGGCACATGTATACATATGTAACAAACCTGCACATTATGCACACGTACCCTAGAACTTAAAGTATAATTAAAAAAAAAAAAAAAAGAAAAACAGGGTTTCCCAAGATTGTTCATAATACTTTTGTATTTGATAAAGGAACATAGGAAGAAAGATGGAAAAACAACAGCAACAAAAAAGTTCCTCAGAGCTGGAGGAAAGTTATGCCACTTGCTCACAGCGTATCACTTTCAATGTAAACTTCTCTGGAAGGAATATTTCCAATTAAGAACATGGCAGAGATTGCTAGTTATTCCTCTGTATACATTCCTTTTTTCTTCTTCTTGATATAACCCTGAATATTAGCTGGGCATATGGATACTCAGAATGAAATCTATGTCCCAGTCTTTCTTGAAGCTAGATGTGGTCTTGTGACAATTTTGTAAAATGGAACGTAAATAGTAGTGCAAATTCTTCCCCGTTCCTTACAGCCTGGCTGGCTAGAATACAAAAGTAATGGCTGGAACACAGGGGAAAGTGAAGAAATGTGGTCACTTTGCAATCAAGAAACTACAGTCATTCTAAATGTATCTGCTAAAAGTATCTTTTCTTATTTGATGCTTACCTTTTCATTGTTTTAATGGTGTATTTTGATAAACAGAAGTTCTTAATTTTAATTAATCCAATTTATTAGGTTCCCTCCTTTTATATGGTGGATGTTTATTGTGTACTGCTTAAGCATTTTCCTGTCCCAAAATCATGGAGATTTGCCTGTGATATTTTCAAAAGATTTGTTTACCATTCACATTTAGATATATAATTCACCTAGAATTAATATATGAACATAGTGTGAGGTTGGGTCAGGTTTCATCTATTTTCTAATATGACTAACCAGTTGACCCAGAACCATTTATTGAAAAGACACCCCACTACTCTCTAGTGCTGTCTTTGTCGTAAGTTGTGTCCATATGTACATAGGTCTATTTGTTTAGCCTTGTGTCAGTACTACACTGTCTTCATTACTATAGCCTTATAATAAGTCTTTACTTTTTTTCTTTTTTTTGAAAATTTTTATTTTCAGTTGAGGGGGTACATGTGCAGGTTTGTTACATGAGTAAATTGCATGTCACTGAGGTTTAGTGCATGAATGATCCTATTACTCAAGTAGTGAGCATAATACTCAGTAGGTAGTTTTCCAACCCTCATTTACTACTCATTTAGTAGTCTGCAGTGTCTGTTGTTCCCACATTTATGTCCATGTGTACTCAATGTTTAGTTCCCACCTATGAGTGAGAACATGCGATATTTGGTTTTCTGTTCTTTTGTTAATTTATTCAGGATGATGGCCTCCAGCTTCATCCATGTTGCTGGAAAGGACATGATCTCACTTTTTATGGCTGCATAGTGTTCCATGGTGTATATGTACCACATTTTCTTTATCTAGTCCACCACTGATGGGCATCTAGGTTGATTCCATGTCTTTGCTATTGTGAATAGCACTGTGATGGACAGAAGACTGCATGCGTCTTTTTGGTTATGTCTATATCAGATTACTCAGCAGTCATTTTCTTTGAGAACTTAAATATATCATTCCTTTGTCTTTTATCTTTTGTTGTTTCTGTTGAAATGTCAGCTGTTCTGCCTTTCTGAAGACAATCTTTTCGTTGCTTTTCTTTCCTTTTCTTTATATCTTCAAAGATTCTTTTTGAGATATCCCCATTGTCTTTGGTCTTCCACAGGTGTATACTATATACACCCAGTGCGTATTTCTCTTTATTTTTTCTATTTGAGGTTTGCAGGTTTTGATTCAGTCATTTGCTATTTTTTTAAATCAGCTATTATGTCTTCAAGTATTGCTTCTTTTCCATTCTCCTTCTTCTTTCCTTCTAGGTATATTCATATGTTAAATCTTCTCACTGTGCTTTTCATATATCCTATCATCTGTTTCCCATCTCTTTATCTTTCCATGCTTTATTTTGAATATTTTCTTATGATTTATCTTCCAACTCATTACTAATCTTTTCAAGTGTATGTAAAAGCTGTTATACTCTGTCATCAAGTTTTCAATTTTAATTATTTTACTTTTTAGTTTTTCAATTTTCATTTGTTTCTTCGGGTACATGCATACATATTTTTCTCAGTTCTCTGCTGAAGTTTTCATGTCTTTTATCTTCTTGAACTTGTAAACTTACTTATTTTAAAGACTATCTCTGAAACTATAATAACTGAAGTACTTGTTGATATTTACATACTCTGGTTTTTTCCTTCTTGGTTTTTATTCATATCGCATTGTCTTCCTGTTTGTCTGCTTATTTTTGATTGTGTGCTTCATAGTGTTTGGAAAAATTTTTTTTTGTATAAATAAAATTTATACAAAATTTTAGACTGATAGACTGATATTATTAGACTGGCTAGACTGATATTATTTTATCGCAGAAAAAATATAATTTTGCTTTTCCCAGTTATCCAGGGATCACTAACAATACTGGATCATCTCAATCCAGTGTTACAGACTGAGAGGATTCATAGCTGAATTGCCCTTCTGTAAGAATCTATTTATATCTGGTTTACACTTACTTCAAAATGGATCCTGTCAAGATTCTAATCTAACGCAAGGGATGTTTATCAGGTTCCCCTGTTGGCAAACTCTCACTCCAATACCTGTCCCCCTAAAACTGCAAGAATTTCAAAAGTGACACGAAACTTCCTAGGAGTTCTTAGGAACCAGCAGTCCCAAACACTGGGCTTACTTTCCTGCACCTTCTCATCCCCATCTCCTGAAGTGGTAATTCTGCATTTGCTTGATAGTTCTCTATTGCTGCTAATCGTATTTAAATTTCCGTTTTTCTAGTTGTCCTCAGCTGAAGAGTTGACTGGAATGTCCTGGTTTGCGTTTGCTGGAAGCAAGGTCCTCTTAGGCATTTAAATAATATCTTAAGGCATGCTCCTTCTCTCACACTTTCCCTACTACTGGAAGTTAGATAATTCCCTTTCAAAATGTTCCTGAACTTCAGTTGTCTGTGAAAGTGTTTGCTGGTAATCTGTTTAGAAAATTGACTTGGCTATTCTTGAATCTTTATACTATCAAATACATTTTTGTATCTGTTTACAGGTTTTCATACGCAAAGATATCCTGTGGGATTTTGATAGAAATGGCATTGAATTTTCATGTGAGTAGGAGATGGAAGATTGGCTTTCTGAAAACATGGCGGAGACACAGATCGCTTTGTAGCAAGGTTCTATGCTGCAGTTTTGGTAGATTTTCATGGAAGCCCAGTCTAGGGCTGTTTCTTGAGCCCTTCTATTGATTCTATGAACAGCTTTCACTGTTTTTTGTTTTGCATATTTGTATATTTACCTTTTATTCCTATGAAATAAGAAAGAAATAAAAATTATTTAAATTACTATATCAATTTAGATTAAAAATTCTTATCTGTTAGTATAAATACATGTCACCCAACTATTATTGCTTATGTGGAAATCATTTTAATTTTTCAAATTTTAGTAAGAATACTTAACATGACATCTACCCTCTCAACAAATATTTAAGTGTACAATACCGTATAGATAACTATAGGCATGATGCTGTACAACAGATATCCAGAACTCAATCATCTTGCATAACAAACTTTATACCTGTTACAGAGCAACTCTATTTCTCTCTCACCCAGTCCTTGAGAACTACTATTCTATTCTCTGTTTCTATGTGTTTGACTATTTTTAGATACCTCATGTTAGTGGAATCATGAAGTATTTGTTCTACTGTGACTGGTTTATTTCACTTAGCATATATAATGTCCTCAAGGTTCATCCATGTTGTTGCACATGGCAGAATTTCTTTCCTTTTTAAGGGTGAATACTATGACCTTGTATGTCTATACCACATTTAAAAAACCCATATTCATTCATCCATTTACATTTAGGTTGTTTCCACATCTTGACCATTCTGAATAATGCTGCGATAAACATGGGAGTGCAAATATCTCTTCAAGATCTTGATTTCATTTCTTTTGGATAAATACCCAGAAGTGATTGCTGAATCATATAGTAGTTGTATTTTTATTTTTTTTGAGAAACCTCTATACTATTTTCCATGGCAGCAGCATCATTTTGTATTCCCACCAACAAAATGCAAGCGTCCCAGTTTCTCTATGCCCTCATCAATGCATGTTATTTATTTATTTTTAAATAGCCATTCTAATGGATGTGAGGTGATACCTGCTGTGCTTTGAATTTGCCTGATGATTAGTGGTGTTGAGTGCCCTTTCATATACATATTGGTCATTTGTATGTCTTTTTTTGGAGAAATGTTCATTTTTAAATTGTTTTTTTTTTGCTAGAATTGAAGGAGTTCCTTATATATTTTGAAATTAAACCCTCATCGGATATATGGCTTACAGATATTTTCTCCCACTCCGTAGACTGTATTTCACTCTGTTAATTGTCCCCTTTGCTGTGCAGAAACTTTTTAGTTCAATATGACTCATCTTGTCCATTCTTGCTTTTGTTGTGTGTACTTTTAATGTCACATCCAAGAAATCATTGCCAAGATCACTGTCATGAGGTTTTCCCCTATATTTTCTTATAGGGGTTTTACATTTTTAGATATTACATGTAATTTTTTAGTCTACTTTTAATTGATTCTTGTATATGGTATAAATTAAGGTTCCAATTTTATTCTTTTGCATGTGGATATCCAGTTTTCCCAACACCATTTATTTATTTATTTATTTATTTGAGACAGGCTCTTGCTCTATCACCCAGGCTGAAGTATGGTGGTGCAAACATGGCTCACTGCAGCCTTTACTTCCCAGGCTCAAGTCAATCCTCCCACCTCAGCCTCCTCGGTAGCTTGGATCACTGGCCTGGGCCACCACATCTGGCTAACTTCTGCATTTTTTGTAGAGACAGGGTCTCACCATGTTGCCTAGGCTGGTCTTGAACTCATGGGCTCAAGTGATCCATCAGTCTCAGTCTCCCAAAGTCCTGGGAATACAGGCATGAGCCATTGTGCCTGGCCCCGATACCATTTGTTGAAGATACTGTTCTTTCCCCATTGTGTATTCTTGGCATGGTCAATTGATCATAAATGAATGGATTTTTTCTAGGCTTTGTATTTATTTCTAGGCTCTGTATTCTGTTTCATTATTCTATGTGCCTGTGTTTATGCCACTATCATCCTTTTTAAATTACTGTAGCTTTATAATATATTTTTGGGAAAAAAAAGCATGATGCTTCCAGCTTTGCTCTTTTTCAAGATTGTTTTGGCTATCTGGAGTCCTTTGTGGTTCCGTAGGAGTTAGGATTGTTTTTTCTATTTCAAAATGCCACTGGCATTTTGATAGGGATTGCATTGAATCTGTAGGTCAGTTTGGATAGTATGGCCATTTTAACAACATTAAGTTTCCAGTCCATGAACTAGGCATGTTTTTCCATTTATTTGTGTCTTCTTTAATTTCTTTTATTGTTGTTTTGTGGTTTTCGGTGTACAAATCTTTCACTTTGTTAAGCTGTTAAGCATATTTTTTCCCTTTTGAAGCTATTATAAATAGGATTATTTTCTTAATTTCCTTTTTACATAGTTCATTATTAGTGTGTAGAATGCAACTGACTTTTATATATTGATATCGTATCTTGCAACTTTACTGAATTTGTCTCAGTTCTAACAGTTTCTGTGTGTGTGTGTCTATATTCTTTAGAGTTTTCTATGTATAAGATCAAGTCATCAGCAAACAGAGATAATTTTACTTCTTTCTCTCTGATTTGGATGCTTATTTCTTTCTCTTGTCCAATTTCTCTGGCTGGAACTTCCAGTACTGTGTTGAAAAGAAATAGCTAGACTAGACTGGGCATCCTTGTCTTGTTCCTAATCTTAGGGGGAAAACTTTTCAATTTTTCACCATTGAGTATAAGGTTAACTGACTTTTCATATATAATTTTTTTTTATGTTGAAGTCTCCTTCTATTCTAGTTTGTTGAGAGTTTTTATCATGAAAGGGTGTTGAATTTTGCCGAATGCTCTTTCTATATCTATTGACATGATCGTGTGGTTTTTACCCCTCATTCTGTTTATGTGGTATATTACACTAATTTTTGTATGTTGAAATACTTTGCATTCCAGGGAAAAATTTGAATTGATTATGGTGTAGGATCCTTTTAATGTGCTGTTTAGTGTAGTTTGCTAATATTTTGTTTTGTTTCCTTTTGTTTGAGACAGGGTCTTGCCTGTTGCCCAGGCTGGAGCATAGGGGTGTGATCATAGCTCACTGTCACCTCAAACTTCTGGGCTCAAGTGATCCTCCTGCCTCAGCCTCCTGAGTAGCTGGGACTACAGGTACATGCCACCAAGCCTTGCTAATTTTTAATTTTTTTGTGTGGAGACAGGGTCTTGTTATGTTGCCAGGGTTGGTTTCAAATTCCTGGTCTCAAGCAATCCTTCAGCTTCAGCCTCCCAAAGTGCTGGGATTACAGGCATGAGCCACCACAACTGGCCTTTGCTAATATTTTGCTGAGGATTTTTGTATTTATGTTTATCAGGGGTATTGGTCTGTAGGTTCCTTTTTTCTTTTTTTTTTGTAATATCTTTGTCTGGCTTTGGCATTAGGGTAATACTGACTTCAAAAGAGTTCGAAAGTTTTCTCCCCTCTTCAATTTTTTTAGAAGAGATTGAGAAGAATTGGTGTTAAATTTTCTTTAAATGTCTGGTACAATTTACCAGTGAAGTCATCTGGTCTTGGACTTCTCTTTGTTGAGAGGTTTTTGATTATTGATTCAATCTCCTGACTGGTTATAGGTCTGTTCAAATTTTCAGTTTCTTCGTTATTCAGTCTTGTTAGGGTGTATGTTTCTAAGAATTTATCAATTTCTTGTAAGTTATCCAATTAGTTGGTGTATAATTGCTCATAGTAGTCTCTTACTCTTTTTAATTCTGTGGCATTAGTTGTAATGACTGCTCTTCCATTTTTTATCTGAGTTTTCTCTTTTTTTTCTCTTAGCCTAGCTAAAGGTTTGTCAATTTTATTGATGTTTTTCAAAAAAGTGTTGCCGATTTTTAAAAATTATCTATTTTATTTATGCTCTAATCTTTATTTTTCCCTTTCTTCTGCTGAAATTGAACTTAGTCTGTTCTCCTAGTTCTTTGAGGTTGGTTTGTTAGTTTGAGACTTTTCCTCTTTATTAATGTAGGGGTTTATTGCCAAAACTTTCCTCTTGGTAATGCGTTTTTTGCTGCATCCTGTAAGTTTTGGTACATTTTGTTTTATGTCCATTTGTTTCAAGATGTTTTCTAATTTCCCTTTGATTTCTCTTTTGACCCACTGGATATTCAAGAATGTGTTGCTTGATTTCCACATATCTGTGGAGTTTCTAGCTTTCCTTTTGCTGTTGTTTCTAGTTTCATTCATTGTGGTTGAAGAAGATACTTGGTATGATTACAGTCTTCTTAAGTTTGTTCTACATATGTCTGTTAGGTCCATTTTATCTATAATGTTCTTCAAATTTGCTGTTTCCTTACTGTTTTTCTGCCTGGATGTTCTATCCATTATTGAAAGTGGGGTATTTAAGTCTCCTATTATTACTGCATTTGTGTCTATTTCTCTTTCAGTTCTGTCAATGTTTGCTTTATATATTTAGGTGCTGTGATGTTGGGGATGGATATATTTATAATTGTCATGTCTTCCTGGGTCAACTGACCCTTTTATGATGAAATAATGTCTTTCTATATCTCTTGTGATAGTTTTTGACATTATGTAATAATAAATGTCAACTGACCAGGAAGACATGACAATTATAAATTATAGTTTATGAAATATCTGTTGCTTGAGTTTGGTTAGATTCATTTGTAAAATTGTCTAGGGCCTATACCCTTTTGGTGTGGGATAGGAGCAGATTTTTGAATGACTTTTTAGTTTCCTTAATGGCTATTGGTATATTCAGGTTTTCTATTTATTTTTACTTTTGAGTCAATTATGGTAATTTATATTTTTTAGGCATTTGTATATTTCATTTTCCAAATTTATTTTAGTAAACTTGTTCAGAGTGTACTCATGTTTTTAAATCTCTACCGATGTATAGTTACCAGCGCCTTTGTTCTCATATTGCTTATTTTGCCTTCTCTTTTTTGCTGTGGTGATTTATTGCAGATTGTTTTACCAGACTTTTCAAAGAATAAACTTCTATTTTTATTGTTTGACTCTTCTTTTTTGTTTATTTAATAGTACTGTTTTGGCCATGTTAAGGTTTGTATGCCTGCTTGACATCCAAGTGGAGATTTTAAGTAGGCAGTTGGATATCCAAGTCTGGAGTTTACAGAAGAAGTCAGAGATGGTGACATAAATTATGAGAATGATCAGCATAGAAATATTGTTAAAAACTATTGGGCTAGATGAGATCACCCAGGAAATAATGTGGATCAGTGCTTCTCAAAACTGTCTGTGGGGAAGGACCAGTTTTATTTTTCTAATCCAATCTGATGCAAACCAATACTTTGTAAAATACAATGGTATAAATCATTATAAAAATGAAATATAAACTATTAAAAAAACTATCAAATTCAAGCCTAATTTTTTATTCTTAGATACAAGACCATAAACATATACTGTCAAATTGCGATTAGAACTTTCTAAAGGCTTAGTCAGTTTCTGTATTTCTGTCATTGCAGTCTGGTAACAAACAGTTAATGGACTGACACTGGCATGCATACCAAGGCTTTGAGTGACACTGTGTGCATGGAAAAGAGAAGAGAATCAAGGACGGAGCCCTGGGGCACTCTGACCTTTGGCGATCTGGTAGTTGGGGGAGGAGCCAACAAAAAAGCTGGAGGAAGAGCAGCCATGAGGTAGGAGGAGAACCAGGCAAGTTTACAGTCAGGGAGGGATGGAGAGCATAGTGTTTCTAGGAGGAGGCAGTGGTCAGACGTTTCAAATGCTACTGAGTGGATTGGGTTGGGTAACACAAGGACAAAGCATTGATCATTGACTTTGTCAATATTTGACAAATATTAGGGATGAAAGTCCCTTTAGAATGACTTGGAGAGAGGATGAGAAGGGAGAAAGTAGAGCCAAGTACAGACAGCTTTTTCTAAAAGTTTTACTCTGGTGGAGATTAGAAAAATAAGGCTATGATTGGAAGAAGATATGGGGTCAAGAGAAGGCATTTTGTTTAAAAAACACAAGGGATAAATATTGTATGATTCCATTTATGTGAGGTCCTTAGATTGGTCAAATTCATAGAGGCAGAAAGTAGTATGGTGGTTGCCAGGGGCTGGGAAAGGAGGGAATGAAGAGTTAGTGTTTAAAGGGTCTTCAGTTTTGGTTTAGGAAGATGAAAAACAAAATGGATGGTGGTGGTGATTGTGCAACAATGTGAATGTGCTTAATGCCACAGAATTGTGCATCTAAAAATGGTTAACGGGTTAAAATGGTAATATCGTAAATTTTATGTTACATATACTTTACTACAATAAAAGGCATATTATATATGAAATATTAAGTGATACTTTTATGTGGATGGAAATAATTCAGTAGAAAAGAAACTGATGGTGCAGGTGACCCCCATTCAGAAGAAGTTTTACTTCAGTGGCTTTCATGTTGGGAAATTACAGTCTGAGTCCCAGTCTGTGAGCAGGGTCTGGTGGTGGGTGCGTCCTCATCTGTTTTCCAAAAAAGCAGCTTGTTTCTCGTGGTAACTCCAGCCTTCATTCTTGTGTGTGCAAACCAGGCTGGTGGCTTTATGTAAAAAACCTGGTTTGGGTTAGTTCCTTTCTTCCTGAGAAAGTTGAAATTCCACTACCCATTGTCTGCTGTGTGTATTGAATTGAGGCTTGAGTCTTTGCAGGCTTATTATGCAGAACTAAAGGTAATAAAAGGTAATAATTAATATTAGTTGAGTAAACTGTATACCAGGTACCTTACACTTACCCCCCATAAAGCTTCACAAGAGCCCTACGAAGTAGGTGTTTTTATTAGTATGACCAGTTTACAGATGTGGAAACTGAGGCACAGCGATGTTAAGTAATTTGCCTATCGTCATAAATTCAGAACATAGGAAGTGGCAGCTTTGGGATTTGAACTAACGCAGCCTTACTTCAGAACTCCAGTTTACACAGAGGGTAGATACAGAAGTGTGAATTCATCATAACGTCAGCACTATGTTTACATTGTGGGTAGTGGATTTTGTTTTAGCAAAATATGATTTATCACATTAAAGTAATGTCATTCGCTTAATTTTTTTGTTGGCATTACATTTTTAAATGTGTTTCTTTTTAGAGCTATAAATGATCTAAAATATATAACCTAATTTTATGTTTTTACATACTTGCTTAATATTATAATAAAATATTATTTTAACCAACAATGGAAGTCTTAAAAACTTTTTGTCCTTAGAGTTTAAGTTAAAAAACCATAATGGTGTAGTTTTTTTAAGAAAAAAATTTTTCTGGAAGAAAGAGGATCTTTGTTTTTTTTTCTTAGTTCCCTGAGAATTAACCAGACTTCTGTTTGTAGAGAGGAATTAGTGTATGACTTAACAGGACTGTTCTCATTTGACCTGAAAAGACTGTATTTGAGGGACTTTCTGAGACCTGTTCAAAGGCTTCAGCTGCCTGGGTAACCGAGCAATGTAAAAGCAGAATTCCAGTTTTGAATTGCTTCCCAAGGCAGGCTTTATTTAGTTCAGGGAGAGATGGAATGCACTGTGATTCTTAAAGAAACTTGGTGTGATCTTGCATTGTGATAACAGATTTGTGAGACACTTTTCCATGGGCATTTTCTTAGAGGAAAAAACAAACACACAAACAAACAAACCAGTAGATTGCAATGATCTGTTGTGTTTCACGAAGGTTGCAGAAGATGTTAAAAACAGGAGCAACTAGATGACAGACTGTGAAGTTGATCAGGGACCTTTGTATTGCCCCATTATGTATCCATTCCTACTCCTAACCAACTTAGTGCAAGCATATGCCTTACTTTTTGGTGTGGGGGTCAGGAGTCATAGCTGTTACTGTAGCCCTATAACAACCTTGTAAGGGTTGAATACAAAATGAACATCATTTTCACAGGCTTTTAGGTTGACTCCTTGGTGACAATGAAAAGGTTTAATCTGAGCTCACAAAATTTCTCCTAGACACTATAATAAAGTTTTACCACTCCTATAAGGTCTGCTTTGAATTCCAGTTTACCCTGTCAAATAATGGGAAATCATTAAATATTTCCTGAATGAATTACCGAATGATACTTTCATTCCTATCTGATACTTTCCAATATTATTTTGGAATATTATTTGACAGGGGAGTATATACTTTTTAATTTTGATCCTTTACTGTCAGATATTTCATCCTTGAAAAACCCTAATTCTGAGCTGGAATTCTTCATGGCATGTGAATAAGATAATAGAAAAATAAAATATTACATGTCTTAACAGTAACCACATTTGTTAATAACATGTCTGGGTTAAGCACTTTTTTTAAAAATCGTAACTCATGGTCATCTTATCTCCAACACAGCTGCTAAAAGCAAAAGCACAAGTGAGTTATTACTTGCTGGTTTTTCACAATAAGACTTAAACAGGTAATCAGTTGCAAAGGAAAGAGGAAAATCTGAAAGAAAAGTTGGAGTTCCTGCTTATTGCCTTTTGCTGTGATAAAGTATTAAAGACTAGTGATAATAAAGGCAGAGTGATGACACCCAGCATCTGCAAGATTGGGATAATAAAACTACCACTCTGATAAGATTAAGTGCAAATTCACAAAAAGCATATAATTATTTAAAAACCAGTAAACACACACAGAGTGCTTAGTACATTCCAGACATTCTTTGCCTTAAGGTGTTCACAGTTTAAACTCATTCAGTTCCTACAATGATTCAATGAAGCAGGTCATTGAATGATGAGGTCATCATCATTTATTCCTCTTTGATAGATGAGGACGACTGAACCATAGGGAAATGAATTTGCCTGAATTCATCAGCTAGTAGGTGACAGAGCCAGGACTTGAACCTAGGTGGTCTTGTTCCAGAGCTCACACTCTTGACTATGAGGCTAATACTGCTTCTCAAAAGATGGCAGCAAATGTATGAAATGTTGATTATCCTCAAATATCATTGATGACCCAGATCTCACAATCTATGCTTTGGAAAAAATGGAAACACTTTTATTGTGATAAAGTCTTTCTTATTATCCTTAATCCCAAGGAGTTAGAAAGGATGCAGGCATTAGTGCCAGTAAATTACTTTTAGATTTCTGTTTGGAATTTACCATTTAAATGTGGAAAGGCAATCATTATCTATAAATTTTAGCAGCTAATATTTACTGTAAGTGCACATAGAAAAGTGCACATAATAAGTCAGATAAAATTCTGGCATCAGACAGAGAGAAAAGCAAAATAACTTAAAAGAGACCTAGAGTTCATCGTGCACTTTTTGCTACATTATTGATTAGGACATTGTTTCATTCATGTTTTCTTCTGTTAAAGATCAACTAGAGCAATAGCTATAAAGAATTTCAGATATTAAGGTAATAATTTTTATGGTACTTTTATTCTAGAAAGACTACAAAAAGTTTCCAAGAGATAGACTGAAATCTTGAGTATTAAGATCTCTTCATGTTTCAGAATATAGAAAATTTGCATTCAGCTTTAACTAGTCCCTGAACAAATATAATTTTGTTTGGGAGACATAATTTAATTCACAGACAAAACAGGTTGAAGATGCAGATGCCATTAAAAAAATCACCCAAATAATGAACATTGTAAATAAGGTAGGTATTTCATTATATTAGAGAAAAATGAATTCATTTTATGTGGTTATTGGTTTCCCAGTAACAGCATTGAGATAAATGTAATGCTATATAGATATTTACTTTTGATTTGCAAGGCAGCTGAGAACATCATCCAAACATTTTGCTGCAGTGGCTAAAAGAAAATAAATCATTGATAGTGGTTATTGCTTGTAGGAGTATTATGTTAGGCAAATAAACTTTTAATTACAATTTTTTTACGGACATCATAATCTCATTACATTTCTCAAAACTTTTAGATTAGTCATGGTTGCCTGATGCTACTTAAAGGAGGCAATTTTCAATTTGTAGTTAATAGATAAGAGACTCACTAATCAATTTCAAACTTGAAATATATTTAAAAGAAAACATTTCATTGCCAAACTGTCAATGTACTTTTTCAGTGATTTAACTTTCTCTTGTAGAACCAATAACATATTTGGTATAATATTAATGAGAATGTTACAGATTAAATATTTAACTTGAGCACATTTATTTACTTTCATAGTATCAATTTTGTGTCATGTAACATACATCAAATTATACATCAAATTAACATGAAAGTGACATGGAATTTGTGAGTTCAATAATTTTTTTCTAAATGTATAAAATGAATTAGAAACAAATTAAAGAATATAAAATTCAATGTCTTCTTCTTAAACACCTGTTTATTTCCTTAGAAATCTAGTATTTCTCATGAGAAATATCGTATCATCTGGAATAGGTTAGCATGACATTAAAAGCTAAAAATATGTAATCCTCAGAACAATTTTCTCTTAGTTCAGGAATGGTCAGTTGTAATAGCCTTGTTAACGTCTCTCCATTTATGCTTTTCAGGATAATTTTCTATGTATTCTCTTTATTCCTGAAGTCCTGAATTTATACATTCTACAAAACTGAATAGAGTCCTTTAAAATTTTTTGAACATATTCTGCATTTTCTCATCTAATGCCCTTAAGCTGAATAGTGGAGTTATACTTAGTTTTGTTTTGAATATCCTTAGCTAGAGCGAAATGTCTTTACAATGACTATGACTGAATGGCTCAACATTTTAAATTGTGAACAACTCATCAGCTTACCTAATTAGTTGTATTGTAATTCAGTATTTATATTCCCTTAATATTTTTCCCTTTAGTTGTCTTCCAAAAATCGGAATAGTTATTTGATAATTTTTATACATAAATAAAATAATCTTTCTGATTATAGTTTAGATTGTAACAGTTATAAAAACATATTTATAACATAATACATTAGTGTGTTAATGTATTCAGTCACAAGGAGTTAACTTTTTAATTCTTGCAGGAAAAAAAAATGAAGACTTTTTAATATCAAATGTTAACTTTTCAAACTCTAGTCGTTAGTAATTAGAATACTTCTGTTTTTATAAGTGGCACAAGAACTTTGTAAATTCTCAAGATGCAGAGAAACATTTCTGGAAAAGATGGATTTGGAAGGTATTTTTGAAGAGCCTATTCCTTAATTAAGTGCCAACATAGTGACTACAGACTCTGAAATTTGGTCTAGAATTATGTCCCATGTGAGCTAATGTCATGTTTTCTATTTTACAGGTTTATCAAAGGATTAATCTAAGCAAAACTAGCATTTCCAAGGTTGAATTTAAAAGGAGTGGGCTATTTTACACATATATAAGTGTGGAGCTTGAATTTGTCTGAGCAGTCATTCACGTTTATTAACGTATAGTGTAAGAACAAAGAAAGGAAGCATTTGAATGAACAACTGATTAGCAATTATCTTAGTAATTTTTTGACATGAAAAAGTTTAGTATATGGCAATATGAAACCAGCTAAGTTGCTGACATAAAGAAAGCATAAGAAGTGATCTAAAAATCAACAAAAAAATTCTCCAAGGTCTTCTCAAATTTTGAATTTAATGGTGCTTATCCCCCTCCATTAAATAATTTGTAGGAAATTCTTTTCCTGGAGTTTTGACAGCCTATACTTTTTAAAAGAGTTTGCCTATTAGTGTATTACATTTATTGATATTTGTTAAGCACCTTAATTTCATCTTCATCAACCTGAAACATCCTCTTCATTTCACGTAATTTCTACTGTAAGAAAAGTATATATTATACACATATACATGTTGCCTCTATTTCCTTAAGGACACCAAAGTCAAAACATGGATGTGTAAATTAATTTCTCTCAACATAGGTAGGGACACTCATCAATCATTTTATCTCTTGAATTTGTTTTCATATTTTGTTCTGCCTCATTTAATGTTTTTATATGAAGTCTTATATCATATGCAAATCATATTGTGTCTAAAAGTTTAGTTTTGTAGGATTGTAAATGATCAGTATGAGCTCTTCTTTCCTTGATATGTGGTCATGGATTGCATTCCTACTGGCATGACCTGACCTTACTCATTTCACTTTGGGGATAGTCTACGAATTTTCCAGAGTTGAGTTAAACATTTATCTCTCTCCTAGGAAAATAGCTTTGCTTCCATTTAAGCATCAAAGCTTAAAATTAGCCTTAACTTTCAGATGATCTGTATTTAATATGTTCTTTGTAAATTTCTTTTGTAGGATCAGGAAAAATAAAAACAGAAAAGGTTAAGAAACGAACACCATGTTCATTCATCTTTAGACACTTTGAAAGGAGAAAAATCTCCAGTCAAGAGATTATTTGATATTTTTAACATATAAACTTGTACTGAATTTAATTTAAAAATAAACAATCTTTTTTTTGTTTGTTTGAGGGAGAGAGAATATGTCTTTAGAGATAGAAGAGGAAATCTCATTGAAGCAACAGAGATGATTTTTATAAAAAACATTTTGAACAAAATTTATTAAAAAAATTTTTATTTGTTGTACAATTTTTGGTATTGGTGGTCTGAGTCACTGCTTACAATTGCTTTTAAAAGTAATCTATTGGATGTTTAAAATAAGCATGTTTATCATTTTAAGGAACTGCAGATTCAGATGAAATACTATAACTCATCCAATAAATTATGAAGTTGTTTGCAAGTGATGGCCATGGCGAAAAATAACTGGTAGCCTTATTATTATCATCATCATATTTTTTTATGACTGCATAGTCTTCACCTTGTAGTGCAATGAAAGTTTTTGTAGGTCCTCTTGAATTGGATGCATTTTTACAAATCCTCCACAGTTAGATAAATACACGGCAGCTGCCAAGCCTATAAGGGCTGAATATATCTGCTGAGAAAAATTCTACGCTTTTCTCCTTGGGGCTGCAACAGTCTAATGACTTTTGGAAGTTAAAAAAGCAGAAATTCATTCCAAACCTTATCTGTGGCCTGGAGGCGCCCCCATATGTCCAGGATCTAGAATATACAGCAAATGAAATCTTGTTTGAGTATGAAACAGCAATGGTGCCTTTATTCTTGGACAAATCAGCAACAGAAAGGGCTTTAACTTGCTGCTGCCCCATTTGTTGTACCCCAAAGACAGAGAACCTGTAATCCCTTGTTTTTTTCCAGCCCCCCAAAATCTGTTTTCTAGAAGGCACTTGGTAGGCTAATAAACACTAGCATATAATGTTGTAATATATTATATTATTTATAATTTGCTGAGATTTAATACGCTGCTTCCTCTCAGAAATTTGCATGCTCATTATAGACAATGATGTAAAAAGAGGGGCTTCTGAAGTGTGAAATTTCTGGGATCACTAGGTCAGGCCAGAAGTGCCAGCGTTAGGTGAGGAGAGTGAGGCTGAATCATGCAAGTGCAGGCTCTAATTCAGTTTTTATTACAATTTTTGATATTTCCCTCATCATGATTTCTCTGTTAATTTTTTATTTTTGAAAAGATTGCATCAAAATGTTATTTATCTTGATTACTAAGTTTTTGGACACATCCTTAAATTCTGCACGCCAACCCCCCTACCCCCAAGTTCAGTGCCTTACTTGCTTCACCCCAGTCCTTGCCCATTCAGGAGGAAGTGATCTTTTTTGGGGGTGGTGGAAGGGAGGTATCCACCATTCCCAGTATTCTAGATATCACAGTGCAACGTTGCCACCCAGTCCACCTTCCCAACTGAACTCGATGATCACCGATAAATAGTTTCACCATGTCTATCACAAATACGCTGCGTAGGGCAACTGAACTGGAAACTTGCCACGAGTCCAGTGATGTTGGAAAGGTTTAATGGGTTCATGTAACAAGGGAGGAGGAGGTCCACGGGTTCAAAAGATCATAAAATAATAAAGTCATATAACATTTTTGAATTACTCTAATAAAAAAATAAAAGACTTACCATATTGCCATGATATCTGCAGCCCCGGAATGATATTTCACTTTACATAGCTAAGTGCTCAGTAGTCATTATTTTTAACATTTCAATTCGCTGGCTTTTTCCGGTAGGATGAAATAGATGTAACCAGGTTGGAGATAATATATCCTAAAAAGCATAGGATTTAATATTGACTTTCCAGAGAGACAAATGAGGGCTTCTAGTGCGTGCCTCAGTTGCCTTGGGTGAGAGCTGAAGGCTCAGTACTCCCAAGCCTGGAGTGTGATCAGATTTCAGCCTTCAAAGGTCAGCATCTGAGGCTTCTGAAGTGCAGTATTTGGAGTGCTTTTGAAGCTTATGACAGGCAAGAAGAATAGTTTAGTTGTGTTCAGCAGCCCTGAAGATTCATAAGCAGTGCTGTTTGGAGTTGAACCTATAATGTGTTTTGGTGGAGTTTGTTTTCGTTTTGTAGATCAGTTTCCTGGTTTTAACAAAATAGGAAACCTAAATAGGGAAGCTCTTAACTGCAGCTGGGCAAGAAGACAAGACTACAGAGGGGATAATCTGGGTAAAAACCAAAAGTTTAAATTCATTGATAACTTTACTTTTATATATGAAAATAGATCCCCATCTAATAAAGGCTTTTAGTTTCATTTCAGTATGACTGAGACATCTTCATCATTGTGTTTATGAGGGATTAAAATCTTGAGGGGGAAGGGTCTAATAGATTCATTTAAGAGCTGCCTAGAACTCCTTGTGGAAGAAACCTGGCTACAAATAATTAGCCAGTTTCATAGTTGATTCATGCTTGATTAACAATGGTGACGGCAGCCATGCATACTCTTTATTTTTCTACTTCCACAAAAGTCAGAGAAAAGGAATAAACTAACCCTATATTAGGAGATAACTTTCTGTCATGTTTATAAAAAGCATTAGGATATATTAGAAATGAGACTATGATAAATGTTGCTTTTCTTGATATCCTTTTCATGGGAAATTTTGTGTTTGTGTGTTTAAAGATTTCCCCCCGATACATAGGGTTTTAAAACAGATTTCATAATGACTTTCGAACCTTGAGTATACTGAAATTGGATAGAAATTCAGCTAAAATCCTCATACTTTATTTAATAAGACCTTCAAATTCGTATTTTAAAATTAAGAAAATTATTTGTTTTAATACATATTAGCTGCCAAACACATAAATAAGAGTAACTGATATAATTGGAGTGTCTTCTTTTAATTGTATCATTTAAGCAGCACTATTAGGCAACACTTCTGTCTAGGAAAAGCAAAATCAAAACTCCTAGAGTTAATACGTGCAATGAAGAAACGTTCATTAATCTTGTAATCCCTTGCAAGTGTCCACAAGGTTGTAAAAGTGTTTATACAAAAACTCCCCATTTGTCTTTTTATTTTTCTATATTTAAACTTTTCATTATTCAATACTGATTTGTTTGCTTTTTTCAAGATGGAGTCTCGCTTTGTCTTTCAGGCTGCAGTGCAGTGGTATGATCTCGGTTCATTGCAACCTCTGCATCCCAGGTTCAAGTGATTCGCCTACCTCAGTCTCCCAAGTAGCTGGAATTACAGGTGTGCCCCACAATGCCTGGCTAATTTTTGTGTTTTTAGTAGAGATGAGGTTTCACCATGTTGCCCAGGCTGATCTTGAACTCCTGTCCTCAAGTGATCTGCCCACCTTGGCCTCCCAAAGTGCTGGGATTACAGGTGTGAGACACCGTGCCCAGCCATGATGTTTAAGATGAATAGACATTTAAAAATGAAGTTTTATCCTTCTCAATATATTTAAGTACTAATATCAAAACAACAATACTTCTTTTTATGGCATGTACACTTTCCTTTTTTGGGCTTGTTTTCCATTAGGTAGGTTTTTGTGATTTAGCCTTGGAAACTAGCCACCACTACTATGGGAAGATGAAGCAAACTTTTGGAACGTAACATTTGCATTAGGAATGACTCTATTTATTATAAAGAATCATGGACCCCAGGATAGTCAGGTTTTCTCACTGAAGTAGCAAAATGAGCTCAGTTTAAGGCCATTTTCCCCATCAGGTGGTACCTTGGTTAGTTGGACCTAGATGACATAGTTTGAGTGTATTAAATTCTGTGTCATTAACCATTAAGATACAGCAGAGCGATTGATACACAAAACAGTTTTAAAATAGCTCAGAGAAACAGGGAAGTAGGGCAATAATCAGAATTTTAAAAGTCAACATTACCAATGGGATTAACTTTAATCATGTTAGGCTAGATGGTCAATTGATTTATAAAATGCAGTGACTCACTTAAGGTGTTAATTCAATATGTCAAATGGATTAAGCTGGCCTGAGATCCTGGGAGTCACAAAGGAAACTATATTTTGAACAAGTTTAGTTTCATGAACTTTGTTTGCCTTTTGTTTTAAATAATTGAAAGGGTTAGTTAGAAATAGCTCTGTTTATTAGCCATTATTCATGATAGTCATTAATGTCTTTACCTCATATACATATTAGGCATCGATATATTTGAGTTATGATGAATTATAGTATCAACCCCAAATGAGATTAGGGAGACTATAATTTTTAAGTTTTAGTGACACAGATTAATTTGGTATTGGTCATCCATAGGTTGATCAGAAAGCAGAGTCAACTGTATGTTATCTATAAGAAATACACTTTAAGATACAGATAGGGTGAAAATACAAGATGGAAGAAGATATACCATGCAGATACTTCTAAGAAAGCTAGAGTGGCTGCATTAGCACCAGAGAAATAGATTTCAAATGAAGAATATAACCAGGAATAAAAAAGAGACTTTGCATAATAGTATAGGGGGCAATTAATCAAAAAGACATCACAATTCTAAATGTGTATGTGGCAAATAACAGAACTTCAAAATACACAGAGGAAAAACTGACAGAACTGAAAAAGTAAACAAATTCACATTGTAGTTGGAAACCTCAACATTTCCTTTTTGACAATTGATAGAAGAAATTGTCAGAAAGTCACCAAGTATATAGAAGACCTAAACAACACTGTCAGCCAACTTGACCTAATTGACATTTGTGGAACATTTCATCCCTTCAAAAATTTTATCTTATTTTCAACCACACGTAAATGTTGATCAAGATAAACCCTATGCTGGGCAAGAGAGCAAGTTTCTTTAAATTTAAAAAGCTTGATTTCATATGCAGTATGTTATCTGACTACTATGAAATTAAATTAGATAGTAGTAGTAGAAAATTATGTGAAAAACCTCTCCATATTTGAAAATTAAGCAACACGGTTCTAAATAACCCAGGGAGGGAAAAAACCACATTGTTTTGTAACCTGCTGTATTTACTTAACAGTATGTTTTAATGTGTTGATGATTCTGTTGTATAGAGGTACCCTAATTTACTTAGCTGATTCACAGAGGCTGCCCATTGAGGTTGTTTCTTAGTTTTTGCTTTTGTAAAGAAATGTTGCTATGAACATTGTTTATACTATTGACTCCTTTCTTGATTATTTATTTAGGAAAAATTCTTAGGAGTCAACTTTTTTTTTTTTTTTTCCCAGAGTCTCACTCTGTCGCCCAGGCTGGAGTGCAGTGGCATGATCACACTTCATTGTAGTCTCCACCTTGCAGGCTCAAGCGATCCTCTTACCTCAGACCCCCAAGTAGCTAGGAATCCAGGCACATGCCACCATACCAGCTAATTTTTTTTTCTTTTTTTTGGAGAGACAGGGGTAGGGTTTTGTCATGTTGCTCAGACTGGTGTGGAACTCCTGAGCTCAAGGCATCCTCCTGCCTCAGCCTCCCAAAGTGTTAGGATTACAGGCATGCGCCACTGCACCCAGCCAAGTCAATTATTTTGACCAATTTCTGATCTAAGTGTCTTTGATACATATTGCCAAATATTCCTTTGGAAATTGCACCAATTTCCTCTCTCAGCGGCAGTTTATTAGCATTCTTGTTTCCCTGTATCCTGAATAACACTAAACATTATCTGTTTAGATGTAAGGTGTGAGGTAGCAATCTAACTAGTTAGCCAGTTCACTTACTGTATTTCAGGAAATACCTTTTTTATTTGAAAGAACGATTGACAGACAAACTATGGTTACTCATACTTCGGTATTTCACAGATACGTTCTTGAAATAAAAAAAGTGAGTATGTCACTTCAAGGAAAATAACTGACAGTATTTATTAGCAATGATAAAATTCAACCTTTCAACTAAAAATTAATATTCTGAAGAACTTGTTTCGCCCATCTTGATCCCGTATTGCTGTATTTTCCTAAGAGTGCTGGGGATATTAATGAATTTGATTTGTTGATATTGCATATTGAAATGCATCAATATTTGAAATACCTGCATAGCTCAAAGAATCAATCTTTCCCAGTTTATTGGTATTCATAAAATAAGTTTCCCTGATTCTCAGACCTTAGAATTCAGACTGGAATTATACCACTGGCTTTCCTGGCTCTTCAACTTGCAGACAGCAGACCGTGGGACTTCTCAGCCTCTACAATGGCATTAGCCAATTCCTCATAATAAATCTGTTTATATCTATCTATATCTATATCTATATCTATATCTATATCTATATCTATATATTGGTTCTGTTTCTCTAGAGAGCCCTGATTAATGCAACCAAGGTTATCACACAATTATACGTGGGTAAAAGGTTCGTTTAAAGTACAAGATGGGCAAATGATTTTTAATATTTCAGAATATGGAAAGCTTGTTGTTTATGGTTTCAGATTCTGCATTGCAACTAATCATACAGAAATGATCATTTATTGTGTTTTGGTATGTTCTACCAATGAAGAATATTGATGATTGTCTGAAAAGTCTATTAAAAATCTCCTCCTCTTTCCAACTGCAAATCTGTGTGAGGCCACGTGTTTTTCATACACTTCAGACTTCAATCAAAACAACATATTGAATGCAGAAGCAGATAAAAGCGGTTTTCTATTAAGCCAGATATTAACTAGATTTCCAAAATGTAAAACAATGACACTTTCTTAACAAATATTTTTTGTGTGTAAATATGGCCATTGCTCTTAAAATATGTTACTTATGCTAACATACATAGAGTTTATTATATCTAAAGAATTTAAAAACTATTTTAAAATACCTTAATTTAATTTCTAATATGGTAAATACCCACAAAAATGGAAAATCTTTGGTGTTTTTAGTCATTTTGTGTGTAAAGAGAGTTCTGATACCTGAAAAGTTTGAGACAACTGAAAATGATACTTTAGTATCTTTGTGCCAACTGTCTACCATGAACCAGGTCCAGTTGGTATAACCTTATACATGTACTGGGTCAGGGCAAGGTTCTGTGAAGTGTTAAGAAGATCAAGATCCCTGTAGACTATATTATCACAGAAAGCAGGACAATTAACTTTACCCTGAAACAAGCTATGTAAAGATAAACTGATTTTGATCCTTGCTTTTGGCTATTGATAAGTTTTCATCACATTGACAAATACATTCAAAGTAACAGGGTCTGTGTTGATTGTTCCTGTAAAGATGCAGATTCAACATGGCAGCCATGGTTTGGGCTATCATCTAGTTATGATTATGTCACCAGCCATCTCCTTTTTTACAGAGGTCAGATAGGTGAATTGAATGAGGCTATAATGAGGCTCACCACTTGTGCATCCTTCGGGTTTTCAATGTTGATGACAATCTTGGCTGCCCTCCAATAATTCAACATAGCTTCTGATTTGCTGCTGCCTTTCAGTTTCAGGGGCTCTCATGTTGTTCCTCCTGCCATAATAACTCTTACTCTCTAGGTCAGGGAACCAGTGTGAGGATTCTGCCAGCTGAAAATTGCATAGTCCCAGTAGAGTCACTGTGAGACAGACTTGGGCCAGAACTCCATTTATTACTTGGCTTCCATTAAGTGTATTTTTTTGTTTTTGTTTTTGTTTTGTGTGTGTGTATGTGTGCATGTGTGTGTGCATGTGTGTTTGAGATGGAGTCTCGCTCTGTCTCCCAGGCTGGAGTGCAGTGGCGCGATCTCAGCTCACTGCAATCCCCCGTCTCCCAGGTTCAAGTGATTCTCCTGCCTCAGCCTGCTGAGTAGCTGAAATTACAGGCACGTGCCACCACATCTGGCTAAGTTTTTTGTATTTTCAGTAGAGATGGAGTTTCAGCATGTTAGCCAGGCTGGTCTTGATCTTCTGACCTTGTGATACACCCTCCTCGGCCTCCCAAAGTGCTGGGATTACAGGCATGAGCTACCGAGCCTGGTCCCATAAGCCTATGTTATAACCAGAGGACCATAGTGCCCAAAGCAGCTGGTAGAAAAAACAGCTGAGATCCTATGTACACTCGTCCTTAAAAAAATTCTGGCCTTTCCACTTTGTTTGGAAGTTTGTAGTTACTCTGTCAAATCATTGCAGGTCTTCTTGGGGGAAGGATGGAAAGAATATTTAGAACATATCTGTGCAGTGGTTACAGGGTTGTTTCTCAAGGGCACCTGACTTTGTCCTCAATCAGTGGGCTCTGGGCCTGTGAAGAGATTTAGATCAGGACACTGGATGAGCAACTGTGGTATTTCATTGTGAGCAACTGCTATGAGCCTGTAGGTTGTCATCTCTTCATTTTTTCCTATCATCAGAAATTATCCAATATCTTAGGAGCTGTCAGTCTTGTCCCTAAGAATACTGTGATCTATTACTTTTACTCTAAATCCCTATGTCTTATGGAACTTGACTGCTGCTCTGAGCTTGCTGACCATTAAGGTACAATTATATCTATCTTGCTTCAGTGGTTAAGTGCTGCTACCTGGGATCCACTATTCTGAAATTTCATCTTCTTATTGGATACTAGGGAATCTTAGTTCATGTCAGTATGTCCTACCACCAATTCTGGCTTGCAGAGTCACTGCTGAACTTCTCACCAGTATACTCCTTACTGTGTTAGCAAGGGAAGTGTCTTTTGGGTTCTCCAAGAGAACGTGGAAATATGGTAGATTCTCAGGTTTTAAATAACATTTCTACCTCTCCAAGGCTTCTAATCTCTCTATTTCAGTGCCCAAGAAATTCTCACATTTCAACTTCATTTACTGTCAGCTATTGTCAAATTCAGTCTTTAAAGAGCCATTCCAGTAAGCTCTCAGGACCAACTATTGTTCCCTGCTGAAGCTTTGAATCCTGAAGAACAGATGGGTGGTGCCATATCAGAGAATTATCCCCAAACCACATTTATATTCTTACCCAGTCCCCTCTTCTCCAGAATAACACCCTCAGTATCCACTTCTATGTATGTTCCCTTCATTTCTGCTGATGCATTTTAACACTAGGATCAGTTATTTCCACAATAATTCTACATAATGAACCACCAAAAAACCTCAGTGATAAACAATAATAAACATGTATTTTTTCCAACATGATTATGGTTGGCTAAGCAGTTCTGCTTATCTGGGCTCACTGGGGGCTTGCTCATGCACTGAGAGTCAGCAGCAAGTCAGTGCTGACTCTCAGTGCTGATAGCTTTGCTGATCTTAGCTGGGCTCGCTGACATATCTGGGGACTTAGTTGCTCGGCTGTGGTCCACATAGCCCCTCATCCTCCAGCAAGCCATCCTAGGATTATTCTCCTGGCAGAAGAGAGGTGCAAGAGTAGAAGTATAGATGTTGAGGCCTAGGCTCGGAACTGGCACATGTCACTTATGCTGCATTCTGTTGGCCAAAGCAAGGCATGAGACAAGCCCAGTTTCAACGTCTGTGGGAGTAGACCACATTTTATGATGCGAGGGTCCTCAAAGTCACATGCAAAGGAGGTAGATACAGGAAAGGCAGAATGAGGGCCAATTTGGCAATCAATCATAGTATATCCTCTAGTCAGAATTATTTACATCTTATCCACATTTCTTGCCCTTTCAAGGTTCCTCAAAGTCTTATATAATCATCCCCATCCAGGATGTTATGATCAATATCAGGTCTATGGTGGTTTCTTGGATGCATCTCCTTTTGGTCTGAAGCCCTTAGAATAAAAAGACATGTTATCTTCCCCTACATACCCAATGTGCAATGATGAATAGGAACAAAACAACCACAATAAACACTCCCATTCTATAAGAGGAGGCACATAGCAGCCACTGTTTCATGACAGCTCTGAAATCCCAATGGAGAAATGTTTACAGATTCTCTTGGAGTGAGGAGTGTGCCTTGATTTGGCCTTGCTTCTGCTCTTCAGAGTGGTTCGTGGCTGTACCCTCTGTCCCTTGATTCTGCACTCTGAGACATCCTTACTTTTCAATAGTACTTGGTCACTTCTAATGAGGGCAGTGGAAATTACATCCCTGATATCCCTAATTGGTCTGAGACTTCTTTCTGTCTAGAGGAGAAGGAATATTCAACTTCTGGCGTAATAATGATATTTCTAAATTCTTTTATATCTGATTAATTTGTCAAGGCTCAGGCTTCTAGGATTAATGTATTATAAAGAAGGGACAGTTTCCCCCTATGGCCACTGGCCTTGCTCTAATGATAATAGAGGACTTTCAGGTTCTGGGGGCTGTGGAAAGCAGGAAGGGAAGAGAGCAAGGAGAGGAGTTAGATCTGTGGGTTTTTATTCATTCTTTCTGGATGATGCTCTGGAAAGGAGAGGTGTGTAAGATAAGCTAAAGGGAACACCAGTAAACGAGGGTGTTCCTTCCTCACTCTCTGAAAGAAGAAAGTCTCATGGGCTGCTCCTGCATCAAACTTTGGAAAGACAACATCAGCTTAGTAGCTCAGTGTTGTGAGACAGAGGAGCAGCCTTAAGTCATAGCTTTCTGGAGATTCCCTTGCTTATAGAGGCATGAATTGGACCCACATGTAGCTGAGGTGTGCTGGGCACTTGGGCTAGAGGGGCTTAGTGTACCAGGGCAAGGGGTTCTGTAGCAATGAACTGCAGGGTAGATGGTTCAGGCTAGGGCAGAGTGGGAGTCACAGCTAGACCTCCAGAGGGCCTGTAGTGCCAGGGAGCATGTAGGTGTAACTAAATCATGAAGGGAAGATGGCCCTGGCTTCCAGGGAGCAGTGCCTGACTCTAAACCAATGGAATGATTATGAGTTCATCTGTTGCAAATGCCAGCATTGTGTCCAACAGGGCTTCTGGCAACTGAGCAGAAGACAAATCTCCCTGGAGGTGGGAAGAGGTGGAGAACATCATGCCTTAGGACTCTGATTCTTTCTCTCTGTCACCAGGCTCCATGAACCACACTCCTTCACGATGTTGCCTTGGAGAAGAAAGGTGGGGATGGTATGGAAGACTAAAATCTGAGTGATTAGTCAGTTTTTCCCAACGAGATTGACATTTACTTAAAGTGTTTTTGAATCATATGGACATTAAGTTATTTTATTCCCATTAACTAGTAGAAGAGGAGTCAGAAGGAAAGTGTGGATTACATAAAGAATAATAACGATGCTTACTAACAGTTACTGAACACTTACTATGCATGAGGAATGTGCCAGACTGAATCACAGTAACCCTCTGCAGTAGTCACTATGGCTGTCCCTATTTTGCTTATGAGGAAATTAAGGCAGAGAAAGGCTAGGAAATTTCCCCCAAAGCACACAGATATGAAATGATAGAACCAGAATTCAAAACCAGGCAGTTTGAAACTCAAGCCTATGTTCTTAAATATTTCGTTTGCACCATCAAATTGTAGAATGAGATAAATTTGCAATTCCACTTCATAAATGATCAGTAAGTATTTTGGGATAAATGAATGGTGTGTTGAGTACTGGAGGTGGTAGTGGGGATGTGTGTGTGGACATTACAATGAACCCCAGTTATTACCTTCCTGGGTCTTAAAGTAGGGATGAACTTTAACTGTGAATAGTGAATTCAGCCTTGCTTAATATATATAAAACTTCTATTTTGATTGTGTGTAAGTAGTTTAGCCTTACAACCAAGGTATTGCCAAAGCAAATACTGAGGATAATAAGAGACAGACTCGTTGACTTTAGGTGTGAGAGTCCAATGTAATAACAGCCCATAAAAGCTGCTGAATTGGAATTACCCAGGAGATAGAGCTGTCAGCCAATTTACTCAGCTTAAAGTGTTCCCTAAAAGCAATTCTCCAGGGAAGGAGGGGTCAACCTGGGATACTGAGGTGGAAGGGACTGATGAAAAAGACATATTTTATGTGTGAATTTAGTTTTTGTTGGAAGACTCTCAAATACTTTCAAAGAGCGATCTATATGTGAATAGCTTCCTGTGTAAAACCCATATAACAGCTGAGCCAATTTGAAGAAGGTCCAAGTTTTCTCTTATATTTATTGGGGATTGGAGGAATGAAGTTTGCAAACCCAGCCTTTGCTCCTTAGGATCCCTCATTTCAGGCATATGTCAGCAGTGGGAAGTTTGTGATTTCCTGGAGACCTCCTCAAGGCCTCTGCTCCTAGGAGTGCATGGCAGTGTAGGATAGCAGTACTCCAGTTGAATCCATGGCGTGAGAACTTTGTGATGCATTCACAAGCTTCAATAGCTGATTTGATCAAGTGAAAGAAAGGGTATCAGTGATTGAAGATCAAATTAATAAAATAAAGTGAGAAGACAAGGTTAGAGAAAAAAGAGTAAAAAGAAATGAACAAAGCCTCCAAGAAATATGGGACTATGTGAAAAGACCATATCTACATTTGCTTGGTGTACATGAAATCGATGGAGAATGGAACCACATTGGAAAACACTCTTCAGGATACTATCCAGGAGAACTTCCCCAACCTAGCAAGGCAGGCCAAGATTCAAATTTAGGAAATACAGAGAACACCACAAAGATGCTCCTTTAGAAGAGCAACCCCAAGACACATACTTGTCAGATTCACCAAAGTTGAAATGAAGGAAAAAGTGTTAAGGGCAGCCAGAGAGAAAGGTTGAGTTACCCACAAAGGGAAGCCCATGAGACTAACAGTGGATCTCTCGGCAGAAACTCTACAAGCCAGAAGAGAGTGGGGGCCAATATTCAACATTCTTAAAGAAAAGAATTTTCAATCCAGAATTTCATATCCAGCCAAACTAACCTTCATAAGTGAAGGAGAAATAAAATCCTTTACAGACAAGCAAATGCTGAGAAATCTGTCACCACCAGGACTGCCTTACAAGAGCTCCTGAAGGAAGCACTAAACATGGAAGGAAACAACTGGTACCAGTCACTGCAAAAACCATGCCAAATTGTAAAGACTATCGATACAATGAAGGAACTGCATAAATTAATGGGGAAAATAACCTGCAAACATCATAATGCCAGGATCAAATTCACACATAACAATATTAACCTTAAATGTAAATTGGCTAAATGCCCCAAATTAAAAGACACAGACTGGCAAATTGGATAAAGAGTCAAGACCTATCAGTGTGTTGTGTTCAGGAGACCCATCTCAAGTGCAAACATGCACATAGGCCAAAATAAAGGGATAGAGGAAGATCTACCAAGCAAATGGAAAGCAAAAAAAGGCAGGGGTTGCAATCCTAGTCTCTGATCAAACAAACTTTAAACCAACAAAGATCAAAAGAAACAAAGAAGGCCATTACATAATGGTAAAGGGATCAATTAATCAAGAGGAGCTAACTATCTTAAATATGCACCCAATACAGGAGCACCCAGATTCATAAAGCAAGTCCTTAGAGACCTACCAAGAGACTTAGACTCCCACACAATAATAATGGGAGACTTTAACACCCCACTGTCAACATTAGACAGATCAACGAGACAGAAGGTTAACAAGAGTATCCAGGACCTGCACTCAGCTCTGCAACAAGCAGAACTAATAGACATCTACAGAACTCTCCATCCCAAATCAATAGAATACCAATTCTTCTCAGCACCACATTGCACTTATTCTAAAATTGACCACGTAATTGGAAGTAAAGCATTCCAAAGCAAATGTAAAATAAGAGAAATCACAACAAACTGTCTCTCAGACCATGGTGCAATCAAATTAGAACCATGAAGAACAGAAAACCAAACACCACATGTTCTCACTCATAGGTGGGAACCGAACAATGAGATCACTTGGACTCGGGAAAGAGGACATCACACACCAGGGCCTATTATGGGGAAGGGGGGGAGGGGGGAGGGATTGCATTGGGAGTTATATCTGATGTAAAGGATGAGTTGATGGGTGCTGACGAGTTGATGGGTGCAGCACACCAACATGGCACAAGTATACATATGTAACAAACCTGCACGTTATGCACACGTACCCTAGAACTTAAAGCATTAAAAAAAAAAAAAAAAAAAGGAAACTCACTCAAAACCACACAACAACATGGAAACTGAACAACTTGCTCCTGAATGACTACTAGGTAAATAACGAAATGAAGGCAGAAATTTCTTTGGTTCAAAAGAAACCAGTGAGAACAAAGACACAATGTACCAGAATCTCTGGAACACATTTAAAGCAGTGTGTAGAGGGAAATTTGTAGCACTGAATACCCATAAGAGAAAAGCAAGAAAGATCTAAAATTGACACCCTAACATCACAATTAAAAGAACTAGAGAAGCAAGAGCAAACACATTCAAAAGCTAGCAGAAGGCAAGAAATAACTAAGATCAGAGCAGAACGGAAGGGGATGGAGACACAAAAAGACCTTCAAAAAATCAATGAATACAGGAGCTGGTTTTTTGAAAAGATCAACTAAATTGATAGACTGCTAGCAAGACTAATAAACAAAAGAGAGAAGAATCAAATAGATGCAATAAAAAATGATAAAGGGGATATCACCACCGACCCCACAGAAATACAAACTACCATCAGAGAATACTGTAAACACCTCTACACAAATAAACTAGAAAATCTAGAAGAAATGGATAAATTCTTGAACATGTACACTCTCCTAAGACTAAACCAGGAAGAAGCTGAATCTCTGAATAGACCACTAACAGGCTCGCTCTGAAATTGAGGCAATAATTAATAGCTTATCAACCCAAAAAAAGTCCAGGACCAGAAGGATTCACAACTGAATTCTACCAGAGGTACAAAAAGGAGCTGGTACCATTCCTTCTGAAACTATTCTAGTCAACAGAAAAGGAGGGAATCCTCCCTAACTCATTTGATGAGGCCAACATAATTGTGATACCAAAGCCTGGCAGAGACACAACAAAAAAAGAGAATTTTAGACCGCTGATGTGAAAATCCTCAATAAAATACTGGGAAACTGAATCCAGCAGCACATCAAAAAGTTTATCCATCACGATCAAGTCAGCTTCATCCCTAGGGTGCAAGGCTGGTTCAACATATGCAAATCAATAAACGTAATCCATCACATAAACAGAACCAACGACAAAAACCTCATGATTATCTCAATAGATGCAGAAAAGGCCTTTGACAAAATTCAAGAGCCCTTCATGCTAAAAACTCTCAATAAACTAGGTGTTAGGTATTGATGGAAAGTATCTTGAAATAACAAGAGCTATTTATGAAAAACCCACAGCCAATATCATACTGTACAAGAAAAAAATGGAAGCATTTCCTTTGAAAACTGGCACAAGACGAGGATACCCTCTCTCACCACTCCTGTTCAACATAGTGTTGGAAGTTCTGGCCAGGGTAATCAGGCAAGAGAAAGAAATAAAGGGTGTTCAATTAGTAAATGAAGAAGTCAAATTGTCCCTGTTTGCAGATGACATGATTGTATATTTAGAAAACCCCATCGTGTCAGCCAAAAATTTCCTTAAGCTGATAAGCAACTTCAGCAAAGTCTCAGGATACAAAATCAATGTGCAAAAATCACAAGCATTCCAATATACCATTAACAGGCAAACAGAGAGCCAAATCATGGGTGAACTTCTATTCACAATTGCTACAAAGAGAATAAAATACCTAGGAATCCAACTTAAAAGGGATGTGAAGGACCTCTTCAAGGAGAACTACAAACCAATCCTCAACGAAATAAAGGAGGACACAAACAAATGGAAGAATATTCCATGCTCATGGATAGGAAGAATTAATATCATGCAAATGGCCATACTGCCCAAGGTAATTTATAGATTCAATGCTATCCCCATCAAGTTACCAATGACTTTCCTCACAGAATTGGAAAAAAACTACTTTAAAGTTCATACGGAACCAAAAAAGAGCCCGCATTGCCAAGACAATCCTAAGCCAAAAGAACAAACCTAGAGGCATCACCCTACCAGACTTCAAACTACACTACAAGGCTACAGTAACCAAAACAGTGGGTTAATGCTACCAAAACAGATATATAGACCAACGGAATAGAACGGAGGCCTCAGAAATAATGCTACACATCTACAGCCATCTGATCTTTGGCAAACCTGACAAAAACAAACAATGGAGAAAGGATTCCTTATTTAATAAATGGGGCTGGGAAAACTGGCTAGCCATAAGTAGAAAGCTGAAACTGGATCACTTCCTTACACCTTTTACAAAAATTAATTCAAGATGGATTAAAGACTTAAATGTTAGGCCTAAAGTCATAAAAACCCTAGAAGAAAACCTATGCAATACCATTCGGGACATAGGCATGGGCAAGGACTTCATGACTAAAACACCAAAAGCAATGGCAACAAAAGCCAAAATTGACAAATGGAATCTAATTAAACTAAAGAGCTTCTGCACAGCAAAAGAAACTACCATCAGAGTGAACAGGCAACCTACAGAATGGAAGAAAAATTTTGCAATCTACCCATCTGACAAAGGGCTAATATCCAGAATCTGCAAATAACTCAAACAAATTTACAAGAAAAAAACAAACAACCCCATCATAAAGTGGGCAAAGGATATGAACAGACATTTCTCAAAAGAAGACATTTATGCAGCCAACAGACACATGAAAAAATGCTCATCATCACTCACCATCAGAGAAATGCAAATCAAAACCATAGTTAGATACCATCTCATGCCTGTTAGAATGGCAATCATTAAAAAGTCAGAGAACAACAGATGCTGGAGAGGATGTGGAGAAATAGGAACACTTTTACACTGTTGGTGGGAGTGTAAATTGGTTCAACCATTGTGGAAGACAGTGTGGCGATTCCTCGAGGATCTAGAACTAGAATCACCATTTGACCCAGCCATCCCATTACTGGGTATATACCCAAAGGATTATAAATCATGCTGCTATGAAGACACATGTACAAGTATGTTTACTGGGGCACTATTCACAATAGCAAAGACTTGGAACCAACCCAAATGTCCATCAGTGAGAGGCTGGATTAAGAAAATGTGGCACATAGAAAAAAAGCAGCAGAAACCTCTGCAGACGCAAACGACTCTGTCTGACAGCTTTGAAGAGAGCAGTGGATCTCCAAACACGGAGGTTGAGATCTGAGAAGGGACAGGCTGCCTGCTCAAGTGGGTCCCTGACCCCTGAGTAGCCTAACTGGGAGACATCCCCCACTAGGGGCAGTCTGACACCCCACACTTCACAGGGTGGAGTACACCCCTGAGAGGAAGCTTCCAAAGTAAGAATCAGACAGGTACACTCGCTGTTCAGCAATATTCTATCTTCTGCAGCCTCTGCTGCTGGTACCCAGGCAAACAGGGTCTGGAGTGGACCTCAAGCAATCTCCAACAGACCTACAGCGGAGGGTCCTGACTGTTAGAAGGAAAACTATCAAACAGGAAGGACACCTACACCAAAACCCCATCAGTACGTCACCACCATCAAAGACCAGAGGCAGATAAAACCACAAAGATGGGGAAAAAGCAGGGCAGAAAAGCTGGAAATTCAAAAAATAAGAGCGCATCTCCCCCGGCAATGGAGTGCAGCTCATCGCCAGCAACGGATCAAAGCTGGACGGAGAATGACTTTGACGAGATGAGAGAAGAAGGCTTCAGTCCATCAAACTTCTCAGAGTTAAAGGAGGAATTACGTACCCAGTGCAAAGAAACTAAAAATCTTGAAAAAAAAGTGGAAGAATTGATGGCTAGAGTAATTAATGCAGAGAAGGTCATAAACGAAATGAAAGAGATGAAAACCATGACACGAGAAATACGTGACAAATGCACAAGCTTCAGTAACCGACTCGATCAACTGGAAGAAAGAGTATCAGCGATTGAGGATCAAATGAATGAAATGAAGCGAGAAGAGAAACCAAAAGAAAAAAGAAGAAAAAGAAATGAACAAAGCCTGCAAGAAGTATGGGATTATGTAAAAAGACCAAATCTACGTCTGATTGGGGTGCCTGAAAGTGAGGGGGAAAATGGAACCAAGTTGGAAAACACTCTTCAGGATATCATCCAGGAGAACTTTCCCAACCTAGTAGGGCAGGCCAACATTCAAATCCAGGAAATACAGAGAACGCCACAAGTCGAGGAGCTCCTCGAGAAGAGCAACTCCAAGACACATAATTGCCAGATTCACCAAAGTTGAAATGAAGGAAAAAATCTTAAGGGCAGCCAGAGAGAAAGGTCAGGTTACCCACAAAGGGAAGCCCATCAGACTAACAGCAGATCTCTCGGCAGAAACTCTACAAGCCAGAAGAGAGTGGGGGCCAATATTCAACATTCTTAAAGAAAAGAATTTTAAACCCAGAATTTCATATCCAGCCAAACTAAGTTTCATAAGTGAAGGAGAAATAAAATCCTTTACAGATAAGCAAATGCTTAGAGATTTTGTCACCACCAGGCCTGCCTTACAAGAGACCCTGAAGGAAGCACTCAACATGGAAAGGAACAACCGGTACCAGCCAT